>NC_139618.1:31688384-32288384 GCF_964270895.1 Podarcis filfolensis
CCAGAAAATTGGCATCGCCCTGCTTAGACAGCCAGCCCGCCTCATTCCACGACAAGATGTGGAAATATGGTGATGAGGGGAACAAAGGTAGACTCCTCCGTTTGTTCTTTAGCATGATGGAATGAATGTTTTTGTAGAGGTGGAGTGAGCTATTAAAATCATTTGTGGTAGGTGCTAACCTAGTAAGTTTTGTTTCCCTGGCACAGTGTCCCCTCGCTGTGTCTGTCTTTCAATCCTCCACCTGAATGTCATCTAAGGATCCTGAGGCGTCCACAAAGATTGCACCGTTCCTACTCATCGGCATGGCAAGATCTACCTGGTGTGTTGTTGTTTGAGGTATTAAGGGTTGTGTGGGAGAACCCACTTCTTCGGGGGACAGGAACCGGCACTGCATCCAGTCATTGTTGGATAGGGGCTTTGTTGTGTTAGTAGCAAAGTTAAATTCCAAAGGAGCAGAAAAGCCTTGGGGGAGTAAGGATTCTTTGATGGTTTGTAACCTAGCTATTAACGCATCCTGGGACTGATGAATCTGCTCAAGGGAGGCTAAAAAGAACTGCTCCTTTTCGTTTAAGATATCTTTTTTGGGTTCGTTGGAAGGGGTAAAATTTTTTGGAGCTTAGCCTTCTGTTTGGAAATTCTGACTGCCTCCGGTTGGACTTGTTTGCAGTTTTCAGAAGCCATTTCCAATTCTGTGCGCAGACAAGTAGGCTTACGTGTTCCTAAGAGGGATGTTGGAACGCCGGACTCTTCGAATAGGCGGGTCACCAACAGGCCAGCCCTCTGGAGCCTGTCCCTCTTGTCCAAGATTTGTTTAGTTACCGACCAATCCTTAAAGGTCACCACAACTCTGTTTTGGGCCTTATCAAAAGGAAGAAATTTCACGCTGACAATGTTTTCTGCTGGAATAATGCCCCTGATGACTAAGTCAATTTTCTTAAGTATATAAATTCTCTGTTGTGCAGGTGTGGAAAGGCCTCCATGCTTGAAAAGAGGGAGGAGGACTAGTTTATGTTTAATTAAAATTAAGTTCTGGCTCTTTCGTACTCCCTTCTGGGGAGTTTCTTGCTTTGGATCTGGAGTTCTCTTTAGTTTTCCACTAGAGGGCAGCGATTGTTTTACTAGCCTTGGAGGGCTAGCCACCTGATGTTTATTTAAAATGTTTGGGCTTTGGCTCTTGTTTGGCGTTGTTATGCTGGGGTTCTTTGTGCTTGAGTTCTCTAGAATCTTGAATAACTTTGAGAAATTCATTTTCCCAGTCCGAGAGGGCAGCTTAGCCTTTCGACCCATTTTCACATTCTTCAGCTTCTTCTTGTGCATTGAACTCTTTCCCTTTAAGGAAGGTTTCCTAGTGGCCAATACTTTTCCTTGGACTAGTTTGGCTCTGCTTGTTTTCCTTTCTTTAATGTTGGGCTGGGTTTTATTTCCATTTGGCTTGTTGCTGGCTTCTTTGTGAAAGTGGCAGTCCTCTTTCCTCCTGATTAGTTCAATCAGGGAGGTGAGCAAACCCAAACATTCTGAAAGAAAGTTTTTAATTGGCCCCAGTTCTTTAATTAGCTGAGTTTGATGTTCTTCCAACAGATCTTTGTACAGCCCTGTCATTATGTAATTGTAGCTGCCCAGGTCTAGATGTCGAACACTTGTGTCGTTTGGCCACTCCTCCACCTCAGTCGGGGCAGGAGACCCCCCCTTTCCTCTAAGCATAGATTGATGAGTAGATTCTTTTGACTTGATTTCTGGGTTTCCCAGTTGAGGCTCCTGTTCCAGTCGGGCCTTAAGGGCTGTATTTTCTAAAGTTGCCTGCTTTAACTCGGTTGCCAGGTCGACTCCTTTTCCTCCTCTTCCCTCTGCTTCCATGCCCCTTCGACAGACCATTTGTGCGGATGCAGGCTCTCTGTGTTTTTTATTTCCTCTACTTTTGGTTTAAAATAATATGAATTTTTTGCCTGCTTTTTCTTTGGGGCAGGGGGTTCAACAGCTTGTGCATGAGCTAGAGGAATCCCCAGTTCTTTATAATTCTGTCTTGTAAGTACCATTTGAGTTATCTTCTCTAGCCGTGTGCTAGGGCCTTATTCAAAAGGAGCTCAGAGGTTATAGTTGGCCTCAGATAGCCTCAAAATAGCACTCAAATAGCCTCAAAATAGCACTGAATGGCCTTGGAAAGTTTGAATGGCTTCCACGGGATTACAAAGGACAGATAAAAAAAGCTCAGGAGAGGAGAGAGGTGAGGTTTAAAAATACCTCCTGGTAGCTCCCGGATTCTTTATCAGGCTAAGCTTTGATTTTTCTGAGTGTCTTTCTGTATTATTGTTATTATTCTGTAAAAAGTTCCTACTCACTCTGTTGAGGCTCACAGGAGACTTACTGCCGGCGCCATCTTCCTGGAAATCCCATTAAGAGAGCTGCTGGAAGGAACGTAGGCAAAATCCCGAGTGCATCAAGCACACACTTTGAACAGCACTGTGCTATCCCTTGCATGTTCCAACTCCGAGATCATTCCCAGGCTAGTTAAGGATTGACCGTCCCAGGAGGTAATTAGTCAGCTGGATTTGCTAAACGTGACCCACAATCCTGTGTTTATTTGGTTTTACTCTCTGTCTTATTTTTCAATTGACGGAGATCATCATCTGAAGGGAGAGAGATTCAGGGTAGCCAGGTGGAAGCACTTATTCACAGGGTGTGTTTTTGCTTCCACGTGAAGCAGTGATAACCTCCATCTAAGCTGGTGGCCAAGGCTTTAAATGGATGCTAGTTGTGATGGCTATAAGCGAGGGCAATCACCTCTCTTGCCTGTGGGCTTCCTGGAGGCATCATTCTGGCCACTGTGCAAAGCAGGAGCCCGGACTAGACAGACCTTTGATATGATCCAACAAAGGCTTTCCCTCTGTTCTTATAATCCAACTAGGAAGACCTTACTCATCATCTAAAACAACGGCAAGCAATGTCAGCAACCCAACAGGTGAAGAGGAACAAGTTTCTGGTTGGGGAGCTATGGATGTTTCTCAGCTTTTCCACTGGTAAGTTGAAAACTGGAAAGTGTTTCTGGTCTTGGAGCAAGATCATAACATCTTGTAAATCCCGTGTTAGGCTTAACTAAAATTTTGTGTTTCTCGCTTCTGCTATATAAGCGTAAGGTTGACTTTTCTTTTTTTAATAGGGGCTCTTTGCTCCCTGCCCGCCACTGACAACATCCACATGCATTCCACCAATGACATGGATATGTAATGGGATGGAAGAATCTGTCAGTTACAGGAACCATCCACACTCAAGCAGTATCATCCCACTTTAAATAGCCATGGCTCCTCCCCCCAAAGAATCTTGGGAACTGTAGTGTCTGAGGGTTGTTAGGAGGCTCAAATTCTTCTCAGAGCTACACTTCCCACACAACCCCAACTGGAGTCTGTTGAGTTGGGAAGCACTGTACATTTTTTGAAGGGCCTTGGCATTCTTCCCCATCACCTATCTCAGGTTTGAACCTGGATCTCATGCTTCACTCTACCAAATGGCGCTTAAAAAAATATCTCCCTGTTACAAACAAATTTCAACCAAAAAAAGTGTACGATAAGCCCTCTGCATTGATTTCTTGTCTCCCCATTTTTCTCTTCTCTCTCCTATTTCTGTTCCTCTCACTCTTTTGCCTGAAGGAGTGTCTCCACCCCCATTGTTCTGCCTGGACGCTGAGGTCCAGCGCCGAGGGCCTTCTGGCAGTTCCCTCACTGCAAGAAGTGAAGTTACAGGGAACCAGACAGAGGGCCTTCTCGGTAGTGGCACCCACCCTGTGGAACGCCCTCCCACCAGATGTCCAAGAAATAAACAACTATCTGACTTTTAGAAGACATCTGAAGGCAATCCAGTTTAGGGAAGCTTTTAATATTCATGGATTATTGCATTTTAATATTTTGCTGGAAGCTGCCCAGAGTGGCTGGGGAAACCCAGCCAGATGGGTGGGGTATAAATAATAAATTATTATTATTATTATTATTATTATTATTATTATTATTATTATTATTAATTTGCAGCAAATGCCATGTGGTGCTATTCTTGTGACAAGCCGATCCCAACGCTGCCTTGTCCCGAGGGAGAAGAAATGTGCTGGGCTGGGCAGGGAGCGGCATGTTTCACAAGCAACGTTTACATTGGTAAGACTGCAAGGAAAAGCACGGCTGGGTTGACTTAGCAGGGAAAGGGGACAATGTTCAGCCTGAGGGATCCAGCCGCTAGTAGGGCCAGAGGCAAAAGTGGGCAGTACCACAAATGTGATTCATACATTTTGTGCCACACAAAAGCTGAAGGCATCTACATGCATCTCTATCAGGGCAAAGAAACAGCACTGTGACAATCCAAGGACATACAGTATTCTGGCCAGCCAAAAGTACTTATGGGGTGGTGGTTGAGCAGGACTAGCAAGGGGCATGGCCTGGGGAGAGGGGGTGTGGCTTAGGGGAGCCCCTAGCTCTGAGGTTCCCCACCCCTGCCTTCCCATGACGGTGCTTCCAAATGGGTCTCAGTGAAAATACCTTTGCTCTCAGCAAGCCTCCCTTGTGGTTCTGAAGGATTCACAAAAGCTGGTTATGTCCCAGAAGTTCTCTCCACCTCTAGAGAAGTCGGAGCGAAACCAACATTTGACTGATTTGAATACCAAGGAGGGGGATTCCAGTTTGTAGCACCTTTCTGTGCAATCCTATACATGCATGAACAGAAGTAATTCTCGCTGAGGTTAATAGGACTTACTCCTATGTGAGTGGGTGTAGGATTACAGCTTTTGCCTCCTCTTTTGGCTGTATTGACATTATGAAACCTAAGTGGTTTAACAATCAATTCCCTCCCTCAAGAGTAGAGATACATTTTCTCCCCAGCATCAAAGCTCAAGTACACCCTATATCCACATTAGTTTACCGGGTTGTTGTTTTTTAAAAGGCCTCGCAAAAGTGTGTTGCATTTCAATATGCCAGCAATTACTCCTAAAACAATGCATTTTTTGCACATTGCTGTCAACAATATATGCCTGCTTCAGGCATGCTTCTCTGCAAGATATACCTTTTTGTACACGTTCCTCACCCAACCCCTGAGAATGGCAACACAACATTCAGAAAAGTGCAAATTTTGAAGGATAGCTAGCTAGGTTTCAGGTCACATATTGTTTCAGGAAGTGGAAACTGATATGATTTTCTCACCATCCCTACCCAAGGTACATGGAGCTAGCAGATTTCTCTTTTCCTCAGGATTCTTCTTGGATAATGATCAGGGCCAACCCTACCATTAGGCAGAGTGAAGTGCTCACCTCAGGCCATAGATGCTAGAAGGCAAAGTATCACTGCCCCGTATCACTTAAGCAAACATAAGTCAGCTGGAACACAGGAAGCATACTCATACTGAAGTCAGACCATTGGTCTATCTGGCCCAGTATTGTCTACACCAGGCTTTCGCAACCTTGGGTTCTGAGAAGTTGTTGGACTACAATGCCCATCATCCCTGACCACTGGTCTTGCTAGCTAGGAATGATGGGAGTTGTAGTCCAACAACATCTGGGGTCCCACGGTTGGGAAAGGCTCCTCTTCACAGATTGTCAGTGGCCACACAGTAGGTCTAATGGGAGCCTCAAATGTTTATGCACTGAGCTCTTCTATTCAAGAGGGAACCTCTTCAGAGTAGACCCCCTTTCAGATCCATGCTGAACTGTGGCCACCAGAGAGACCTGATGGGCAGTCAGGTCGGAACAGAGAAGGCATGCTTAGAAAGTATCTTATTGCTCTCCCCCCCTCATGCACGTTAATTGAACCTGTTTGTGTTGTGTTGTGTGTGGACATCTTCTGAAAAGGGATTTGGTCACTCAAAAGTGTAACTGGATGCTCAGAGAGAAAGGATGGAAGTTTGGGAATCCTCTAAATTGAGAATCATTACATCTAAGTATGTTGTGTCCCTTCCCCTTCATTCTGTAAACTGATATAGACCACAAAGGCTCTTGGGATATATCCCAACTTTCTTGAAAACTTCTTCAGATATTTTCCCTCTTCCATTTTTGTTCAAATTCCTGCTCAATTTTAATCATCTGCGAGCTTGTGTCAATGAAAATTCCAGCACAGAACTAGAGCTCATTCTGTTGAGGTACCTGCTATGAGCATATGTGTAAAATACAAAGTTCTGCTAAATGAGATCTCAGGCTGTAAAGAAAGATCAGCCGCTAATAAAGAATGCCCCTTATATCACACAAGGTCCCTTATGTTCTCTCTCTTTTGGTTTCCAGGAAACAGCATGGTCATTTCTGACGTTGGTTGTGTCCAGAATTGTCAGAATTCCAAATCAGAGGATCTTTTCATGTGGAATGAGTTCATTTGCTGTCACAGCGACTATTGCAATGAATAGGCTAGCATAGCGAGTGGAGCTTACAGCAGCAACAACCTCAGTGTCAAGATATCAGAAGCAATGTGCTTTTGTCACTCAGATTTCCCCCTTCTCCCATCTTGTTGCTCTTCTGAGAAATTGAAGGACAGATCTCAGCACGGCCTTCTTCTTTCCCAATCTGCAGCTGCCACCATCAGCCATAATGCAAATTTCTTCCCTTCTCCCTGCTAACAGAACCAGAGAAGTCTTTGGAGTCAGATGAGAGTCTATGAAGGAAGCTTTCCAGTTTTCCTCCCACCGATTCTCTATCTGGATTATCTCCCCATATGTTTCCTTCTGTGCATGAGCAAGAGGGGCTGGCCTTTTTAGAAATCAATTGCTCTTCCTTTATTTTAGCTCCTTGCTCCCCACCCTATCCCAGGAAGAGTGCTTTCAAGGCAGATAACTAGCTGCTACTATAAAACTGCCCTGTCCTTCTAGCCCCATCAACCTTTCAACTTATTCTAGGATGCTGAGAGCAGAATTCAAGGTCCAGCTCTTGAGATGGTTCCAGTGGCTATACAGTACAGTCATACCTCAGAAGAAGAAGAAGAAGAAGAAGAAGTTTGGATTTGATATCCCACTTTAGCACTACCCGAAGGAGTCTCAAAGTGGCTAACTTTCCCTTCCTTTCCCTTCCTCCCCCACAACAAACACTCTGTGAGGTGAGTGGGGCTGAGAGACTTCAGAGAAGTGTGACTAGCCCAAGGTCACCCAGCAGCTGCATGTGGAGGAGCAGAAATGCGAACCTGGTTCACCAGATTACGAGTCTACCTCTCTTAACCACTACACCACACTGGCTCTCAAGTCGAAGGGAATCCGTTCTGGAAGTCCGTTCGACTTCCAAAATGTTCAGAAACCAAGGCACGGCTTCCAATTGGCTGCAGGAAGCTCCTGCAGCCAATTGGAAGCCATGGAATCCCTGTCGGACATTCAGGTTCCAAAGAGCATTTGCAAACCAGAACACTCACTTCCGGGTTTGCAGCGTTTGGGAGCCAAAACATTCGACTCACAAGGCATTCGACTCGCAAGGTAGGAATATATGTTGTCATCCATATGTAGAAAAGTACTTGGGGTGGGAGGGAGTTCAGCAGAAATGACAACTTGCAGGGAGGCTTTTGCCCTGCCGGATCCTCTTTGAATTGCATTTATTTGACTGAATTAATAGCTCCAAAGGCTGTTCTGTATTAAAGCACAGGAAACACTGAGCAGAAAGATACAACTGGCAGTGCGTCATTTGAAACTTCCGTAACTTGCTCCTGTCTCTGGCAAGAAATGGCTTTGATTAAAACCAACCAAACTTCATCTGAACCACCAAAAGTGTGCTGTGTGTGTTCTTTCATTAACTAACAAATACAGGAAACTAATATAGCAAACCTGAGCATACAATGTCATTTCATGCAATCCCATTGCCCGAGTGGCGAGAGACTCCAAGCATGCCAGCACTTACCCAGTGTTTGGTTTCTTTGGAATGAAGGTCAATGGAGTCTGTGGTATCTTTAGGATATATGATTTTGTATACACATAGATACAACCTGAGTAGAGGATGAAGGGTCTCCCAGCCTTAACATCACAACAGATCCGGCTTCCCCATTAGGTTTCCGTGGAAGCCCCAGGTCCAGCCCAGAGCAAGATACATCCCTGTGCCCAGCTTCCAGCATCTCAACGCACAACTCTCACATAGCTCTTGTTGGCCTATTGTTCTCCATCCTAGGATGACATGGCATCCAGCCAGGTGTGGCAGGAAAAGGCCCACCCAATTGTCTCTATGGCAACAGAGCTCACTCTTTTAAGATGCAAATGGTGGGCATTTAACTCGCCCACACTTCTACTTGTCCTGCTACTTTCCTCTGGGAAAGCCCACTGTTTGTTGCTGAATGTGAAAAGAATGTAAACCAGGGTGTGTGTTTTCCCCTGATTCTGTGATCAACAGTTGATTTTATTAGGGAAAGTGGTAGGACAAATGGAAAAGACACTCAGTCCTGTGCCTAGAACGTGTTGGATGAACCGTAAACCCCTTGGACCAGTGCTTTCTAGGAATGGGACAAGCAGAAGTGTGGGTGTCTAAGGCAGAGGTTTTCAATCTTTTTGAGTCCACGGCTCCCTTGACCAACTACATTCCTCCTGTGGTTCCCCTGTGGGGCTCAGGAGTCCAGTTATATCACCTCTTGTCTTCACAGCTGGCAGCCCCTCACCCTTGTGGAGTGTTCCCTCGGGCTCCTCTCCTCTCCCCTCTCCTTGGGAGTCCTCTGGGCAGCTGCTGCCACCCCCCCGGTCTCTGAGCTGCCACCCCCCTGCCCCAAAGTGAGATGCCTCCTCAAACTGCCCAATGGGGGCCTGGGAAGAGGATGCCCCCAACCTTAGCAGCCCAAAGGAGACTGGGCCAAGGTGAATGTGAGGCCAGCACCTTACTCACCTTGGGAGGCAGCAATGGGCACTGCTGGGCCTGCTTGCTGGAAAGGCTTCCCTTTGGTGCAAGGCACTCAGCTCCCAGGTAGGCATTGCACACAGCAAGCCCAAGAAACACAAGCATGGCGTCTGCCTGCCTGCCTGGTCTCCCACTTGTCTGGACTTTCCCAACAGCAAGGGCTGGTGGACTGACTGGCTGGGCTCCCTCACCCACTTGCTTGCTAACCACGAGGGTACCTCAGGTCCTGGCAACCAGCACCCCCTGGCTAGCCCCAGAAGAACCATTCACCTGGGGAGCTTGTAGCTAGGGCTGCTGCAAGAAACAACCATGAAAGGCTTTGGGAGGCAGACATGAGAGAGCATCAGAGGAGGAAGGGAAGGAATGAGGGACAGAGGCCAGAGTTGCCTGTGGCACCCCTGACCATCATTCAAGGTACCCCAGGGTGCCACGGCACACTGGTTCAAAACCACTGGTCTAAGGTCATTCTCTTGAGAAAGGAACTTGCCTGACTGGTTCAGCCATCTTCTTCCTATAGCTTTTAGCTTCCCACACACAGGCTCACAGGTTTTGAAGGGACCCAGGGCAACATCTGGATTGCTCCCCACAAACTCGTATCAATATATGATTCCATCCTCCCCACAAGGGCTTCAGGGCAGTTTTAATGGTCTCTCCTCTCACTTCATCTTCACAACAAGCCCAGCAAAACTGAATGCAAAGGTGAGGGAGGAACAGTGACTTATTCTAGACTTTAGCTTCACTATGGAGGCTCACTCCAGATGTCACCTGGGGGATTCCTCATGGACCTGTGATAAGGAAAACAGGAAGATGCCTTATCCCAAGTCAGAACACTGGTCCATATAGCTCCATCTGCACTGAATGTTGGTGGCTCTTCAAAGTTTCAGATAGGGGACATTCCCAGTTCTACATGGAGGTTCCAGCGAATTCTGCCTGGGATGTTCTACATGCAAAACAGATGCTCTATCACAAATATACAGTTCACTGAACTGCAGGAATTTTCACCCCTCTGCTCCTAAAACTATTTGGGGGGTTGGGAGTACCATTTTGGAAGTAATGGTGCACAAGTTGCCTCCCTCTTGCTGGAGTTGGGTTCTTGCGCCCATAAGAGACACCATTCGACCACCTGCGTTTTCAGAAAAGTGGCCTTGGTGGGCGAACTTCAGTCCACGATGTTCTTCTGCTCCTGGGCATTGATGGTATCATTTTCTGCATTCTTGTGTACTAGGCTCAGCATGATCTGTGGGGTGACATTATGCTATGTGCCCATCACACTGTGCTTGGAGTGGGAGGACGAAGTTGAGAACAGCTAATTCTCATTCTAGCATATTTCAAATCAGTGGTACATTTCCACACTCTGGGTTTGCTGCTTTAGAGCTTTTCCAGAGATTCAGTAAGAGGGTGCTGAAAAAGAAGGCATAGTGGACACAGGAGAAATCTGCAGTTGCTCAGCCTCACAGCTTGGAGGATGTACACTGCACTGCCAGCCTGAATATCATCCTCAGCCCAGTTGAGGATTGATTGCCCCACAGACTGTTTAAAGGAGATGTTTGCTAAGCTTCTTCCATTATCACATTTCTGTTTGTTCCCCAGTTCACAGAGGCCACCATCTGAACCAACTGGTAGGATTTCCTCAACACTGAAGATGAAAAAGCTTCCGGTTTTTGGGATATGGATGCTTCTTTGCTTTTGTACTGGTAAGTCTCTAAAGGACAACCAGAAGAGCAAAAATATTTTCAAATCTCAAGCTACACCCTTGACATTTTGTAAACCAGCAATGACATTTTTCACATGCAAAAGTTGAAACGATTTTGCATACCCCAAATTGCTGATGCAAATGGTAAGCAGAGATTTATTTGTTTGTTTGTTTTTCAACATGGTATTTGACTTCTGGCCTCCATTAATGAGATACACAAAGATTTGAAAGCGCTTCTGGTTTATGTCTGTGGACCAGTTTATATGATCAGCAGGATCGTGTGCTTCCCTGTTCTCTGCTTAGTTGTTGAAATTGGGGCTGTAGGTATATGGTAGTGGTGGTGGGGAGGGTTTACGGCTGGGGGCTCACCGAGATTGACTTTGTTCCTCTTGTTTCCTTCCCTCTTATTCTCACCTTCTGGGTTAAATAACTCCTAGCTTTCATTCCCTCCCTGCATCTTATTCAGTTGCCAGCTAATTGTTCCTCCTATTTACTTTAAGGAAGTTGGGGGCAGTGGGAAGGGTATTGCACATGATGTTGGGGCTCTGGAATTTTTCACCTTCATCCACCACAGTTTTGAACCCAGCTCCCCTACTTCACTCTACCCAATAGGACTTGCTGGTATAGTGGTATGTGTGTTTTACTTTCCTGTTACAAACAGATTTGAACAAAACACCACGAAACCCTCCTGAATGATAAGCCCTCTGCATTGATTCTTCTCTCTCCCTCCTTCTGCCCCTCCTCATTTCTGTTCCACTCACTCTTCTGCAGCAAATGCCTTTTGGTGTTTCTATTGCGAAATAAAGCTTCCAGCGACCGCTTGTCCTCCAGAAGCAGAATTTTGTTGGGCCGGGATGGGAGCATCATGTTCCACAACAAACACTTATGTCAGTAAGTATGCGAGTGAGTTGGACTAACCCAGCAGGCTGAGGGATCCATTCCCTCAGGAGTAACGCTTGGGAGTGGAGCTGTGTGCCAGCTGTAAGACCAGAGGCAAAAAGTAGGTAGGACATCAAATGAGAATCTGATCACTTAGCCACACAAAAGCCAAAGGTTTCTACACCTCCACAGCTCTCTCTGTCTGCACAAACAGGAAACATTCTCACATTCCAAGGACACATTCTGGCCATCCGGGAGAACTTGAGAAGGCTGTGGAGCAGTGGAGCGTGTGGTCTGAGGAGCAGGGATGCAGCCTGGGGCCAGAGAGAGGTCATTCCCCACCAATGCACTATAGCAGAGATGATTCCAGGTTGGCCTTGGTGAAAATGCCCTTACTCTGAGCAGCTCCACCGATTCTGAAGGATGTATAGTAGCAGGTCATGCCTCAGACGTTATCTCCACCTTCAGAGGGTTTGTTTTCACTGGCTGTACAATGTTCTCCCTGATGAAATGCAAGGGCATCCACCCGTATTGGCATTCTGCTGGCTCTTGAAGATGCCGAGCTGTGTCTCTTCCCCAGGAGACTGTGCCAGTACCGATGGCCTTCAAGCAGCTTTCCCTTTCAATGTAACACTGCGCTAAAATGATTGTTTTTCACGTTTGGATGAATGGTGCCTCTTCACTTATAGAGGAGGAAGGAAAGCCCATTTGAATTGGGCCCTACATCTGCTCCTTGCTCTTGGCGAAGCCACCCAACCTGTTTCTACCTGCTTGACCTCACCCTAGGTACTATACCTGCTCAGAAGATCCAACTCACATGGTCAATGAATGCATGTGGAGGCAATGGGAATGTACCCTTTAGCCATGGCACATCAGCATCAGTGCACCCACAGGCCATGGCCCCCTAGTGGCCATGCAGTAGGTTCTTCTATGCAAGGGGGAACCCTTTCAGAGTAGGTCCTCCTTCAGATTAATGCTGGATTGTGGCCACCAGGAAGGCAAGGCCAGTAGTCAAAACAGAGAAGGCATACTTTGCAAGTGTTACCTTTCTCCCCTATCTTCATGCACATTAATTCAACTTGTTTGTGTGTGCTGGCATCTACTGAATGGCGATTTGGTCACCCAAAAGTGTGACCTGATGCTCAGAGTGGATGGAATTTTGAGAACCCCCCAAATTGGGACTATATTCATCTATCTATTTTGTGTCCTCTCCCCATTCTTCATTCTGTAAGACTCATGGGGTGGGGACACATCTACTGTACTTCCTTGATAATGGGGACTTCTCAGAAATTTCCCCTTTCCCATTTTTGTAAAAAAAATTCATTATTTGTGAGCTTGTTTCATTGAGCAAAGAAACAGTATTCATTTTGTTGAGGAAGCCTATAAGGCCCCTGTGACTGAGCATAGATACAAAATATAGTTTGCTCATTGACATTTGAGATCTCAGGGTATCAATAATAATAATAATAATAATAATTTATTATTTATACCCCGCCCATCTGGCTGGGTTTCCCCAGCCACTCTGGGCGGCTTCCAACTGAATATTAAAAACAATACAGCATTAGACATTAAAAACTTCCCTAAAGAGGGCTGCCTTCAGTTGTCTTTTAAAAGTAAAATAGTTATTTATTGCCTTGACATCTGCTGGGAGGGCGTTCCACAGGGCGGGTGCCACTACCGAGAAGGCCCTCTGCCTGGTTCCCTGTAACCTTACTTCTCGCAATGAGGGAACCACCAGAAGGCCCTCGGTGCTGGATCTCAGTGTCCGGGCTGAATGATGGGGGTGGAGACGCTCCTTCAGGTATACAGGACCGAGGCCATTTAAGCCTCAAGAGAGATCAGTGATAACAGAGCAGAGGGTAACAAGTGTTTCATGCATTGTACAAGGTCTCTTACATTCTCTCTCTTTTGGCTTCTAGGGAATACAAAGATTGGTTCTGTGGCGGGTTGTACCCAGGACTGTAGGAATTCACATTCATTGACACTTGGTTTAATGCTGGAGGAGGTCATATGCTGCCCCACTGAGTACTGCAATTCCTAAGCTTGCATAGGCAGTGGAGCGGAGCCTAGGACAGAAAAAGCCTCAACATCAAGATGCTTGTCACTCTTTTGATAAATTGGAGGACACATTTCAGCACAGCGATGTTCTCTCCCGTCCTATCTTGTCTCTCTGCAAGCAGAGTCTGCAGCTGCCATCATCAGCCATCATGCATGTCTCCTTCCACATGCTTTGCTGTCAAGAACCAAACAGATATTGGGGGTCAAGTCACACACACACACACACACACACACACACACACACACACAAACACCTTATTGGTCTTGGATCCTGTTCTAGGGACTAGTTTTTAAGGTCCAGTTCTTGAGATGCCTTCAGGGCCAACATCTTACCCTCCATTTGGGGCCAAGGCCTTGAGGACTGGAAGCTGAGAAGAAAGGACAGCTTTGTGTGGTGGGGAGGGATTGTGCTACCCCTCTACTGCCCCTCTTTGAAATTGAATTCATTTGACTGAATTTATTGCTTCAGAGGGGACTGAAATAAATAAATAAGGGGACTTAAAATAAATAAATACAGAAAACATTGTGGGGAAAGATACACCTGACTGCGTGTCATGCGAAGTTTCCATTAACGTGCTTACTTCTCTGGAAATAAATTGCTTTGATTAAAACCAATCAAACTTTTCTGAAGCACCAAAACTTTGTACGGGTATCTTTCTGTGTGAATAATTTCATAAAGTTCCTATCAGTTTATCCTCACAACAATTTCAAGGACTAG
The DNA here is from genome assembly GCF_964270895.1 of Podarcis filfolensis. Lineage (NCBI taxonomy): Eukaryota > Metazoa > Chordata > Lepidosauria > Squamata > Lacertidae > Podarcis > Podarcis filfolensis. The sequence continues at coordinate 31,702,539 of NC_139618.1, forward strand.
CTAGACAGCTTGAGCAGGGGGAGAAATCCGGGGCGGGGGGCGGGGAGAGGGGAGAGACATGCAACTCAATTCTGTTAGAAAATACAATAATTACAAAGCTCATCTACAATATTATTCCCCCAGTAAGGTTTGGACCACAAAAGGGGATAACTTCCCAGTTCTCTGCAGCCTATATTATAGGGCTGGATCAACTATTTCAGCCTGGAGTTTGTTTGTTTTGTCAACCGTGGATGAGTGTTGGTGCTCCATACAGTTAGTGGGGAGATGAAAGTTCGAGCAAGGTGAACATCTCTGGAATTTTGGAAGGTACTTACTTTATGTCCCTGACCAATCACTGAGGTCTTTGTGAGAGGCTCTCCTAGTGGTTCCCCCATGACTTGGATGCACAGCTTGCATCCACCAGGAGTCTTCCTTCATTGGAAGTTTTTAAGCAGAGGTCAGTTAGTCATCTATCATGGATACTTTAGTTGAGATTCCTGCACTGCTGCGGGTTGGACTAGATGACCCTCATGGTCCCTTCCAACTCTACAATTCTATGGTTCTGTGTGTTCAGAACTGTGGAACTCCCTTGTGGCTGAGATCAGACAGACTCTCTCCATGCTGAACTTCAGGCGCTTGATGAAGACCTTCCTATTTTGGCGGTCATTTTAAGTCAGTTGTACTATGCCTATTTATTGATTTTCTGTTTTTACCTGGGGTTTTGGTTTGCTTTCAACACCGTATTATCTTAACTGATGGATCATTGCATCAAATGTTGTGTAAACCTTTCTGCGACCACCTTTGATGAAAAGCCCCATTTGCTCAGCAGATACCTATCTACCTCTTGGAGAGGCGGCTTAGCTTGTTTAAAAATTTAGAGAATAAAGGAAAGGGGAGAGAGCCACATTTGCCATCTCATAAAATTGAATGCACCCCCACCTGATATTCTCCTGCTTCATGGAAACCACCAGTCATGAAAGGAGAGGGAGGAACGCTGACTGGCTCTCCATTTACCCTAATATGCAATTATGTATTGGTGTAAGTTTGGGGGAGTTTAGTCTAACTGTCCTTTCAAGGATCCCTCATTGGGAACACAGGAAGCAGCTTTCTACTGAGTCAGAACATTGGTCCACCTAGCTCAGAACTGTCTGCCCTGATTGACAGTGGCTCTCCAGAGTGTCAGATGGCAGGCACTCCCATTTCCACCTGGACATGAAGGTAGGACTTTCTGAATGCAAAGCATGTGCTCTACTACTGACATACAGTTCACTGAACTACAGCAACGTCAAGCATTTATTTCACCTGCCCCAGAACCAGGGGCGACCCCCAAACCAGCTAGGGAGACAGCTTGCTGCAATTTTTAGCATCTCTTGGGGAGGTGAACATGGCTGTTGTCAAACCAGCATCTGTTCAGGGCTGCGCCAAGTCGTCCGGCGACTTACTGTAACAACTTCACGGTGAATTGCTCTTGACAAAAAAAAAAATGCCCTATTGAATGACAATACCTAGCTAATGGCAATAAGTAAGTTGGCAGCAAGGGGCTTGACCTGTCCAAAGGCATTGCAGTCACATTGCAAATGCGCTGTATACACTCACATTGCAAACGCACATGAGCTTATGGTTCCAGCAAAGGGATCTATTTTGGGGATTGAGTAAAGGTGCACAAGTTGCCTCTCTCCTGCTGAAGTTGGGTTCTTGTGCTCACAAGAGACATCATTCGACTACCTGTGTTTTCAGAAAAGTGGCCTTGGTGGGCGAACTCCGGTCCATGATGTTCTTCTGCTCCTGCGCATTGATGTTATCGTTTTCTACATTCTTGTGTACTAGGCTCAGTGTGATCTTTGGGGTGACATTATGCTGTGTGCCCATTACACTGTGCTTGGTGGGGGAGGAGGAGTTTGAGAACAGGGAGTGTGTTAGCACACCTAATTCTTATTCCAGCTTATTTCAAATCAGTGGTACATTTCCGCACTCTCGGTTTAGAGCTTTTCCAGAGATTCAGCAAGAGGGTGCTTAAAGGCATAGTGGACACAGGAGAACTCTGCAGTTCATCAGCCTCACAGCTTGGAGGATGCACAGTGCACTGCCTGAATATCATCCTCAGCCCAGTTGAGGACTGATTGCCCCACAAACTGCTTAGTGGAGGGTTTTTTGTTTGTTTGTTTCACTAAGCTTCCTCTGCTATCCTATTTGTGTGTGTCCCCTGTCCCAAGTTTACAGGGGCCATTCACATGACCCAGCTAGTAGGACTTCCTCAACACTGAAAACAGCTGAAGATGAAATTGCTTCCATCTTCTGGGATATGGATTCTTCTCTGCTTTTGCACTGGTAAGTCCCTAAAGGAAAACTGAGCTGAAAGAGCTTCAAATCTCAAGTCAAGCTTTTCACATTTTGTAAATCAGTAAGAGCTACTGCATTTTTCACATGCAAGAGTTTTTGCATATTGCTAATAAAACACTTTAAAATATTTTTAAATTAAAAATATTTCTTTAAATTAAAAAATGTTTTTGATTTCTGACTTCTGTTAATGCACATGCATGCACAAAATAGCATGCAGCAATCCTAAAGCCTGTTTAGTGTCAAGTGTGAAGATAGACAAAAAAAAAAAATCTACCCTTCAAAATTGGTACTTCTCTGTGGACTGGTTTTTTGTTTTTTGTTTTACAATCAGCCATCTTCAAATATCTTAGTCCATGTCACATGCAAGAGGGAGCATGCTTGTTTTCTCTTGCTCTCGAGGGTAGGACTCGAAGCAATAGCTTCAAGTTACAAGAGATTCCAACTAAACATTCAGAAAAACTTTCTGACAGTAAGAGCTGTTCGGCAGTGGAAGGGACTCCCTTGGGATGTTGTGGACTCTTCTTCCTTGGAGGTTTTTAAGCAGAGGTTGGACTGCCATTTATCATGGATGTTTTAGCTGAGATTCCTGCATTGCAGGGGGTTGCACTAGATGACCCTTGGGTCCCTTCCAACTCTAGGATTCTAGGATTTTATGGGCTTATTTATTCTGCTGCTCTCAGAGGTAACTGTATGGGAAAGATATGGCTAGCTAATGTAAAAACTGGGACCTGCCAGACGATTTTTTTCATATAATTCTTTCTGAGCATGATGAAATGTCTGTTTCTCCTAGTGGGACTTGCTCCACTGTAATCAAAGAATGAAGTAGCAAGCAGTTTCACACACAGACCACACCAGCCTGGGGATGGCTGTTATGGAAATTTAAAAAGGAAATTGGGAAAATATTACCAGCAGAGGTAGCAGTGTAGCCCTCATACCAAGTCATGCTCACTTTTATTTTTTAAATTTATATTTCTGCATGCACTTTTAAGGATTTCCTCTTTAAAACCCACACAGAAACTGGGACAGGATAGACTTAGTCCTTTCTCCAGGCAGAACTGGGGTGGACTGGACAGGACAGGTCCACATACTCCTAGTTTTGACTCTTCGTGAATTGTCAAAAATATACAATAATGGCATGATACACGCCTGGGTGGGGAGGTCATTCTACAATCTGGGAATTGTATTGTGGGGAGATTTTGGCCAACTAAACTTCCCCTCCTCATGGACAACAGACTTGCTGAAAACCCCCCACATACCTCACATATTGAATTAACATTTCTTGCTCCCCAGGAGTATTTGCATTAAAAGTAAAATATAATTTGATCCTGGATGAGTCTGCTAGTTTAAAATATTCTCCTATATGAGACCTATATTACTCCCATGTATCTATTTTTTAAAATTGAATATCTATATCTATATCATCTATATCATCTATATCTATATCTATATCTATATCTATATCTATATCTATATCTATATCATCTATCTATCTATCATCTATCTATCTATGAACTAGAAGCGTTTATAAAGCAAATTTGCATTTAGGCCAATGTAAGTTCCTATTACAAATTCTTCCCCCTTCTTTCTTCTCCTCTTCTACAGCAAATGCCACCTGGTGTTTCCAATGTAGAAAGCCACGAAAAACTGGGCATTGTCCAGCAAAAAAGGAATTGTGCTGGGCTGGTGGTGAAGCAGCCTGCTATACATTAAACCTATATATTTGTAAGTGGACGAAGAATCATATATTTGGGTTCAGTGCAGTGGAGGGTCTTCCAGATTGACCTCACAGTTCTAAAAACACTGTGGCTGCTTCCAGGCTGCAAATATTTTGCATGTCAGATGCAGTTGCCTACCAGTGAATTTAGGTAACACAGTTAAAGTGGATTTGATACTCTTGTGTAGAGATGGGGAATGTTTTTCAACTGGAAGGCCATGTTCCCATCTGGGCCACGCCCAGTGGCAAAAGTAGGCAGAGCAACCAATGCAAATTTGACCTTAGTCCAGTAGACATCCCTCTCTAGCCTCCATCTAGATAAGCAACAAGCATTCTCAGAGTTCAAGGATATATTCCAGCCAGAAAAAACCCATCAAAGAAGGTTCAAAGCAAGGTTGGTGAGGCAATGTGGCTCAGAAAGGTTTGTGCCCTGGGGAGAAGGCCAGAGATTCCCCGCTGCTGGTCTTGTGCAATAAACTTACTTCCAAAAAATAATAATGAAAGAGATTTTCCTTTGCAGCAAGGAAAGTAGCAAGAAAAAATGCATTGGAAGGTGTGGGAGAACAACTGCTTGATGTCAAATAACCTCCCCACAAACTAATCAGAATGACAACTACTGTTATCTATGCTCTGGTAACCTCAAGGTTAGATTACTGCAATGCATTAGACGTAGGGCTGCCTCTGAAGACGGTTCGAAAACTTCAGCTAGTGCAGAATTCAGACGGTTTGAGCATATTACACTGATCCTGGTCCGATTGCACTAGCTACGGATTAAGTTTCTGGGCCCAATTCAAAGTGCTGGTTTTGACCTATAAAGCCTTAAACGGCTCAGGACCGCAATGCCTTAAGGACCGCCTCTTTCCATATGAACCTACCCAGACCCTGAGATCATCTTCTGAGGCCCTCCTTCGTGTGCCGCCTCCTCGAGAGGTCCGGAGGGTGGCAACACGAGAACAGGCCTTTTCTGCAGTGGCTCCCCATCTGTGGAATGCTCTCCCCAAGAAAGTTTGCCTGGAGCCTTCATTATACACCTTTAGGCACCAGGCAAAAACGTTCCTTTTTAACCAGGTCTTTGGTTGACCTGATAAACATCCCATACCCTTTTAAAATGTGGCTCTTTTTTTTAAAAAAAAATGGAACGCTTCACGGATTTGCGTGTCATCCTTGCGCAGGGGCCATGCTAATCTTCTCTGTATCGTTCCAGTTTTAGTATATGTGCTGCCAAAGTGAGCACATGTGGTTTTTTTTTTTTGAGGGGGGTATTATTGGATTATTGCTTTTATTTTTAATTTATATACTATGATCTTTTTATGTGAACGGCCCTGAGACCTCCAGGTATAGGGCAGTATATAATAATAATAATAATAATAATAATAATAATAATAATAATATTCAATAAACAGCCCCACACCCCTGCAAACGTGGTGCAAATCAATAAGGATGAATTCTCATTAAGCAGGCTGTCTTACACTCATATGCAGCCCCACCATTATGTCCTCTCCTGCATCACTAAGGCCCCATAGCAGGTTTACTGGGTAGAGGCAGCAGCAACCCTCTAAGTACTAAGCTGCTCAAAGGGAAAGTCTGGCGGCTGCCATTTTCATTTTCCATAAAACGCCTAGCATGGCTACATTGGGAGATTGTGGGAAGTTTCAATAGCACCATGCCACTAGAAAAACAGTTCAAGAAGTAGAGTGGGCCTTTATTCATCACTGGTGGCTCTTGATATCAGCTGCTAAGGAGCACAGCGATGAGAGAGGCCAGCAAATTTACTGTCACATCCCTTCCTATCAGACCTACTGACCTTCAAGCCTGTGAGTCTTGGCAGAATTGGGAAGAGGAAGAGAGCTGTTAGGGCTGAAGGGAACTATAGTTCACCAACATCTGGAGGCCCAAAGTTTCCCCATACCTGATTTAAATCGTTGAGAGAGAGAGACAGGATTCAAGAGTGAAAGGCACATTCCTGTTCAGTGAGACCTCATATTATTCAGGAAGATCAGAGGGAACAGAGGGAAATGACTGTTTTGAAGCTCTCTTTCCAGCCAAGGCAATGATCAGTTTCTTTTTCCCTTTTCAGCAAAAACCTTGATCGCTACTGTGGTTGGTTGCCTCCAGCAATGTGAAGGTTACAGATTATATGGTCCCTACACATGGCACGAAATCATTTGCTGTTCCACAGATTATTGCAACATGTAGTTTTGGATGGGGAGTGGAGGTGATCTTAGGAGAACAAAAGCCTTCAGCATCAAGAGGTCAGGAGCAGCGTGCTCTTGCTAATGATGTGCTAATAAATTTCTCCTGCATTCTCCACCACCACTCTTCATCAATTAACAAGAAAAGAAAACGCCTTGAAAATGAGCAAGGAGAGAGAAAATATCCTGGTAACAGTCCCATGAGTGGGATGCAGGGTTTTTATTAATCTAGGCATATTCATCAGTTATGGAACATTTACAGAAATGCAGACAGCAGAGCAGCCACATATAAATGCTCAGTTTGAAGAGGTTCTTTTGGAGATCTTTTTGTTTTTATGACCCCTGACAATTTAGTATCATCAGCAAACTTGGCCACATCACTGCTCACTCCTAACTCTAGTTTGTTTATGAACAAGTTAAAGAGCACAGGACCCAGTGGATAATAATAATAATAATAATAATAATAATAATAATAATAATAATAAATAAATAAAAATAAAAATAAAATTTTTTATTTATATCCCGCCCTCCCCAGCCGAAGCTGGGCTCAGGGCAGCTAACAACACTAAAATAGTGCAACATTATAAAAACATTATAAAAATTAAAATCAAAATTGATGGCAACCATAAACTAAAGTTTTGTAAAGATTGCCAAAGTAGGGAGTCAGGCTGCGCCCTGACCAAAGGCCTGGTGGAACAGCTCTGTCTTGCAGGCCCTGCGGAAAGATGTCAAGTCCTGCAGGGCCCTAGTCTCTTGTGACAGAGCGTTCCACCAGGTTGGAGCCACAGCCGAAAAAGCCCTGGCTCTAGTTGAGGCCAGCCTAACCTCTCGGTGGCCTGGGACCTTCAAGATGTTTTTATTTGAAGACCGTAAGTTCCTCTGTGGGGCATACCAGGAGAGGCGGTCCCATAGGTACGAGGGTCCTAGGCCGTATAGGGCTTTGAAGGTTAAAACCAGCACCTTGAACCTGATCCTGTACTCCACCGGGAGCCAGTGCAGCTGGTATAGCACCGGATGAATGTGATCTCGCAGCGAAGACCCTGTAAGGAGTCTCGCTGCGGCATTCTGCACCCGCTGGAGTTCCTGGGTCAGTCTCAAGGGCAGCCCCACGTAGAGCGAGTTACAATAATCCAGTCTGGAGGTGACCGTCGCGTGGATCACAGTGGCTAGGTCAGGGCGAGAGAGGTAAGGAGCCAACTGCTTAGCTTGGCGGAGATGAAAAAATGCCGCCTTTGTTATAGCTGCAATCTGCGCCTCCATAGAGAGGGAGGTATCGAAGATTACACCCAAACTCTTAACAGACGATGCTGGCACTAATTGCACCCCCGCAAGAGATGGAAGTTGCCCCCTCAATTCCATATCGTCCCGTCCCAGCCAGACGACCTCTGTCTTCGAAGGATTTAACTTCAACCGGCTCCCACGTAACCATCCAGCCACAGCTTCCAAGCATCTGATCAGTGTGTCCGGGGCCGAGTCAGGATGGCCATCCATCAACAGATAGAGTTGGGATCCCTCAATAAAGGCTTCACTTTATACATGTCTCCATTTTGAGAACTGTCTATTTATTCCTACTCAATGCTTTCTACAACTTAATGAATTTGTGATCCACAAAACATAGCTGTCAACTTTCCCCCTTTTTTAACGGAAATTCCCTTATTCCGAATAGGATTCCTCGCGAGAAAAGGGAAAAGTTGACAGCTATGCCACAAAATGGAAGCCTTTATTGAGGGATCCACTGAGTACTAGGATTTGGCATGGTGTGCACTGGCCTTGGCTGGATTGCCAAATTAACAGCACTTGCTTTAGATTTGAGGTGGCCAAGGGGTGTTTTGTGGGTGTCCTTTCCTTCATTGTGCAAAACATCTCACTCGTGGCCTGCACTCTGCACCTTTCCTGGGTTGCCATGCTTTAGTCAAAGCCCTGGGAAAGACACCACAAGATTCCTCCTTCCAGAAATCACAGGCAGCCAGGGAGCCTGCAGAGAAATGCATATTGTAAAGAAACATAAACCACACCTTTGGCTATCACACAAGCCCTGCTTTCAACAAAATTCTAAAGAAATTCTGAAGTGCAGCAAAAATGAAGGTGAAAAATTGGAGCCTTCCCACCCCACTCCTTGGAGGTCAAGAGAACCTTTCTGAGAAATTGGAATAAAGATTCTGGCACAGCAGCATTCTTTTCCTGCTTATTTTGTCACCCTGCATGCCCAATCTGCAGCTGCCATCATCTATCACAATGCATGCCTTCCTCCCTTCTCCCGCGTTCTTTGCTATCAGAAGCAGCAGGATATTGGAGGCCAGGTGTGTTTGTGAGAGATGATGGAGAAGATGTGTCATGATTTCTGCTCATAAGGATCCAGAGCTGACTCAGACGTATACTTAGCAGAGTAAAAACATAAACACATTGCAGGATTCCCCAAGAATAGACCAGAGTCAATTAGCTTCATCCAGCAGAGCTTTTCACTACCCAAGGCAAATGTACTTAACGGTCACAAATCCATACATCTTCAGGATTGGCACAGTCCATAAGAAATCCAGTTGCAGCAGACTTAACTTAAACGTACTATAAGACTAAAACCTTAACACTTAAACGTACTATGTACAGAACACCACACCAGAAGGAAAAAGAGACAGAAAGTGAAACCCAGGCTCCTTCTGGCCTATTATTATAGTTAGCATGACCTTGAGTGAAAGAGATAACAGAATTAGTTTTAAACCAGCTGTACTCAGCTTCTCTGAAGGAATAGTCAAAACATCAGGCACCTTCTGCTTGTTTTCAAGCAGAATAGAAGCTTGCTTGTTAACTAGAAACTACCAGCTTGTATCACACAGAGAAGCTTTCAGAACCCTCTTGAATCTATTAGAATAGAAAATATCTCTGTACAGCAGATCAATACCTTCTGCACCAAAAAATGCAAACTGACAAAGTATCCAAACAGATACATATCCCATTGGCACCCCATCATGAATAATTTCCCAATGTAGTTCCTTTTATCAATAAACTTTCAGAAATCTGCCTGGAGGCCTTTCATAAGGTGGTAAACACACACTTAACTGAGACGAAGACTGCAATCCTGAGCACATATATTTCTCCACCATGGAACCGAAGAGAGTTTACATGGTGCCTGCCCTGTTACTTTATCCTTATAACAAACCAGTGAATAAGACTAGGTGGAGAGATAGGCATGTGTTGACTCCTTTCTCTTCAAACATAAGAAAAGTGCTGCTGGATCAGGCCACAAGGCTCATATAGTTCAGAGTTCTGCTCTTACAATGGTCAGCCAGATTCTTATGGGAAGCCCACAAGCAAGGGTCAGCTGCAAAACCAAACACAGGAGAGGGTTCCTGCACCTTTAAGAGAAAATTTCAGCAGGTGTAGCTTGCATGACATGCTACACCTGCTGAAATCCCATTTTCTGCACTACAATTAAAGGTGCAGGAACCTGATCTCTTTCTTATACAGCATCTTGCTATCTTAGTTGTAGGGTGGCTGCCTTTTATTTTTTTCCTTTGTAGGGCTCTTTAACAGCTGCCAGATGAGCAGGCATTCAGTGGGAAAACCAAATAGCTCTAGAGGTGGAGATGGAGATGTGGAATGACAACAGGGATGAGAGATTTGAAGCTGGGGGAGAGGCATTGTACCACTTCTTATTGGGAAATTACCCTCCCCATCTGAACATTTTACAGCTGATTTGTAGAATCTAGCATCTGCAGACATGGGTGCATTATACCTCAGTCACTTGTATGCTGTTTTTTTTTTTATTATTATTATTATTATTATTATTATTATTATTATTATTATTATTATTATTAAAGGTAAAGGACTCCTGACAGTTATGTCCAGTTGTGAATGACTCTGTGGTTGTGGCACTCATCTCGCTTTATTGGCTGAGGGAGCCGACATTTGTCCGCAGAAAGTTTTTCCGGGTCATGTGGCCAGCATGACTAAGCCGCTTCTGGCGAAACCAGAGCAGCGCACGGAAATGCCATTTACCTTCCTGCTGGAGTGGTACCTCTTTATCTACCTGCACTTTGACGTGCTTTCGAACTGCTAGGTTGGCAGGAGCAGGGACAGAACAACGGGAGCTCACCCCGTCGCGGGGATTCAAACCGCCAACCTTCCGATCGGCAAGCCCTAGGCTCAGTGGTTTAGACCAGAGCGCCACCATACCAGCAAATTCAGATTTCATAAGAGAAGTGAATTTGGTCCTGTTGGGTGACTAGCCTGCTCCCCCCTAAAAATGAAACCTTTGTAGTAAGGACAATGGGTGGAAATTGCAGTGGAAAGTGTGTAATAATGCCGCATCCTATTTCATTTGTTCACAGAATGAATGCTTGATAAACAGTCCCATTGTATAAAACTCTCTGCAAACTTTGGTGTGAATGAAGCAGGAGCAATGCACACCCAACAGATCATCTGGAAGTGACCCTCGCTTCCCTTAAGTTCACCAAATTCACAACATGAGTTTGTTTCTCCAGTATTTTAAGAACTACACAAAAGAGAGAATCCAGTCAGGTTCGGTTCCTCTCACCTTCAGAGCAGCGATGGCTTGGAAAAGGAAGGAAATGCTTGTACCCTCAAAAAGGATTGGATGAGGGAGAGCAAAGTTTCCTCCTCTTGGTAAGAATATTTGAAGCAATAAGGCCTTTACAAGGGATGTTTGTTTATTCCTTATCCAGTTCCTTGGAAAATCTGGACCTACTGTAGTGATGGGGAGCCTGTAGCCCTCCAGATGTTTCTGGACTCCAGCTCCCACCAGCCTCAGCCACATGACTAATGTCTAACAACATCTGGAGGGCTAGAGATTCCCAGTCCACATCATTAGGAAATGTAGTGATGGACACCAACTTGGATGGCTTTAAAAGATGAGACAATTTCATGGAGAATAAGATTATCCATGGTTACAAGTCATGATGGCTATTTTCTCTCATATATATGTGTGTGTGTGTGTATGAACCATGGAAAGAGAATATATATATATTCATTGTGTTTTACAATTTTAAATACTCATTTTATACCCTTAAGATATCAATGACTTCGCTTCTTCTCTTTTCATGGTTCATTTTACATATCATAAATCCCTGCATATTTTACAAAAACTGTATCCATCAGTATTCCATTATTGCATCCATCAAAACTTGTTTACACTGTTGAATGTATCTTAATGCTGGCAGCGTTTTCAGCTGTACACAGTTATTTCCCATATATTCAATAAACGTTTTCCAGTCTTCTTTAAACGTTTGTTCTTCTTCTTCTTCTTCTTCTCTTATTCTTATGTTAAGTCTGCAAGTTGTGCATATTCTGTCAACTTACGTAAGTTGCCAATCTTCTTTGGTTGGGACCTCGCTCGCTTTCCATTTTTGGGCTAACAAAACACTGGCCGCAGCAGTAGCATACATAAATAACCTTGGCTATTTTCTGTCTCTATTTTTGGATCAAGTATGCCTCTGACTGTGAGTCACTGAGAATCAGAGGTAGAGAGAGTGCTGTTGTACTTGGGTCCTTCTGTGAAAATAGGATATTGGACTAGATGGGTCATTGGTCTGATCCAACAGGGCTCTCTTTAGGACCTCTCCTATATAATTATTTGAAAAATCAGAAGCCCTTTGCATCTCTTCCCCTACAGCCCTTGGATAGGACAAGCTATTCCTTGCTGAAATCCCCTCTTAAAGGTACACACCACTATTTTGGGGTGGGATTCACAGCAAACCCATCACCCCTTCAAAAGAAGAAGAAGAGAGAAACCTGAACTTTTTACAATAAGAAAAGTTATTGGAAAATGCACTTGAAAGTGCAGGATAAAAAGTGTTTGCTACGACTGCATAAAAACTCATGGTAAACAAATCAGAAACAGCTGACTTCAACAGAGTGATGTTCTCTAACCTCCCAAGATCTTTATGCAAATGAATAAGGATGAGTGCTCAATAAACAGGCTACCTGGAAGCAACGTGACATTTTAATGTACAGCCACAGGCTTAAATGATAGGGCAGTTACTGTGATCTAATGCAAGAGTGAATGCGAAAAAAGCAGTAGCCTTCAATCGCATGTAGGGTAGCCGGATGCAAGTTACACCATCACAACTATTACCGGGGCAGAAACCCTGCCTTCGGTTTCACTAAGACCATGCTAGTAATGTACTTACTAACCAGATGATTGCATTACATGGATTTTAAAGGCTTGCTCCTTAATTAAAGAACTGGAAGTGATCATGCCTGTTTCATCCTTTTGTGTACTGCTCAATTTTGGAGGTAGATGCAGTCTCGCATGCTGGGGCACCCAAGGGTTGGGTCTCTTTAAGATAAAATGTTTGCATCTTGTTTCAGGGCTAAGTTCATTGGCCCAAGCTGAAGCTAAGCACCTTATCTCTCTATATAAACGGTCTCTTGTTTGGGAGGCTGCTGAGTTACAGTTTTTGTAAGTGGCACTGACTCCTTCAGGGACCTAAAAGTGGTAGGAAAAAGCTGAAACTTGAATGGTTATTTTATACAGTATGTTGGGCTAGTATGCTTATTCTGTGGTATTTCAGAAGGCATTTCAGCTATATTATTATTTGCTTTGGAAACTTCATTTTTGTAGTGTTTCTTATTAAAGGCTTAGGGGCATTGCCTGTGCCTTGGAAATGTGCTCTTTAATCTTTATTTCACAGGGCTGTAAGAAGGATAAAAGAACCCTGTTGCTTCATCTGAATAGCAGTAGTGAAGATGAAAGAGGCTTGTTTCAAAGTCTTCTGATGCGCTTAATATTTTTTAAACAGGGCACTCTTGCAATTATGATGTTGTAGTAAACAGGAGTGAGTTGCAGGATTGTACCCAACCACAGCTTGCCAAGAAAAAGTACAGTAAGTGAGGAGTTGGGCCTGTAATTGGGGAATGTGGAGAATTGGAGTTCTGTTTAACATTCCTCCAATTGGCAAGCTTTGGCAATATCTGGAACTTAGTCACAGTTGGAAAGCTTAGGAAAAGAAACAAGTCATAATCGAATGTAGAATCCATTGTCTATAAAACCTTGAATCTGTAAAGCTAGCCATACGTTTGAAGATTTGTTGAACTGTGTTCTGCTTGAGAAAACATTGTTGGGTGCCTATTCAATGTAATTAAGATGTTCAAACAAAAGTATGGTAAAGTGATTTGAAAGCTGTGACCTTTCTGAAACCTTTGGAATCTAACGTTGAAACAGATAGGAAGAACAGCTTAGAATCAGTTTTTAAGAATTAACTTGGAAGGCTGGAGATAGCTAGAATTAGCTGACTTGGAGCAGAGGGTAATAGATTTGTTGTCTGTGCTCTGAGATCAGCCATTTTGCTGTTACATAGGCTTGTTTCTGGTAGGTGACTTCTAAACCAAAATTGGTACCACTAATCGCCGGTACATGTAGACACAAACAAAGCTAAACTCTTTAGCCTTCTCATTGTAATGTCCCAACTCCACCATGGAAGGGAAATAACAATTTGTAATTCTCTATCTATGACTGCAAAACTCGTTATTACTCAATTGCTATGAGTTCCTTTCCCCCTATTTCCTTGCTATTGGCAAAATTTAAGAAATGCTGTTCTTACTGCTGCCAACAAAAGCTTAAAGCAAGAAAAAAAATCCAGTAAAAATACTTCTGCCTGCTTAATCTCCTCCTCTTGTGTAAGATTCTCTAGCTAGCCTCCTTCTCAAAGAGTTGCTGCTTGTGTTTTACCTTGCCTTTTTTAATGTTAGTTTTCTTACTTAACAAACACACACAAAAAATTACCAAAAATGATAAAATAACAAAAAAACCCCCAAAACATCCATAAATCCATATGTTCTTACAAAAGAACTTATGCCACCATGTTCTTAATTCCCAATTTCTTATCTTCCCCAATAGACTTCCGTCTTTCTCAAAGTGGGTCTGTCTTACCTGTTTAATTAACTGCTTCTTTAACCATTTTGCCATTTCTTCTGTTATCTGAATACTAATAATCCATATTGTAGTTTGCGAAAATTAATCAAAGGATGCCCAGGTTTTAACTTGAGGGCACTGTTTTTTAAAAAAATATTCTTTATAAATTTCCCACTCCCTTTAGAACTTTTGGTTTGGCTGTTTCCTAATTGTCATTTGTGCCAGTTTGAGATATTCAAATAATTCCTCTTTTGTTGGTACTAATTCTCCTTTCTAATTTCTGGCAATTAATATTCTTGCTGCCGTTGTAGTATAGCATATAAAAATATTCTCTTTTTTTTCATTTGGAATATTTGAATCTAAAATGCCTAAGAGGAAGGCTTCTGGTTTCTTTATGAAAGTTTTCTTAAACATTTTTTTTTCAATTCTTCAAATATAATATCCCAAAAATTCTTAATTTTTTTTGCAACCCCACCACACCTCCAGCACGTATTAGATCTTGTTTTATAAATTTTGGATAGTTTGCTGGGAGTTATATACCACCTGTAAAATATCTTCAAAAGATTTTCCTTTAGTGTATAACAGGCCATAAATTTCCATTCTTTCTTCCATAATCTTTCCCATGCCAATAGTTGGATATTTTTACCAAAATCTTTCGCCCACTTAATCATTACTTCTTTCACCTCTTCATCTTTCACCTCCCATTCTAGAAGAAGCCTATACATTCTCAATATTCTTTTTTTAAAAAAAGTAAATAAATTGGTAGTATTATTTGACTCTACCTGTTTTCCACCAGGAGCCTTTAGCAAATAACTCCCTCCTCACAGATTCTAATTTAGAGCATACCATCAGTAACATGTCTCTAAGTCAGTGTGTCTGCTGTCTTTCTGATGTATGTGCTTACACATACATACACCTGTGAATGACAAAGGCCAAAATATTTATCCATGAAGAACCTTTCTATCTTGGCTCTAGGCTGGAATGTCAGCCTAATTCTAAACTTGGGGATTAATCTTGTGTGTAAAACTGTTTGCTAATATATGCATTTTTGGGCACGTTGCTTGGCTGGAGAACTTCATTTCAAAATTCAGAGACATGCAAGTTTCAAAGGCAGTGTTGACACTCATACTGTACTGTGCATGGGGAACGTAAATCAGATTTGCCTTTAAATGTGAATTAAATCAAATTTCCACCCCCTCCCTACCTGTGAGGTGCAAAAACTGTAAACCACACTCTGTGCTTGGGAAGGTGGGGAGTGCATATTCAGCTATTAAATGTAGCTCTTCCTCACTGGTATATAAACAGCCACTGGCTGGCAATACAGGTTTCAGAAGCTAGATTTTCCTCCATTCCTGTGGTTCAGAGGAAACTCCCCTACCATACCTGCTGCATTGCTCTTAATAGTTGCTTGCAGCTGATGAACACTTTTATTTTCATTTTCGAAAAAGGAAATTGCGTTTTTTAACCTTTCTTCCAATTTACCTCTCAAAGCAAAAGAGCATTTGCAGAGCCGAAATGAAGCATGCTGCCTTTTCTATATGTTCCAGGTTCTTCTCCTTGTTAGAAAAGTACAGGTTTCACCACATTCCCTTTTCTCCCCCTCAGACTAATCCCTCTGTAAATAATGGTCCTGGAAGACAGCACAGCCACCACTCAAAGCTCTAGGTCAGAGCAGCCTACTTGTGTCATTTGGGGTAAGAAGTTTTGCTTCTCCGTGCGCACTAAGAAGCCTTTGCTCAACGGCTGGTGAGGGCTTTCTGACATCTCCTTTATTTCGCACAGGATGTCGGCTAGATGGTAAGAACCCGAGCTACACATTTGATATTCCAGAAGAGGAGGCATATGAGCAGCAGCTGTCCCTGAGGACAGTAAGTAACTTGCTAGCCTTGTCGGGGAAGGATATTTAACAGTTGGCTGGCCATGGTATGTAGCATTTGGTTCACATCTGGTGTATGAGAAGGTTGGACTTTGGGTGTATATAGAGCAGGTAAGCGGGGGGAGCCTCTTCAGCCTGAAGGTCACATCCCTTTGAGCGCAGCCTTTCATGGGTCACAGGCTAGAGGCAAAGGTGAGTGGAGCTATGAACACAACTCTTCCATTTGTTCAACACACTACATTCCAGAAGTTAGAGGTTTCTACCCACACACCTGTCTTCATTTAGGCAAGCAAGAAGCACTGCATTCCCCCTACTCTTCGGTCCTCCCCAATATCAAGAATAAGAGACATGACAACCAATATTTGGGTGAAATCATGCCACAGCTTCAATGACAACAGATGTAAGAGGTTTGGCATAGGTATTAGGTAGATTCCCATGCCTTCCGGCCCACCAGAAATGAGGGAGTCCCTGACTTACATCAAGGGGTAACTCTGCCACTGGGATTGTACCTGGGGAGTGCTGTGGCCCCTTGCCCCCACCTGGGTATCCAGACAGAAGCATCTCCCCTGGATCCTTTTTAATGGGGTGCTACATTCCAGAAAAGTCAGAGGTGTCTACCCACACCCATGTCTCCATCTAAGCAAGCAAGAGGCATTATCATTATTCAAGGATACATTCTACATAAGGAAGGCACAGAGCAGGGCCAGTAAATGTGTGGCCTGCAGAGAGCCTTGAGGGCCAAAGACACCTTTGGCCCCTGAGGTTGCCTGTTCTTGGTACAGAGTACCTGTCCCAATTTGGTTTCCTCCAGGAGTTATTGGACCACAATCCGTATCATCCCTGATCACTTATGGCTCATAACTAGAGGAACACAGGTTCCTCACCCATGACCAAGCCAAAAGACCCTGGTCCCTCCACCCAGTTTATTCAGCAAAGTACAGTTTCTGCAGCCAAGTCAAACCAAAATGAACTGTAATGTTACATGACCTCTGTTCACATGTGCCTCATATCTCACGTGCCAGGGCATGGTTGAGTTCAGTGTCTGGAGGGCCACAGGTTCCCTATATTTGGCCTAGGCCTTGAAGTGGTGTGGAACTTCACATTGCAGTGGGAAAGAGATAATCCAGTTCAGTATCTCACTTTGCTTGTTTCTTATTTGCAGTCCATTTGATGGCAAGAATCTGATTGCAGTCTACATTATAGCTAAAATAAAAACACTGTACTTGGGGTTGACTCATGGGAGAACTATCATGGTGTTATGCCAAAGATACAAGACTACTTTCAGGAATAGTGGTCTTACTACAATTTCTTTGAGGTCTTGATGGCTTTGATTTCTGCCAAAAGGTCTGCCTAGGGGAAAATGCAAGGGATGAACTCAATATGGTGGAGATCTTGCCCCCCAAAGATAGCAAGCCATCTACTGCAGTGCATATAGCAACCTTGAAACTTTCTGTGCTTCCAATGGTGAGTACTTCCTTTGCCATTTGTTTATTCATTTGTTTAGAAGTGTTGATTACCTCTGCCAAAATAATTTCCAGACAGCTCAAATGTATTGCCTGAACCTCCCAAAGATCTGACTGGGGAGGCCATCAACTAGAGGACTGATCTAGCATAGATCACAATAGGTTTTTTGTTGCCAATCTATCAAAATGGAATAGCTGATGATGTCAATGTTATGATATGTGTAGTGGTGAGTTTCTCAAAATATGAACTTGTGTACCCTCCAGGCTTCCTTAATGGGACTTGACCTGGCTCTTCCTGTCACATTCAGGCTAAAATCAGGCTCTGGGCCAGTCTACCTTGCTGGACAATATTTATCAGGTAACGTCTACTGGGGCGGGAAATCCTTCTCAGCTCAAGGACTGAATTCCTTTCCAGGGCCCCCATGTCAAGGGTGGGCGAGGCCAGAGAGAAAAGTAAACATGACTCATGGGCTGGAGTTTGGTAAATGTATCGCAGGGGAGTGCCGAAATACGTAGTCTGGTAAGACAGCTGGTTGAAATAATAAATAAACTTAAGTTTATTAGTCGTGGCAAAGAAAGCCATTCTGAGTATAGGTTTTACACGTGGCCAAGATAGAGCCAAAAAACTAATGGTAGCCCATGCTAACTCATACTGACTAAACAGGAGAAGAATCCGGAAAGGAATAAAGCCAGAAAGGAAGTGAACTAGCTTACCAACGAGTATTTACTAAGAGAGAAGAAATTGGTGAGGAGGAAGAACAGGTTGGCCCTCTGTCTGTCCCTCCTGACTGGTTCAGATAACTCATTGCAAGCATTGTTGCTTTAATCCTAACCTCTTGTCATAGAGACTGCATTCCAGCTATGCAAAAAATTGGAGGTTTCTACTCATGAATACATGCCCTTCTCATTTTATCTAGGCAAACAAGAGGCATTATCTTGCTTCAGAGATGCAATTCCAGCCAGGCACCCTTTAGACCCCCTCCTGTGGTCTAAAGCATGTGATTGTGAAGGGAAGATGCAAAGTTGATTTTGAGATGCACCAAGTACGCTGTCTGACAAAGGCTCTCCTGAAATCTATTTTTCATGTAACTTGGGGTGGATACATGCCTTGATATTTCCTTATCCTGTATCCTGTTTCCCCATAGGCATCTGAATTTGAGTTTATGTATGTCATCCATGAGCCCAGGTGGGCTAAATCCTGTTGACAGGCTAGTGTTTCTCCCCTTGCAATCGCACCCCCCCCCCGTACATCTTTATTGCTGCCTCATTCATGCATGCATGTGTTTGGGCATATCAAAATACTGCTATAGCTTAAGTGCTGCCTGAAACCTGGTGCTTTCGAAAACGCTGCTGCTTGCATTACCAGAATAATCATCACGAGTAACCCTTTCTCCCATATAATCCTGGGGATCATAGCTTCAGGGTATCAAGTGCTCCATTTGCGCCAGTCATCGTCCAGGATTTCCTGTGGCCATCATTTTAGATAAGGAAAACAGACATAAATTACATCTACAAAATTTAACGCGGCATCTAGTTTTGCCCAGCCACTCTGGGTGGCTTCCAACAAAATATTAAAATACAATAGTCTGTTAAACATTAAAATCTTCCCTAAACAGGGCTGCCTTCACATTTCTTCTAAAAGTCTGGTAGTTGTTTTTCTCTTTGACATCTGGTGGGAGGGCGTTCCACAGGGTGGGTGCCACTACCAAGAAGGCCCTCTGCCTGGTTCCCTGTAACTTCGCTTCTTGCAGTGAGGAAACCACCAGAAGGCCCTCGGTGCTAGACCTCAGTGTCCGGGTGGATAGATGGGGGTGGAGACGCTCCTTCAAGTGTACTGGACCGAGGCCGTTTAGGGCTTTAATGGTCAGCACCAACACTTTGAATTGTGCTTGGAAACGTACTGGGTGTGAGCAGTAAACCTGGCCGTTTACCTGTGGCTTGATTAATCATGGTAACTTTTCATACACCACCTCCTACATGATCATGAGCCAGCTCTCCTCTTGCAGTTGGACCCCCTTTGGACGAGGATGAAGATCAGGAAGAGTCCTCTAATGAAGAAGAGGAGATGGAGGCTTCTTCCAAGGAAAACCTGTCAACGAAGACAGATGAGATGGAGGCTTCTCCTGTAAAACCTGTCAAAGCCCAATCTAGCAAGCAGGCAGGCACATCCAAGGAAGAGGCACCACAACCTGTTCAGGAGGACTCTCAGGTAACCCTACACTCATGTATTTAGAGAATCTTCACCTGATGTTATTTTCCGTACGCTCTGGCTTTCGTCATGGTGTTCCATTGTGCTAGAAGCAATTTAGTCATGGTGGCCACATGACCCGGAAAGCTGTCTATGGACAAACACTAAACTTATCCACCCTGGGGTCCTTTATCTTTTCCCTTTTTACCTATCCATGTAAATAATTTGTTTACCCCTTAATCCCAGTCATCTCTAAGCAGTGTACAAGAAATCTAAAGGTAAAAATCTGTTAAATCCAACTTCAGTTAAGATGTCTGCTGAAATTTGTTTTTAAAATTCCTTCAGTGGGCACTGGAAAAATAAAACACGACTGGTATAGAGAAGTTATTTCCCCACTTGGGTTTAGAGATTTTTCCCTTCCTAAAAATTGGTCATAGAAAGCTAGCCTCTATGACTATACTGAAGTATTTTAGAATTTATTTTTTCATGTAGAGTAATGACGCTCCCTTGTTGCATTTCAGACTTGCAACACCCTTGGTCTAAACCAGGCTAGATGATCAGGCTAGATGAACAGAAAACCTATACAGTGGTACCTCGGGTTAAGAACTTAATTCGTTCCAGAAGTCCGTTCTTAACCTGAAACTGTTCTTAACCTGAAGACCACTTTAGCTAATGGGGCCTCTTGCTGCCACTGCGCTGCAGGAGTACGATTTCTGTTCTCACTCTGAAGCAAAGTTCTTAAACCAAGGTACTATTTCTGGGTTAGCGGAGTCTGTAACCTGAAGCGTATGTAACCTGAAACATTTGTAACCCGAGATACCACTTTAAAAAGTTTGGGTGGGTTTGGCAGTGGCTAGAGCAGATCCAAGACTGTTGCCCCAAAGGTACTTCAGTATACAAAAGCATCACTCTAAGACTTCCTTCAGTGTTCGAAGTGACCCTCTCGCTTTATTGGTGCTCCTAAAAATATTGCCCTCCTTCTTTGCATCTTGATCTTCATGAAAGTGCTGTTTAAACTTTCTTCTACAGGGGAGAAGAGGAAGCAGAGGAGGGAAGGCTGCAAACAAGGGACAACTGCGATTATAAGTTCTGATGGAAGGTAAGGTAGAAATGACATAAGAACATATACCGAGGTCAGAGCATTGGGCTATCTAGCCTAGCACTGACTGGCAGGAACTCTCCATGGTGCTGAACAGGAATCTTTCTTAGCCCAACCTGGAAATACTGGAGATGGAAGTTGGGACCTTATGCACGGTTCAGCAAAAGCTCCACCAGTGAGCTACAGCCCTCCCTCAATGTTGTTGACCTTCTTGATGATGGTTGAGAGAAGAAATAAATTCATGATATAATGCACAAACCCAGGTCTTCCTTTCCTACACAAGACAAACTAGAATGTGGCTACAGGACTTCCCTAAGGTGGATAGCAACATTTGTTAATACACAAGTGACCCATTTCTCCTGGCCTTGTGGAAATAGGTTCCTGCCCCTATCTGGTCTTCGATGGCTGTATACATAAGAAGATCCTTTTGGATCAGGCCAGTTGCCCATCTAGTCCAGCAACCTGATCTTGAGTCCAGCAACCATCTGTGACCAACCTGCAAGCAGGACCTAAGCAGAAGAGCACTCTCTCCTTGTGGATTGCCAGCAATTGGTATTCTGGAGCATTACTGATCCTAGCCATGGAGCAGAACCATAATGGAGGGCAGAGCTATCAATCGCTACTTGCCATGATAGCTGTGCTCTGTCTCTATGGTTGGGGGCAGAAAGGCCCCTGAGTACCACTTGCTGGAAACCACAGGAGGGGGACTGCTTTTGAGCTCAGCTTCCGCTTGCAGGTTTCCTGTAGCCACCTGGTGTTGGCCACTGTGAGAACTAGATTCTGAATTAGATGAGCCATTAGGCTGGCTGATCAGGCTGTTCTTAGGTTCAGCTATAGGACTCCAGATTCTTTTTGCTCTGTTGCACGTGAGTGAAAGCAAAAGGGTTTCAAGGAATGGTTATTGTTATTGTTTAATTATTAAATGTCTATACTGCTCTTCATCCAAGGATTGTAGAGTGGTTTGCAATATAAAAACATTAAAATGCGTAACACAGTAACAACAACAACAACAACAAAAAAATACCACCATAGTTTGCTGAATTGACCAAAGGCTCAGAAGAAGAGAAATGGTGGGGCTTTTTTGGTATCTTCTCAGGCAATTATGCAGCATTTACAATCAATCAATGAATGAATCTGAATTGTGGTCAAAGATCAGACAGCAGCAGCAGTCACAAATATAGGCACTTTTCCCTTGAAGGAGGAGCTGATTCTGGAAGACCCTCTGGTGTTTGGAACCTTGACGGATGCTTTAGGGACTCCCTCCCAGGCACAAGGACCAGTGTTTAGCCCAATGTAGATCACAAGGTTCTGTAGAGTATCCTCTATCCATAAATACATGTGACCATGTTCTAGAAAATCCTAACACTTCCTTTTTCCTTTTTCCAGGAACCGAAAGAAGAGTTGGGTCTATTTAGCGCAGCTCAGAAGAAATAAAATGTGCATAATGTATTATTCCTGAGTCTGAATCCATCCTTTTTTCTTAATCCGACTGGAATTTAGGCAAGACTGACCCTCAACAATGGCAATTCCTGTGGCAACTGAAAAGAACAGGTCCTACTAGGATGCTGGCTTTTAGCAAGCATTATTTATTTTTTCCTAACAGTGTTGAAGTTTGGAAAAGGAGGACTGATGGTTCAGTCCCCTTTTAAGTAACAGAATAGCCAAAACATGAATAAGCTTTGTGACTTGCCTTTTTAGAGAAATATGGAAACACTTGCAGGAATACCAGGGGTGGCCTGTGACGTTTTGGTGCCTGAGGCAAAATGCCCCACAGCTGCAATGTAGGGGAGCATGGGGATGTACAAGGGCTTCTGTTTCAGGAATAAGCCCTTGCAGAGCCCCACCAGTGGGGTGGGGGGTAGGGAGAGATTTGACAAGGGCATCTCTTTGAGGAAAAGCCCTTTCGAAGTCTTGCTGCCAGGTGGGGGGGCAGGAGACTTGAGACTTTGCAGGTCTTGCACTGGAGCTCTTGCTGTGAGTAATGAGGAAGAGGCTGGAGGTGATCTGAGTTCACCAACTGGTTTCAGAATGGGAGTACAACAATAAAACAAGTGGATAAACTAAAAACCATAAATACTTTTTTAAAATAATAATTTTATTTATACCCCGTCCATCTGGCTGGGTTTCTCCAGCCATTCTGAGCAGCTTCCAATGTAAAAAAAAAAGTCAAACATTAAAAACTTCCTGCTAGAGGGCTGCCTTCAGATGTCTTCTAAAAGTTATATAGTTGTTTATCTCATTGACATCTGATGGGAGGACGTTCCACAGGGCGGGCGCTACTGCCCAGAAGATCCTCTAGTTTCCTGTAACTTCACTTCTTGCAGTGAGGGAACTGCCAGAAGGCCCTTGGAGCTGGACCTCAGTGTCGGGGCTGAATGATGGGGGTGGAGATGCTCCTTCAGGTATAATGGGCCGTTTAGGTATAAAGGCTGTTTAGGGCTTTAAAGGTCAGCACCAACATTTTGAATTGTGCTTTGGAACTTACTGGGAACCAGTGTAGATTTATTTAGCACCGGTGTTATATGAACCCGGCTGCCACTCCCAGTCACCAGACCTCCTTAAAATGCATGAAATTAGGTAAAGGTAAAGGGACCCCTGACCACTAGGTCCAGTCGTGGCCAACTCTGGGGTTGCGGTGCTCATCTTTCTTTATTGGCCGAGGGAGCTGGCGTACAGCTTCCGGGTCATGTGGCCAGCATGACTAAGCTGCTTCTGGTGAACCAGAGCAGTGCACGGAAGCACTGATTACCTTCCCACCAGAGCGGTACCTATTTATCTACTTGCACTTTGACGTGCTTTTCAACTGCTAGGTTGGCAGGAGCAGGGACCGAGCAATGGGAGCTCACCCCGTCACGGGGATTCAAACCGCTGACCAGCAAGTTTCTGATCAGCAAGTCCTAGGGTCTGTGGTTTAACCCACAGCGCCACCCGCATCCCAAAACGCATGAAATTGGCTAATGATAAAAACAGGTTCAAACTGTGTGGCTTTCTCCAGTTTTCACCCTCTCTTGCCAAGGTCTGGGCCAAGAGGTGCATCTTCACAAACAGATGAAAAGTGCCATGTTGGGGGTAGATGCACCTCTGGAGCGAAGTTATTCTAGAGATGAGATACTGTGGCAAAGGCCTTACATGGGGAGCCCCACTCCCCAATCTCTACCTAGTGATGGAACCACAGGTTGGGGGACTCTATGGCAGATCTTAACACATGAGCAAGGTGATATGGGAGAAAATATTTTAACTATTCTGCTGGAATTGGCCTTTTCACTGCTTGAAAAACAAAACACCACACCCACATTTTGATACCGCTGTCATTTTCAGGCATGACCTTCTGACAGGCCTACTTTTTTGTTGAGAGCCTGGCTATTGAAGACAGCACACCCTGTTATAGCTTTACCACCCAATAGTGGTTATGTTACATATAAAAAGTCTGTTGGGAAAATAGCAAAGCACCCTAAAAATCAACTATGGCAGAACCCAAAAATATTTGTCCTTATAGGTGGAAAAGTGGATTTAAAATAATTTCTCGTGGAATCTATTTTCTCAAATGATTGCTTTCCTGGCAACTTATAATCTAAACCAGGTAAGGTGAACCTTTGGCCCTCCAGATGCTCCTGGACTAAAATTCCCATCAACCCCAGCAAGCATGGCCAGTGGGCAGGGATGATGGGAGTTGTGATATAGCAACCTTTGAAGGACAAAATGTTCCCCACAACTGACTAATTTTTTTCATAAAGTGGGTGGAAATTGTCAGCTTTAAAAACAAAAATGTACTGTGGTTTGGAATTGTTATGGTTTAGCATTTTTCATACCAGAAGTGGAAAACAAGCAGGGTGGATATCTTTAACGTTTGCTGTTTATTTGATGCACTGGCAAACTTAAATTTTATATTCTCCATAAACTGCTTATAGGCTTTCTTTGCAGTTGAGCAGTAAACAAATTCTGCTCAATAAATCAAATGATTGTGTATGTCAAAGTTTTTGGTAATGAGGCAGCTGAAGGCGGAAGCCGGATCTTGATTGTCCTTTGGAAAATAGGGTTCAGGAGAAGTGTTAAATCCCTTTGCCATTCCTTACAACAGACCTGAATCTCCATCTCCTTTTCTTCCTTGGTTTAGCTAGTATTTGCCAAATTTTTAAAAGATGAGAGAACTTATCAGGGATCATGGCCTCTAGTTTGGTCTTGCGATTGGGAGGTATTGATGGAAAAGAGGCCTGTAGAAGCTTCCAACCCTCAAAACTTCATTCAGAAAGCAGATGCTTTGGTGCTACTCAACACCACTTAGAGATTGCAGAAACTTCTATTAGAGCAGCATTTGAAAGTCTGGGTGATGGTATTCTCTGCTGGCTTTTCTTGAACATTAACACATTGGGTGCTGCAACCCTTCTTGGAAAAGAGAAGAGTATTTCCTGTAGAAGAAGATTGATTAGTGGGACCATGACATCTATGGATAATAATAAACCAAGCTAGTGCCTCTCTCATTTTTGTACCATTGTTTCAGGCTTGGAGAGTTGGTAAGGTTGCCACTTTTATCAGCCTGTGCTCCTGAACAACATGGGATGCAAGCATTAGCAGGTGACCATTCTCATCTTCATGTGCAAGACAGAGTGGGTGATTAACCAACGTGAATAGAGGAGGCTGCTATTTTTACTTCTGAGCAGACAGCAGCCCTGATTAGGAGAGAGGACATCCTGTCTTCAGAGGACTGCACCACATCACCCCTTAATCCCTGCATTTAAGTTACTGAACATGCT
The DNA here is from genome assembly GCF_964270895.1 of Podarcis filfolensis. Classification (NCBI taxonomy): domain Eukaryota; kingdom Metazoa; phylum Chordata; class Lepidosauria; order Squamata; family Lacertidae; genus Podarcis; species Podarcis filfolensis. The sequence continues at coordinate 31,728,008 of NC_139618.1, forward strand.
TGATGCATGCTACCTATAAATTGTAACTTCTTGGACTGAGAAGCCCAGTCCATTATGTCCTTGACTGCAACTGCCCATGATTGCAAGAGCGCACAGCAATGCCCCAAAGCACACTTCCACCACATATTGTACACAAGTGAACCACTGTGACATGTCTGACCATTCATTCAAAGTGACTGTATTGACCTGGGGAAAGGCTGCAGCTCAGTGGTAGAGCTGCCATGTTGCATGCATAAATCACATGTTCAATTCCTGGCATCTCTGAGTAGGATGGAATGAGACTTTTGGCTGAAAGGTTGGAAAGCTACTGCCAGTCAGTGCAGGTGATAATAATAATAATAATAATAATAATAATAATAATAATAATAATAATAAAATTTTATTTATATCCCGCCCTCCCCAGCCAAACCTGGGCTCAGAGTGGCTAACAACAGTAAAAATAACACGGTTTACATAAAATCACAATCAATTAATTGAAATACATTCTAAAATCAATTCAGAGTCAAATTAATGGCAACCATTGGGCTACAGTTCTATGAGGATTACAGAAGGAGGGGGTCAGACTGTGCCTTGGCCAAAGGCTTGGTGGAACAGCTCTGTCTTGAAGGCCCTGCGGAAAGATGTCAAGTTCCGCAGGGCCCTAGTCTCTTGTGACAGAGCGTTCCACCAGATCAGGGCCACGGCCGAAAAAGCCCTGGCTCTGGTTGAGGCCAGCCTAACCTCCCTGTGGCCCAGGATCTCCAAGATCTTTTTATTTGAAGACCGTAAGGTCCTCCATGGGACATACCAGGAGACTGAGCCAGCTGGACCAATAGTTTGATTCAGCATAAAGCAGTTTCCAATTTGGTAACTATTTGAAGATCTAAATGGCTGCTCCAGAGGGTAGGACCCAAACCAAATGGATTCAAATGTCAAGTAAGAAGATTCTGACTTAACAATAGGAAGAACTTTCTGATGCTAAGGACTGTCTGACAGTGGAATGAACTCCCTTGGATGGTGGTGTACCCTCAATCACTGGAGGTTTTTAAACTGACATTGGGGTGGCCATCTGGGATTCTTCAGCTGTGATGCCTGCATTGCAGGGGTTGGGCTAGATGTCTCTTGGGGTCCCACCTCTACAATGTGGGTCTATGATTCTGTGGTCTATGATTCAGAGTCTATGATTCTGTGGTCCTGCCATTACATACCAAAGTAGACGGTCTGTTTGTAGCAAGACTTCCCCACGTGCAATCTGCAAGGACGTTTCCGCTCAAGGCAGATACCTTTCGGATGCTGAAAATAACAGTGAGCACATCTGATGCTGACAACTAGAGAAAAGCAAAGACGATGAGATCAACAGGTGAAAGGTGCAAAATTCACCCAGCCTGTTAACAATCCATCAGAGCCAATTCACTCCTTGCTTTTCAAAATGTTTGCTTGCAGTGTCAGCTCATTCTTGGTAAGCCACAAAGAAAGAAAGATGGAAGAGTTAATGTGCAAAGGGAACTCACTAACCTCCAAACGCTTATCAAAGTACCTTGGGGAGAGAACTGGCAGAGGAGTACAGAATCTCTGTCTAGGACACCTTTCCTCCTTTCTCTGCAGCTGTGTTCTCTACCTCCTGCTCTATATGGGGGGAATTGACTACACTCCCTATAGACACAGGGTGCAGGAGAGGGGAAACTTCCTGTCTTGATGCTAAACCTGCAGGGCCCTTTGATAATTTTCTCCAGATCATAGAAGCATAAAAGGTGGTCCTGACTGGGTGGCTGTTTAAGCAGTTTACTTCATTATTTCATTCTCCTCTACAGGACAGTTGTACATTTAGCAGGTGAACACACAACAGCCTTGCTGGTTAAAAGGAGACTACCTACCTACCTACCTACCTACCTACCTACTTAACCAGTCAGCTATATTGATCTTTGCACACACACTCAGATTCAATTGGCCCTAGACTTTGGGGAATGTATGTACATTAGCGACAATATCATGCAAAAGTTTGTATGCGTACATTGAGATACATGCAGGCTAACATTCTGTAAACTTTCACAATGGCTTTTTGACAACAGCAGCAACCATCACAGACTGATGCAGAAATATAGAGAACTGAATTTAAGACTAGAAAAAAAATCAGAAACTTACCCACCAGAGACTTACCTATCTCAACAGACAGCAGCAGCCAGAACCCAAGATACAGAAGGCTATTCATGTTCTGTTTTCTACCTTCGTCAACACTATGTGCAAGGAGGGTGCAGCTGGAATCTGAATTTATCTCCACCTCTGATGATCAGATGTGAGGTGAGCCTGTGATTCGTTTCTGGAGGACACACCTTTTAGTTTTGCTTGAATGAAAAACCCCAGATGCATCCTTGTGATCAGAACGTTTTATCCTTTTGAGTCATTAGGTGCAGGCATGAAGGGGGAAGGGGTTGGAGTTGCTCTGCCCAGTCCCAGTCTCTGCATATTCGACTGATTGAATGTACAGAGATTATGTGGCACCTACAAGTGGTATTAGGTATTAGGGACGTGGGTGGCGCTGTGGGTTAAACCACAGAGCCTAGGACTTGCCGATCAGAAGGTCGGTGGTTCGAATCCCTGTGATGGGGTGAGCTCCCGTTGCTCGGTCCCTGCTCCTGCCAACCTAGCAGTTCAAAAGCACGTCAAAGTTCAAGTAGATAAATAGGTACCACTCCGGCGGGAAGGTAAACGGCGTTTCTGTGCGCTGCTCTGGTTCGCCAGAAGCGGCTTAGTCATGCTGGCCACACGACCCGGAAGCTGCATGCCAGCTCCCTCAGCCAATAAAGCGAGATGAGTGCCGCAACCCCAGAGTCGGCCACGACTGGACCTAACGGTCAGGGGTCCCTTTACCTTTACAAGTGGTATTACACGTGATCTTAGCTAAAACCCCAAGAAGCAATACAAGAGTGTAGGTTCCCTCGAAGTCTTTGTATGATGTATGAGTCATGGTGCCCATGCAATTTATACTGAGCACAGACCATCAGATGGGTAGGTGAGCAACAGGAGAAGGGACATGGATTGTGATTTTCATTCTATCCTATCTAGGCTTAGTGGAGGATTTTGGCGCAAACCTTTCTTGTTCATATCCTGGATATTAAAAGAATGTTTCATCAATTCATTGCTCCCCCCCATTTTTTTTACTGCTTCCATCCACCACCCAGATTTTGATTGTGCAGAGAACTCAGGTGTATGTTGTGATATCCCAATGCTGAATGTTTATGAACCCGTCTGGGTGTATTTTTTATTGTGCTTCAATGATGGTATCAGGTTGGTTATACATCTCACTTTCAATACTCTTTGTGGCTGTAGTTTTGGGGTGGCCCCACTGTTTCATTTCCAATCAGTTCCTATCTTATAAGCTTGTGCTGAAATTCCATAACTTTTTATACCACAAAAGTTCTGGTTTATTTCCCCCACACAGAACCACACACTTTTGTTGTACTATAAGCCCTCTGAGCAGCAGTAATGTGGCAAGATCAGGGAAGCATCACAGGACAAAGCAGAATAAATCTACCACTGTTGTACTATTATTGTGTCAATAACACGTTGCAGAATACATCCTCAATAAAACACCTGCCTGGAGGGACCCCATGTCTGTCTGGAAAAACTGGACCTGTAGAAACTCCCAACTTAATGAACATTAAAGCTCCTAACACCTTATTTTCCTATTGCATTTGATAGCCACCAGGACCACAAATGTTTCATTCTTTCTCTCATTTGTTGGTTGCCCCTGGAAACCCTCAAGGACAAAGCATGGGACGGGGTGGCACTGTGGATGGGATGGGGTGGCACTGTGGGTTAAACCACAGAGCCTAGGACTTGCCAATCAGAAGGTCGGCGGTTTGAATCCCCGTGACGGGGTGAGCTCCCATTGCTCGATCCCTGCTCCTGCCAACCTAGCAGTTTGAAAGCATGTCAAAGTGCAAGTAGATAAATAGGTACCGCTTCGGTGGGAAGGTAAATGGTGTTTCCGTGTGCTGCTCTGGTTCGCCAGAAGCGGCTTAGTCATGCTGGCCACATGACCCGGAAGCTGTACACCGGCTCCCTCGGCCAATAAAGCAAGATGAGCGCCGTAACCCCAGAGTCGGTCACGACTGGGCATTATGGTCAGGGGTCCCTTTACCTTTACAGTGCAAAGCAACTGAAATCATAACCCATTGTGGTTGATAACTCGCTGGTTTACATGGCTTTGACTGGAGACTAGACAAATTCATGGTGCTTAGATCTATCATTTGCTATTAATGGTTTGTTGTTGTTTTTTAGTTGTTTAGCGTGTCCAACTCTTCGTGACCCCATGGACCAGAGCACGCCAGGCACTCCTGTCTTCCACTGCCTCCCGCAGTCTGGTCAAACTCCTGTTGGTAGCTTCGAGAACACTGTCCAACCATCTCGTCCTCTGTCGTCCCCTTCTCCTTGTGCCCTCCATCTTTCCCAACATCAGGGTCTTTTCCAGAGAGTCTTCTCTTCTCATGAGGTGGCCAAAGTATTGGAGCCTCAGCTTCAGGATCTGTCCTTCCAGTTAGCACTCAGGGCTGATTTCCTTCAGAATGGAGAGGTTTGATCTTCTTGCAGTCCATGGGACTCTCAAGAGTCTCCTCCAGCACCATTAATTAATGGTTTAGGGATTATCAATGGCTTTAATCTATTCACAATGAAATGGATCAGGTTCTGGAGCTCCTCTCATAGACTATAGGAGTGTTAAAGGTAATCCATATCTATTGCAAGTCCCTTGGTTTATTAACCAACTTGGACACAGTAGGCGGATTGAGATGGATTTGTTCCAAGCATTGATGTTCTTTTTTGATGTACCATCTGTTGGTACAGCTGGAAACTCAGAATGGTTTTTTTCACCCTGAGATGATCTAACAGGTATCCCTACATTCCTTTCTGCTGCAGTATGAAGATGTGCTTCTTGCTGGGTGGGAGAATCAATGGGGGAAATGTGATGCAGTGCCTACCCAATGCTCACACATAAGTATCAAACCACCTTAGCTGTAGGCATTCATTAAAATGTCAGATTGACATCTCTCAGGGTTGAATGATAACTCAGTAACTCATTAACTTAGATGGCTTTATACAGCTTCAAAGGGGGATCAGAGAAATTTATGGAGGAGTGGCCTATCCATGGTTGTTAGTCGTGGCAGCTAAAGAAGACCTCCAGGTTCAGAGACAGTATGGAGCCCAGAGATGACCCAAGACATTTTGCTACCTGAGGAAAAGAACAAGGTGATACCCCATTCCAGGGATGGGGAACCACTGTCAACCCAGAGGCCACATTCCCTTCTTCCAAACACTGAAAATTCACCAGCATTTCAGTTTGGATTTATTCTGCCCCCTCACCATCTGCCAGCTAAGGCAGCCTTCTCAGAGTGCCCAACGGTAGGGTCAGCCTTGATGGTGACCATGGAAAGTTATTGCCAGGCAATGTATGCAATACAAAGCTAGATGCAGGGATGAGTAATCAGACTGTTTCTGGTCCATGCTACTTATAAATTATTTCAGCACCATTTCCACATTAATCTGCAATTGAAATAAACTGACAAAAATTTGCTTTGGAAGCTAGACATAGGAGAGAAATTAAAGGACCGCCCAGACCCTACAACCATCATCTGAGGCCCTTTCTCATGTGCTGCCTCCAAGAGAGGTCCAGAGGGTAGTGACATGAGAGAAGGCCTTTTCCGCAGCAGCTCCCTGTTTGTGGCCATCTAAGTTGGTGACCATTTTTGCATTATGTGAGAGAGACTTTCATACATTGAACTATGCACTGTGTGAAGAAGGACCTTTTCCCTGCCCCAAATCTTCCAAAATTCAGCATCATTGGATTGCCCCGGTTTTAGAATTATGAGATAGGGAAAAATTGTTTCCCCAGCATCATGTAATTTAAATATTTCCTTAAAGTGGGTGGAAATAGGCACTTTTGATAGCCTGAGCATTTATTTTTAAAACATGAACTATGGTTGGAAATAGTTACAATTTTGTATTTTTGGATACTAAGGGCATGAAAAAAACAAACATTCGATCTCATCTAGCCTGGCCTTAAGAAGAAGAGGTATCTGTAGAAAGGAGACCTGCAGTAGCTTCCAGCCCTTGAAATTTCACCCAGAAAACAGAATCTATGATGCTCTCCACTGACACTGAAACACCACTACCGTGCCTTAGTGGTTACAGAAATTTCGATCAGAGCAGCAAGTATAGACTTCACTCACTGTCTTAGGCTTCTTTGGTGTCAATACATTTATGCAAGCTGAAGAACAGCCCTTGATGGTATGGAGAGGAGTCCGTCCTGTAAAGGAAGAAATATAAGGGTGTATCCAGGTACTGGCAAACTCCTTCCCCTTCCTTCTGATCAAATGCTTTGATGTCAATCACACATCTACAAGTGAATTCTTCTACATAACATAGGATTATACCATAGATATTGCCATCATTGTACCATTGTTTCAGAGGCAAAAACCTGGTAGTAGGGTTGCCAACGTTGAGTATCCTCTGTTTCTCTGCCTTTAAGAATCTCATGGTCTGCAGGCATTCAGCTGATCATATACCTATTTTTATTTAATTTTATATATCACCTTGAGATATGTGTGGAAAGTGATTGGTTAATTAATTAACCAATCATCATTCTCATATCTGCGCAGTGAAACATTTCGTCTATAAATTTCTGCAGAGCAGAGTGCTGCTAAGACAACATGAGCAGATAAGACTCGTTGTTTTTTTAATGAGTGGTTGGCAACCCTGATTGGTAGGATTGGCCTACTGTTATCAGGAACTGCATCACAGCAGCCCACCTTGTTACCACTCTTCTTTGCCCTATAAACTCCCCACCCTCTAGTCACTTGTCTTGGAAAACATGGACAACAGGTTGCATTTAATGAGAGAGTGAACAAGAACAGTGTACACTGTGAAGTTGATCATTTTCACCACTCCCTAAGGTCCCACTCCTTTACTTATTGCTCCACTCAGCAGTCTAGGCGCCACCCCCAGGTGCTTGGCTCTGCATGGATTCTTGAATATGGATTTCTATTGCAGGTTGGAGTTCCAAGAGAATCTCAGCTCTGAGTCTCCCTCATTTCCTCAACATGCCCCAGAACAGAGCCAGAAACTCTGCTAGCCTGAGAGCTTGAGTTAATTCTATTAAAAGTCATGGAAGAGAACCAAAGATAAAAATGAAAAACAATCACCCCCCAACCCAACACACATTTCTTCTCACCTGACTTAAGAAATAGTGGTAGCTCCACCATGACTCTCCACCTCCCTCCCACACCCTGTAGGATTGCTTTGTAGAATGCACTGGATTACTCAATGGCACTCCATAAAATCCATTTCCACTTACCTGTGTCCAAATGTGATCATTCTTGGAGCTTTGTCCATTAATTGCTGTAGAAGTTGGTTGTGATTGCCTTGTGATGATGTGGAGAAAACCCATTTATATGCTCCGAGAAAGGCTTCTTTCTTGGTTATTTATTTACAATAGCATTGGGTATACCACCAATTAACGCAATAGGGTATGGTGGCGTACATGCAATAAAATAAAACACCATAAAAACCATAGAAAATAATTATTTAAAAGACTGGTTGAAAAAAAGAAAAAGTTAAACAGTCGCATTGGCCTGTCTGCATAAAAAGGTCTTCAAGAGACACTGGAAAATCAAGAGCTAGGGCAAGGGACCAGTGACACTAAATGCCTGGCTTCTAGTGGAGGCCAGCTGGGCCTCTGTAACATGGGGACAAATACCAGTGCTCCTTCCGATGATCTGAGTAATCAAGCTGCAAGGGCTTACGTGGTCCTGGGCTATATTACAGGATCTGAGTCGTGAGTAACCATAATCACTTACCAAAATAAACTATCTGCTTGTAGCATGACTCCCCTGAGTGCAGTCTGCACGGACGTCTCCATTTCTCGCACCCTTTACCTGGGAGCTGATATGCACACTGGGAGCACTTGATGCCAGCAACTAGGGGAAGAGGAACCAGGAAGTGAACGATGAACTTTGAAAGAGAATCGGCTGCTAAACTGATCTGGTCCCAGAGGACAAGAGGGCACTGTTCCTTTTCTACCTGCTTGCCTGTGGTGGGTGCTACTCTGTTACGTGTGGGTTGTAAAACAGGCTTAACATACAAAAAGAATCCGCTTGAAGGGATGGGGTAGAGATGCAGTTCAGTTCGCATTTAAAGGCCCCAAAATGGCAGTGGTGTGAGGCAGGCAGCATGAGCAGGGGTTGGAGGGAGGTCTAGGGGGAAGGGATGTGGTTTGGCCAAGACGTAAGGGGAATTTGGCAAGGATCATGGGAAGGGTGGGGGGTTGGTGAGTGGTGAGGTTGCAGAAGTGGGAGTGGAAAGAGGGGTGGCCAAGCAAAGAGGTTGGGTGAGATGCAAAGGGAAGGTGGTTGACAAGGGTGTATGGCAGAGTGTGGAGTTAAGCAGGGTCAGTGAATGAAGCAAAGAAGGTGCAGAGCCCCTAACATACCTGAAATTTCACTTTTTCATTGGTGAAAATCCAGTCTACACCTCTCCCTATTTACTTCCAAATTTGCATCCAATAAAATCAACTGGTTTTGCCTCTATTTTTGCCTCCATGAAAAAGTCAAATTAAATAATTGACTATACCAGGCCTTGGAATCAGAAACGAACCCCGTGCTCACTTGATCACACATCCACAAGAGAAGCTTCACAGTTGTGGCACGGAAATTTAATATACATTAGTCATCTTTAATGCTATAACCATTTGAAGGTAATTCAGCAGTAACCCAGAACTATGGTAGCAACAAAATGATTACATGAGCAGAGGATGACCCATTTTCTTGATATGCCATTTTGAACATGCTCCCTCAGCTGCAACTGGTGCAAAGCTTATTCGAGCTCCTGTAACAACGTTGGAATCAGGTATACGCTGATGGAGAAATGGGTGACAGAGAACTGAATTTAATACTGGGGTGGGGAAGAAATGGAGAGAAACCGAAATTGACATGTTGGCCCGTCAGAGACTTACCCAACTCAATGGATAGCAACACCCAGAACACGATATTCAGAAGCCTATTCATGTTGCCCCTTCTGCCTTCACGTCAGCACTGCGTGTGAGGAGAGTACAACTTGAATTTATCTCCACCTCTGAGGATCAGGTGTGAGGTGAGCCTGTGATTGGTCTACAGAGGACATACCTTTTAGTTTTGCTTGGATGAAAAGCTATGAGCATATCATTGTGATCAGCTGATGCAGAACATCTAATCCCTTTGAGTCATTTGGCGCATGCATGAAGGGGGAAGGAATTGAGGTTGCTCCTGTTCTGCTCAGTCCCAGCCTCTGCACATTCAACTGATTGTCTGTACAGAGATTATGTGCCACCTACAAGTGATATTGCACGTGATCTTAGGCAAAACACGGCAGAATTCTTTGTATGCTGTACGAGTCTTGTTGCCCATGCAATTTCTGCTGTGCACAGAGCACTTAGCTATATTTGTGGGATATTCTTTCTGTGTGAGAGAGAATCGTTTGTCCCAGAAACAGAGAAGAACAGAAAAGAAGTTTCAAGAGGCAGCAGAAGGCTGAGATTGTTTTGTCTATGCAAGGACATTTTCTGTGGGAACTGTTCTTTGGACATGTGTAGTGTGACAGGAAGTAATGATAGCAATGGTTCCATGTAACTTGTGAGTCTCTTGCTTGCACCTTGTGGTGAGAGAAGCAGAGACAGAGAGTCTTGGACTCTTGTTGGACTCTAAGCATGCCTTGACCACGGCAGTGGTCAATGTCTGTATATAGTTGCTACCAATATGCATTTATACCTGTCAAGTAAACCTCTATACTTGACTGAATCTTTATGGTGTCCATGAGTGTTTATTGCCTACTGTGTGTACCTTCAACCCCAAAGATGCTTCCAAGGAAGGAGAGCCAGTGTGGTGTAGTGGTTAAGAGCGGTAGTCTCGTAATATGGGGAACCGGGTTCACATCTCCGCTCCTCCACATGCAGCTGCTGGGTGACTTTGGGCCAGTCACACTTCTCTGAAGTCTCTCAGCCTCACTCACCTCACAGAGTGTTTGTTGTGGGGGAGGAAGGGAAAGGAGAATGTTAGCCGCTTTGAGACTCCTTTGAGTCTCCTTCGGGTAGTGATAAAGCGGGATATCAAATCCAAACTCTTCAAGGAAGGAGCTGCGTTGAGATGTAACTCCGCTGAGTATAGATACTGCCACACATGGGCAGCGAAAGTGATGCTGGACCCAATCCTTCTAAATCATTCATCAGAGGTTGATGGATTGATCCAACAATATTGGCATTATTTCCTTTTCCTTTTTTAAAATATTTTTTATTAGTTTTCAGTTACAATAATCCAGTAAAAGCCTCGTTATAACAATGGCAAATTATAATACCATTAATAATGCCAATCATTCAAAAGCCAAATTATACAATTTAGGTGGCCCCTCTGTGTGCTAGAATGGATGGTTTGATGATTTACTTTATTTCTGCAATCTTATAAATTTCCATTTCACTTCAGTCAGAATAACAAGCCCTTATATCCAACTGCAATTTTAACGACTTCCATTCGCATTAACACATTAATTTATTTATTGTCCTACAGGTGAAGCATTCAAACTCTCTCTTTGTTCTTCTTATGTGTGGCAATTATTCTGTCCATGATGTTTCTTCCTGTCCTTGTAATATATTATGTCTATCTTTTGCTGTTCTCCCTAATAGACATTATTTTCAGCTCTCCTACCCCACTTTCTCCTTTCCCCTTGATGATCAGGCCAGGTGAAGGCAGACACACACACACACACACACACACACACACACACACACAGTTATGCCTCTCCCTGCCATTTTCTTTCTCCCATGCACACAGACAGCATGTACACTCTTCCATCTTTCCCTCTCTTTCATGTGCAAGCATTGATATTATATGGAGTGCATTCTGCTAGCCCCTTATTTGGGTGGGCGGCATTGCAACCTGGTTCTGTTCCCCCATCACAATCTCCTCCACTACACCTCAACAATCAGGACAGCCAAGTAAACACACAGACCAAAAATACATACAGTGGTACCTCGGGTTAAGTACTTAATTCGTTCTGGAGGTCCGTTCTTAACCTGAAACTGTTCTTAACCTGAAGCACCACTTTAGCTAACGGGGCCTCCTGCTGCCGCCGCACCACCGGAGCACGATTTCTGTTCTCATCCTGAAGCAAAGTTCTTAACCCGAGGTACTATTTCTGGGTTAGCAGAGTCTATAACCTGAAGCGTATGTAACCCGAGGTACCACTGTACTTCTCTCTCTCTCTCTCTCTCTCTCTCTCGCACACACACACACACACCCTCCATTTCTCTCTCTTGCACACATTCAAGCGACACCATACTGTCCTTCCGGTTCAACATTTTTGACGCCCTCCTTTTCCTTATCCTCCTTTTGTTTTGGTCAAGATAAAAGTTAGCCTGCAAAACATAAAGCTGTGGGCTCTTACCTGGTGTGTAGGTAAACAGAGTGTTTTGGTCTTAGATGGGACTCTGATCAGAATTAATAAGCCACTGTCTGTGTTTGTGTGTTCTTGAACACAAGCTCAGATCCTCCCAGGCCTGTCCTTTTAGTGACTCCCACAGAACAAAAGCAATGAAGATTATACAAAAACTCACACTCTTTCAACCTCATCCTCGGTGTTACACAGTGGCGTAGCGTGGGTTGTCAGCACCCGGGGCAAGGCAAGTAATTTGCGCCCCCTAACCCGTGGATTTGCGCCCCCTAACCCATGGATTTGCCCTAACCCCAGATGTTGCGCCCGGTGCGGCCCGCCCCCTCTGCACCCCCCACGCTACGCCACTGGTGTTACACCACAGATGAAACTCACATCCTCTTACTATTTATGTATATGAAAACAGCAGCTAGGATATCACATGCACAGAAATGGAAAGAAGAGAAGGTTCCAATGAAGGAGGAGTGGCTTCAATGGACTATGCAGAAATGGCATAGATGGAGAGATGTGATGAAAATGAGAAACGAAAATTGACAGATCCATGAAAAGCAGACCACTGCCTCCACCAAGCACAATTCATTGCCTGCTAGTTCCAAAACACTGGCAGGTTTTGTGCCAAAAAAATTAGTTGCAGAAACCATTCCTTTCATTCTACATCCTGAATACAGTTGTCGCTTCAGCTCCTTTCCACAATGATTTGTTTTAGAAAGAGAAAATGCCTCTGTGCGAAACCACATCACACAACAACTGCACAAAGGAGTGAGAAGTTTTCAAGGGCCCATGGGTGTGTGTGTGTGTGTGTGTGTGTGTGTGTAATGTCCAATGCACTCATGTGTTTCAAACAATGTTCTTCAAGGAAATAAGAATTCTATATGTTGTATACAACTCACTTCTACTCAGAGTAGACCCACTGAAATTAACAGACCTAAGTTTGTCATGTTTCTTACTTTCAGTGGCTCTGAGTAGGACTAGCATTGGACACATCCCGTAATATTTTAATAATGTTAAAAACAAAGTCAGTGGACGGGAAATTTATGGAAGCTCATCTCCGTCATGGTTGTTCTGGAAAGAGAGAGGCATGATAGGCAAGGAAGGTCTGCACACCAGGTATTTTCTAATTAGGATGTTTCAACCTTGGTACCTGAAATGATGCCCTCCAGATGTTGCTGGAGTTCAGTCCCCATCAGCTCCAGTCAGTATAGTCAATGGTTGGGGATGATGAGAACTTGAACATTTGAAGGGCACTGTAGTGACTACTGTTTTTAGCTGCTAATTTCAAAAGCTAGTGATGGGCGGCCTGCCCCTTGGGTGCCAAGTTGTAAGTAAGCCCATCAAAGTTACTAGCCTGAATCAATCAACCACTAGGGGTCTAGAGGAGTGAAGAGTTGCGTCCCTCCTGGAGCAGCCCACTCATTCACTTGCATGGAACCCCATGCACTCCCCTAAAAGCCAACCCTTCTCACCTACATCTACTTAAATATACCAATCCCAGATCATTACACTGTGCTGTTAACTGCACAGTTGCAGGGGTCAGTTGAAAAGTTGGCAGCCCTTCCAAAAAACAAGAGCCATTTGTTTCAGAGACTAACCATTCCTGTTGCCCCTCCTTTGATCTTTAGAAAGGGATTGTTGTACCTGTGTTAATGTTTAATGGATCTTTGTACACTGCTCCAGGTCAGCCCTTCATAAGCATCCTGGCTAAATATCCGGAACAAACCTGGTGCGAGAGTTGCAATTCACAGCATGAACAAGCTTTTGTCACTCGGTTTGTGGATCCTGCTTGCCTTTGCAATGGGTAGGTTTCTAAACAGGCACCACTAGCAACTTCAGAGTCCTTAGCTGACCATATTCTTTATGCTTGTACTTGTGTGGAAGGTATGATTCCTGTTTTTAACTGATGGGGTTGTTTTGGGTTGAGCTGCTGAACATACAACTTGCTGGAGATTGGAAAACAGAGGTGAGTAGTTCTAATGCATGCAAGGAACTGAGCTCATCCTGGACCCACAAGCCAGCTTTAGTTTTTGCTGATCACCCCATAGCAAGGAACTATCTGCTTTGCGAAAGCACACCAAAAGCATAGCAGTTTCCAGAGGGCGTGCTATGTTAGCCTGTTGCAACAAAAACAGGCTTGTGGCACCTTCATGACATATTGACTTATTTTGGCACCAGGTTCTGCAGAACTGTGTCCACTCAATCAGATGGATGGAAAATTATTATCTGCACGGGAGGAAAATAATGTTAGCAATAAGGTCAGAGGGAAATTTTAAAAAATGCAGTTCAGTATAATTGTATTAAAGTCTCAGTTTAATCAAAGGTGGGTTGCAGCAGCACTTCCACCATAAAATATATATTGGATAGAATATTGGTCTTCAAATGCATGTTTGCATTCAAGGTTGGTCCTGGGAGGTGCTATTTTTCTAGAAAAAGAGGTGCTGGAGCTCACCAGTAACTTCTCCCTTATTTTCTGAGAAGTGCTGGAGCTGAGCTCTGACTGGAAAAATAATAATCTTGTCCTGGGCAAGAAAAGGTCAAAAACTGCTTAGAAAGGTGATACTATGCTTGATCAGCCAATGGACCTATTTCCTATAAGGCAGCTTACTAGACTCCTATCAAACTAAATGAGGAATTGTTGGGCTTTGCTGGATTAGGGGACCCCAGAGTTGGGCACCCTGTGACCCTCCACATGACTCCCATCAGCCTCAGCCAGCAGGGCCAGTGATCATGCATGATGGGAGTTTGAGATCAGCAGTATCTTAAGGGCCGCAAGGTCTCAATTCCTGGGGTAGAAAGCTTCTGTTGGACAAGGCACTGATCCTAACTTTCTTTTATACCAAAGACTAAAATCAAAGTGTCGGGGACAGTAGACCTGCTTCAGGAGAGTTAACTGTCCAAGCTGCCCTTCAGGCTACAGAGCCTTTGGCCCACTGGCCCACCAAGTTTTCCAGTTTGTCATGTGAGACCATTTTTGTGAAAACCACACCCATCTGTCTGTCAGGTGGTGTCATTCCATTGGGTGAGGTTTGATGGGGGTAGTCAATTCTTGCAGAAAGCAGGACTCAAAGTAGGAGATTTAGGTGTAGTAAGTTCCACAGTGCCACTGCTGTCTAACTTTGAGGTTGTCCATCTACTGCACTCTCTGACCACTCACCTGTAAATCTCCTGGTGTCATGATGACATGGGTGGTCCCACCACCTGTAAAAGTTGGTCCATGGAGGTGGTGTTGGAGATAAAGAACTGACCCACCGAGCCAAAAAGCCTCCCCTCCCTTTGCTTTAAGAGCTGCAGGCAATGAAGAAATCAGCAACTGTTCAAAGCATGTCTGCACATTTTCAAATGATGCCCACACATCATGACCGCTGTTGATTACAGTTTCATTTGTAAACTGATGGGTCATCAGGCAAACTTATGCCATGCTGTTTCCCAACTCTGTATTTATCTACCCTCCTCTCCAGTCAACAGCCTCAAATGCTACACCTGTTTGTTTGAACTTAAGAATGGGACCTGTCCTTCACCAAAGCCTCCCTGTATAGCGCAATCTAGGGAGTCCTGCTTCCGGCAGAAGCTCTTTACAGGTAAGGTGTGTGATTCTTGGTCCTAATGGGGCTTGCTTTGGGTCTGTGTATCTATTTATTTCTACTGCCCAGAAAGGAATTCTTAAAAGGATAGTGAATAAATGTGCCCCTTGGCATGCACACCCTCAATACCAAGGATGGGGAATCTGTTGTCCTCCAGACATTGTTGGACTCCAACTCCCATCACCCCCAGCCAGCATGGCCAGTGCTCAGGCATGATGGAAGATGTAGTCCAGAAGCATCTGGGCAGCAACAGGTTCCCATTCCTGCTGCAGAGACTAGAGTGGGCCAGTATTTTTTAGTCATGTCCACAACAGGTCTTCTACTTTCAACAACCACTGCTGCCCATGGTTGCCATGAGAACGTAAGAAGATCCTGCTGGATCAGGCCGTTGGCTCATCTTGCTTGGCCAAGCAGATGCCTGTAGGAAACCCACAAGCAGGACCTCAGCAGAAGAGCACTCTGCCCTACATGGTTCCCAAGAATCGACATTCAGAAGAGAAGCATGGTTGTCTCCAACCTTGGCAAAGCCATCAGGGATAGTAGCCACTGATAGCCTTCCCTTCCATGAATTTGTCCAGTTCTCTGTTAAAGCCATCCAAGTTGGTGACCATCACTGCCTCCTGTGGGACATTGTTCCACAGTTCACCTATGCGCTGTGTGGAGAAGTGCATTATTTTATCTGTCCTGTATCTTCCGGCTTCATTAGATGTCCATGAATTCTAATGTAATGAGAGAGGGAGACAAGAGGCTGCCATGGTGAGACAGGTGGGATGGTAGGTGAGGCCTGGAGCCTGGGCAAGGGCACAAAGCTCTCTGAGGCGGACTGACCAACGGAGGGATGGAGGCCGGTGGGCAGGCAGGTGAGTGAGTAGGTGCCAATCTGGCACCCGTCAGCCAGGCAGCCAAGCCACTTGCTTGTGTGTCTGGCTAGGCAGTGCTGTGCTCCTGTGGGTGCACATGCAGCCACCCCACCTCTCCCAGCCAACTTTGCTCTCTGAGCCTGGAGAGCCAAAGGGAAAGAAATTGACCCCCCCCCCAGGTTCAGGGGCAGTCTACCTCTGATTTTTGAGGGTGTTGAATTTTGTCATTTACCTTGGGTGGCAAAATGTATTAGGCTGGTCCTGTCCCAGATGTTCAGTTGGACATATAAGCAGGCAACTAATAGGAACTAGATAGGAAGTCTGCCTTCTTACAGGGGGCTCACTGATTTTTCTCTTCCTTTCCAGAATCTGTTCTCCTTTACACTACAGCAGGCTGTGCCTATGACTGCAGGGATGTAAATGGAGGAAGGCACATTCATCACGTCAACAAATGCTGCACTACAGAAATGTGCAACACTCCCTAGGCTTGGGATGTGTATGAATGGGCTCCATGCATCTTCTGCCTGATTTGAAGCAAAAGATTCTTTATTGATTTCATGCTATTGCCACCTGTTTTTCCTGGAAACCTCTCTTATTTCAAATATATTGAAAAAAAACCCCAACATTTAATTACCGAAAGTGAAGAAATTTTTGCTCTAAAATTTAAACGAACTAGGGCAGTGATGGTGGAAATTCCTGGACAGAATTCTCTCCATTCAAAGCCAATAGCAACATTTTCATTTAGGGTTGAAAAACACTGGAGTTTAACTGATGGATCTATTGAAACCTTACTCAATTGGCTGAAAAAGAATATCTGAATAATTTGGAATTCTTTTCTTTGTAAAAAAGTTAATTAGTTTTAATGGATTGTATTCAACTATTAAGGAACAGAATTCATGCTCAGTCAATGAAGCTTTCCTTCCCACATTACAACCCCAAAACTATTTTAAATAAAAACTCTTATTAAACCAAACAAAATGTTACAAAAAAGTTGTGAATTTGCCCAATTTCCCCACCAGGTTAGAAAGTAAAAATGCAAGAGTGGGGGCTGAGGGGGAAGGGAAGTCTAGGATTATGCAAGCCACCTTTGTCTGCTTCTGCTAAAATGGAGTGTGGGATCAGGCAACAATGTAGACAGAATGACCCTAGATGGACCAATGGTCTGACTCTGTATGAGGCAGCTTCCTCTCACAGTGGCTTTAATGAGATGAATCGTGGTATTTATAATGGCTGCATATTTCGCATAGACAGAGCCAGTCCTTTAATTTGGTCCTTTGCATCGACCACTAATAAAATGTTCAATAACAACAATGGGTGTCTGGCTGATTCCTTCAGTGGGTTTTAAGGTTTTCATGTAAGCTGGTCATGTATTTCAATGGAAAAGTGGAAAGCTTTAAAAACAGACAAATAAATATCAAATCAGCAGCTACTGTGAAATTAGAAGTGTGTATCTTCTTCAGTTGGTAGAGCATGAGACTCTTAATCTCACAGTCAAGGGTTCGAGTCCTGTGTTGGGCAAAAAGATTCCTGCATTGCAAGGGGTTGGACCAGATGACTTTCACAGTGACTTCCAACTCTATGATTCTGTGATTCTTTTTTTTAAATTATTTTTTAGGTAGGCTGCACAGCCAGCCCAAGAAATCTTGATGTCTGGTGCAAAGTACAAGGTGGTGCTGTTTGTTTGTTTGTTTGTTTGTTTGTTTGTTTGTTTGTTGCATTTAGAATCATAGAGTTGGGAGGGACCACAAGGATCATCTAGCCAAACACCTTGTGTTGCAGGAATCTTTTTGTCCAAAGTGGGGCATTTGTATCCCACCTTGCCCCCCCAAGGAGCTCAATGTAATGTACACCATTCTTCCCATCCTCAATTATTCCCCACAACACTGTGAGGTTTGTTAGACAGAGAGGTAGTGACTGGTCCAAGGTCATCTAGGGAGCTTCATGGTCTAGTGAGGATTTGAAGCCTGGTCTCCAAAGTTCTAGCTCAATGTTCTAACCACTACACTGCACGGGCTCTCATTCCATGTAAAATGTTCGAACTGTCTGAAATTTGCATCAGCTCCAGGGACTCAAATGTATACCAGAACTTTCAGCATGCACAGTAAAATTGGATTCCAAGGCTTTGTCTCCCTAGTGCAACAAGGCTTTTTTAAAAAATAAAAAACCCAGAATTTCTGCAGTTGGGAAAGCTACAGGGAAGCACATTAAAAAATCTGGGATGAATGAATAGTTAGGGAAGACATATCAACACCACACAAGCAAATCTGGATGAAGAGAGGGCGAATTAACTGAGGTAATTCCCCAAACACTTGATGATAGCACCAGGGGGAAAGCATCCCATTTTGCCATTTGAGACAAAATAGAAAGTGCTGCCAAGGTTTGCAAATCAGTCCATGAGCCTAAAAAGGTTGGCACCCCTTGATGTATTGTAACCCAGCAGTTTCTTGTTCCAACCTAATTGCAGACTGTAGCCCTGTGGTGTAGATGGTAGCTTATCATACCTGCAAGTCAAGTTTATGTTTACCCCTTGTGCTGGTCCTGCCTAGATGGCTCATAACACAAACTGGGAAGAACCTGAAGTTAATTTGGACATCCATTGTGTCTGGTTCCTGCCTGGCCATTTACACAGCACACAGACTTATTTCTTGGGATAATTATGGTCTTCAGCTCTAATTCCAGCTCTAAAAACAGACTATGCAAGAACATTAAGACCACAAGGGTGTGCATATGTCAGGGCTGGGTAACCTTCCAAAGACCGCATGTTAGTGGTGGGCAAGGCCAGAGACAAAAGTTGATGAAGCAACAAATGTCAATGTTACTTTTGCATGGTAGGCAAGTTTCTGCAAAGAATCACACACCCTTCACTTTCCTCATCCAGGACATGCAAGAGGCACTATTAGAGTTGAAGGACACATTCTACCCAGACAGAAACTGTCATGGAGCTCTACTCAAATTGATCCAGAGAAGTACTCCAATGTATAGTTAGCAGAGTAAAAACTTAAACATGTTTCAGGATTCCCCCCAAATAGGTAATGAAATACAATTGTATTTCATCCAGCAACTGAAGGCAAATGAGCATAATAGTCACAAATCCAATACATTCAGGATTGGCCCTGTCCATAAGAAATCCAGTTGCAGCAGACTTAAACTTACAATAACTTGTAAGAAGACTAAAACTTAACACTAAGCATACTATATACAGAATACCACACCAGAAGGAAAGAGAGATAGAAAGAGAGTGAAACTCAGGCTCCTTCTGGCCTTACTATTATAGTCAGTGTGACCTTGACAGAAAGAGATAACTGAACCAGTTTAAGCCAGCTGTACTCAGCTTCTCTGAAGGAATAACCCAAACATCATGAACCTTCTGCTAGAAGCTTCCAGAACCCTCTTGAATTAATTAGAATAGGAAAGATCTCTACACATCACATCAATACTATCTGCACCAAGAAATGCAAACTGACGAAAACACCTGGGTCCAGGGAGGAGGGTTGAGTGGGTGTGTAGCCCAGGGTTTCCCACCTCTGAGATAAGCACTGAAGGTACTCTCACACTGAATTCACAATCTTCACATCTTGACCCATCACCTGCCTGGGTCATTTGGGAATCAATCTATGCCTCCCACTGGCTACCCTGAGACCACAGTTTCTTCTATATTTAGACTAATTGATGGAAATGGCACCTAATGGTCCAGCATTTGGCAACAGAACACTCAAATGGGCAAAGGACATCCAGTTCCTAGGCTGTACTTTGCTGCTAAGACTGTAATCAACCACCGTAGCAGGTGGGAAATGTAACACAAGGTTCCTCCAGAAGCAGCCTATCGTCTCCATGAGAGTTTAAATCCATTATCCTGAGTGACGTTTTGTTGTTCCTTTACCAGCTCCACTGAGGAGACCTTGTTGTTCTGCTGGGTTGTCAAGAATGGCAAGAAAGCCCAAGATGATTAACTTGGTTGTGCTTCTCTGCATTTTAGCTCTGCTCTTTTGTGAGTAAAACAGATGGGGTGTTGTCAGTCTCGGGTGTGGAGATAATTCCATTGCTTTATGTTACACCATTTGCAACCATTAAGTCTCTTCCATTCTATCTTGGTATGAATTTTGTGCATTTCCCATACACATGTGCTTTATGTCCTATAAGTGTTTGTTGTTGTTATTAGCAAAGCGGGACCATAAATGTTAACATTTTTTGAAATGGCATGAGCCTCTGTAAACAAGGCTTCAAGTGATTTTGATGAAGTCAGTTTATGCACATTATTGATAAGGGGTGTTTGGGACAACTTTCAGCAAACACTACTGGGACACCTTTAACAACATGAAAGGTTACACCAGCACAATGCTATGAAAACAGGATGCTGGACTAGATAGGCCTACAGAGCTCTTCCTATGTTCTTATGTCATGTTCTCTGCATAATTCTTGTTCAAAATGAATTCTAGTTTATTTTCCATATAAATGTTTTCTTAAACTATTCCTGCGATTGCACACTGTAGATCAGTAATGATGACCAACAGCTGCAACAACAAAATGGTCTTGTATATATTAGCAGTAAATGCTTACTGGACCTCAGATCATTCTGTAACTTTATCTTGTATTAGTTTTGATGCACGTGAAGCTATTTAGAATTAGGGTGGGTTGTGATGCAATTTCATGCTAAATTACTTCCCCTTTTCAAGCAGCTGAAGCTATCAAATGCAAGGTGTGCAAATTCCAATATCCTGGTTTTATCTGTTTCAAAGGAAGTGATGTATGCACAGCCTTAAGTTGCAAAACAACCTATATCAAAGAAGGTATGTTTGCCTTGAAATTAACTCTTATGTGTTAATTTAAGTGGGATGGAGTGGCCATATTAGTTTCATGGCATCTGGGTCATTGAGCCTGTTGCTTACTGGAAAGGAGAGGGGTGAGGAGGTGGTTGTGCTGCAAAAGCACTGGGAGAGCAGTTCCAGAACTCCTGGTGGTGCCTTTGCACCAAGCCAATCTCCTTGCCCTTCTCCCTTCTGGTAAACAACAGCGATCCAACTGCTGGGAAGCAAATGTAGCAGTTCCCTTGAGCTACTTCTCTACATGTCTCATCTCACTGGCTTATTTTCTGTCTTTTAGTGCTTTATGCTAGACTAGGGCTCATCCAGGGACGCAGGTGGCGCTGTGGTCTAAACCACTGAGCTTTGGGCTTGCCGATCAAAAGGTTGGTGGTTCGAATCCCTGCGACGGGGTGAGCTCCCATTGCTCAGTCCCAGCTCCTGCCAACCTAGCAGTTCGAAAGCACGCCAAAAAGTGCAAGTAGATGAATAGGTACCGCTCCGGAGGGAAGGTAAACGGCGTCTCCGTGCACTGCTCTGGTGTCAGTGTTTTGTTGTTCCAGAAGTGGCTCAGTCATGCTGGCCACATGACCCGGAAAAACTGCGGAGCAGACAAACACTGGCTCCCTCGGCCTGTAAAGCGAGATGAGCAACCCCAGAGTTGTTCGTGACTGGCCTTAACTGTCAGGGGTCCCTTTACCTTTAGGGCTCATCCAGACTTCCTTTGGTGGGGCATTTCTAGGCACAAGTTCAAGCTTTAAAGCTCCGCATCTGAGTAGGTTTTTTGTTTTGGTCCCGGTGCTTTGCCCAGGAAAACCCACGTTTTACCACTGAATCAGAGCAAACAGTGATCAGGTTTTCCACGGATAGCTTCATTAACTACGAACTCCCAAATCTGGAATCCCCTTGGAACTGGTGCCAAAGTTTTGCAAGCATTTTGCAGTGAAGGCCCCACATTTGCAGCACCCCACAAATGGAGTAATTGATACATCAAAGCGGGGCTCATAATTAATGCCCCAAACCCAACGTTGTCCGAATCACTCCAAACAGATGCCAAACTTTGGCAAAAAGTTTTGCAGCATTGGTCAGCGAAAACCCTGTGTTTTGCAGCGCCCCAAAAATGGAGCAGTAGGCATTCAAACCCAGGGGTCACGGGGTCACCAAAATCCCAGCATTGTCCAATTCACTTCAAAGTGGCGCCAAACTTTGGCAAAAAGTTTTGCAGCGTTTTGCAGTGAAAACCCTGCATTTTGCAGTGCTGCACAAAGACCAAGGGAGGGAGCAGAGCAGGAGTCCCTGCCATGATGCTGATGCCCATGTTGCCACTGACCTCTGGCCCTTCCCTGCCTTGGAAGGAGTTGGGCACAGTGAGGGGGGTGGGGTGAATGTGGGGCCCAATGTTTTGTTCAAGTTGGCACTACTGGCTAGAAGGAAATTGGATTCCCTCTGCATGTTTGTGTGTGTGTGGGAGGGTAGCTGCCGTGACTTCTCTTTGAATGTGGTTTCACCAATTATGCCAGCCTTTCTCAAGCTTGGGTCCCCAGATGTTGTTGAACTACAACTCCCATCATCCCTAGCTAGCAAGGCCAGAGCTCAGGGATGATGGGAGTTGTAGTCCAACGACATCTGGGGACCCAAGGTTGAGAAACACTGACTTATGCATTTGTTTTTATTCCTCTGCAGTTGAACGGATGCTTTACGTGGAAAAAGGATGCACCACTATACCACCTGACAGGTGTCATTATACCACCGGGAATCTTACCCACAGCCTCATGACAGTCTGCTGTAAAGGAAAAGATTATTGCAATGCCTGAGCATTTCCTAGAGGAGCATGACCCTCTAGGCTGAGCTTCTTTATGGCAGCCATACTTCTGAGACCATTTCAGCTGTGCTTTAAAAGGCTTTGCCATGTAAAATTGTCTTCCGAAATATCACCCTTTTCCTGAAAGAGGGATAATGTGGTTTGTCACCCATGGATCCTTCTCCTTAGTGTTTCTTTTCCTTTTCCTTTTCCTTCCTTTTTGGCGGGAGTGAGGTATCAGAATTCAAATCTTGATAAAAGTGCTCAGAGTGCCAGCACAAAAGGGCTACCATGGCGGGGGGCAAAAAAAGAGGTCACGGTATTCCATATAATTGAGTACTATCACGCCAAAACAAAACAAAATCCTGCCTCTTCCAGTTGCCCAGAGAGCCACGTTTTAGACATTTTCCAAAAAAAAGAAAAGAAAAAGATTGCCCAGGATTTTAACTGATTTTATATTTACTGCTTTTTAAATTTTTACTGTTGCTACAACAACTGTTTTTGTTTTTCACGCTTTTGATCTGTTTTATATTTGTTTTATAGTTCTCTTTCTTGAAAATCTCTATTTTCAAATTCTACATTAATAAAATTATATGTTTTTTTGTTTTTTAAATGAATCAAAACGCATGATGGTTCAACTGCTGGTCATGGGCAGATTACCACTACCATTGTGATAAACCACAAAGACAAAATAAAATAAAATAAAATAAAATCTTTGTGCTCAGCTTTGCTAATCTAGAGCTAGACTTTTTTAGATTATAGTTCCCTTGGAACTTAAGAACTTGAGCTGGAGCTTGATTTTCCTTCCTTCCTTTGTGTACTGTGCCTTTTCAGAGACCATCTTAAAACTGATTTTTATAAGCTTCTCTGAGAAACTTTTTGACTGAAGGGTGGGGTATAAATAAATGCAGAAATCCAATGAACATCTCCACTTAAAGATGTATTGGAAGATCTAGGTCTTCAATAAGCACTGAAAAACAACATTTCCTTTAAAAAATTACATTAATATACAGTGGTACCTCAGGTTACATACGCTTCAGGTTACAGACTCCGCTAACCCAGAAATAGTGCTTCAGGTTAAGAACTTTGCTTCAGGATGAGAACAGAAATCGTGCTCTGGCGGCGCGGCGGCAGCAGGAGGCCCCATTAGCTAAAGTGGTGTTTCAGGTTAAAAACAGTTTCAGGTTAAGAAGGACCTCCGGAACGAATTAAGTACTTAACCCGAGGTACCACTGTACTACTTTTTTCTTCCAAGGAACTCAAGGTGGTGTACATGGTTCTCCTCCTCCCCATTTCACCCTCAGAACAACCCTGAGAGGTAGGTTAGGCTAAGAGTTGGTTACTAGCCCAAAGTCATCCCAGTGAGCTTCATGACTGAGTGAGAATTGGCAGCATGGTCTCCCAATGTCATAGCCCAACACTCTAACCATTACACCACATTGGCTGAAACAAAATAGGAGGGGGGGGTAATCTGCTACTTGATTTGTAGTATCTCCGGCAGTCCTTTTCTGAAGCTCAGTGGACAAAGAGTAGCAAACAGACATAGGCAACAATATACTTCAAGACTGGTAAGCAGGAGCTGGAAGTAATTCCTTATTACAATGAACTTTCCAAGCGCTGGTTTCTGCATCTTTCTCCAAGGTCACAATAAAGTATGGAAGCTATTCACAGATCTGTAGAATTCAAAGGGTCATCTTGTCCAACCGCCTGCCATGCTGGAATCACAAAGAAGGATCCCTGACAGATGACCCTCCAACCTCTGTTTAAAAACTTCCAGTGAAGAAGACTCCATGACCTTCTGAGGTAGTCTGTTCCACAGCGAAACAGTTCTTCACCTCTGAAAGCTCTTCTTAATGTTCAGTCAAATTTTATTTCTGAAAATTTGAATTATTGGTTCAGGTCCTACCTTCCGGAGCAGCAGAAAACATATTCCATTGTTCCAGCTTCCATGTGACAGTCCTTTAGATATTTGGCAATGGCTATCACCTCACCTCGGGACACGGGTGGCACTGTGGGTTAAACCACAGAGCCTAGGGTTTGCTGATCAGAAGGTCGGCGGTTCGAATCCCCATGACAGGATGAGCTCCCATTGTTCTGTCCCTGCTCCTGCCAACCTAGCAGTTCGAAAGCACGTCAAAGTGCAAGTAGATAAATAGGTATATAGGTACCGCTCTGGCGGAAAGGTAAATGGCATTTCCGTGCACTGCTCTGGTTTGCCAGAAGTGGCTTAGTCATGCTGGCCAAATGACCCGGAAGCTGTACGCCGGCTCCCTTGGCCACTAAAGTGAGATGAGCGCCACAACCCCAAAGTTGGCCATGACTGGACCTAATGGTCAGGGGTCCCTTTACCTTTATCACCTCACAGTCTTCTATTCTCCAGGCTAAACATACTCAACACCCACAAGTGTTCCTAATCAGGTTTAGTTTCCAGACCTTTTGTCATCTTGGTCACCCACCTCTGCATGCATTCTTTATGAAGATATGAAACCTGTGTCTGATTTGGGTCGGGGGGAGGTCCAGTGTCTGAGATGACCCAACACATGTTTTGAGTCAATATTGCTTGCTTTGATTGTGTAGGGAAATCTGCCATACAAGAAACCATGCATGGAAAATGTGAAAGCTGTGATACCATAAAGCACATTTGAAATGGATTGTTTATTTCTTACCTTGATGATATTTTGAGATAAGTAGCTCAATGATCCTCCTTACCTGAACAAATCGTCCCATGTTATGAAACTATTATGAAACCTGATTAATGAGCTTTGAAATTATCAGCTCCATTTACTTCTTATTTCTTTGATTTCAGAGAGCTTCCATTTCAGATCTTCACAGGATAATAGAAATGGTCAAAACCCATCACTTCAGCAAAGAACAACAGACATTCTAGAATTCCAAGGACAGACTGAACTTCATGGATATGAATATAGTTAAATGATGGCATAGGTAAATCCCGTATCTGATATAGCCTATTTTTTAGAAAACACTACATCTCTCATCATAACCTATTACATATCATGAGCTACCTGGGGACACACACAAAAATAATTAAGAACATATGCATGCACCAAGTGGTCTCTTGGGAGGGGGCAAGATTGAAATGCATACCCCTCAGAATCCCAGATTTTGGTGTCTTTACCCATTTTCCCACCTTGGCTCAATCTGCTCCTAGATTGCCACTTTCTGATAAAGTTTTATTTAACTTTAAGGGCACCTATGGGCTAAAGTGTCATTATCTGTGCTGAGTCTTCTTCCTCCTTACAAGAATGATAATTGCAGTTTGCTGGTAGCACAAGATTAGTGTGCTGATCTTTACAGTAAGCATTACGAGGCCAGGATATTTGGTTGTAACTTCCACGTCATGTTTAAGATAAGAGTTGGTACCAGAGTCAAGGATAGTTCTTTGAGTATTATAAGTAATATAATACTTATATTAAAGCAATGCCAAGTGCACTGATGTAATGATTCACTTGATAAACCATGTAAGAAGTCCAGATGAGCACACACTATTGCACACACTCCAACACAAATAAGGAACTTCTCATTTTGTATAGTTATCTTCATTCTTGCATGTCGTCTTGTATGTCCCCTGACTTTTGGTGTATTTCCCCATTCTTCCACCTTGGTTCAATCTAATCTCTGTGTTTTCATGGGGCCATCCATGTGAAGGTCCATTAATCTGACCATCACTGAAGCCTCCAAATGAGCATAGCACAACCTGCTCCTTGGCTGTCAATTGCTGATACAGTTGGATTTAGCATATGGTCTCCAGCATATGTAATCCACCAAATTACAGGGTGGTGAAATCCATCTCTGATTGGCTGATAGTGCAACTGTATGATAATTGCAACACAGAATCTAGCTGTTCTCTCCTGTGGATTGAGTTCTGCTGACAAGACCTTGATCCTATATTGAATTGTCACTCACCAGGAGAAAAGAAACTATGCATAAGATTCTGTTTCTTGGCCTCTCCATCCTCCTCTGCTGTGCTCTGGGTGAGTAGCAAAAAATATAGTTTGGCACTGTGCAGCTGCAGCAAATCTGCTACTCCTGCTAATTCAAGCTAAAAATGTGCATTTGTAAGGAACACGGGAAGAAACACAGGATGTACATGAGATGCTATCCTTCAATGACTTTAAAACTTGTTTGACATCCACAATTGTGCTTTATGCAAGCCACAAAGAGTTTGGAAAAGGTAAGAACCAATGCTTTTATTTGTTAATTTGTTTTATAAAGCAGTTCTTCTTTCCAACAGTTGATGCTCTCACTTGCCATAAATGCAAAAAATATGATCCCACTGCTGGCTGTGTCACTGGAGAATCGATTTGTAAAGCTCGGAAAAAACAATACTGCGTGCTGATCTATGTTGAAGGTATATTTGGCTCCATTTGCAGTTGAGCTTGCATTAATTCTATATAGTGTCTCTGGTCCTTATTTTCTAGCTCCTGGATATTCACACTATATTACAAATAGTCTGGCATCATGTAATAATGGCTGCTTTTTATTTGCCATGACTGAATGAATGCCTACACCTCTTCTACTGGTATAGTCACACTTCATGTTTATACTAAGGTGATGCCTATCACCCAGACACCCTGGAACTCTTGTTCTTCCTGACACACACCTCCCAGAAGATGTAGATGTAGATGTAGATGTAGTGATGGCCACCAATTTGGGTGGCTTAAAAAAACAGATTAAACAAATTCACAGAGGAGAAGACTATCAACAGCTTCAAGGCACAGTGGCCATTTATTACCTCCAACATCAGAAGCACTGAGAGAGCTACAATTTCCAGAATCAATCCCTTTCCCTAGGGGACTTTTGGAATTGTAGCTCCATGAGTGGAATAGTGGTCTCCTAACAATACTCAGCAGGGACACGGGTGGCGCTGTGGGTTAAACCACTGTACCGCTTGGGCTTGCCAATCGAAAGGTCGGCGGTTCGAATCCTTGCGACAGGGTAAGCTCCCGTTGTTCGGTCCCAGCTTCTGCCAAACTAGCAGTTCGAAAGCACACAGTGCAAGTAGACAAATAGGTACCGCTCCGACAGGAAGGTAAATGGTGTTTCTGTGCACTGCTCTGGTTTCGCCAGAAGCGGCTTAGTCATGCTGACCACATGACCCGGAAAAACTGTATGTGGAAGTGGAAAAACGCCGGCTCCCTCGGCCTTTAAGTGCCACAATCCCAGAGTCATTCATGACTGGACTTAATTGTTGGGGGTCCCTTTACCTTCACCCTAACAATACTTAGCACTTTTTACAAACTACAGTTTGTGAGAAACCATGACTCTTAAAGTATCATACTGCTTGAAATGTATCATGAGCTCTTTACACTCTAGTATGTTTTTGCAGGTCCCAGTATTGCTGTTTAGGTGTTAGAAGACCACGTGAGAGTATAATAGGAGGTTTGAAGGTACATACTGCAGCCCCAGCCCCAATTTTCATGGCCCTGCCCACATGACCTCTGACATTCCCATGCTGAGAGGTCTGCTTCTCACAAGTTTGACACACCCTTACATGCTCTTTGAAGCTCTGAGCAGGGCTATTGCTTCTCTACATCTATTTTTGCATCTCTATGTAAAACATATCAGGGGTCCAAAGCATTAACAGTTTAATGATCTCTGCTCAGGGCAGGTAATAAGGAGTGCTGTGGATATACTAAATGAGTTCCCTTTCCTCCTTTTCCACAGAGGGGGAGACACCATTTTATGAGCAACTGTGCTCTACAAAGCATACTCCATGTGACGTTGTGGAATTGAGCACAGATGGTATAAAAACGGCAACATGTTGTAAATCCCATGACCTCTGCAATGCACCAAAGTAACATATCTGTGAAACCATTGGGTCTTTCTTCTCTGTTATATTCAAAGATTTATGGCCTTGTTCTGCTGTCATCCCAAGCATCTAGCATCTGCTCAAGACAAGTAGATCCTGGATCAGCTATCAATTTAGCCAAGTGTTAATGCCATCAGATACCAAAATGTACTGCATGCCAGGTAACAAATACTGTCAGCTACCAAAAAGAATATAGATTCACTTTCAGGTGCATGTCATCTAACAAATTCTGGCAGTCACAAAAACTCTCCAATTTCTCCTATATTGCTTAATGCCACTGAAAGTCTAATGCTATTGCATCAAATCCTTCTTATGTTTTAAAGAGAACAGCACTGCTTTATTTTCGCTATAGAAATATAGATGGAGAATAACCTTGGCTTGTGAATAGGAAAGTAATGGCACTGATGTTCAGGGAAGTTTCTAATGTGTGACATTTTGATGTATTTTTAATCTTTGTTGGAAGCCGCCCAGAGTGGCTGGGGAAACCCAGCCAGATGGGTGGGGTACAAATAATAAAGTTTTTATTATTATTATTATTATTATTATTATTATTATTATTATTATTATGCATCCCCAGCACATCAGACCACAGCATTGTCTGCCAATAAGTTCTAATCAGAGAATACCCATTGAAATTAATGAACCCAAGTTACTTGATCTCATTAATTTTAATTGGTCTACTTTGAGTACGACTAGCATTTGATACAACCCATGGACTTTAATGTGTGCCCCTGAGCTGCAAGGCCATCCTCATCTATCATCCCTGAAGTGCACACTTATTTAGTCAGCTTCTCTGTCAAAATGTTTTGCCAAATCATGTAACGACTCTGTTCCTGTACTGAATCTCCATTTTCATTTCCCAGTGGTTTGCAATCACCAGCCTTGTAGCAATAAAATAAAAAATAGCATTTCTTGAAATGGCATTGTCTCATTCTTTCAGCTTTCCGGGTCATGTGGCCAGCATGACTAAATTGCTTCTGCCGCAACAGAACACCGTGACAGAAACCAGAATGCATGGAAACACAGTTTACCTTCCTGCTGCAGTGGTACCTATTTATCTACTTGCACTTTGACGTGCTTTCTAACTGCTAGGTTGGCAGGAGCTGGGACAGGGCAAAGGGAGATCACCCCATTGCTGGAATTCAAACTGCCAACCTTCCGATCGGCAAGCCCAAGAGGCTCAGTGTTCAGACCACAGTACCACCCGCATCCTATGAGGTGTGTGACTCAACTCACATGCATGTCCAGCACTGATAGACATTCAATGCAGCAACTCAAAAAGGATTGGAATCTTTTATTGGAGACAGGACATGCACCCATTAGGAATATGTGTTTACTTTCTCGCTTATTCCCCATAAGTTGCACCCACCAGAGGAGTATTGAAAGATTGGTTTATTCCTTGAAATGAAAGAGAGATGGCATATATGGGTATGGTTTCAGACAGCCAAGTTACAGATACACAGGCAGCAAAACATATTGTATATATACACCTTAGATCTAAAAAGGAGATGATCCCTAACAAGTCCAAGTGAGAAAAGTGAGTGAAAGCAATGTTTCACAGACCCTAGGTGCTGGCTACACGGGGCCCTGGGTTCCTGAGCACCCACAAAATTCCCCATGAACGGGCCAGGCAACCCAAAATTTTGGTGCCAGGGCCACGTATGCTGTGTGGCACCCACAGCTCCAGGCACCCACAGTCGTGGGGCCAAGCCAGCACTCCTGCTGCAAACTCACAGTTGGAAAGGAAAGGAAAGAGGAAGAGGAAAAGGAAGGAATCCTACCAGAACACAGAGTCAAGGATCAGAGCTCTGTGCATCTGAAAGAGTGAAGCTATTTGCTTTTTATCTTATACCATCCAGACAGCAGAACTCTCACAGGTTCCTGTGGTC
Source organism: Podarcis filfolensis (assembly GCF_964270895.1). NCBI lineage: Eukaryota > Metazoa > Chordata > Lepidosauria > Squamata > Lacertidae > Podarcis > Podarcis filfolensis. Next base: position 31,758,210 of record NC_139618.1, read on the forward strand.
TGTGTGCAGAAAGGCATAGAGATGATCATAGAGATCATTAAGGAGAGACTCATTCCAGCTGTGAGCTACAAAATCATTGAAAGACTGGGGTTGAAGTACAATTGAGGGCCAAATATTCCCTATGGAGAGGGAAGAGGGCTTCCCAAGAGAGCAAACAATATAACACTGAAATCCTTAGCATTCTTGCAAATTCCTGTCAGTTTACCAAATGTTTATTGGGACAACGTGAAGCTGAAGGGACGTGACCCTAGCTGGAAATGACTAAGTAATTATCTGTATATTCCCTGAATCATGAACTTACTATTGAAAGTACCTTTCATTATCTGTGCTGAGTCTTGTTCCTCCTTACAAGAATGATAATTGCAGTTTGCTGGTAGCGCAAGATTAGTGTGCTGATTTTCACATTAAGCATTAAGGAGGCCAGGATATTTGTTTGTAACTTCCACGTCATGTTTAAGATAAGAGCTGGTACCAGAGTCAAGGATAGTTCTTTGAGGGGTATACTTATAGTAAAGCAATACCAAGTGCACTGATGTAATGATTCACTTGATAAACCATGTAAGAAGTCGGGATCAGCACACACTATTGCAAACTCTCCAACACGAATAAGGAACTTCTCATTTTGTATAGTTCTTTCCATTCTTGCATGCCATTTGACATGAACTGATGGTCACCTTGTAAATTCCCTCAGAATCCTGGTTTTTGGTGGTGTTCCCCATTCTTCCACTGAAGCTCAGTCATGTCTATGTGTTTTCACTGTGTCAGTCATGTGAAGGTCCATTATTTATTTATTTTTTATATAAATTTTTATTAAATTTTCTTTTACAAATTATTCAGCACATCCTAATCTCATGTTTCACATTTTTTTTGTACTTCCACCAGCTCCTCCACCAATCATCCATATTATCTATTCATTACACATTTTCCATTTCTCATACTGCCGGTTGGTGCTCACTTATCAGATTATTTTTTCTTTTACAGTACGTCTTTAACATTCACAAAGCTATGTGAAGGTCCATTAATCTGACCATCAAGCATTCATCTGAAGCCTCCAAATGGGCATAGCACAACCTGCTCCTTGGTTGTTAATTCCTGATACAATCGGATTTAGCATATGGACTTCAGCAATATAGATCTGCAACAAGATCTACCAACTTACATGGTGGTGAAATCCATCTCCGATTGGCTGAACTCGCAACTGTATAATAATTGCAGCATAGAGTCCAGCTGTCACTCCTGTGCTCTCCTGTGGATTGAGTTCTGCCGACAAGACGTTGATCCTCTATTGAATTGTCACTCACCAGGAGAAAAGAAACCATGCATAAGATTCTGTTTCTTGGCCTCTCCATCCTCCTCTGCTGTGCTCTGGGTGAGTAGCAAAAAATATAGCTTGGCACTGTGCAGCTGCAGCAAATCTGCTACTCCTGCTAATTCAAGCTATCTCCTCTTTTCACTAACCAGCAGAGGCATACAATGATGGGAAACCAGGTAAACAATGTGCTACGAGTCACTGCTAACATCGCACCCTTTCTCACTTTCTAGTAAGAATGCCTTCCTGCCAGCCTCTCCTTCTCTCCATCCCACCCCTCAACTATCAGACCTTTTCACAGCTCCAGATCAGTCCAGCTGGGCTGACTTGACTCAGGGTTATCCATCACTGTCTCAAGCCAATCTGGCTGAAGTCCAGATCATGTCCCTGCTTTATCTATGCCAGGGGTTGGCAAGGTTTACCTTGCCTGGGCTGGTTCACTCCAGTGGAGATCCCTCCTTGGGCTGGATTGCGTGCATGCCCGCGATTTCCGGCGTCTGCGCAGACATGATTTCTGGTGCCTGCATCTGTGCAGACGTGATTTCCAGCATCTGCGCATGCGCAGACAGAATTTCCGGCACCGCAGAAGCAAGTCCCCACACCGCTCTGTGCCAGCTTAGTGCAGAGTACGGGGACTTGCCGAGTGGGAGGCAGCTCGTGGGCCGGTTAAATGATCCCCGTGGGCAGCTTGTGGCCTATGGGCCTTAGGTTGCCAATCTATGCTATTAACAGGTTTGCATCCTATCCTGAAAATGTACAAAACTGTTAAACAGAGGTGTCCATGGACAATAGAGATGCATATTTACACAATGAAAGCCAGTGTGGTTTCAAGGGCTATTCCAAGGATAAAAATGTGTATTTTGAGGAACCGTGAATACTACCTTGGGAGACATGTGGGTTGCCTCCATTCAATAACTTTCAAACTTGCTCGACATCAACTATTGTTTCAATGTGCTTCATGCAAGTCACACAGAGTTTGTGAAAGGTAAGAATCAATGTTTTCATTTATTTATTAATTTTTAAAAGAGGTTTGACTCCTCTTTCCAACAGCTGATGCTCTCACCTGCTATTTCTGTGAAAAATACGAATTGGTTGATGGATGTGTTGAGAAAAACGCCACTTGTGAAGCTTTCCCGGGAGAAAAGTGCCTGCTGATCTACATGGAAAGTATGTTTGATTCCATATGAAATCATGCTTAAGTTAATATTATATAGCATGCCTGTTCTTTATCTTCTAGCTCCTGGATCTTCACACCACATTACTACCTGTAATATTCTGGAATATTATAGTACTCGGGGCTCATTCAGACTTCCTTTTGTGCCATGTTTCTAGACACAAATCTAGAATGGTTTGAAGCTTCCATGCTTTGAAGCATCATGTCTGAGCTCCCCCCCCCCCCAGTGTTTTCCCTCTGAAAACCTGTGATTTACTGCTGAATCAGAAACAAACGGCAATCCTTGGAAAACCTGAATTGCCATTTGTTCCAATTCAACATTACAGATCAGATTTTCGAGGTGACGGCTCCGGACATGGTGCTTGGAAGCATGGACTGGTGCGTAGAAAGGGCGTGGCAAAAGCTAAGTGTGGATGAGCCCCCAGAAAGCCACCGTTTAATAAGCAGTCCTTATAGCCAGGAAACGAGTGGAATTGCATCTCTGTGTGGGGAATAGGGGTCTCCTAACCACTCTCAGCACTCTGAACAAACTACAGTTCCCAGGATTCTTGGGGGAAGCCATGACTGCTAAACTGGTATCATACTGCTTGAAAAATATAATGCACACAAGAATAATGAAACCCATCTCATATCAGAAATGGATATATCCTGTATATATATACATATAGTGATACCTCGGGTTAAGTACTTAATTCATTCCAGAGGTCCGTTCTTAACCTGAAACTGTTCTTAACCTGAAGCACCACTTTAGCTAATGGGGCCTCCTGCTGCTGCCGCGCCGCTGGAAGACAATTTCTGTTCTCATCCTGAAGCAAAGTTCTTAACCCGAGGTACTATTTCTGGGTTAGCGGAGTCTGTAACCTGAAGCGTATGTAACCTGAAGCATATGTAACCCGAGGTACCACTGTATATATAAACACACAATGTGGGAGAACTTTCCAAACAGAAATCAAATGGAGTATTCTGGAGTGGGGCATGACTGACTAGTTGGAATCTTGAACAAGAGCTCTTCAGACTATAGTATGTTTTTGCAAGTCCCATTAGGCCCATTCCAGTGTGAGAAGCAAGGGTGGCCCAGCCTGTTTCACCTCATCAGGTAAAGTTGGAAGGTGCCCCCTGCAGCTGATCATGCTGCTATGTCTTCTGGGTTATGGGTGAGTAGCCCATAAGACCTGGCCAGAACCTGGAAGCCACAACTGCTTCTCCTTGCTTCTCTGATGGTGGTGGTGGGCAGGTGGGCAGGGCATTCTTTACCACGGGAGAAGTGAGGAGAAGCAGCAGCAGCGGCAATATCTTGTGAGAACCTGCACAGTGACAGGTGCAAGCGAGGAGCCCACGGGGTGCCACCTTTTGGGATTCCACAATCCGAGCTGGCGGCTTCAGTCAACCTTCCTGGCAGGCTGGCCCTGGTTAGAGGAACACATGAAGGTACATTCAGCAGCCCCGTCCCCAGTTACAGTGGCCCTGCCCACTTCATCTCTGACATCCCCATGCTGAGTGGTCTGCTCCTCACATACTTGGGGAGAGAACCACATGTTCTTTGACGACCTAAACAGGGCTACTGCCTCTCTACATTAAATCTAGCATCTCAATGTAAAGCTTGTCAGAGGTCCAACGCGTGGTCCATTTAATGATCTATGCTCAGGGCAGATCATAGGAAGAGCTGTGAATATTCTAAATGAGTTCCCTTTTCTCCTTTTTCATAGAGGGGAAGAAACCATATTATATGCAACAGTGCTCCTCGAAGAGATTTCCATGTGACCTTGTGGACGTGAGCATAGATCGTAAAAAAACATCAACATGCTGTGATTCCCATGACTTATGCAATGCACCATAGTAATATGTCTGTGAAACCATTGGGTCTTTTTTCCTCTACCATATTCCAAGACGCTTTGCCTCTTTCCTCTCTCCTCCCAAGTATCCACACTCCCTGCTTCAGATAAATTGGTCCTGGGTCAGCTATTAATTTAGGCAAGTATTAACAGCAGCAGACCCCAAACTGCATTGCATGGCTGACAGGACTTTTCTGCAGCTGAAACACTGGCACCACTGCCATTATAAGAGAACAAGGGAGGAATTCAAGGTGAGTTCTGGCACCTCCTTTCCTAGAAAAAAACAGCACTGATGGCAGGTAGCAAATACTATCAGAGGGTGTCCTGGCTTTTACTTTTTGAAATATGGCAACCCTATATTCTGACATTCAAGCTAGCACTCTGTTTTCTCCAGTAGTCCTAAATACCACTGAAAGTTTACTGCCGTTGCATTAAATTACTTTTACAATTTAAAAATAATTTTCATGAGGTGCAAGGCCATCCTCATCTATCATCCCAGAAGTGCACACTTATTTAGTCAGCTTCTCTGTCAAAATGGTTTGCCAAATCATGTAACGACTCTGTTCCTGTACTGAATCTCCATTTTCATTTCCCAGTGGTTTGCAATCACTTGTCTTGTAGCAATAAAATAAAAAATAGCATTTCTTGAAATGGCATTGTCTCATTCTTTCAATCAAAACTGGGTAGTAATGCCAACGAAAATATTTTGTCAATAGAAGAGCAAACTGTTCCACCACACTCCAATATTATTTTGCCCCAAAACTCTCAGCTTTTATCCCAACAACCCCCCCCCCCCACATGAAGATATGTGCCTAATTCTAAAAAAAAAACTTTCCTCCAGCATTTCCAATTGAATGCATCATAAATATAGTTAGACTTCCGGCATAGTATTTGCTGATACAGACTTACTCAGCAATCCCCCCCCCCCCCGAAGAAAGACAGTGTAACTTCTTCTGAGTTAACCCTGGGAAAGCTCTGGGCTCAGCAGAATGTAACTAAACATAGAACACAACTTGCTAAAAATGAATGGTTAAGTCCATTCAAAGGCGACTATGGGGTTGCGGCGCTCATCTCACTTTCAGGCCGAGGGAGCCGGCATTTGTCCACAGACAGCTTTCCGGGTCATGTGGCCAGCATGACTGAACTGCTTCTGGCACAACAGGACACCGTGACGGAAACCAGAATGCATGGAAACACCGTTTACCTTCCTACTGCAGTGGTACCTATTTATCTACTTGCACTTTGATGTGCTTTCGAACTGCTAGGTTGGCAGGAGCCAGGAAAGGGCAAAGGGAGCTCACCCCATTGCGGGGATTCAAACAGCCAACCTTCTGATCGGAAAGCCCAAGAGGCTCAGTGGTTCAGACCACAGTGACACCCACGTCCTATGAGGTGTGTGACTCAACTCACAGGCATCTGAAGCACTGATAGATATTCAATGCAGCAACTCAAAAATGATTGGAATCTTTTATTGGAGACAGTACATGCACCCATTAGGAATATGTGTTTACTTTCTCGCTTATTCCCCATAAGTTGCACCCACCAGAGGAGTATTGAAAGATTGGTTTATTCCTTGAAACGAAAGAGAGATGGCATATATGGGTATGGTTTCAGACAGCCAAGTTACAGATTCACAGGCAGCAAAACGTATTGTATATATTCACCTTAGATCTAAAAAGGAGATGATCCCTAACAAGTCCAAGTCAGAAAAGTGAGTGAAAGCAATGTTTCACAGACCCTAGGTGCTGGCTACCTGGGGCCCTGGGTTCCTGAGCACCCACAAAATTCCCCATGAAGGGGCCAGGCAACCCAAAATTTTGGTGCCAGGGCAACGTATGCTGTGTGGCATCCACAGCTCTGGGCACCCACAGTCGTGGGGCCAAGCTGGAACTCCTGCTGCAAACTCACAGTTAAGTTAAGTTAAGGAAGATGTACATGATCTGGAATCCTACCAGAACACAGAGTCAGGGATCAGAGCTCTGTGCATCTGAAAGTGTTAAGCTATTTGCTTTTTATCTTATACCATCCAGACAGCAGAACTCTCACAGGTTCCTGTGGTCTGTGTGCAGAAAGGCATAGAGATGATCATAGAGATCATTAAGGAGAGACTCATTCCAGCTGTGAGCTACAAAATCATTGAAAGTCTGGGGTTGAAGTACAATTGAGGGTCAGATATTCCCTATGGAGAGGGAAGAGGCCTTCCCAAGAGAGCAAACAATATAACACCGAAATCCTTAGCAGCATTCCTGCAAATGCCTGTCAGTTTACCAATTCTTTATTGGGACAACGTGAAGCTGAAGGGACGTGACCCTAGCTGGAAATGACTAAGTAATTATCTGGATATTCCCTGAATCATGAACTTACTATTGAAAGTACCTTTCATTATCTGTGCTGAGTCTTGTTCCCTCTTACAAGAATGATAATTGCAGTTTGCTGGTAGCACAAGATTAGTGTGCTGATTTTTACATTAAGTATTAGGAAGGCAGGATATTTACTTGTAACTTCCACGTCATGTTTAAGATAAGAGTTGGTACCAGAGTCTTTGAGGGGTATATTTATATTAAAGCAATGCCAAGTGCATTGATGCCATGATCCACTTGATAAACCACGTAAGAAGTCCAGATAAGCACACAAACTCTTTGCAAACTCTTCAGCATGAACAAGGAACTTCTCATTTTGTATAGTTCTTTCCATTCTTGCATGCCAATTGACATGAAATGATGGTCACCTTGTAAATTCCCTCAGAATCCTGGTTTTTGGTGGTGTTCCCCATTCTTCCACTGAAGCTCAGTCATGTCTATGTGTTTTCACTGAGTCAGTCATGTGAAGGTCCATTAATCTGACCATCAAGCATTCATCTGAAGCCTCCAAATGGGCATAGCACAACCTGCTCCTTGGTTGTTAATTCCTGATACAATCGGATTTAGCATATGGACTTCAGCAATATAGATCTCCAACAAGATCTACCAACTTACATGGTGGTGAAATCCATCTCCGATTGGCTGAACTCGCAACTGTATAATAATTGCAGCATAGAGTCCAGCTGTCACTCCTGTGCTCTCCTGTGGATTGAGTTCTGCTGACAAGACGTTGATCCTCTATTGAATTGTCACTCACCAGGAGAAAAGAAACCATGCATAAGATTCTGTTTCTTGGCCTCTCCATCCTCCTCTGCTGTGCTCTGGGTGAGTAGCAAAAAATATAGCTTGGCACTGTGCAGCTGCAGCAAATCTGCTACTCCTGCTAATTCAAGCTATCTCCTCTATTCACTAACCAGCAGAGGCATACAATGATGGGAAACCAGGTGAACAATGTGCTACGAGTCACTGCGAAAATCACACCCTTTCTCACTTTCTAGTAAGAATGCCTTCCTGCCAGCCTCTCCTTCTCTCCCATCCCACCCCTCAACTATCAGACCTTTTCACAGCTCCAGATCAGTCCAGCTGGGCTGACTTGACTCAGGGTTACCCATCACAGTCTCAAACCAATTGGCTGAAGTCCAGATCATGCCCCTGCTTTATCTATGCCAGGGGTTGGCAAGGTTTACCTTGCCTGGGCTGGTTCACTCCAGCGGAGATCCCTCCTTGGGCCGGATTGCGTGCATGCCCGCGATTTCCGGCGTCTGCGCAGACATGATTTCCGGTGCCTGCCTCTGTGCAGACGTGATTTCCAGCATCTGCGCATGCGCAGACAGAATTTCCGGCACCGCAGAAGCAAGTCCCCACACCGCTCTGTGCCAGCTTAGTGCAGAGTACGGGGACTTGCCGAGTGGGAGGCAGCTCGTGGGCCGGTTAAACGACCCCCGCGGGCAGCTTGTGGCCTATGGGCCTTAGGTTGCCAATCTATGCTATTAACAGGTTTGCATCCTATCCTGAAAATGTACAAAACTGTTAAACAGAGGTGTCCATGGACAGTAGAGATGCATATTTACACAATGAAAGCCAATGTGGTTTCAAGGGCTATTCCAAGGATAAAAATGTGTATTTTGAGGAACCGTGAATACTACCTTGGGAGACATGTGGGTTGCCTCCATTCAATAACTTTCAAACTTGCTCGACATCAACTATTGTTTCAATGTGCTTCATGCAAATCACGCAGAGTTTGTGAAAGGTAAGAATCAATGTTTTCATTTATTTATTAATTTTTAAAAGAGGTTTGACTCCTCTTTCCAACAGTTGATGCTCTCACCTGCTATGTCTGCGAAAAATACGAATTCGTTGGTGGATGTGTCGAGAAAAACTCCACTTGTGAAGCTTTACCGGGAGAAAAGTGCCTGCTGATCTACATGGAAAGTATGTTTGATTGCATATGAAATCATGCTTAAGTTAATATTATATAGCATGCCTGTTCTTTATCTTCTAGCTCCTGGATCTTCACACCACATTACTACCTGTAATATTCTGGAATATTATAATACTCGGGGCTCATTCAGACTTCCTTTTGTGCCATGTTTCTAGACACAAATCTAGAATGGTTTGAAGCTTCCATGCTTTGAAGCATCATGTCTGAGCTCCCCCCCCCCCAGTGTTTTCCCTCTGAAAACCTGTGATTTACTGCTGAATCAGAAACAAACGGCAATCCTTGGAAAACCTGAATTGCCCTTTGTTCCAATTCAACATTACAGATCAGATTTTCGAGGTGAAGGCTCCGGACATGGTGCTTGGAAGCATGGACTGGTGCGTAGAAAGGGCGTGGCAAAAGCTAAGTGTGGATGAGCCCCCAGAAAGCCACCGTTTAATAAGCAGTCCTTATAGCCAGGAAACGAGTGGAATTGCATCTCTGTGTGGGGAATAGGGGTCTCCTAACCACTCTCAGCACTCTGAACAAACTTCGGTTCCCAGGATTCTTTGGGGGAAGCCATGACTGCTCAACTGGTATCATACTGCTTGAAAAATATAATGCACACAAGAATAATGAAACCCATCTCATATCAGAAATGGATATATCCTGTATATATATACATATAGTGATACCTCGGGTTAAGTACTTAACTCATTCCAGAGGTCCGTTCTTAACCTGAAACTGTTCTTAACCTGAAGCACCACTTTAGCTAATGGGGCCTCCTGCTGCTGCCGCGCCGCTGGAAGACAATTTCTGTTCTCATCCTGAAGCAAAGTTCTTAACCCGAGGTACTATTTCTGGGTTAGCGGAGTCTGTAACCTGAAGCATATGTAACCCGAGGTACCACTGTATATATAAACACACAATGTGGGAGAACTTTCCAAACAGAAATCAAATGGAGTATTCTGGAGTGGGGCATGACTGACTAGTTGGAATCTTGAACAAGAGCTCTTCAGACTATAGTATGTTTTTGCAAGTCCCATTAGGCCCATTCCAGTGTGAGAAGCAAGGGTGGCCCAGCCTGTTTCACCTCATCAGGTAAAGTTGGAAGGTGCCCCCTGCAGCTGATCATGCTGCTATGTCTTCTGGGTTATGGGTGAGTAGACCTTGCCAGAACCTGGAAGCCACAACTGCTTCTCCTTGCTTCTCTGATGGTGGTGGTGGGCAGGTGGGCAGGGCGTTCTTTACCACGGGAGAAGTGAGGAGAAGCAGCAGCAGCGGCAATATCTTGTGAGAACCTGCACAGTGACAGGTGCAAGCGAGGAGCCCACGGGGTGCCACCTTTTGGGATTCCACAATCCGAGGTGGCGACCTCAGTCAACTTTCTGGACAGGCTGGCCCTGGTTAGAGGAACACATGAAGGTACATTCAGCAGCCCCGTCCCCAGTTTCAGTGGCCCTGCCCACTTCATCTCTGAGTGGTCTGCTCCCCACATACTTGGGGAGAGAACCACATGTTCTTTGACGACCTAAACAGGGCTACTGCCTCTCTACATTAAATCTAGCATCTCAATGTAAAGCTTGTCAGAGGTCCAACGCGTGGTCCATTTAATGATCTATGCTCAGGGCAGATCATAGGAAGAGCTGTGAATATACTAAATGAGTTCCCTTTTCTCCTTTTCCATAGAGGGGAAGATACCATATTATAGGCAACAGTGCTCCTCGAAGAGATCTCCATGTGACCTTGTGGACGTGAGCATAGATCGTAAAAAAACATCAACATGCTGTGATTCCCATGACTTATGCAATGCACCATAGTAATATGTCTGTGAAACCATTGGGTCTTTTTCCTCTACCATATTCCAAGACGCTTTGCCTCTTTTCTCTCTCCTCCCAAGTATCCACACTCCCTGCTTCAGATAAATTGGTCCTGGGTCAGCTATTAATTTAGCCAAGTATTAACAGCAGCAGACCCCAAACTGCATTGCATGGCTGACAGGACTTTTCTGCAGCTGAAACACTGGCACCACTGCCATTATAAGAGAACAAGGGAGGAATTCAAGGTGAGTTCTGGCACCTCCTTTCCTAGAAAAAAACAGCACTGATGGCAGGTAGCAAATACTATCAGCTGCTGAAAAGAATTACAGATGCAAGTCAGATCAGGATTGCCATACACCTCCCAAAAAAGCTCAACAATTAATTTTGGGGTTTTCCTTAAGAAAGCTCAACAACTTTCAGGGTGTCCTGGCTTTTACTTTTTGAAATATGGCAACCTTATATTCTGACATTCAAGCTAGCACTCTGTTTTCTCCAGTAGTCCTAAATACCACTGAAAGTTTACTGCCGTTGCATTAAATTACTTTTACAATTTAAAAATAATTTTCATAGTAGACATATAGATTGATAATTATTTTAGCTTGATTTCGTGAAAGTAATGGGAATGATGCCTCTAAGTACATCAGACCACTAGGTTGTCTCCCAAGAAGTTCTACTCAAAGTACACACATTGAAATTAATGGCCCCAAACAAATCAATCCCATTAGCATTAATGTGTCTACTTTGAATATGGCTAGTGATTGATAGGACCCATGGACTTCAATGCATGCCCTTGAGCTGCAAAATCATTTCAGTAAACTCTGAAACTCACATGTATTTAGTCAGCTTCTCTGCAAAAGTGTTTTGCCAAATGCAACAACTCTGTTCTTGTATTGAACCTCCAATTTTATTCCCCACTATTTTACAATTACCTGTCTTACAGCAATAAAATAAAACAATAGCATTTCTTGAAATGGCATTGTCTCGTTCTTTCAATCAAAACTGGATAGTAATGCCAATGAAAATCTTTTGTCAATGGAAGAGCAAAGTGTTTCACCACATTCCAAGATTATTTTATCCCCGAACTCTTAAGTTTTCTTCCATCGCCACCACAGACAGAGATAAGTGCCTAATTCTGAACATTCTTTCTTCCAACCTTTTCAGTTGAGCTGAATGAGAGGCCCAATGAGGCAGCTGTGAGGACTGAAGGTCCCTGCCTTCCCACCGCTCTCTAAGGCAGGTTTAAGCAAACTTACCGTGCCTCGGGCCGGTGTCTCCAGTGCTGATCGTGCGGCGGGCCAGAGGGCGGGGGAGCACGTGCCCATACGCATGCACACACACTATTTCCGGTGCACTTCCGGGTTGGAGGAGCACCGGAAATAGCTTGTCCTCATGTACATGGGCCTCCTCCAACCTGGATGTGCACCGGAAATAATGCTTGCGCATGTGCACAAGCTATTTCCGGTGCTCCTCCGACCTGGAAGTTGGCAGCCGCGCAGCACAGCGCTGGTAAGAGTGGGCGGCGGCAGCAGGCAGCGGGGTTTGGTGCTGGCCGGATAAACGAGTCCCTCAGGCCTTATCCAGCCCGCGGGCCTTAGTTTGGGGACCCCTGCTCTAAGGCTCCTCTCCCAGCAGTCGAAGGCTCCTTTGCCTGGTCTCTTTGCTCTACCCACTTCATTTCTCTCTGTGCTCTCTGGATATGAGTAATTAAATCATGGGTTGTGGAAGAAGAAGAAGAGTTTGATTTTGATATCCCGTTTTATCACTACCCGAAGGAGTTTCAAAGCGGCTAACATTCTCCTTTCCTTTCCTCCCCCACAACAAACACTCTGTGAAGTGAGTGGGGCTGAGAGACTTCAAAGAAGTGTGACTAGCCCAAGGTCACCCAGCAGCTGCATGTGGAGGAGCGGAGACGCGAACCCGGTTCCCCAGATTACAAGTCTACTGCTCTTAACCACTACACCACACTGGCTCTGATTGAAAACCTCCCCGGAACAACATCAAGCAATTATTTTATTGTTGCACTCATTGCATGGTCCTTTGAATCCATAAAAAACAAAACAATCAGTGCTGTCAGGGAGAAGGAAAGTTGCGTCAGTGTAGATGTCAGACTGGATGTGGCCTCCAGGACCAGGGTCATAGGAGTTTCCCACTGGAGGGGGAGGGCATTCAGCCCCCGAGTTGAGATTCCCCATCCCTCCCGAAACACGAGATCAGTCTGGAAAATGGTTCTGTATTGTCCTTTCCTTTCTGTTCCTGCTGATAAGATTTTGTGGATCATTGCAGTTGGGTGCAGAACATTCTCTACCTATAACTGCAGTGGAACTTTGGAGCTGGGAGCCCATTTTAGTGAATGAACAAGAGAGACAGGCCTGCCAAGATTCCAACAAAGAGCTTCCTGATTTGTTCAGTGGTTTCCCTTGTGGTAGCACAGTGAAAAGAGAAGGGGTGGAATTGCTGCCCAGGGTCCCAGCACGGCATCACCAACCCAGCCAACCTACTGGTTTCTCTTGATCTGGTCTGCTGCAAATACTTCTAGGCCAGCAAGCCAACACTCTTTTTGAGTTTGTGACTCCTACTCTTTATCTGGGATTCCCTGCCTGTTACGGCACCTTGTGTCTCTTTCCCCTGCCTCCCACAAGCTGTGCTCCTAGTTTGCAGACTTTCCCATCCCTTTGTCGATTCTTCTGCTTATTGGATTCTTGCAGCCTCATTCTGGCTTCCCTTTGGAGTGACTTTCAGTCACTGGCCTGCAATGAACTCCCCCTGGCCGGCTTACCTGTGGATCTGCTCATTCCTCCATCCAACTCCAGCCAGAGGGAAGGTTCATTGCTCTGTGATAGAACCGGGGCTATTTCACTTTGAACATCTTTGGACTGATCCGCACCATACTTAAGGATAACTGTAACTGCTGCTGAATAATCAAAAGATTTGTATGTAATTTACTACAGCAGCATTCTATGTATTTGTTGTTACCATTTTGCGGCAAAAGCGTGAAAGAGACTTGTGACTCCTGCCACCGCCAGAGAAGTGAGGGGCAGTGGTGGCAGCTGCGAGATCTGATGAGATCTCACGCAGATCTCACAACATCTTGTGGAATTCTCACAAGATCTTGCCACTGTTGTCACTTCTCTTCCCTTCTACCACCTGCTGCCCACCAGCATCAGAGAAGCAAGGAGAAGCAGTTGCGCCTTCCAGGTTCTGGCAAGATCTTGCGGACTATTCACAAGATCTGGGCATGGCTTGGCGAAAGTGAGTTTGCTTGGCTGGCTAGGAATGGTGCAGAGCACACAAGAGTTGTCCTATTTCTCTCTGAACAACTTTGGGCTGATCCACACCCATCCATACATACAGAGTTGGTGCCATCATGCCTTCTCCTTGCCCAAATAACTGTTGCTGAATAATCTAAGAACTTTGAGCCACAACTATGAATATTAGAACCAGAGACTACATGAGAGTGAACAGCCTATAAAATGTCTCAGTTTAGCACAAAATCTGCTAGAGTAGTCAGTTTATTAACAGTCTGCTTCAGAAGCCAGCATGGGACATTTTATTGTCAATAAAAGAAAACATCAAGCAACACTTGAAGAAGCTATTTCAGCAGCGTGGCACAGTGAGGATATGAGGATTAGGTGATGGCAAGCGCTCTGCAGTAGCTCTATGCTACTTATTTCGCTTCGAAGGATCATGTAAACAAAAGTTAGATTGCTTACAGCAAACAGTTTCCAGAATTTCTATATCTGCTGTGACTTCTCGGATATTGCACTTATCACCTGGCCTAGTGCATCTTCTTGTGGAAGAAAACGCATTCCCTAGAGAGGTTAAAAACAAGCACATTGGTATATGGAAATCATAAGATCCTGCCCAGATTTTCATTAACACTGAATTAAAGGAAAAGTCTGGATTAGATACACAACTTGATGGATGTTCTTGTCATCTTCTTCTAGTCATTTACCTCATAACAGTGACTCAAAGTGACTTTCAAAGACAATATAGGCACAAACACCAATTGCAACAAAGACAGCCAGTAAAAATATGAAAAACACATCTATACAAATAAAAACAGCTCTTATAGATCCTGGTCCACTAAAAGATGCTACAGATGTGCAATACCTTCAAATTAAATGCCAGAAGCTGATCAACACCAGGCACGGCTGGAAGATGCAGGCCATTTGGATCCCTTCCAATCGGGATTCAGGCCGCATCATGGGACTGAAACTGCCTTTGTTGTACTGGTCGATGATCTCCAGCAGATTAGGGACAAAGGTGAAAGCTGTTTCTTGGTCTCAGTGGCTTTTGACACCATTGATCATGACATACTTCTGGACTGTCTAGAGGAGTTGGGAGCTGGGGGTACTGTTATATAGTGGTTCCACTCCTTCCTCCTGAGCCGTGTCCAGAAAGTGGTGTTGGGGTATGAGCGTTCAGACCTCTCGGCTCTCACTTGTGGGGTGCCTCAGGGTTCCGTTCTCTCCCCCATGCTTTTTAACATCTACATGAAGCCACTGGGAGAGATCATCAGGGGGTTTGGGCTGGGTGTTCATCAATATGCTGATGATACCCAGCTCTACCTCTCTTTTAAATCAGAACCAGTGAAGGCAATGAATGTCCTGTGTGAGTGTCCAGAGGCAGTTGGAAGATGGATGGTGGCTAACTGATTGAGGCTGAATCCTAACAAGATGGAAGTACTGTTTTGGGGAGACATGGGGTGGGCAGGTATAGGGGATTCCCTGGTCCTGAATGGAGTAACTGTGCTCCTGAAGGACCAGGTGTGCAGCCTGGGAGTCATTTTGGACTCACAGCTGTCCATGGAGGTGCAGGTCAATACTGTGTCCAGGGCAGCTGTCTACCAGCTCCATCTGGTACGCAGGCTGAGACCCTACCTACCTGTGGACTGTCTTGCCAGAGTGGTGCATGCTCTGGTTATCTCCCACTTGGACATCTGCAATGCGCTCTACATAGGGCTACCTTTGAAGGTGACCTGGAAACTACAATTAATCCAGAATGCGGCAGCTAGACTGGTGGCTGGGAGTTGCTGCCAAGACCATGTAACTCCTGAAAGATGTACATTAGCTCCTAATACGTTTCCCAGGCCTTTGGCTAATTAAACCGTCTATGGCCTTTTAAGAGACATCACCTTGCCAACAAAGGTCCGTATAGTTAAAGCTATGGTTTTCCCAGTAGTGATGTAAGGAAGTGAGATCTGGACCATAAAGAAGGCTGATTGCCGAAGAATTGATGCTTTTGAATTATGGTGCTGGAGGAGACTCTTGAGAGTCCCATGGGCTGCAAGAAGATCAAACCGATCCATTCTTAAGGAAATCAGCCCTGAGTGCTCACTGGAAGGACAGATCCTGAAGCTGAGACTCCAATACTTTGGCCCCCTCATGAGACTCCCTGGTAAAGACCCTAATGTTGGGAAAGATGGAGGGCGCAAGGAGAAGGGACGACAGAGGATGAGATGGTTGGACAGTGTTCTTGAAGCTACCAGCATGAGTTTGATCAAACTGCGGAAGGCAGTGGAAGACAGGAGGGCCTGGCGTGCTCTGGTCCATGTTTAGTCGGACACGACTAAACAACTAAACAACAACGACAACATGGCCTTTTAAACTGTGGGATGTGGGTAATGTTTTTGTTTGTTACTGTGGTATGTATTTTGTGTTTTTATATTGTAAACCGACCTGTGATTGGATGAAGGGAGGTAAAGAAATGTAATAAACCATCATTTTCTTCTTCTCCTCTCCTGAGAGGAGGAGGGTTTCAACCCTGCTGGCTGCTGCTTGGCAAGCACTTATGAAGGAGCACCCTGAAGTTCATAGGACTGGATCCTCTACTCACTAGCTGATGAATGGAGGGTTCAATCCTGCAGACTGCAGCTGCACAAGTGCTTTCATAGTTTAGATATGTGCTTGGTCACAGAATATAAACAGGCAGATGCAAAACTTCATGCTTTGAAGTTGTTGGGTTGTTGTTGTTTTTTACTATCAAACAGTATACAAGATGGCTGAAATAAAATAAACAAGCAAAGAAGCATACTTACTAGAAATTTTTCTGATATATATACATTGCCCTCCAGGGGGAGCCACGCAGGTGCTCCATTGAACGGCACAGCCTTGGGCAGTTCTATAATCGTTGCAGACCTGACAGCGGAGAGCTTCAGCTGCAGGCAA
This sequence comes from Podarcis filfolensis, assembly GCF_964270895.1. Classification (NCBI taxonomy): domain Eukaryota; kingdom Metazoa; phylum Chordata; class Lepidosauria; order Squamata; family Lacertidae; genus Podarcis; species Podarcis filfolensis. Next base: position 31,774,790 of record NC_139618.1, read on the forward strand.
AGGATCAGAAACAATCCCCTATATGAATGTGACCACCTTCATATTACAACACACACACACACACACACACACACACACACACACGTATGTCCTTGCCCAAGGGATGAGAAAAGGGGCGTACAAGAAGATCAACACTGCGTGCTATGATTTAGAATTACAGTATGCAATTCTGCAGTAGACCTTGTTTCCACTCCAAAAGAGAGAATACAAAGCAGCCTGGGAAGCCGCCAGCATCTCTAGCGACAATGTTTGAGATCGTTCGCCGACAACCATCCAGGGTTCACTGCTGAACACCACTGCACTGGGCAGGGAGGCCAAGAGGGTCTTATGTTTTAAAATGTTTTGAACGGTTTTAACTTTGGTTCCTCTGTTTTGTTTTGTCGGGTTGATGTTGGTTAAATGTTTAGTTGGGGTTGGCAGTTATTTTAATTTGGGTGTAACTGTAAAATGTTTATTGTTGTTGTTGTTTTCTATTGATTTATTGGTTTGTTTGTTGCTCGTATAGGATATTTTGTTTTTTAATGCTTGATGCTTTGTTGTGTTTCTATATACAGTCATACCTTGGATCCCAAACGCCCTGGAACTTGGATGTTTTGGCTCCCAAACGCCGCAAACCTGGAAGTGAGTGTTCAGGTTTGTGAACATTCTTTGGAACCTGAACGTCCGACAGGGCTTCTGCAGCTTCTGATTGGCTGCAGGAGCTTCCTGCAGCCAATCAGAAGCTGTGCTTTGGTTTCTGAACGTTTTGGAAGTCGAACAGACTTCTGGAACGGATTACATTCGACTTCCAAGTGACTGGGGAAACCCAGCAAGGTGGGTGAGATATTTTTTCAAAAAAATATTATTGTTGTTGTTGGCAGGGCATTTTTCCAGCTGGAATTCAGTTCTGGCACCTCTCAGGTAGGTGCCATTGCTATTATAAGAGAACAAGGGAGGCATTCATGCTGAGTTTCTGCACCTCTTTTTCTAGAAAAATAGCACAGCTTATGGGAGAGCCACAAGTTCACATGTGAATAGTCAACTAAGCTCTGTGCTTATATGACTTCAGCACTGATTAGCAGCTTGCAGCATTGAGCCCTGATGTCACAGCCTGAGCCATACTATAGTAAGTCAGACACTATTATTATTATTATTATTATTATTATTATTATTATTAACAACAAACAACAACAGCAACCTGATCCTTTTCACTGGATATACCAGGGACGGAGCTTGAGATCTTCTAATCTGAATGCAAAGTAGATGCTACACTACTGAGCTCCTCTTTCTCTTCATGTGGCACTAAAATGTAGTAACATTAGATTCAAGTACATATATTTCCATTTCCATGCCACGTTTCCACCAAAGAGGTCTTCAAAAGATTTCCAATCAGAATTAATGCTGCATGCACAGCAACAACAATGAATAAGCGATACATTCCAGTTCCGTTGTTTTTTTAAAAAATACAGTTACAAAGAACAACAGCAAACTAAAATACATTCTTAAATGGAAGCAAAAGAATGGCAAACATAAACAGAAGGAACAGAAGGCTGAAACAGATTGGTATGCAGAGCACTCTGCACAAAATCCAGATATATATAAAGAAAAAGCACAACAGATCATTCCTAAAACATCATTTTAATTTCAGAAACAAGATTAGGCTATTGGACACCTTTAGCTTAGAGAAGGTTTTAGACAAAATCCACTGAAAATTGGGATAAGATTTGTTTCAGTACATGAGATATCACAGCAGTTTTCAAACGAGGGCCCTGAATAAGTTGGGTTTTCGTCATAGCTGAGACTTTCTCATACTCACCCAAGCCAAAGCAGCAGATAATGAATAAAAAGCTTACAAGCTGCATTCTGTATATGTTTTGTTTTCTCCCTTGAGCTGATGACTCAGGAGAAGGAATCAAGTGTCCTGTGCTATGTTCCTCATATAATGGCTTGGAAATGTGGGCAGATATGCATTTAAAGTGGACTTTTGGCCTCTTCCTGAAGAGACTCATTTTTCAGGCCAGAACTGAAATTATGACCCATTACAATCTTATCAGGAAAGCACAATCTGAGCCTGTGACATTCTTTGATCTTAGAACACCATAGCATTATGCATAATCTGTTACAGATATTTGACTATAGTGCCACCATAAGCAGATGTGGCAGAGTTGCTGCCAGCAGCCACAACACCAGTTGCCAGACTGCTTTTTCTACACCAATCAGGCCTGTGTGTCCTTCTGCTCGTGGTGGTGAGAGCATGCCTGGTGGTCCAACTGCCAGGAGATTATTTAAGGATTCAGGAGCTTGTCCTACACTTGAGTAGGACCCTGGCAGAGACACATGCCCAACTGGCATGTTCTCTCCCTCCTGGTCGATCGTACGGGAGCTTCAAAAGCTTTCTTCTGCCCGAACATCACAGTGACCGATGGCAACAGACATCGGTATACTTAGGGATCCACAGAGTTTGCGCAGCTTGCATAACAGACCTCAGCAACTCAGCATTTTGGCTAATCTACTTTATATACATATAAACACACATGGAGCACTGCAACATGGGTCCTTCTCTCTCTAGCATGAGACAGCAAAGAGAAACAAAACAAAGGACAATAGTTCCACTTCATGGAAATACAGTAACACAAACATCCTGTCTCCATCACTTCCCACTCTGTGGAGTTAAAACATACACCGTCATGTGATAGACAAAAATTCCATGACTGCAATCATGGAGCAGGAATTCTAACAGATATTAGCTGCGGCAGGAAGGCAGGGCCACCTCGTTTGGTGGAACCTGGGAGGGAGCCTGAGCCTGGACTGCTCATGGAAGCCAGGGATGTAGTTGCCAGAGTCATAGCGGCTCAAAGGCCAGTTACTTTTTTTTCAACAGAGTCCCTGATGGGTCCCTTCTCCAGTGTCCTAGAGCTGTCCAATCAGCATGAAATCGAAACTTTATAGTCACTGTGTGCACCAAACGTAAGCATTTAGGGGCACTGAAAACATTAGAGGGCCTTCTTGGTAGTGGCACCCACCCTGTGGAATGCCCTCCCACCTGATGTCAAAGAGAACAACAACTACCAGACTTTCAGAAGACATCTGAAGGCAGCCCTGTTTAGGGAAGCTTTTAATGTTTGATGTATTACTGTATTTTAATATTTTCTTGGAAGCCGCCCAGAGTGGCTGGGGAGGCCCGGCCAGATGGGCAGGGTATAAATATATTATTATTATTATTATTATTATTATTATTATTATTATTATTATTTCAGTATAATAATTATTTTCAGCATTATTATTATTATTATGAATATGAATAGTAATAGTAATAATATTTTTGTACCCTGCCTTTCCCTTGATGGGACTCATGGCGGCTTACTGATAAAAACACAAACTGCTAAAAAGGCAGAAAAACCAATCATTAAAATACAATTAAACATTGATAGAATTAACTATATACAGGTATGAAATCTGTTTAAAACATACCAATAATTACAATAAAATCTGCTCTGCACCAGCCCTTTATTAAAAGCTGTCAATTCTCAAAAGCCTGTTACCGTTGGGATATGAGTACTACGCAGCTGCGAACAAGCAACTGGATGTTTACATCACATGATGGAGCTGACTGTGGGACAGGAAGTTCCAGGGAATTCACAGGGATTTGTTCTTTGTGTAACATGAGACCTTCCAGTTGCTTGTGTGAAGGAAGTCTCAGTGAGTTGCTCGGAGGAGACTGAGCGAGCAGACATGTTTTTGTACAGTTGTACAGTCTAGTTGTACTAGAGATGAAATAGACTTTCTGACTGTCTTCTTTCTCCTGCTGGTATGCAAGGAAGAAGGGGGTGTGCACCTTTCACCCAGGGAGGTGTTGCCTATCAATATCTGCCTGAACTGCCAGGATGCCAGCCAGGGTAGATCACCGGCAGACAGGCCCCTGGAGCCTGGGAGAGGGGCCAGCCTCTCCCAAGGGGGCTAGTTTTCCAACAAGTGGTAGCACGCGGATGGTTGAGGTAACAAGGCACAGCTAAGGACGGCTAGAGCACCCGGTGGAGGCGTTTTTTTGCTGATTGCAACGTTCCACGGACCCCCGACAGTTCCTGATTGATGGCTGCATGGTGAACGCGGACTGAACGGTTCTCCGGTTCACTGAAGAGCTGCTGTTTTTCTTGGATTAAAAGAGAGCGAGAAAGCCACATTCCAAGCATTCTGGGGGAGTCTGATAACGACTGCTGTCGACTGCCAAGGAATCGTGAGTACTTTTGGGCTGATTTATGGGCTCGTTAAGCTTCAAAGGCAAGAGGGAAGCAAGCCGGGAAGCTCACAGGCTGTTGGAATTTGCTGCGTAGCTCACAGCTCGTAGTAGACAGCTGTAAACAGCTCACAGGCTGTTGGATTTTTCAACTCGTAGCTGAAAGCTGTAACTTGGAATCAGGATGGATGCCAAGCAAGGGGCGGGTTTGCCTTATCCATCCCCCCTAACAAATGACAATTATTCCTCGTGGTCTTTGAAAATGAAAGCCCTACTAGACAGACAGAGAATATTTGGGGTGATTCAAAATCCCATTCCGGCAGCACCTTCAAGGGTTTGGAATGACTCTAACATGCAGGCCAGGTCAGCTATCGTCTTGTGTGTGGCCGACGATCAGCTCGTGCATATAGTGCATTTGGAATTCGCGAGAGAGATTTGGCCCTACTGTTGTTGCTGCAGAGGAGCAGGCTGTAGCTCTGAACGTTGTTCGTTGTTTTAATTGTGGCCAGCCTGGGCATGTTCAGAAGAACTGTAAAAAGCCCCGTCAGCAAAAAGGAGAAAAGGGGGGCTCCACAAAGCCAGAGGCAACTGGCAAGGGTCGTGCCAAAACTCAGGCAAGACCAGCAAAGGCTCTGATGTCGCCAAAGGCCTCATCATTGGTTGAGAATGCTTTTATTATTGACACTGGAGCCACCGAGCACCTGACCTCACGCAAAGAGTTGTTTTCTACGTTTGAGAAGCAACGCTTCACTGTGAAACAGGCCAACAGCCAGGAGATGGAAACGACCGGAATTGGGACTGTTTATCTGGAGAGTCTGAACTTGACTATAAGTAATGTTTACTATGTTCCTGACTTAAAATTCAATTTGTTGAGTGTTTCTCAGATGACAAAGAAAGGACTGGTGTTATCCTATGATAAGGAGAAATGCAAAATCTTTAAAGACGGAGAGCTGTATCTTTCTGCCAAAGAGAAAGATGGACTGTATTTGTTGACTTTTGATGAGTCTGATTACAAAGTGTGCAGTGCATGTGATTCTAAAATGTCTTCTCTTGCAGGTGTATCCAAAGGAGCCACGGAGAGAAAGGCAACAAAGATTAGCAGTGTTTTTCAGCAAGTGTATGCTGATGTAATTGGTCCTCTAGCACCATCTAGAGGCAATGCAAAATACTATCTTGTATTTGTTGATCACTATTCTCAATATGTATGGATTTACGTATTGCAATCACCAAAGGAAACCTTAGCAAGGTTTAAAGAGTTTTGTGACAAGGTTAAAACTGTTCATGATGCTAATATTCAATATCTTTTCACAGATGAAAAGCCAATTTTTCTTTCACAGGATTTTCAAGATTTCCTTGAGAAACGAGAGATAGAGCATAAGATTGCTGTCTCTGAAGCTTCATGGAACAAGAGTGTGTGTGTAAAGGTGAACAAAGAGTTGCAGAAAGGCATGGAAGCACAATTGCTTAGTTCACATTTGCCACATGGGTTCTGGGCTGAATCTTTAAACTCTTTCTGTTACACATGGGTGAGAAAGGTTTCAAAAGGTATGGAAAGTTCTCCTTTTGAGAAGCTATTCCAGAGAAAACCTTCGGTAAATCATTTTAAGGTTTTTGGATCTCATGTCAATGTGGAAACTCCACAAGGGGTTAGAAATGCCAAAGGCATTTTTGTGGGTTATGAAAAGGGTTTCTACAGAGTAATTTTGTCTGAATCTGGTCAGGTGATTCTCACAAAGTTTCTAGAGAGCGCTCCAAGACAGGAGAGAGAGGTTCTCCACACATTTCCCACTGATGTCAATACAGATGAGTATTCTGATACTGAGTGTGACACAGAGAGCTCAGAGAGTTTTGCTGACACAGTCTTTGACAGGGGTTCATACACAATGTCTAGTCCTTCACAGGTTAAGGCTGAACTAGAATTGACTGAACCATTGTTTACTGTTGGGCGTGGTTCACCCAAAAGTCCAGAGGATGAACCAGTCAGCAAGGAGGATCTGCACCTCATTCGCAGGTCTGAGAGAGTCACAAAGGGCATACCACCCAAAAGGTACTCTCAAGAGTTTGCTAACTCAGCTGTTGCATGTGTTACTATAGTTGACAACTCAAGCCAAGTTCATGGTATGTCTAAGTCAGAGACAAAGACACACCGGGGAGTTGCAAAGCGTACCACTACATTCCCTAGCCAAGGAAATGCAGAAGCTCTCATTCCTTGGAAAACAGACAACCAGAGAGTTACACTGGTGGAACCAGTGGCAGGTAGTTCCAAAGGTGGAACTGAGACAACAGGGGATTGTGACGTGTATAACAACTGTTTGTTTTCTTCTCTGGATGAAGCTTTGTTCACAGCTAACGTCGAATCATATGGGGGAGGATGTTGGGATATGAGTACTACGCAGCTGCGAACAAGCAGCTGGATGTTTACATCACATGATGGAGCTGACCGTGGGACAGGAAGTTCCAGGGAATTCACAGGGATTTGTTCTTTGTATAACATGAGACCTTCCTGTTGCTTGTGTGATGGAAGTCTCAGTGAGTTGCTTGGAGGAGACTGAGCGAGCAGACATGTTTTTGTACAGTTGTACAGTCAGAAATAAACTAGAGATGAAATAGACTTTCTGACTATCTTCTTTCTCCTGCTGGTATGCAAGGAAGAAGGGGGTGTGCACCTTTCACCCAGGGAGGTGTCACCTATCAAGATCTACCTGGACTGCTGGGATGCCAGCCAGGGTAGATCACCGGCAAACAGGCCCCTGGAGCCTGGGAGAGGGGCCAGTCTCTCCCGAGGGGGCTAGTTTTCCAACATTTACAGCAAGAAATTCTTCCCCTGCCGGCAGGAGGACAGCAAGGAGACAGCCAGTCGACCTTCTCTAGGGAGGGAGATCCATATGTTGTATTTGTTTTCTTTTGGGTGGACAACATGCATTTATGATAAATACATTTAGAAAATGCACTTGCAGTTTCTTTTAGCTCAATGATTCCATGAACACATCAGGATATATTTGAAGAGCCTCAAATTCTCAGTATCCCCCCCCCCCCAAAGATCAGAGCTGACAGTGGGACATGTTTGGGTGCATATTATAGGTGGCTACATCACTTTAAAACTATTGTTTGTCTCAATCTTGCCTGATGCTTCTCCATATAATTCCAGCAGTTATTTTGCTCTCTACAAGTGGCCGATTATTTCATGTAAGAGGCTGTGAGTTTGGGAAAGGTGGAATAAAATGTTGCAAATAACAAATTAATATTAATCAATGGAAGGGGGTACTTGGAAGGAACTTGAGACAGAAACACAATAAATAAAGTGGAGTTGACAAAAACTGGGTCGCACACACTTCTCTTCATCCAGGCAAGCAAGAGGCATTATTAGATGGTGAGGACACATTCCAGCCTAGCTAAAGCTCCAATTGAGAGTATGGAAGAGGAACAGAGGAGGGTGGGACCTCAGAAGAAGGGGTGTGGTCTGGGAAGGGGTCCATTGTCTGGAAGAATCCCAAGGGCTGGATAAAGAGTCTTGAAGGGCTGTATTTGCTTCCTGGACCTGAGTTTCCCCACCCCTGCATGAGCAAGAGAATGACATCAACAGAGAGGTTCTTTCCAACACTTGAGGAGTGCTCATATGAAAATACCCTTATTAACAGGATCAGGTAAGGCAAACATTCCTCTGATCTCACAAATTCATCCTTAATATCTAAAGGTCCACAAATTGTGATGGTTACAAAGGTCTTTCTTACAACACCATATATCTTCCCTGGATAACTTGTCCTCAAACTTCACCCTACGGCATACATTGGTGCAGCCCCGGTCCATTCGCATCACAGCACCATCTGGAAAGGGATAGTAAGAAAGAGAAAAATATATCCAAGCTCCATGATAAGCATATGGTTTCCATCACCACGACCACCACCATTTTATTATTATAAAGGAAACTTGTATGGCAAGTTTCATGCTATTAGCCTGATGGATTTCACTTTTATAAGCTGTAAGGTAAAAGGAGCCCTGGACAGTTAAGTCCAGTCAAAGGTGACTACGGGGTTGCGGCACTCATCTAGCTTTCAGGCCAAGAGAGCCAGCGTTTATCTGCAGACAGCTTTCTAGGTCATGTGGCCAGCATGACTAAACCACTTTTTCTGCAACGGAACACCGTGATGGAAGCCAGAGCACACAGAAATGCTGTTTACCTACCCGCCACAGCAGGACCTATTTATCTACTTGCACTGGTGTGCTTTCAAACTGCTAGGTTGGCCGGAGCTGGGACAGACCAACGGGAGCGCATCCTGTCACGAGGATTCGAACCGCCGATTTTCCGATCAGCAAGCCCAAGAGGCTCAGTGGTGCCATAAGCTGTAGAATGTTGTGCTTTATATAGATGGTTTTACTACTTGCCTGAACTATAATAACATAAATTAGCTTCCACTAACAGCAGAATTTAGCCTCCAGCTGTATATATAAGGCTAGCATGCTGTTGCTTCTCTTACTGGGGAACAAAGCAAGACACCATTCTTTATATGCCATGGATTTTGGAAAAGATGAGCCTGGTACTTACAAATGTGACATTTTCTTACGGTGAAAATGTTTTTTAGCAAGGTTCATTTTAACATTTCTATAACAGAAGTACATTGCCGCCCAAACTCTTACTCTTTCATCCTGTGTATATCTAGAGCAGTGAACCTATAATCATAGAATTCTAGAGAATCGTAGAGTTGGAATGGACCGTAAAGGATAATCTAGTCCAACCCCCTGTTATGCAGGAATCTTAGCTAACCAATTCCTGAAAAGCTGGAGTATAGTTGCGGTACAACCGTCTCTGCTGCTGCCGCCATGTTGCCTCTTGTCTCTGCACTCTTCTTACCGAGGATGCACTACAGCTCAGCCACTGGCATCTAGCGCATCTGCTTAGAGCATCTGATCCATACTCTACGCAGCCCCAAGTGCATAGTCTATGTCCAGCAGAATCAGAGGTAGACTCACTGGTAAAAAGTAAAGGTAAAGGGACCCCTGACCATTAGGTCCAGTCGTGGCCGACTCTGGGGTTGCAGAGCTCATCTCGCTTTATTGGCCGAGGGAGCCGGCATACAGCTTCCGGGTCATGTGGCCAGCATGACTAAGCTGCTTCTGGTGAACCAGAGCAGAGCACGGAAACGCCATTTACCTTCCCTCTGGAGCGGTACCTATTTATCTACTTGCACTTTGACATGCTTTCGGACTCACTGGTACAGGGCAGGGAAGAGTGGCTATCAGATGTCCAAAGGCTGAAGCATTGGAGCACTTTAGCAGCAAGTGTAAGAGTACTCATGCTTATAGCCAGACTCACTTGTAACAGTCATCCGGCTGTAGCAGAATCTCTGAGGTCCTGCCTTGCAAGTTTTTTCTCTATGCTCACAGGTGTTATCATGCCGAACTTCTCCACAGTGAAGGCACCTGATAACTCCAGCTGGACAAAACGAGCAAAAAAGGGGGAATAGAAAACAAATAAACAAATAATAATAATAATACATAATAATTTCATTCTTTGTACCCTGCCCATTTGACTGGGTTGCCCCAACCACTCGGGGGCGATGTCTGGTTAGAGGAAGATTGCTGGCAATACACCTGCTTGAAAAGAAATGCATTAATATGGAACACACCAAATGCCACCACCAACTGCAAGTTAGGTACCGTATTTTTCGCCCTATAGGACGCACTTTTTCCCCTCCAAAATTTTTTTTCCTTTATTTCCCCCCCAAAAAACTAGGTGCGTCCTATGGGCCGGAGCATCCTATGGGACGAAAAATATGGTATGTGTTCAGAGGTCCTCTATGCTGGGGTGGGGGTGTGACAATGATTCTGATTGGCTCAGAATCCCTGCTCATGTAGCAGAGTTCTACATGGATATGTTGACATGCACATGGATCAACATACCCACTCCTGTCCCTGACACGAAACCTGTGCACTTCTTTAAAGACATCACTTCAAAATATTGGTTTGGGAGAACATTTTAAATGATGAATCTACTATTCTATTTTCTCTCTGCCCCCTCCCCTTTTCTCTCCCTTGGTAAAGGTAAAGGTAAAGGGACCCCTGACCATTAGGTCCAATCATGGCCGACTCTGGGGTTGTGGTGCTCATCTCGCTTTACTGGCCAAGGGAGCCAGCGTACAGCTTCCGGGTCATGTGGCCAGCATGACTAAGCCACTTCTGGCGAACCAGAGCAGTGCATGGAAATGCTGTTTACGTTCCCACCGGAGCAGTACCTATTTATCTACTTGCACTTTGACGTGCTTTCGAACTGCTAGGTTGGCAGGAGCAGGGACCGAGCAACGGGAGCTCACCCCGTCGTGGGGATTTGAACCGCCGACCTTCTGATCAGCAAGTCCTAGGCTCTGTGGTTTAATCCTCAGCGCCACCTGCATCCCCTCTCCCTTGGTAGTTTATTTTCATTATTATATTATGATTCTCTCTCATTGTATTTTGGTAAGAACTGTACACAGATGAAGGGGAAGGGCAATTTGAAGACTCGGTGTGAGATGCGAGTAAGGGAAGTTCTCACAGGGCGAGAGGGTGTGAGAAGAGGGGGATGAGCCCAGGTGAGAGCTGAGAGGGTGCAACTTCCATCTGGATCTGTCAAGAAGCCACCTAAAGTATCTCAGTGAGGTTCCAACACCAAGGGTGGGTGGGCAGCTATATATATATATATATATATATATATATATATATATATATATATATATATAATACAGCTATATGTTTTACACCCAGAACTACTACACAGCACAATTCATTTCATATTTTTTTAAAAAAATATTTTGTTTTTTCAAATTACAGTTTTACAATCACATATCCAACATACAACATAAAGACAAGATTCCATAGAATCTCCTGGACTTCCCTCCTCCCCTTTGTGGGTCCTATTGTTAATCGTTTCCTCCTGCATCTTTTATAATAACCCAAATCTTTTACACCTCCATTATATCCAAAATTCACCATTAAACTACAAGTGTTATTCCAATCCTGTGAACAATTTTAACTGTTTACAATGGTTTTTAAGATAAATTATAATTTTCCCCCTATCTTTATTAAAGTTTTGGTTTTCCTGATTTCTGATTCTTCCGGTCATTTTTGCCATTTCGGCATAATCCATCAACTTAATCTGCCATTCTTCTCTGGTCAGGACTTTATCTTCTTGCCATCTCTGGAAAGCATTGTTCATTTCAGATACTTGTACTGAGACTTTTCCCTTTTGCAACTGACATCTCAGAATTCCCAGAATTGGATGAACTACATAAATTAAGCAATTCCCAATAGCTCTCTCCTAGTAATTCCCCTCTAGAGTGCTTTGCTATTTTGCCTTGGACTTACCTGCCTCAAGGTACAGAAGGATGAAGAAATGTATTGCCAGAAGGATGTTTAGCTTTACTTCCATTTTTTACCGAGACTGAGGGCAAAAACAAGAAAAAGCAATCAAACTTACCGTAAATAAAGGCAGATGAGGGGGGGAGGGGAGGGGTTTGAGGGGTGCAAGCTCCCCACACTGGACTATGGGAAGAACAGAGTGGCTAGATTTAATTAGCATCCTTGAGGGCTAGTGGGTGGGCCGCTAGAAACTTATGGTTAGTGAAGATGCAGAACACCTAGTGACTCATGATGGACATTTGTAAGTCTTCCATGAACTTGTGGAAGAATGGCGTAGGTGAATGTCATGGCCAGGTTCTTTCCATGCTGGTACAGGGGCCACAGGTGCTGCCTTGACTGTAGCATGCATACTTGTGTACACATTATGACAGACACAACTGCTTTATTTTTTTTTTAAATAATTTTTATTAATTTACATCAAAAACAATAAACAAATTAGTTCACATCAGATATTTCACAGCTTATTCTTTTTCAAGACTTCCTTCAGTTTTTCCGTAAATTATTCGTAGCTATCATTTAAGTTACGCATTTCTTAGTTTTGTATTGACATTCTTTATATCTTTCTTTTTATTCCCTTTAGACAATATTTCTTAATTTTTCACAGTGCTTCTTTAAATCCCCTTAGCGTTATCTGACCATTACTTATACATTCCAGATATTCCACGAATTTCCCCCAGTCCTCGATGAATTTTTGGTCTCTTAAGTATCTGATCTTTCCTGTCAATTTATCTAACTTTGCGCAGTGGCAGTATCGTAGCCAATGAGGTTAATCCGAGGCGCGATTATTGCTAATTGGAGACACAACTGCTTTATAACCATGATTGAACCCCAGCTTGTGTTTGCCAGTTCTCTGGAAAAGGGCAGGACAGCGTATGAATATGTGATGAAGCCTCTTCTTAGAGAGTTGCTAGCAGTGTAATGAGTCATCCATCAAAGCTTCAGGGGTTGTTACTAAGTGTACATTTACACTTAGGTGTTGAGGAGACAGAAGAGAACTGTGACTGTGGCCAAGCTTCAAAGAAACAAGCTCTCCATTATTATTTGGCATCTCCTTTCCTGGGCTGCTTCAACTCCTGAGACTCTACAGCAGCCTTTGTCAACCTGTTGCCCCAGATGACGGAGACTACAACATGCAGCAGCAGCAACAGATAGCATGAGAACTGAGGCATGATTTGATGACGTGAACATGCCTGCACTAATGCAAAGGGTAAAACTGAGATCTTCTGGACTGCAGCTGAGGGATCCCCGCCCCCTCCTGCTTGCACACAAGTAAGCGGAAAGGGGGTGGCTGAGGTCAAGGCAGGGCCAGATTTAGATGAAGAGAGGCCCTAGGCTACTCCACTTGTGAGGCCTCTCCCCACCCCCCACCCTCACAACTAGAAGAAAATGGAAGAGTGTTATAAATAAATATTGAGTGAAGCCAAGGATGATGACGAGTATTTAAAATTCTGCAATTCACAATTTCTCCTCTAAAGGACATAATATATTATTGTTAAATACCATGGTGACATAAAATTAACATTGAAAAACTTTTGCAACAACTGAACTTTGTAAACATTTTGTGGTGGGCAGACCCTTGTTTCATATCTAACTTGTTTCATAGTATGTTTACTATGAAGTTGGTCCCATGTGTTTAATGAGGCTTCCTTCCCTGTAAGTGTGCTTTAGGATTATAGCAACAGTCCAAGATTTACCTATCAATCAACTTCCGTGCAATGCATTTTGATCTATGGAGCAAAGCCTCAGTTCTCCCCAATGGCTTCTGCTCATTGGTTCCACTCTATAACATTTTGTTCTTCTTGCCTCTGGGATTTACCTGAATCAAGGTAGAGAAGGGCTAGGAAACCCATGACCAGAACCTTGTTCATCCTTAGTTTACTTCTTTCAGGCCAAAGAAGAAAGAAAATCAAAGTTAAATGAAAGGAAACAAGGAGAAAAATTGCAAGCTACCTACACTGGGTGATGGTAGAACAGAGTGGGTGACTCTAACATTGCACCTGGGTCCTGAAGAGTTGATTATGGGAGGCAAGTTGGCAGTGAGGGGATAGAACGTCTAGTAAGTTATGGACATTTGCTAAGTCTCTCATGTGCCGGAGGAAGAATCGGTAAGTATCTCCTCCTCCTTTGAACCTCCACTGATTATGCAACCAAGAAACACAGGTACACATCGCCCTCATCCTCCTTTCACACCCACCACTTTTATCCAAAATGACAGCAAGTAAAAGTAAGCCCTCGCAGACGGTACATTTTGTATCCACGTCCCTCAACTCTCATCTTAAAACACGGTAAATGCATGTTCTGAAATGTGTAACTCATGACGGCAGATTGTCAAGGGTGCTCCCCAGCCAAGAAATGAACATGGCAGAGAAATTATCTCCTTATTTTCACAGAAAACACATGACAGTTGCTTCTACAGTTGCTTCACACCAATCTGGTATCTAGGCAGCTATTCCCATGTCTGCGCTCTATGGAGCAGTTGCAGCAAAAATGGGGACCACTCCCCCTCCTCATGTTTGAGTACCTTCCCCCAACAGGGTGTGGGCATGGAAGCTGCTTCTGCTATAATAATAATAATAATAATAATAATAATAATAATAATAATACCCTGGCCATCTGGCTGGGTTTCCTCGGCCACTCTGGGTGGCTTACAGCACATAAATAATTGTAAAACATTAGACATTGAAAATTTCCTGATACAGGGCTAGCTTCCTGCTTCAATCCTTTCCTGGTTTTGGGAGAAAGTGATATAGGAGAGGGTGGTCTGTCTATTCCTCCTCTTCCCCCATCTCTGAAGTTTCCCCTGCCTCTGATTCTTGCCTCCTGGCTGGTACAGGTCTCCACAGAGGACAGACCTTACCTGTGTCAGACACCAGACACCGTTCCCCTGATGCACACTTATCGGCGTCTCATCATTCCCGACACAGATGTACCAAGGCACCTAAGAGTAGTAGTGGCACTTAGACTATAACTCCAACATGGGGCTGTGCAAAAGCAGGATGCACATCTTCCAGGGCTGCACTCCCCCAGAAGCCACATGCCTTAGCGAGAGCATGGCTCCTCCAAACCGGGATGTCCTGATTTAATTGGGACATTTGACCGGTATGCTAGCCATGTGTAGTCTTTGTGGGGTAAGAATCATTTCCTGCCACGTGATTGTGATCCCTCGAGTGTCAGAGACATGATACCTCTGAATATCAGTTGCTGGAAACCACAGGCAAGGAGGGTACTAATGTGTTTGGGTCCTACTTGCCATCTTCCCACAGGCATCTGGTCAGCCACTGTGAGAGCAGAACATTGGCCTGATCCAGTGAGCTCATCTTATGTTCTTGCATTCTTATGAATCAACCTCTGACTCTGCAAACACCCAGAATGGGAACACATCATTGGGATAAATTAGGGTCACAACTAGGGATCTTCAGAAATCTTCTGTATCATTCCATTTTGCTTCAGCTGTTTCAGATGTCATTGTTTTGTTGTGCTGTGTATGTGATAAAGAGGAACCACCCTAGTGTGAAGTTGCCCTCCTTTGTTTGTCTCCGTGGTAGTTTGAGTTTGCTGGTTAACTTCTCTAATAGAAGTTTTCCCCTGTTTATCTGTTTGTTTCAAAACAGAAAAGCTTTAATAAGAGCTAATTAAAAATGTTGTTGTTGTTCCTATTTATCTGAGTACCCAGATTATTATTATTATTTGCATTAGTATTAGTAATTTTACTAGTATTTCCCCAAAAAAATGAGGCAGTGTGACTTACAAAAATAGTAATACTCTGCATAGTAATATTCTGTATGAAAGTTACCTTTTCTCTTGCAGATTTTTTTTTTACTATAATGCAATTTATGAAGGCACACAAAAAGTATCAGAACTAAAAAAATAAACATCACAGTTTGTAACAATAGGCAGTAAACCTTTCATTGCCAACCCTCCTAATGGCCATATTTCATTCTTTTGTAATTTCCAAGTTTGGGCCCTGGAATCTCAGACCTGCAGCCCTAACCAGAAGGGATGTTCCTTTAGTTTAGATTTTTGACCAAGCCAGAGAAAAATGGGCTTGAAAAGGTTGCTTGTTCTTTGAGATGGACGTCTCAAGAGCCTAACCTGTGCACACTTCTCCACCATTGTAATTTATGACACAGTGTCATATCGACATAATTACTAGCACTGCATACCCTCCAAGTGTCCCGATTTTCCAGGGACAGTCCCAGAATTGCAAAAGCCACCTTTGCTTCTGATTTGATCATGGAATGTCCCTATTTCCCCCAACAGTGCTGCTGCTGAGCTCGAGGAGGAGAATGAGCCAGTGATTGTCCTGAGCGATGGCCGTAGTGGCAACTTTGGCTGCGAGGGAGCGTACCATTGGGTCTGCATGGCTGCCGCTGCCAACCTCCTCCCTTGGGCAGCCCATAGTACCTGCTGGAGAGTGGGCATGGGTGAGGAGAGGATGTGGTCACTGAAGTCCAGCCTCATGTGATACACTGGCTCTGAGGGGCTGGCAGAAGGCAGGGCCGCCCTGGGTGGGACAAAAGAGGGAGCAGAGTGGAGCGCAAGGAGTATTTCTTTTCTTTTTTAAATGCCTTGTGCTTCCACATCTAATCTTGTCCCATTCTAAAATTTATTTATTGGTGTGAGTGGTCCCCCCCACCTTTGGAAATCTAATAAAGAATAAAATAAAATAAAATTGAGATTAAGGGATTTTCTCAGGACAGTGGAGGGCATGTGTGCTTTGTGCCCTTCTTATGATAATAAATGCTCAGCGGGGGTGGAGGGCAAAAAATGTGGGGGGGGGTCAAGGAGGGTCTGTTGTGGGGGAGTGAGAAATGTCCCTGTTTTCCTCCGATGAATGTTGGAGAATATGGAACTGCAGCAAAAATAGGTTTGTTGCTTGCAGCAAGTTGGCAACAGAGCGGTTTTGTTTATTTAAAAAAGGGAAGGAAAGCCAGAATCTGTGGACATTAGGGCTCTGCACTGAATCTGGCAGAGGCACAAGCCAAATCAGGCATATTCTGAGGGCTTTGGGCCTACAGATGAAACAGAATGGACTGGCCACAAATGAGATGTGGCAGGTGGAGGACATCAGGTATGAAGGAGAAGCAGGAAGAATGCAAAGCCTGGACATAAAGGAAGTAGGATATTCCTGCCCGTGGCTCCTTTGCAATTTGTTTGTCTTGCATGCATGTTCATGAAGAAGCATTGGCCAGAAGCACGTAGGATCAGGTCCTCCAGGATCTGATTCTGCACAATGCTGTGCACTCGCCAAGTTTTTAAAGCCCTTAGTTCTGCTTGTTTTGGAGATGGCTCTGGGGCAAGGAGGATGGACTCTGGGGCAGCACAGGGCAACTTGCCCTAATCTGGGGGCCACAGGTTGAGGCCACGGGGTGGGTATGAGGATCCCTGCTTGACAGTAGTAGACATCCAGTTGACCTGACTAATCCATCTTCAACAAAGTTTTATTATTCCTTTATTCCTTTATTATTCCTTGACCCAGATGTTGTGGTGGTTGCAACGGTCTGTGTTACAGCACAGCATATATTTTTCCAGTCCGGTTTTCCTATACCTAATGGTTTCACACTTCATAGTACAGCCCCGATCCACATTGACAACAGAAAGCCCTGGGAAAGAAAGAGAAAAAGGCATCATGGTTACCTACTATAGCTGCAGCATGGTCACTAACAAGAGCGAAACATTTACTGTATTGTCTTCAGTGCCTGTTATGGACCATTTTTTAAAGGCAAAACAAACCCAGACATCTAATCCTATTGTGCATATTTGATTTAAACCAGGCATAGGCAAACTCGGCCCTCCGGATGTTTTGGGACTACAATTCCCATCATCTCTGACCACTGGTCCTATTAGCTAGGGATCATGGGAGTTGTAGTCCCAAAACATCTGGAGGGCTGAGTTTGCCTATGCCTGATTTAAAGCAATGTTTTATTTATGTTGGGTTATATCTACAAGTCCCTTATTTTCCAAGGGCAGTCTTGAATTTACAGAAGCCATCCCAGTTTCTGATTTTTTCTGGGAATGTCCCACTTTCCTTTGAAGGTAAAGGGACCCCTGACCATTAGGTCCAGTCGTGGCCGACTCTGGGGTAACGGCGCTCATCTCGCTTTATTGGCCAAGGGAGCCAGCATACAGCTTCCGGGTCATGTGGCCAGCATGACTAAGCTGCTTCTGGCGAACCAGAGCAGCGCACAGAAACGCCGTTTACCTTCCCGCCAGAGCGCTACCTATTTATCTACTTGAACTTTGACGTGCTTTCGAACTGCTAGGTTGGCAGGAGCAGGGATTGAGCAACGGGAGCTCACCCCGTTGCGGGGATTCGAACCACCAACCTTCTGATCGGCAAGTCCTAGGCTCTGTGGTTTAACCCACAGCGCCACCCGTGTTCCATTTTTATTTAGGATGTCTCTATTTTCATTGGATAAATGTTGGAGGGTATGGAGTTATGTGACCTCTGAGCCAAGGAGATAAGTAACTATATAACCTTTAGAAGACATCTGAAGGAAGCCCTGTATAGGGAAGTTTTTTTAAATGCTTAATGTTTCATTATGTTAAGATTGGAAAACCTGAAAACCTGAGAGAATCAAAAGGTACAGATTCCTCCATCTCTACAAAGGCAAAGACAGCATCTCTAATCATTCAGACCCCTGGGCTCTCACTTGTGGGGTGCCTCAGGGTTCTGTCCTCTCCCCCATGCTTTTCAACATTTACATGCAGCCGCTGGGAGAGATCATCAGGAGGTTTGGGCTGGGTGTTCATCAGTATGCAGATGATACCCAAGCTCTACCTCTCTTTTAAATCAGAACCAGTGAAGGCAGTGAAGGTCCTGTGTGAGTGTCTGGAGGCGGTTGGAGGATGGATGGCGGCTAACAGATTGAGGTTGAATCCTGACAAGACAGAAGTACTGTTTTTGGGGGACAGGAGGCGGGCAGGTGTGGAGGATTCCCTGGTCCTGAATGGGGTAACTGTGCCCCTGAAGGACCAGGTGCGCAGCCTGGGAGTCATTTTGGACTCACAGCTGTCCATGGAGGCACAGGTCAAATCCGTGTCCAGGGCAGCTGTTTACCAGCTCCATCTGGTATGTAGGCTGAGACCCTATCTGCCTGCGGACTGTCTCGCCAGAGTGGTGCATGCTCTGGTTATCTCCCGCTTGGACTACTGCAATGCACTCTACGTGGGGCGACCTTTGTAGGTGACTCGGAAACTACAACTAATCCAGAATGCGGCAGCTAGACTGGTGACTGGGGGCGGCCGCCAAGACCATATAACACCGGTCTTGAAAGACCTACATTGGCTCCCAGTACGTTTCCGAGCACAATTCAAAGTGTTGGTGCTGACCTTTAAAGCCCTAAACGGCCTCGGTCCAGTATACCTGAAGGAGCGTCTCCACCCCCATCGTTCTGCCCGGACACTGAGGTCCAGCGCCGAGGGCCTTCTGGCGGTTCCCTCATTGCAAGAAGCAAAGCTACAGGGAACCAGGCAGAGGGCCTTCTCGGTAGTGGCACCCACCCTGTGGAACGCCCTTCCAGCAGATGTCAAAGCGATAAACAACTACCTGACATTCAGAAGACATCTTAAGGCAGCCCTGTTCAGGGTAGTTTTTAATGTGTGATATTTTACTGTATTTTTGGTTTCTATGGAAGCCGGCCAGAGTGGCTGGGGAGGCCCAGCCAGA
Organism: Podarcis filfolensis; assembly: GCF_964270895.1. Taxonomy (NCBI): domain Eukaryota; kingdom Metazoa; phylum Chordata; class Lepidosauria; order Squamata; family Lacertidae; genus Podarcis; species Podarcis filfolensis. The sequence continues at coordinate 31,794,061 of NC_139618.1, forward strand.
TGGGCGGGGTATAAATAAATTATTATTATTATTATTATTATTATTATTATTATTATTATTATTATTATTCCTACTAGGGTGCTCACCTTTAGCAATCAGCTGAGTATAGCAGAATTTATATTGCCCAGCCCTGCAAGTTTTTGCAGCATGGACACATGTGTTGTCGGTTTTAACCTTCCGACAGTAATGACACACGAAACTTCCAACAGCTAAGAAGAAGAGAAAGGAAGAATATTAAGCAATGGATAAATTGAGACTGGTCCCAAGACAAACAGGCACCACCATTTTTTGGGGGGGAGGGGGTTGGATACAAAGGATGGAGGTGTGAATGACCTATGTAATGAGTATAACAATCATGTTCATTAGAGATTTGTGGTATGAATGGAGGAATGAGTGTAGGCCTGTTTTTAGGATGAAGAACACCGCTGTAAAATGGAGTCTTGCTAAGTCTTGCTAAGAAGTGGGAAGCATTTGGGAACAAGCTGTCCCTTCCAACTTTCTTGGCAATGAAAATTGGTGGACTCATCCAAAACCAGGATTAGGAAGGGAAGCCAGTGTCGATATCTCTCCATTTACAGAGTCACTGTGCATTTTGACCAGCTTCTGTGGGGAAGTTTGACATTAGCAGCCTTTTAGAAATATTGTTTTATACAGCTAATTTCATCCATTCACTCAAACTTCACATTTCAAGCAATCCTTTTGCTGTATAGTTGGTGTCAGGAGCAAGCTCAATCGTATCTATTTCATATACTTGATAGTGAATGACACCAAATGTAAATCCCATTTCAATAACAATCCTTCCTCATTAATTTAACAACACTGCTAATTTCATTCATTCCTACTGACACCTTTCTTTTCTGAGACTGCCCTTTGGACTGGTTGGTCAAAAATTTAAATAAGCATTTCCAGTGTCTTTCATACTAACAATGCCCACCATATGTTCTAGGACTTACCCATGTCAATGTAGACCAGGGCTAAAAAACCTACTGCAAGAACCTTGTTCATCTTTAGTCCGTCTTTCCAAGAAATGGGGGGTGAGATGCAAAGGGTGACTCAAAGTCAAATAGAAGCACAGGTGTTATGAAGTCGCAACCTTCCTACCTTGCATGATCAGAAGAAGAACACTTTGGGTGGATTTAATTTACTGCCTGAGGGCCAATGAGTTTATTCTTTGAACCTTATTGGCAGTGAGGACATAGAACAGCTTGGAATTCATTTGTGTGCCTTAGATCTTAGATCAAGTAGGGATGGGCATATATATGGATTTTGGATTCTCTGCATTTCTTATTCTTCCAATTATTAATTCAGTTGTACACATTTCTTCAGAAATTTGTGGACTCTTATTATTTTTAAAAAAATCCTCATGGAAAACCTTCTCTATTTTATCACAAATTTATACTGATAGATACTAAGGCTGTGCATGGAGTCCATGATCTGATTTGAGGGCCTGATCCAGTGTTTTTGGAGTCCCTGATCTGACCCAGGACAATCCAAGGACAATTTAAAGCATGCCATTAAAAAGGGTATGTCTTCCAACCTAAAATTGGAGTGTCGGGAAGGGCATGATGCTTTGGCTATCATCGACAGGATCACCCCAGAGTGCTGGAAAAATAGGTGCCATTTTGCACTGAATATTGCGGCTGCCCACAACGAGGGGCTTCAACTGCTCATTGGGAGAGCCAGTGTGGTGTAGTGGTTAAGAGCGGTAGTCACGTAATCTGGGGAACCGGGTTCACGTCTCCGCTCCTCCACATGCAGCTGCTGGGTGACCTTGGGCCAGTCACACTTCTTCGAAGTCTCTCAGCCTCACTCACCTCACAGAGTGTTTGTTGTGGGGGAGGAAGGGAAAGGAGAATGTTAGCCGCTTTGAGACTCCTTAAAGGGAGTGAAAGGCGGGATATCAAATCCAAACTCTTCTTCTTCTTCTCATTGACTTTGTGGGGGCCCAGCCCCATAAATATATTATTGTGGGTGCCTAAGCACCCACGGCCCCCTGGAGTTGGCTCCAGTGGCTGGAAGGTAGGCATTCTGGCACGATAATGCTGACAATCGCCAGAGCACTAGACCAGAAGGTGTTTTGGCACAATCCTCCTGATTTGCTTCAAAGTGAGTGTCTTTCAGTCTGTCTCTCTGGCACGATGACTCACACCAGATTGCCAGACAAAAAAATAGGACATTCCAGGATCCAAACAGAAGTGGGGATTGGCTTCTGTGATCCGGGATGTCTCGCTTAAAATGGGACACTTGCCGGTTATGAAAGTGCGGGATGCAACAGGAGATCTGGGGCCTAGTGCAAAATATCTAGGGGCCTGCCTGCTGCCATCCAAGCCTGCTGCTGCCTTCTCCAAGTCTCCAGCTTTCATATTTTCAAGACAGAGGAATGTGTGTTGTAGGGTTTAGTGCACAGGGATGTGGCTTGCAAGGGAGCACCTAGCAGAATTTTACCACCTGTTTTCACGTCTCCTTCCTCTGTCCCTCCCATCCATAAGTATAGTTAGGGTGTTTAAAAAAACCACAAACCCAAATTAAATATTTGCCCCATCCCCCAAATTGATCCAGGACCAGACCTGGGGTGTGGCGGGTAGTCCCTGGTATGTTCAAAAGGATTTGAAAGCAAAGAGACAGGTCTATCGATTTATGTTCATCTAACAATTCAGTAAAAGGTGCTTGAAAATGCATATCATACCCAATGACATTTACTAGGGTAGGAGTTGTCAGTGAAGTGCCCACTGTGGTACGCACAGAGACCTGCCGAATCCTTCTCTGCCATTTGCTAGACCTGAAGTTAGGCTTGATGAAAGCATTCTGTTAAAGCCAGCGGAATGGCTTGTGCTGTGTGGTTGGTGGTGGTGGACAGGTCAGAAATATCCACTCATGGTAGGCCTTTTATTAGCCCACCTGATTCTAAGGGGCTGTGACAGAGTCCAAGAAAAAATCTCTAGATGACTACATGATGTCAATGTAGGAGGGCATGTAGAGAGATGGGGGGCATTCCAGTGCAGTATGTAAATATTCTTCCAGGAAAGTCTCCCTATATTTGTCTTTTATCTTTCCACATGAGTTGAGATGGGTCCTGAGATGATGGGCTCATATGCACATCTACTCGTCCCATGACTTTATGGCTTTACTAGAATAGACAAGAACATTGTTGGTTCACTACTCACAGCAACGTATTTCGTGCAAGTAGTCAAAAGCCAGAAACTTTAGAAACCTCTCGATTTCACAGACTCACCCTCAATAGCTAGGAATGCGCACATTTATTTATTTATTTGTCCAGAGGTTATGAAAATTGCAAAAGTCTTCCACACATCACAACAGCTCTTCTTCATCATACGTTCCAGAGATCCAGATCGTTGCACAATTCGTATCCACAGCACAACATATGTTCTTCATAGCTGTTTTTCATGATCTTGAAGGTATGACAGTCGCTGTTGCAGCCTCGGTCCACACTTGTAACTTTGCCATCTGTGGAGTGATGTGACAGAGAAAAATGCATCATGGACCCTGGGCAGATCTACACTCATGGTTTTTAACGCCAAGAATGAGTTAAGGAATGGTTCTGACAACCATATAGCCATATGACATTCTGCTCTTTAACGGTGTCTGCAGAGCAACTAGGAACCAGGAACCAGAGACAGCAGGGAGGAAGAACAAGAGAACATTTCCTGTTTTGACATTTTAGAATGATATTTCTAATATCGTTCTAATAACGTTTAAAAGGTGAGTGTAGATCCAGCCCCCCTCTCCCCATCCCTACTAGCAATTTAGAAGCTGATGTGCCATGTATGTCTGCTCCATCCCTGAAGTAATATTGAGAAAACGCACCAGATATTGCCAAGCATGTTATCCACACACCCAGCTCACATTAAGAGGGTTGAACACCACCATTTCATCCTGTAGTTCCCACACAGCTGATTTTCCTACTTCAATAAGTTCTCCTGCCTCCCAGAAAGCATCTGTTTGTCACCCATCAGATATTTCAGTGGCCTTGTAGTCTCCAATACAGAGGTGGGTAATCTCAGGCTCAGGGGCCAAATGTAGCCCTCCTAAACTTCCTCTCTCTCTGGCCCTTGGGACCCTGCACAGGCCACAATCCCTTTGTAGCCACACCCTCTTTCTTCAGGCTACACCTCCCTCTGCCCTTGCTTTGCATTCTCCTTGAGTGAATGTTTTCACCTCGCTGCAAATGTATCATTGAAGCCTGATAATAATTCCTTCTTGCCTGAATGGAGAATAGAGAGAGAAAAACGTTTGATCATAGATGTAGAAAGAAGTCTGATGTGCAAAGGGAAATGTATGTGCGTTGCTCCACCCACCACTGGCGCATGGCCCCCAGAAGTTTTCCCAAATAGGCTGAGAAAGATTCCCCAAGTCTGCTCTAATAGGTGGCCCAGTTTCAAAAATAATAATTTAAAATGGCTCTGGTGGTGGCTGGAATATGGTTGCTTGCCTAGTATTTATTTCACCTGCGTGTCAAGTGTGTGACAGCACCTACTGTAGCTTCCACCAAGAGAGATGGACGAACAGGAGAAGACAGTATGGCAAGGCACCATCACACACTTGACCTTTGATGGTTCTGGCACTGTTGCTTACTGGAAGTTAGAAGGGAGAGGGAGGTGGCAGGGAGATGGGTGCAGGAATGCCTGATCACCTTCACCTCACCAGTGGGGAAGTCAGAAGAAGGCTGCATGGTGTGTGAGCCATGTTAAGTGCAGCTTGCAGGAAAGAAAAAAGGAGGGAGATGCACTCCTCTGAGTTACACTTAAATGGCGAGGAGTGGCCAGGCAAGGCAAGAAGGGAAGTACAGCTGTACCTTGGTTGATGAACATCTTGCGAGTCGAACGTTTTGGCTCCTGAACACCGCAAACCCGGAAGTGAGTGTTCCGGTTTGCGAACGTTCTTTGGAACCTGAATGCCCAATGCCGCTTCCATGGCTTCCGATTGGCTGCAGGAAGCGCCTGCAGCCACTCAGAAGCTCCACATTGGTTCCAGAGGTGGAGCTAGCCGCTCCGGCACCTGGAGCGGTGCACATGCTGTGCACTCGAGGACGGGGCCATGGGGGCAGGGTGAGCATGCCCATGGGAGGCCGCTTCCTGGGGGGCTGGAGGAGCCGCACCACTTTGCCAGCAGCCTTCCTCCCTTCCCTCTTCCTTTTGACAGCTCTGGGGAGGCTCTCCGCTCCCCAGAAGCAGCCTGGGAGCAGGGGGCAAGGGGCGCCACCTGCCCATGACTCCCAAGCCTCCTCCAAGCTGTCAGAACAAAGAGGGAAGGGGGGAAGGCCTCTGGCAAGGCGGCGCAGCTCCGTCCCTTCCCCCAGTGGCTCGGGGTAGGCTTGGGAGTCGCGGGCAGGCAGCACGCCAAATGTCACCCCCCTCAGTGATGACACCCGGGGCAGACTGCCCCCAACACCCCCTTCCTCCACCCCTGTTTGGTTCCCGAACGTTTTGGAAGTCAAACAGACTTCCAGAATGGATTCTGCTCTACTTTTGAGGTACCATAATTGGAGGTTGGGGGCCTTCTACATACGAAGCAATCAGGGAGAAAGAATTTGAGTCAGCACCACCATTTACTGCGCAAGAAAGGAGTTTGTGGGGCAAGGGCCCTCACCTTTTAGCTGCTCCACTAAGCTCTGGATGCTGTGTCTGTGATTTCTTGTTTTTCAGATCCTGCTCTTTGGCCAGCTGCTCTTGCTCTCACTCTCCCACTTCTGCCAGCACAAACTCTTGCTCTCCTCCTGCCCTCCAAGACCCACCATTTGCCCGCGCAAGTTCTGCCTGCCCATGGCTCCACAGCTGGGACAAAAAGGTGGTGGTGGTGGTGGTGGGGAATGAAGTACTTAAAGGACCAGTGAAGGAAGAGGGAGATGGAAGGGAGGGGATGATAACTTCCAATGCAGGGAAAAAATTGCATCTCGTATTAAATCAATATGGGACACAGCAATTTGCTTTGAAAAAAGGGACGATTCCATATTTTAAGGGATGGGTGGCAACCTTATATACTGGACAATTTACACATCATACTGTTTCATTAATTGTTCTGTGTGACTTCCCCAGGGCTACCACATTACTGCAGTTTGGAGGGGCTACATTGCAGCAAAAGTGAGACATAAAAGCCCGCAGAACATTTGCAGCATAAAACATTAAGAGCAGGAAGTTATAAGAGCTTCATAAGCATAAATCACCAAGAAAGCACTGTGAAAAGGATGTCAGGAGGGGCTCTTAGCCTCTTCGATAGCCTCTTGGTACTGGACAGTGGGATTTAGTCTAAACAAGCAAAGGAACAAATCATCCCTCTGCCACTCTCAAACATTAAACTGTTCCTACTGGACTCACGTTGAATAGTCATTCGTGTGAAGCAGTATCTGTCATTTCCTGCATCGCAAATTTCTTGGATGGTCGAACAACTATTATCATACTCAACATTCGGACAGTAGAGGCACCAGAGGGCTTCAGCTTGGCAGGGAGAATGAAAAGAGGAGAAGAAAATGTTAAGCAAATGACTGGTTAGAGAGTGGCTTCCAGGAAGTGAATGGTATATAGCTAAACCCTCTTTGAATAGCAAGACATGCAATGGTGGATGAAACCATGAAAAGGTAACCTCAGTGGTTGGGACAGGGATGAAGGACACATTTGAGAAGTGGAGTGGTGCCCATCTGAAGGCAGCCCTGTTTAGGGAAGCTTTTGATGTTTGATGCATTACTGTATTTTAATATTTTAATATTTTGTTGGAAGACACCCAGAGTGGCTGGGGAAGCCGAGCCAGATGGGTGGGGTATAAATAAATTACTACTACTACTACTACTACTATTAGAACCTCTTGCTCCATTCATATTGTTACCTAAGGTCTCATGTTTTTCTTTATTATTTACTGCTCATATGGTTGCCCCATTATAAGACTTCCTTTGGCAGTTCACAAAGCCGATAGAGCAAGCAAGTGCTGAACAAGTGCTAGAACAAACTCTTTACAATTCAGTATATAACAATAGGGAACTTTAAGAAACTTATTTTTAAAATCAAAACACAGTGTAAAAAAAACTTAATTAAAACTGTGAGACCCAGACTGTAAAGCATGGTATTTTAAAAGCCCGGGGAGCCACAAAGATGGTATCCCAAAGATGGTGCTTGAAGGCTAGTGCCACTACCAAGAAGGCCCTCTTCCTTTTGAAGGAAAGGCTGTAGCCAAGTGGTAGAGAATCTGCTTTGTAGTCCCGCTCTATAATGTTTTGTTCTTCTTGACTCTGGAACTTACCCAGTGCTATTTTTCTAGAAACATAGGTGCCCAAACTCACCATGAACACCTCCCTCATTCTCTTAAAATGACAATGGCGCCCACCTGAGAGGTGCTGAAAGTGAGTTCTGGTGAGTTCCAGTTGAAAAAAAAGAGCCCCAGACTTACCTAAATCAAGGTAGAGAAGGGCTAGGACGCCTATTATCAGAACTTTGTTCATCCTTAGTTTCCTTCTTTCAAGCCAAAGGAGGAAGAGAAGCCAAGTTAAATAAAAGGAGACGAGGAGAAAAATTACAAGCTTCCTACACTGGGTGATGGTAAGAACAGAGTGGGTGATTCTAACATTGCACCTGGGTCCTGAAGAGTTTATTAGAAGCAAGTTGGCAATGAGGGTGTAGAACATCTAGAGGCCCACGGACATTTGCGAAGTTTTTTGCTGATAAAATTGCTCAAATTCGTAAGGAGTAGCAGGGTAGCAGGGTCAGAGTAGGAGGGGGTTGGCTCTGCATACTTCCTCTGGGGTGCAGGGGCCTTTCCTTTGCCCTCAGGGCCCTACTTACCTGGAGCCATGCTAAGAAAATGCACCCTCCTCCCCATAATAATCATCAGGTTGGAGAAGACCGTGCAAATATAAAAATCTCAACATGAGCTTTGTGCTTGAATTTCATGGATGGTGGCTCCTCTCCGCTTTCCCCCTTTCTGCCGTTTATCTTAATTGCAAGAGATGTACCTGATTAAATGAGTGCATCAGTACAGGACATGCTCAAAAGGAATCACAAGTGCAATCATGTCAATATTGCTTTTGCAATGCTTTGTTAATGTTATTTATATGCACTTGTTAAGCTGTGTGTGTAGGGGAAGCAGTCAGAGATGCCATTTGTGTTAGGGAACGTGGAAGGGCAGCAAATCATAGATCCTCTAAACCAGGTACCCTCCAGATGCGTTGGCCTACAACTCCCATCAAATCTACTCATTGCTTGTGGTAGCTGGGGTAATGTAGCATCTTTGAGTTTTGAGTTTCATTCTCCCTCCCACAAAAAAAGCTCAACAACTTTTGTGAATCTTACTTCTAGAAATATGGCAACCCTAACTAATGGGAATATGTTTTTGCAAATTACTTTGAGGGTTTTTCTTTCTTTCTTTCAATCAATCAAGCAGTATATAAATAAACTCTCTCTCCTCCCTCTCTCTGTATCACAATGCGGTTTTAGTGATAGTTACTGCAATTTCATGGAAGGGACCCTGATAATAATCTAATCCAACTCCCTGCGATGCAGGAATGTACAGCTATCCCATATGGAGATAAATAAAAAAAGATCTCCAGCTCTACTGGAACTTCTGGGTATCTGTGGTATTTGGTTATCTTTTTTCCCCGTTAGTATTTTACTGTGTTGGTCTTATCTTGTAAGTCATCTTGTTATTTTGTACGAAAGCTGCTCTATAAATGTTTAAAAGCATCAGTCCAATCAATCTCACCACAGTGGTGAAAACTGACCAGGTGGTCTTTGTGTCTGCTTGGTTTTCTTTCTAGGTGCTAACTGTTGATGGTCAGCTTCAAGTCCCAGTTTCTCCCTTCTTATGCTCCACAATCCTTAAACTGGATATAGTCTGGACAGCTCTGGATGTAGAGACTGCTCTTCAGATAAAGAACCCCCTTCTGTAAAGTGGGACACATGAACCTCCCCACTGAAACACTACAATGGGGTGCAGCTGGTGAAATATTGTGCCCAGTATAATTATAATAATATAATATTTGGCTTCCAGCAGAATATTAAAATACAATGATTTATCAAATATTAAAAGCTTCCCTAATTCTCAAGGTAGAAGGCATTCCCTTCTAAAGAAATGGTTCCAACCCACCCACCCAACACAGAAAAAGTGGGGACAGCGTAATTTCTGTAGGATTTCAGCATACAGATGGGGGGGGGGCGAATCAACAGAATGTAGCTCTTTTCAAAATCTGACAGCTAGGCAAGAAGGGGTTGCCATACATCCAAAATGTCCCTGACAGAGCCAACAACTTTTGTGTCCGGATTTTTGAAACATGGCAACCCTACATTTCCCCAACAGATTGAGATTTATTTATTTTTTAGTCATTACAAGGCAGAAGTGTTTTAGTGTGAATTCCTTCTAATATACACACTTGCCCTCAATTTTCTCCAATATAATGCATTTTTGACATTAAGTCTCTACCCAGGCCTATGGCTATCAAATAATCTATGGCCTGTGAAAGTGTCGGGGAGGGAACTGTTATTATGATAACTATTTTATTACTGGACTGTCTGTCAGTATGTTTTGTATTATGTTTTTTTATCATTGATGTTCTGTAATGTGTTTTTAATGTTGTACATTGACCTGGAATCTTCTGATAGAGGGAAGTATATAAATGGAATGAACAACAACAACAACAGATGCGTTTATAGCCACACTTTCCACTAATGTATGCATTTTTGTACAGATTATTTGGTTGGAGGGCTGTGTTAAAAAATCCACATGTGTGAGGGCAAGTAATAGTGACCATTTCTCAAAAGAAATCACTCCATATCTAATAAAGCTATTAATTTTTCACCTTTAATTTAACGATGCATCTCATCACACTTGTTCCTATTCACAGCTTTCTCTTCTGCTCTTTTCCAGTCTGGATGATGGAGTGATCAAAGTTAACTAAGTGAATTCCAACCTAATAATCCCTTCTAAAATGTTTTGCTATTACAGTGGTACCTCAGGTTACAGATGCTTCAGGTTACAGGCGCTTCAGGTTACAGACTCCGCTAACCCAGAAATAGTACCTCAGGTTAAGAACTTTGCTTCAGGATGAGAACAGAAATCGTGCTCCGGCGGTCCGGCGGCAGCAGGAGGCCCTATTAGCTAAAGTGGTACCTCAGGTTAAGAACAGTTTCAGGTTAAGAACAGACCTCCAGAACGAATTAAGTTCTTAACCCGAGGTACCACTGTATTGTATATGAAAACACATACACACCTGCACTGTAACAAGTCTAACTAGCTCAGTACTGCCAATACTGATTGACAGCAGTTTTCGAGAAATTCAGGGTAGGGTGTCTCTCAGCCATACCTGGAAATGCCAGGAATTGACCCTGAGACCTTCTGCATGCCAAGCAGATGCTCTACCACAGAACTATCGGCCCTTCCTCCCTCTTGCCCCAGGGATTTGTACCTGTATCAAAGTACAGCACAGCTATGAAACCTATTGCCAGAACTCTGCTCATCTTCCATTACTTCTTCCAAGATACCACGAGGAGAGAAGCAGAGGGCCTCAAAGTCAAATATGAGCAGGTAAGGGGAAATAAAGAGCTTCCTATAAAGGATTCTGTAAAACAACAACAACCCAAAAAAAACCCAGTCTGGACAGATTTCATTTTGCATGCACAGTCGATGAAGGGAACGAAGAACAGGTAGGCACTCATGTGCTTTTGGCAGGTGTGTTGTGTGGTTGGGGAAGAATGATGTAGGCGAGGCCATTTGCCCTGCATTGGCCTTCAACCCATAATGTAAAAGAGTGGGAATTTCAGCTATCAATAGCCTCTTTTGACACCCACCACTGCTATGCGAAGTGATAAAAATAGGTATTAAAAAAAGTGTTCGTCCACATGGCAAGCACACATTTGGAAACCCAATGCCCTTATACCTGCAGAGGTATTAGATTAGCTATAGGTACACACTGCGGCAATCAAACATTTGCTGTCACTGAATCAGGCTAAGGACTCATGTGCACCCTTTTATCAGTCAAGACTTTCCTAGAAGAACAATTGGGACTGTCGTTTCTTAAAGGCACTTAAGAATTGGTATTGCCCTCACAGGGCTTCACTTCCCAGAGTGGTTTAACAATCCACCCCTCTCCAAGGAAACTCTGGGAATTTTAGCTGAGCAAGGGGAATATGTATGCTTGATGTTTTATTATAGGGATGCAGGTGGCGCTGTGGTCCAAACCACTGAGCCTCCTGGGCTTGCTGATAGGAAGGTCGGTGGTTCAAATCCCCTTAACGGAATTAGCTCCCGTTGCTCTGTCCCAGCTTCTGCCAACCTAGCAGTTCAAAAACATGCCAGTGCAAGTAGATAAATAGGTACCACTGCGGCGGGAAGGTAAACAGCATTTCCGTGCGCTCTGGTTTCCGTCACGGTGTCCCATTGCGCCAGAAGCGGTTTAGTCATGCTGGCCACATGACCCGGAAAGCTGTCTGTGGACAAACGCTGGCTACCTCAGCCTACAAGCAAGATGAGCGCAGCAACCCTATAGCTGCCTTTGACTGGCCTTAACCATCCAGGGGTCCTTTACCTTTACCTTTTATCCTTTTTATTATGTTTCTGTATATGCTGGAAGCCACCCAGAGAGGCTGGGAAAACCCAGTCAGAAGGGCTGGGGAAGAAATAATAAAAGTCTTATTAATAATAATATTGGTCTCTTAACTGCTCCCAGCACTCACATCAGCTTGAGTAGCACAGTGCTTATAATGTTGGACCAAGCCACCAAATATTAGGTTCTTAATACCCATTCAGCAATGACAGACTCTCCAAGTGTCTCTATTTTCCAGGGATGTCCTCGATTTAGAGAAGCCTTCACAGTTTCGGATTTGATCCCGAAATGTCCCACTTTTCCTTAGGATGTCCCTTTTTTAATGGAGAAATGTTGGAGGGTATGAAGTTATCTGACCCCAGAGCCGTCTGAAGGTAACCCTGTATAGGGAAGGTTTTTTCAAAAATGTTCCATGTTTTATTGTGTTTTTTTATATATGTTGGAAGCTGCCCAGAGTGGCCGGGGCAACCCAGTAAGATGTGTGGTGTATAAATCATAAAATTATCGTTATGGAACAGAACATCCCTATTTTCAGTGAAGAAATGTTGGAGGGTATGCATTGATACTCTCTAGGTTAATACAGGCCATTTACTACCTCTCAGTCTAACCTTCCTCACAGAAGAAAATGAGAACCATGTTCGCCTCCCAGAGCTCCTTTGACAAAGGGCAAGATATAAAGAAATAATAAATATTGGTTCCGTAGTGAGACAGTCAACAAAGTTTCAGTGGCTGCCATTATATGGCCCAATTAGTCATAAGAGCCGTCCTCAACCTGGTGCCCACCAAATGTTTTTGACAACAACTCCCATCAACACATGCCAAAGAATAGCAAGAAGACTATCTGTTGTGTGGCACGATTTATTAACAGAACTGTTCAAAAGCCAGAGGGGGTGAAAGTCCACCTGCTTCCACGAACCGATTCTCAAGAAATAGTCATTCATTATTGATTAGTCCAGAAGTTGTGATTGTTGCAAAGATCGCTCACACAACACAGCGAAGTCTGCGACATCTTTTTTCCCTTATGTGCAAAGCTGATGCACTTGTTAGTGCAACCCCGGTCCACATGTACAAAACCTGCTGTAAAGGGGGGAAAACCACAATTTTTACATTTAGGAAAATTCAGCCATTTGCAGAGGATACATTCCTTCCCACTTCTTAGGGGGTGGGAGCAGAAAGGGAAACAAAGGTTATTTCAGGTTTATTGGAATGTAGCCTTAAAAATCTTTTTCAAATTCGTTGACCATTTCTGTTCATCAGCAGAGGTTTAGCTGAGTGAGGTGGCATGGCAGTTTCAGCCAGCATGCTTTTCAATGACTTCGGTCTATAACTTTCTGTCTTCCACCTGGTAGCTGTCATTTTACCACCAACTCACAAAAGTCTTGACCTATGGCATGCACAGGGTGTGTGATTGCAGCCCAAACTATAATTCCGCATATTCTGCATGATTATGCAAAGCCTATTCTTAATGAAAGTCAAGGAAAGGAACTCTATCTGACAAATGTTGGGAAGTATGTAGGATTGCCGGAATTGCCTTTGCAGATTTCCTATAAAATATAAGAATGCATTTCACAATCTCATATCAGTTGTGTTTTATCATGGCACATGGATGCAGTAATGTGCACACATTACCTGGCAATTTTTAAAAATCTGATACAGCTGTCAAACACCCAGGAGCCCTGTCACCAGATGTCTGACAATCCTAGAGATATGGGCTTCCTGCCTTGACAGCAGTCATAAAGGTTATGTTGTGCTCTGGAAGAGTAACACTTGCCCCCTGAACTTACGTCCATTAAGTTGACGAGCAAAGCAAAATTCCCAAGGTCCAGTGGTGCATTGCTTTTCAGGAACCATACATCCGTTGTTACTTGAAACATTTGGACATTCAAGGCATCTAAAATTTCGAGCTGGACCAGATAGAGAGGAGAGGAGAACAGTCAGAATAGGCCATGGCCATATAAAGTTTGAAAAGCAAACCATCCAACTAGATCAATGGCAACAGATCACTCTTTAATACAACTATGCTTTTTGCACCTTTAATTCTGATAGTTTCACTTATTTCTCAAGAATGAATGGTCTAATAAATAAAATCCTTCTCTCAGAGACTTTTGTCCTGACAGCTCCCATAGAAAGGGGTTTTGTTCTTGCCTTGTTCTTGCCTCGGTGTCCCTTCCAACTGTACAATTCTATGAATACTCTGAGGCTTACCTGTAACACAGCAGAACAGGACTAAGAATCCTATTGCTTGGCTATTTCTCATCTTGACCCAACCTTTACTGTAGAAGATGTTCTTCTTCCATCCCAATGCAGGAGGCAGCTTTTCAAGAATTCCTGCCAGGAGGGAGGGACGGACTCCTGTCACATGGTCTTTATTAGCCAATAGGCTCAGGGGAGGGGTTTCCTGTAAAAGGTGCCCCTTCTTCAAACTCTTCCTTCTTCCTCACTCCTCTTATCAGAGGAGTTTCTCTGAGCTGGTTAGGTTTGGATTAGGTCAAAGCTCAGGCCTCTTTTCCAACTTGGCCCCTGGCACACAACTTTGAGGGGACGCATCTAGGCACCTCATGGCAGGCTCCTGCATAGAGGCCAGATCTGCAGGACACAAGCCGCACCCAGGCCAGGCCCTTAGAGGTGGGTGGCGCCACCATCTCCTTCTCCTCATGGCCAGTGAAGGGACACCTGCATGTGCCCCACCCTCTGGGGATGGGGAGCGAGGGGGAGGGTGCCACACCATCCGAGGGCACCAGCATCACCACGTCTTTCCTCCACTGGGCACCAGCACATGAGGAAGCTGCAGAGGCAATTTCCTTGGCGCCAGCCCAGTGCCGCCAAACTGACCAGTCCACTAAAGGGGAACAACATTTGCCCTGTCCCGGCCGCCAACAATCTACGATATACCACTGCCTTTGGTGGTGACTATGTTTGTGTGTGAGTGCCTTGTCACCATGCCTTGTCACCATGATCTTTAGTACTGAATCGGAGCAAATGTCAATCAGGTTTTCTCCAGATGAAGCTGTGCTCTGATTTATTGCTAAAGAGCAGGGAAGTTTTTAATGTTTGATTTTTTACTGTGCTTTATGTTTTTAATTTGTTGGAAGCCGCCCAGAGTGCATGGGGAACCATATGGGAGGCATATAAATAATAAATTATCATCACCATCGTCATCATCATCACCACCATCACCATCATCTGTAAAGATCCCTGGTGACTAGCCAGCTTCCCAGCAACAAGCAGACTCCCGTCAGTTCAATATAGTTTTTATTTCAAAACAAACATTCTGAGCTGAGCTTCATACTCCTCTAAGCAACAATAGATACCCTAATCATAATCCGAGTTCTGCTTCCACTAGGATCTACGCCAGAACCTTGTGTGTCTGCCCCTCCCCTTTCGCTCCTCCTTAAAAGTAAAGGGACCCCTGACCGTTAGGTCCAGTCATGGACAACTCTGGGGTTGCAGCGCTCATCTCGCTTTATTGGCCAAGGGAGCCGGCGTACAGCTTCCGAGTCATGTGGCCAGCATGACTAAGCCGATTCTGGTGAACCAGAGCAGTGCACGGAAACGCCGTTTACCTTCCCGCCGGACTGCTACCTATTTATCTACTTGCACTTTGAAGTGCTTTCGAACTGCTAGGTTGGCAGAAGCAGGGACTGAGCAATGGGAGTTTATCCTGTCATGGGGATTTGAACTGCAGACCTACTGATCAGCAAGCTCTAGGCTCTGTGGTTTAGACCACAGTGCCAACTGCATCCCTTTCACTCCTCCTTAAGCCATTGCAAAAGCCGAGTCAGAGAACTGAGAGTTTTCATCGGCTCTCCTTCACTGTCATTGGATTGAGCCCCTCTCTTATCTGTTGTCAGCCTGGCTTCTCCTTGGCCATCTTCCAACCATCCCTCTTCATCTGAGCTAGGAGTGAGAAGGGAGGGCTGTGGGGTGTTAGCTTTGATAAACAGTCCATCTCCCCCAACTGAATTGTCAGCCTGTGAACTGCTAGCTTGGAAGTTTGGCCATTCTGTCTCCTCAGTAGATTCAGCCTCTTGTTCACTCTCTAAGGATAACTCTAGTGCTGGGTCCTGGGGGGCCACCTTCCTGACATCATCATTCTTATTTCCCAGGGAAAGTAAGGGGCAAGGGCAAAACCACTCAGACCCATACCTAGAAAGTGTGGAACAAGCAGAAAACCACTCGGACACATGCTTTCTAGGCATGGGGCAAACGAAATTGTGGGTGAGCCCTCAGCCTCAGCCTTGGATTTTCCCAACTTCCATAAATGAAGGAACTGCATGGAAGAATGTCTAAAAATAGGTATGGGTGAATCTGTCAGTTTTGGTTTTTCTTGTTTTTCAGGCTGAAGTAAAGTTATCCACATTAGTTTGTCTGTATGCAATTTTGCCCAATGCAGTCGTACCTTGGATCCTGAACGCCTTGCGAGTTGAACATTTTGGATCCCGAACGCCGCAAACCCAGAATTGAGTGTTCTGGTTTGTGAACGTTCTTCGAAACCCAAACGTCTGGCGCAGCTTCCAATTGGCTCCAGGAGCTTCCTGCAGCCAATCGGAAGCTACGTCTTGGTTTCCGAATGTTTTAGAAGTCGAATGGACTTCCGGAACGGATTCTGTTCAACTTCCAAGGTACCACTGTATATACATTTTTTGCAAAGTATTGCTCCCTAATCAAATGCATTTTGTGTGCTTTTTTCACTATCACATGCATTTTAATGCACATTTTACTTTATTATATGCATGTTTGTACAAATTACTTAGCTGGATAACTGCTTTACCAAATTCAGAGAAGTGTGAGTTTTTATGGAGGAAGGCTGTGTTACAGTTCATGTGTTGTTTTAGAAAGTGTGAATTACATTGTTTCTCCATTAAATGCAATGTGAATCAAATTTCTCCCCTATCCTTTTCAGCACATAGCAAATAATTTAATCTGTGGGGGAGCCTTCCATGATTTGCACTGTAGCAAGGCACTGAAAAACGTTTCCATGGTTTTCATGACACAGCTGGCTGAGGGGAAAAAACCCTGTAAGAATATTCTGTTTCTCAATTGCTGCATTTTATTAACAGACCAGTTCAAAAGCCAGAAGTTCTGAGAATCCACCTGATTTAACAAATCTGTCCCTGGTCAGTATTCTTTTTCCTTTTTATACTGTATTAATGGTTGGTCCAGTAGCTGTGGGTGTTGCAAAGATCTCTCATACAGCACCGCATAGTTTCTTGATAGTTCTCTCTCGGTCTCTTTATACTATGGCACAGATGAGTGCAACCCCGGTCCACAATTGGTGAGACACCATCTGGAAAGGGATAGCATGTTTAGCATTTAAGAAACTTCACCCATTTGCAGAACACCACTTTACAATTATTTTTAGTTTTATTTATTTGAAGGAGGGAGCAAGAGTTGTACAAATTCTGGTGTTGTGTTTAGTACACCATAACAACGAAATTCTTTTAAAATCCATTGGCTCTCCTTGTGTGTCAGTAGAAGCTGGTCCTGAAGATACAGTTAGCTGACCTGGGTGTAGAAGCATGTTTCGAACTGGCTCCTGTTTAATAGTACCTATCCTGACACCAAGATGGGTGTCATTTCATCACTACGTTTGAAAGAATGCAGTTCTGGGATTCATACGAATGCATCCCATTGGAGGTGCAAAGGGTGCAGGAGTTGGGGCCAAACAACCATTTCAGTGTGTTACTCATTTGGTATACTCCAAGTCATTATAGAGCTGTTGTTTAATGAGCATGCAAACCAAACCATTGTAATGAGATTGAGGGTTGAGCTGGATGACCACCAAGTCCTTTCCAGTCTCTTGACTGTAGGAATTAAGTATGCTACTCTGGCCAAAACACTAGGACTGCTTGTGATTGTTTTGATGGCCTGTCAAAGAGTCCAGTTTTGTGGGGTGATTTGCACTGATCCCCCAAGAGCAGCAGTTCTCAACCTGTGGGTCCCCAGATGTTGTTGGACTACAACTCCCATCATCCCTGACCACTGGTCATGCTGGCTAGGAATGATGGGAGTTGTAGTCCACCAACATCTGGAGACCGACAGGTTGAGAAACACTGCCCTAGAGTGACTGGCCTCTACGTGACTAAGGAAATGGCCATGGAGTTTCTAGGAGTGGGCTTGGCCCACCCACCCTGGAATGTGCTCATTCAGAGTGAGTTTTGGAAGAAAACAGCTTGGTTAGTTGCAACCTGGAAATTAGGGACCTAAGAGGAACTTTGGCAGATCTGGGGCATGGGTGCTTACAGCTGTGAACCTCCATCTGTGCCCAACTTGTATAATGCAGTATGATCACATCGTACATGGGGCTCGGTTCCAAGGTTTCTGAGTAGTCACAAAAACCATGTTTACTCAGACCCTTGGAACTGCACAACAACTTGTTGAATGGCTTCTTTAAATGTAAAGGTTCATCATTGTTCCACCCGATGTGTATGTCTTTAAGGGGCCAGAGCAAGATAACGAGACCCAGCTTTACAGCTGTGAAACATAGCAGGTGCTGCTGAGTTGTATTTGATTAATGTGTGTCAGCATTTGGGTGTAGTATATAAGGAGCAGCACCTAGCTCTCCCATTACCCTGGGGGATGGGTTGGTGGTTGGGTCTGGTTTGGTTGTTAATGTATTTAGTGTAAAAGGAGTTTTTGTTTTTCTTATTAAAACCTTGTTTAAGTTATTTTTGAGTCCTTCTTTTTTAATGCATGGTCTCCCCAGCAAGCTATCTGCTGCGCTACCATACTGCAAACAGCCAACACAACTAGCAGGTGGAGGGGACAGAGAAAGCATTCCCAACATGCTCAGAGCCTGTGCACCAAGCAATCCTTGTACCCCAAGTAAGGTGGAGAACTTAAAAACTCTTTTTGCATTCAGCAATTCAAGTGGAGCCAGGACAAAGAGAGCTTTTAACATCTTTGCCTTGCTTGAAAGGAAGGTCTGCTCAGCACACTGGGTCTGGAACGCTTAGGATGCTTGTGAGAGATCTCTCAGGAACCTCGATGGCCCTATGAGATCTCGCAAAGGCACCCCCGAGCCTGTGTGCTTAGCAGACCTTGTCCAAGCAAAGTGGATAGCTCAAAATCTTGCTCGATGCTGGAAAACCGCAAGTGGACTCAGCACAAAAGGAGCTTTGAAGCTCTCCCGCTCACTTGCATTTAACTGGCACAATTTCAGCCAGACAGCCTTCAACAGGGGTAAGGTTGAAATCGCACAGGTTAAATGTGTGATTGTATGGTATTGTGCTGCACAAAGCCAGTTGCCTGCAGGAAGTCCTTGGGGGGGGGAAAACCCCAAACCTCTTTTGGTTCAGAGAATTGGGGTAAGTACAAGAGAATCTGTTATCCTCTAGGAAATATTGGAAAGTATTGCAGGACTGGCAGCAGGGCCCATAAGTTGGAGTGAAGCAGCCAACCTTGGGGGAGGGGGAACCCTACAGGGTGACCCCCCATCCCTGCTGCCACTGTGTAACCCTGGTAAGTGAGGCTTTGGCAGGGTGACTACGGGGTGGCAGTGGGGGTAACGGGGGGCAGTACTTTCCCATTATGCCTCAGACAGGATGGGCTGCCCCTGGTTGGCAAGCTTGACCTGACAGCTCTCCTGTGAATTTGACAACAGGTGTTGATTATCTGGGGAATTTTAGCTTCTTGTGGAGCTGTGTAAAGCATAGGAGCCCCATCAACTGGCAAACATATAGGAAAGGGCTATCTGTCTGCATAGCAGAGTGTCATAGAGAATGAATACAGGCATCGCATATGCGTAGGATGAAAGCAGAAGCAATGACAACATAAGAAGTATTTTTAAAATCTATGTGAACATGGCAAAGATGACAGGAAAGAAGTGTTCAAGGGATGACATGGACTTGGAAGAATAAACTCCCTATTTGGTCATCTTGAAATATCATATGTTAAATGGCATTGTGGTCAGGATTTAATTTTGAGCAGCAGATGGAAACTAAAATACAATAGTAATGAAATTACTGTGGAATAGCTAATGTAATACAGCATAGAAGGGTGGGCTTAACACCACCATGGAAAAAGGCTGGGGACAACTTTTTAAAGTATGTATTAAATTTAATGTTAATTTGTTTTTTTTAAATGAAAATCAATAAAATTCATTGGCAGAGAAGAAAAAGAGAATGAGTATTTTATGCTCTCTAAGAATAACAGCCTTCTCTGGATTCACCTTGGGTAGTGAGACGAGTGAAGCAGATGTTCTGCGATGGGGAACTGCACTGAGTTTCAGGCACCATGCAAGAGTTATCTTCAGCAACACGTTTACATTCAATGCATGTGATAGCTCCAGCTGGGCAAGATGAAGACACAGGGGAAACAGTAAGCAATTGGCTGCTCAGAGAATTTGCCCGATGGCCCAAAGGAAATCCCCTGTGTTGCAAAAACAGACAAACTTAAGCAATAACAGGCAACACGTGGCTAACAAAATCAATATTGTATGAACAAAATTAGAGAAGGTAGTCAATCAATATCACAGAAGCAAACAAGCCTTTCAATAGTCCCAATCCTGTAATCATGCGATAATAGAAGCTCCAAGCATAGCATTTCTTAGAGAATATGTAATAGAAACACAGCACTGTTGCATGAACAAAATTAGACAATATAGTTCATCGGTATTGAAAGAGGCAAACAAGCCTTTCAACAGTCTCAATCCTGTAACCGTGCGATAATGGATGATCCAAAAACGTAGACAGTTTTCCCAGATGACAAACTGTTTCGATGGTAATTCTTCATCAGCTAGCGATGATGTAAAATAAAATCCATTATATTCGCATACAATATAAATATAAGAATGACAATCCTGTAAACATAGCCAATCATGAATAATAAATACATACCATGTGAATGGTCCTAACAGGTACATCAAGTAGCATAAGATCAGCACTCAGTAAGGAGTGTAGAAAACTGATACTAGGGGCCGAATCCTAGAGGCATTATATAGGCCATCCTAAGAGTGCTGAGTCATGTACAAATTCAGAAAATTTAAAGATACATAGGAAATGGACATGCCTGTCTCAAAAGCAACACATCAAGCTAGGGATCAGTGTGCATTAGGGCTGCAGTGATTAATCCAGTAAAGCATTGAATTAACAACAACAAAAAGTTCCCTTGAAGAAACGAGCAGGAGAGTTTTATGGTTTTGTTTTTTAAAATTAGTAGGACTGCTTCTAAAAACATCAGATGGTCAACACCATCATAAAAGAGGCTCATTCCCTTTTCTCACAGGAAGAATGTTGAAACCAACACAAAGCCTACTAGGATACATAGATGCGGTGGGTTTTTCCCTGGGGGTACTCAAGGATATTCAGTGCCGGCACCTCCCACCCCCCCAAAAGATGTTGAAAGTGTGGCACTTACTGTAACAACTTCATGGTGAGTTCCAGAGCCATTTCACCCTTTTTTAAAGCACTGCACAGATGCATCATTTAAGAGCAAACAAACTATGCTTCTTGCTTGAGAACTGTGTTTACCAAGCTAGGCGTCAACTCTAAGAGATGAATTGGGGTAATTTATGGATCTCTCCCCCTGCCAGTCAGGATGCATTGTCAGTAAGACCCCCTCCCAAACATCATATCAGAGCCCCCACAAACCTTTGGTCACCCTGCGCCCTGTTGTTTCTGCAGTTCTGCATCACTTATACCTCTGTATTGTCATATATTTCTATTTTTCTCTATGTTCGTGGGCTTTGCAAAAAGTCAAGATACCCAGAATGTCATCTGAAGAACACTGAAGAACTCTGCTACATTAGTTTATGTTAGAGCACAGCAGTGGAGAAGTATCCCCCCCCTTTTAAAATCTACTTTGTTCCATGTGAGGAGGCAATAGTGACTGGTTCATACCTCTGTCAATGTTTGCAGGAAGCTTCCCTGATAATAATCAGTGTCAAGTTAGAGGGGACACCTCCTCCTCCGAGTGTGCAGAAATAAAACAGAAACATTGAGAGGATGTTGTGGGCTTCAAAAAGAAAGAAAGGGGTGGAATGGAAAACAAGACAACTCCAGGAAAAACCCAACTGCAGCTGATGCTTACTTCAGGAATGTAGTAAGGCATGGAGAGAAGCTCTTTGGATGCCTCATAAAGTGGTAGTAGAAATAAATGATAACACAGCATAAACAACAACAACAAAAGGTAAGAATTTCATTAAATACCCGGGAAGCAATGCAAGCAAGATTTAAATCTCAATTTAAAATTGAGAGGCAACCTTTTCAGACCCAGTACCCACTTTTAACCCAAACAAGACCCATTTATTAACTTCGTATAATGTATTTGCAAAGTGGCACTGCTCCTGTTGCAACCCAAATTGGGTCAGGCCATGACCCATAGTGGAAGACCTGTGCTCTAGGACAGCCTTTGCTTATCAAGTGACCAGCACAGGTGCTTTCAGCTGTAGTCCAAAGTATCTAGAATGCACTGGGTTGGCAAAGGCTACTCTCTAATGTTTTGTTTGTATTGCATTTGGGACATACCTGTGTTAAAGCACAGCCAGGCTAAGATGCCCATTTCCAAGCCCTTGTTCATCCTGAGTTCCTTCCTCCAAGCAACAATGGAAGAAAAGCCAAGGACCTCAAATATAAGGGGACAGTGCGAAGTGGCAATCTTTCTATACTGGATGATGGGAAGAACAAAGTGGGTGGATTTCACTGGCCATCCTCCTTATTATTAGAGCCTTATTATTGTGGGCACTGAGCATGAAGGACAGCAAGGTACTCATGTATTATCTGAAGGTCTGTCATGTTCCTGAGGAAGAATGGTGTGGGTGGGTGTTCCTCACGGTGTCTGAGGCCTTCACTCTTCATGAGGCTGAGCCAGAGTTGAGGCCAAGGATGGACCTCAGAGATGAAGTCAAATGAGCCCAACAGTCCTGGAGTCTCTCAAATGACCACCCTGAAAATATGGTCTCTTCCCCAACCACAAAGTTCTTTGATACTATGATCATCTTGCTCTGAGGGGAAGGGAGAAGAAACTGTAACAGCTTTTTCTAAGCAAGCAAGTTGCCTATTCTATTCTATTCTCTTCTATTCTACCTTCTACCTCAGTGAATCATCCTGCATCAAATTTCACCGGTTCTCATTGTGCATGTGCTGTTAAGAGCCATGTGTGAACATAGTGTTGGGGGAACTTCAGACCTGATGAAGCGCTGTGCTTGACCCTCAAAACTTTCTCCAAGCCACACACTTCAACAGTTTCCATGAGTATTTTTGCCTGACTGGAGTGTTCCTTGAAACTCTGATAATGGCCTCTTGCTTGTCTGAAAGGAGGATGGAGTGTGTGTGTGTGTGTGTGTGTGTGTGTGTGTGTGTGTGCATGGAGTTTAGTCTACTGCACAAAGGTAAAATTTACAGTAATTGTTTTCTCAGGACCTGCCCACCACGATTCTGTGGCTCCTGGAATAATGCCCGGAAGGGAATGTGGTCTTGAGGCTGAGAAAGGTTCCCAACCTTTGCATTCATAAGTCTGCTACTGTGGAAATTCGGTCAAAAACATAAATTCATTCCCAATAAAGATTTATTCTTCATCCATCCACTCAGAATGGTTTATTTATTGTGCCACAAGTTGTGAGTGTTGCAAAGGTTTCTCACGCAGCACATCATTTTCTCATCGCGTTGACTTTTAACATTCTTTATGCTGCGGCAAACCATAGAGCATCCCCGATCCACACTTGAGGTGGCGCCTGGATAAAAGAGAAAGAAAGACAAAAATGTACCATGGGACACCCCAACTTGATAAGCGTATTTCCTCCCAAAGAACCTTTCCTCTCTTACCATGTAACCACCAGTAGGATTAGGAAGGGGGTGGTGCTGTGGGTTAAACCACAGAGCCTAGGACTTGCCAATCAGAAGGTTGGCGGTTCGAATCCCCATGACGGGGTGAGCTCCTATTGCTTGGTCCCTGCTCCTGCCAACCTAGCAGTTCGAAAGCACGTCAAAGTGCAAGTAGATAAATAGGTACCACTCCGGCGGGAAGGTAAACGGCGTTTCCGTGTGCTGCTCTGGTTCACCAGAAGCGGCTTAGTCATGCTGGCCACATGACCAGGAAGTTGTACGCCGGCTCCCTTGGCCAATAAAGTGAGATGAGCGCCGCAACCCCAGAGTCGGCCACGACTGGACCTAATGGTCAGGGGTCCCTTTACCTTTTAACACATTCATTGCCATTGTGAGCCACACCCTTGGGATATTCCAGGGAGCTGGTCCCTGCCCATGGGTGCTTTGGGTTGATATTGGAGCTGAGTTGCCCTTGCCTCTTCCCTAACTGAGAACTGCATGCATTCCAGATGTCTCCTGGTACACAATGGCCCAACAGACTTGCAAGATTAAAGCAAAAAACCAAAAAACCCAGTCATGTGGAGTTTCTTTCTTTTTAATAGTAAGCAACAACAAGCTAAATAAATTGCATTAATGATAACTATAACAGGATTAGCAGAAATGCCTCAGTTAGTACAGTGGGGAGGTTAGCTCTGAAAGGTCCTCCTGAGGTTCCTTTGGGTACATTCAATAGACATGTGATATGACATTTCTAGACTTGTGTCTCTCTCCCCTGTAACAAACTTCAGCCATTTACAGAGGACGAACTCTTACCAATTACAGTCATACCTCGGGTTGAAGTAGCTTCGGGATAAGTATTTTCGGGTTGCGCACTGTGGCGACCCGGAAGTAATGGAGCACGTAACTTCCAGGTTTCACCACTCGCGCATGCGCAGACGGTCAAAATGAGGTCACATGCATTCACGGAAGCGGGTTGCGTTCGCTTCTGGATGCGAAGGGGCTCCGGAACGGATCCTGTTCGCATCCAGAGGTACCACTGTACAGGGCAAGAGTATGAAAATGATGGTTTCATCTTTAGTGGAATGCAACCTTAACACACATCCCCCCCATTTCCTATTTCTATTTTTTCAATTGTTTTCATGGCAGATCACCTATTTATTTAACAGTACAGTTGACAAGCAAATATCTACCTATCTTGGGACGCGGGTGGCACTGTGGTCTAAACCACTGAGCCTCTTGAGCTTGTCGATCGGAAGGTTGGTGGTTCGAATCCGCATGATAGGGTGAGCTCCCATTGCTCTGTCCCAGCTTCTGCCAGCCTAGCAGTTCGAAAGCATGCCAGTGCGAGTAGATAAATAGGTACCAATATGGCAGGAAAGTAAACATCGTTTCTGTGCACTCTGGCTTCCATCTCAGTGTTCCATTGTGCCAAAGGCAAAATAATCATGCTGGCCACATGATCCAAAAAGCTGTCTGTGGACAAATGCCAGCTCCCTTGGCCTGAAAGCAGGATGAGCGCCGCAACCCCATAGTCGCCTTTGACTGGACCTAACCATCCAGGGGTTCTTTACATTACCTTACCTACCTATCTTGTAGTCTTTTGAAAGAGAGAGGCTGGAAACTGGTATGCTTATATAGTGATATACAAAGTGTATATATCGGTATACAGAGGCAGCTATTCAATTGATAGACAAATTAAACATGCCAAGGATGACCAGCGGGACCAGAAATTCTTGAAAGATTGGAGTAAATATACAAGTTATCTGAAAGACAATTGTAACCAACTGACTACGCTTGTAGGACTACAAGAAGTTTTGTAAGGAGAACTATATGAAATATTGCAGAAACGATTCATGAGAATGGATTTTAAGCTATGGATTATTAAAAGTAATAGTTAGGATCAAATGTAAGATTAAGAGATGAGGTTTGAAAATCATTAGACGTGGTTGATGGAAGTCTCAGGCTAAAATAGCCAAAATGTTGTATAAGATGAGATGAGATGATATGTTCTGTTTGGAAAATATATGTAAAAACTAATAAAAATGTATATTAATAAAAAATAAATAACATGTCAAGGGTGAGTGGCACAGCCCCCCAACATCAGTAGGTCTTCACCAATAGGAGGCAACTGTTGATATCAAGCCATATATCAGAGGAATTTGGCCACCCTCCAGGTGCCCGGCTTGAATCCTTGTGACCTCCTGTCTGCGACTCCCGGCAGTATCAAGGGAGGTCTCCAATCGGCGATTCTTCCCAACGTGAAAGAAGAACACACCATTCCTCCCCCTCCTCTCCCAGGGAGGGGAATGAGACAGACAGAAATATATTTACATGTCTTTATTCCTGTCTTTCACCAGTACAGAGAAAACATGTCTGTACCCTCTGATACCCAGCTGCAGAGTGAGAATAAACTCCACCCATGTACTTCCAGTACAGGGTCATGTGACACTCTGAGCTAACATCCGGTGCTCAGTGCACATAATAGACTGTCCTTTGTTGCCACGGTACAGTCCCATAACATCAACATCCTGTTTGGCTTTCCAGCCACCTGGAGCACTCAGCAGCATTGCTCCTTTTTCGTAACAACCTCCCCCAAAAGAATCAATGCATGTTGCGGCAAGCAAAGCGTGATCCAGAGAAGAAAACAAACAGTTGTTATACACATAACACTCCCCTGTTGTTTCAGTTCCACCCTTGGAACTACCCGCCACTGGTTTCCCCAGTGTACCTCTCTGGTTGTCTGGCTTCCAAGGAACGAGTGCATCTGCACTCCCTTGGCTAGCAACTCTCTGTTGTGTCTTTGTCTCTGACTTAGACACAGCTCCAACCTGTCCTCGGTTGTGTACAACAGCAACACATGCAACAGCTAAATTAGCATACCCTTCTGAGTACCTTTTGGGTGGTTCACCCTTTGTGACTCTCTCAGACCTGCGCAAGAGGTGCTGATCCTCTCTGCTCACTGGTTCTGTCTCAGGACTCTTAGGAGAACCAGTTCCAACAGTAAACAGTGGTTCAACCTTCACCTGTGAAGGTCTATCCATTGTGTGAGATTTCCTCTCAATGACTGTGACAACTGAGCTCTCTGAGCTATCACTGTCACTCTCAGTACCACTGTAATCTGTGAAATCATCATCATCATCTGAATCGTCCTCTGTGGGAAATGTGTGCACTATCACTCTCTCCTTTTCAGGAGCACTCTCTAGAAATTTTGTGAGAATCACCTGACCAGATTCAGACAAAATTACTCTGTAGAGACCCTTTTCATATCCCACAAAAATGCCTCTGGCATTCTTTACTCCACCTGGAGCTTCTGTCCTCACATGAGACCCAAAAACCCTGAAATGGGCAACAGAAGGTTTTCTCCGGAACAGTTTCTCAAAAGGAGAACTTCCCAACTCTTTCGAAACCTTTCTCACCCACGCATGACAAAACGACATGAGTGACTCCGCCCAGAACTCATGTGGCAGATGTGAACTAAGCAATTGTGCATTCATTCCCTTTTGCAATTCTTTGTTCACTTTTACACAGACACCCCTGTTCCATGCTTCCGCTGAAACAGCAATCTTGTGTCTGATCCCCTTCTTCTGCAGGAACCTCTGGAAATCCTGTAAAAGAAAAAACTGCTTCTTATCTGTCAAAAGACAATCAATGTTAGCATCATGCATATCTTTAACTTTGTCACAAAACTCCTGAAACCTTTCCAAGGCTTCCTGTGGTTTCTTTAACACATAAACCCAGACAAAGTTAGAGAAATGATCCACACACACAAGATAATATCTTGCATTGCCTCTAGATGGTTCTAGAGGACCAATCACATCAGCATACACCCGCTGAAACGCTCTGTCGACCCTGGCCACCTTCTTGGCGCTCGTTTTGGTCACACCTGCAAGAGAAATCAAGTTAGACTCAGAATTACATTCCATGTAATCACTTTGCTCAAAGTCCAACAAATACAGTCCACCTTTCTGTCTGGCAGAAAGATATAACTCTCCATCTTTGTAAATCTCGCAGCTCTCAGCATCGTAGGACAATCTCAGTCCTTTCTTTGCAATCTGCGAAACACTCAGCAGATTGAACTTCAGTTCAGGAACCAAGTAAACATTGTTTATTGTCAAGTTCAGACTCTTAAGATAGACAGTCCCTTTTCCGGTCGCTTCCAGCTCCTGACCGTTGGCCTGTGTCACAGCGAAGCTTTGCTTCTTAAACGATGAAAAGAGTCCTCTGTGTGGGGACATATGAACCGTCGCTGCAGTGTCGATAATAAACGCGTTCCCAACATCTGGCGTGGTTCCTTTCGCCATCAAAGCCCTTGCAGGTTCCACCATAGGCTTGGTATGACCTTTGCCTGACGCCTCAGGCTTTGCTGAGCGGCCCTTCGCTCCTTTTGGCTGGCGTGGCTTCTTGCAGCTCCGCTGAAGATGCCCAGCCTGTCCGCAATTATAACATCGAACAGCGTTCAAAGCTACAGCATCCTCTCCAGTAGCTTCATCAGTGGGGGAATTAGAACTCCGTTCTTCCCTCCCCCTGTCCTTGGCATCCATTTTGAATCCAAGCCTCAGCTCTCCACTCTCGAGCCAGTTAAAATCCCAAAAGCTCCTTTTGAGCTGTCTTTCTGCCTCTCTCTCAGGCAGGCAATCTCCAAGCTGTCTCAAAGTCAAAACAACTTTCGCTTTCCCGGCTCTGACTGAGCCAGCCCCAGGTGTCAGTAGTTTTCCACTGGCCTGACTGTCGTTGCTTAGCAACTGTGCATACCTCCTCGTTATCTCACCACAAAAATCTGTGGTATGCAAGCCTTTACTCTCAGAGCTGTTTTTTTTTTCCAAACGCAGCTCTCTCGTGAACCAGAGAATAAATCAATCTGCATTCACACTTTTAGCCCGATATTCAGCATACCTTTTTGGGGCTCCGTTGCTTGGAAAACACCCCCTCTTGGGGTCCAGCCGTCTGTTCAGCTTCTGGCTGCAATGCAGACGTTATCTTCTTTCCTTGGTGCAGAGGATGGCACACGATCCATCAACCTCTCACCTCTCATGCTGATTCCCATGGATCAGATAACCAGCAGCGTCTGCTACCATATGTTGATATCAAGCCATATATCAGAGGAATTTGGCCACCCTCCAGGTGCCCGGCTTGAATCCTTGTGACCTCCTGTCTGCGACTCCCGGCAGGATCAAGGGAGGTCTCCAATCGGCGATTCTTCCCAACGTGAAAGAAGAACACACCATTCCTCCCCCTCCTCTCCCAGGGAGGGGAATGAGACAGACAGAAATATATTTACATGTCTTTATTCCTGTCTTTCACCAGTACAGAGAAAACATGTCTGTACCCTCTGATACCCAGCTGCAGAGTGAGAATAAACTCCACCCATGTACTTCCAGTACAGGGTCATGTGACACTCTGAGCTAACATCCGGTGCTCAGTGCACATAATAGACTGTCCTTTGTTGCCACGGTACAGTCCCATAACATCAACATCCTGTTTGGCTTTCCAGCCACCTGGAGCACTCAGCAGCATTGCTCCTTTTTCGTAACAGCAACATCAGAAAGTGCTTTCTGTATGTCTGCAGCAAGATCTTGCAAAATGTATTTTAAGAACAAGATGGATTATAACTATTCCAGCAGAATTCTCTTTCCATTGTGTGCGCAGGATCCCAAAAGTAATCATTGCCTGCTGGACTCACCTTCAACCTTCAGCCGGGAATAGCAGAATCTCCACAATCTCGCTGAGCATGTTTTTTCTTTATGCGTACAGGTGTTATCTTGTGCAACTTTTTTACATTCCAAGCACTTTGGAGCTCCAGCTGAGCCAGATGAAAAGAAAGGGAAAACATTAAGTGAGTGGCTACTAAGAATGGGAAAATGTGTCATCATCTCTTAGAGTAATCAAATGAAACTTTAACACATGGCGTGATAAAAAGTCTGTAATTTTATCAGGACAAGTTACTTGTGGTTTACTGTTGTAGCAATTGTTTTCTAAAAAAAATTATTTTCTGTACCATGAAAATGAATGAAAACAGGAAAGAAAGAAAGAAAGAAAGAAAGAAAGAAAGAAAGAAAGAAAGAAAGAAAGAAAATGGCTCCCCAGGCTAGAACAGGCGACAGCCATAGCTGCATGAAAAGCAGCACTCAACAAGGGATCAGGGGAAGTTCTCTTATGCGCAAAGTGGGGTGGAGCTATCCAAGATTCTGACCCCCCCACAAAAAACCCCTTCAAAGCCATGGTTCAGTCTTTCTCCTGTCACAGGAGGGAATCAATAGCATCAATATATTTCCAATTGCGTGGACAGGCGGAGTCCCCCAAACCCTGAGCGGGGCCCCCATGTGGAATAACGACTCAAGACAATGTGCTATGGGATTAAATTGGCCACAACTTTATTATATTTCAGGTGTGGGTAGACCTTGGCTCAGGCATTGGGCGTTATCCCTCCCCAGTCCCCAGCCGGGGATCTAGGGAACATCAGGGTTATCCAGTGTGTGGGGGGGGGATGGGCCGGCTCTGGAGAACATATGTTCAAGCAGAGATAGCCGCCCCGTTAAGCCGCCGTCGCAGGGGAGAGCAATGACAACCTCTCGATGTACGGTCAAAGCCTCCCCTCAGAAACCCCTTTAACGGGCAACCCTGGTATCACCGCTGCAAAGAGGAAGGGGGTGTGGGTCACCGCTGCACGCCCCTCCCATTCAGGAAGATAGACTAAAGGATTCCGCCCAAGGCCTGATACCGCCAAAGTTGTGACGTTTTGCTATGGGAAAGGCAAAACCTGCCAACACACTCAACAAGGGATCAGGGGAAGTTCTCTTATGCGCAAAGTGGGGTGGAGCTATCCAAGATTCTGGACCCCCCCACACACAAAAAACCCCCCTTCAAAGCCAAGGTTCAGTCTTTCTCCTGTCACAGGAGGGAATCAATAGCATCAATATATTTCCAATTACTGAGAGCCTTCTGTCCACCTTCTCTGCTTAGCCAGTCTAAAATCACTAGCAATGGATCCCACCTTTGGAGAGGAAACAGTTTTTAAAAAAAGCAAAACTAAGCAACTCTTTTGACTAGAAAAAGCTAGGGAGAAAATGTCCGTGCCCATTTGTCCCTGCTTTTCTCACTTTTAGAAACCA
Organism: Podarcis filfolensis; assembly: GCF_964270895.1. Lineage (NCBI taxonomy): Eukaryota > Metazoa > Chordata > Lepidosauria > Squamata > Lacertidae > Podarcis > Podarcis filfolensis. Next base: position 31,824,471 of record NC_139618.1, read on the forward strand.
TGCCTCAAGGCAGATAGTCTAAGCTCAGGCAGCAGGAGCCACACGAGCAGCAGATCCCCGTGTAGATCTTTCTCTGCCCTGCCCCCTGTTCCTGATGTAGATCTTCAACCACCCCGTCTTCTCTGACGGAGAGGGGGAACCATTTTGTGGTTCACCTCCGGTGCCAACATGTCTTGGGCCAGACCTGGGTACTTGATTTCAGAGGGAATCTATTTTCCCCCAATGGGGGATGAAGGAAAGAGAGAATTCTGGAAGCTTCAGTTGAAATTACAAGCTGTCCCATATACCGTATTTTTTGCTCTATAAGACTCAGTTTTTCCCTCCTAAAAAGTAAGGGGAAATGTGTGTGCGTCTTATGGAGCGAATGCAGGCTGCGCAGCTATCCCAGAAGCCAGAACAGCAAGAGGGATTGCTGCTTTCACTGTGCAGCGATCCCTTTTGCTGTTCTGGCTTCTGAGATTCAGAGTATTTTTTTTCTTGTTTTCCTCCTCCAAAAACTAGCTGCGTCTTGTGGTCTGGTGCGTCTTATAGAGCGAAAAATACAGTAATTTTCTTTACATTTAAGTGTAGAACTGCTGGTTTAAAATGCTCTACCTGGGCTTTTTGTGGTGAGGGGGGAGGCAAACATTTAAGTTTCGCGCGACACATTTTAACATGGTCTGATAAAAATAAAATTAAACTTTATTACTGAGCATTTGCTCAAGCAAACTTGGGCCTTGGGATAAAAATGGTTCCTCACTCCTGCTATAATTAATCTTAGCTTTTAGATATAGTTTGATATATTATAGGCCAGTGGTGTCCAAACTTCTTTCAAAGAGGGCCAGATTTGATGAAGTGAAGGGCCTTGGGGGCCGACCAAAGGGCCAACCAAAGTTCTTTTTATGATTGAAGTTGTTGAGCTGCTTTTTTGGAGTTGGAGTTGTGAGGGATTTTACCCAAGGAAATAAACTGCCACAGGGGCTGGTGGGCCGGATTAGGGCCCCGAAACGGATGGAATATAGCCCATCCAAATGTCCAGTTAGGTATCCAAATGAAGGTGGCACTTATGAAAAGTGTGTTCAAATGCAGCCAGGGCGTTAATGTTTTCAGACCCCTGTGTAATAGAGAGTGGGTGTTTATCTTTGATGGTCAACATACCATCTTAAAAGAAGCATGCCCCCCTTTCCCCCATGCAAGCCCCCAACTTGCAAGAGTGCCTTCACTCTTAGAAAGGCTGAGCATATGGCAAAGGGTAAGAAATTGTGCAGGGAGTTTCCACTGCTAAAGAAGATTCTCCACTATTATTTGAGATGCATTTGTTACTATTATTCTCCACTACAGCAGTAAGCTATAGCAGCTTCAACAAACACTGGGGTTCTCAAGACTGGGTGGTCTGAGTTAACTCAGCTCTCCCCAATGGCTTTTGTCCAAGCAGGTCCCTTTTACAGCACTTTGTTCTTCTTGCCTCTGTGACTTACCAGCATGAAGGTAGAGCAGGGCTAAGAAGCCTATTGCCAGAACGTTGCTCATCTTTTCATTTCTTTCTTCCAAGGAAGGAACAGAAGCCGAGGACCTCAAAATCAAATAAAAGCAACCGGTTAGACATTGCAGCCTCTTTGCTCTGGGTGATGGGAAGCAAATTCTGGAGGACTTCATTTTACAACCTTGACCCTGGTGAGTTTTCTTTTCTTTTTTTAAAAGAGCTTTATGAGGGCGAAGTTAGAGACTCGTGTAGATTTGGCAGGCTTGCCGTGTACTTGAAGAAAAATGGTGTGGGTGTCATGCCTGAAAAAATCTTACTGTCTTCATGTGGTTGAGGTTAGGACTGTGTGTTTTTATCACCGACCATTAGGGAATGGGACGCAGGCGGCGCTGTGGGTAAAACCTCAGTGCCTAGGACTTGCCGATCGTATGGTCAGCGGTTTGAATCCCTGCGGCGGGGTGAGCTCCCGTCTTTCAGTCCCAGCTCCTGTCCACCTAGCAGTTCGAAAGCACCCCTAAGTGCAAGTAGATAAATAGGTACCGCTTTATAGCGGGAAGGTGAACAGCGTTTCCGTGTGCTGCGCTGGTGCTGGCTTGCCAGAGCAGCTTCGTCACGCTGGCCACGTGACCCGGAAGTGTCTCCGGACAGCACTGGCCCCTGGCCTCTTAAGTGAGATGGGCGCACAACCCTAGAGTCAGACACAACTGGCCCGTACGGGCAGGGGTATCTTTACCTTTATTAGGGAATGGGAAAGAAATTCCATTCAGTTCACATTCAAAGCCCAAACCAGCAAATTTGGAGCAATAAGAGAACCAAGATGTAGCCATTCTCTGAAATTTGTCCTTGTCCAAAGTTTGCAATGCAGCTCTCCCACCAGTGTTTATAAAATGTACATTTAAGGGAAATGAGTGCATAAAAATGAATATATTAGTAAAAATACCAAAATATTAGAAGATGAGACGGGATGTGTAGATCAAGGTGTGATCTCAGGATACAAAGGGATCCTGAGATACCCGACAAGCTGGAGTGCATAAGAAAGATCAAATCTGATATAGGTCTTTAGCTTTAGGAACTGTGGCTAGATAGGGAAAACTGGATTATGTTTACATCTATGTTTGTTTGGCTGTACTTTTGCTCCATTAGGAGAAATTGCTTGTATGCATTGTAAACTGTCTTATGTTTAAACCTTTTTGTTTCTAAGAACAACTTTTTTATCCCATTAGTAAAGTGTTGATTTTGTTTCATCAATGACTTGTGATCTCCATTAATATTTCACTCCATGCTCAAGAGTCAAAGTCTAGGCCATCTTCAGGGTTCTGGAGGAGAAATAAGGAGGAGAAGAAAGGAGGTTTTAAGCAGTGCTATTTTTCTACAGGGATGTGGGTGGCGCTGTGGGTTAAACCACAGAGCCTAGGTCTTGCTGATCAGAGGGTCAGGGGTTTGAATCCCTGCGACGGGGTGAGCTCCCGTTGCTCAGTCCCAGCTCCTACCAACCTAGCAGTTCAAAAGCACGACAAAGTGCAAGTAGATAAATAGGTACCGCTCTGGCGGGAAGGTAAACAGCATTTCCGTGCGCTGCTCTGGTTTGCCAGAAACGGCTTAGTCATGCTGGCCACATGACCCGGAAGCCGTACTCCAGCTCCCTTGACCAATAAAGCGAGATGAGCACCGCAACCCCAGAGTCGGCCACGACTGGACCTAATGGTCAGGGGTCCCTTTACCTTTACTATTTTTCTAGAACAAGAGGTGCCGGAACTCACCATGAACACCTCCCTTGTTCTCTCATAATGGCAATGGCACCCATCTGGGGGGGGGGAGCTCTGGTTTTATGGGTGATTGGTAAAAGGCATCCTGTAGGAAATAAACTTTTTCACCTGGTGGCAGAAAGAGACTAATGGGAAGGGTGGGCAAGCAGAGAGAGAACACCCTGTTTTAGCTAGATCTCCCTTCCCCTCAGATTCCCGCACCCAGGGAAGCTGTGGTGCCATGACTGGTATGTTTTCATGTACATTTAAAAACAGGTTGAAAAATCTGTAGCACCTGGAAGTAACCAACTCAGAGAAGTATGAAATCTAAAGGATAACTATGTCTTCATCTGTGCATTAGTGTGGAAGGTATAAGGTAAAAAAGTAAAGGTAAAGGACCCCTGGACGGTTAAGTCCAGTCCAAGGCATCTATGGGGTGCGGTGTTCATCTTGCTTCAGGCTGAGGGAGAAACCTTTCCGGGTCATGTGGCAGCATGACTAAACTGCTTCTGGCACAATGGGACACTGTGACGGAAGCCAGAGCACACGGAAACGCTGTTTACCTTCCCGCCACAGCGTACCTATTTATCTACTCACACTGGTGTGCTTTTGAACTGCTAGGTTTGCAGGAGCTGGAAAAGAGCAACGGGAGCTCACCCCATCGCATGGATTCGAACCACCGACCTTCTGATCAGCAATCCCAAGAATCTTCGTGGTTTAGACTGCAGCACCACCTGCTGTGGAAGGTATAATGTAGGCTAGTTTGCTTTAAAATGTGAACCAAACAAAATGATCTTCCCTCTGTATCTTGCAGTATTTTCAGTGGAGAATCTGAGTGTGAGGAAAAGGTTAAACCTGCCTGCCAGTTCTCTCCCACATAGACACGTCCCCATTCCCAGTCTCCATGTTAAGGTGACAAGAGGAATGTATGGTTGGAAACCCCATTTCCCCTCTCCCATGACATCTTATTTTGTCCTGAGATGTATGGTAAAGAGACTGATGACCTGAAAACACAAACAGGCGTGACCTATAAACATAGCTTTTGTACCTACAAACAAGGGAATTTCTGAAGTGATAAATGAGTGGATTGTTCCAGTCTTTCAAAGTAGCTACCATGTGTCAGGTACATGATGAGTTACTTCCACCTGGCTGCTGTATAGACAGCAAGCAATAGCAGTGAGCTCTGACCAAACACAAAGAAAACAATAAGGTTTAGGTCCCATGCTGGGAGGAACATCCTAAGAATCAGGCTGATGAAATGCTATGTCAGGTTGCCCCATGATGCTCTCCCATCACTCAAGGTCTGTAACAGGAAGTTGGCCAAACATTTGATTTTGGTGTGGGACTCTATCTATGATACAAAAAAGATGAAGTGAGTACTCTCTTTAAAACAATATCTAGGCACACCAAAGAAGTGTTTCAGTTAAACGCATTGTAAACCTCATACGCGGTGTGGGTTAAACCACAGAGCCTACGGCTTGCTGATCAGAAGGTTGGCGGTTCGAATCCCCGCGACAGGGTGAGCTCCCGTTGCTCAGTCCCTGCTCCTGCCAACCTAGCAGTCCGAAAGCACATCAAAGTGCAAGTAGATAAATAGGTACCACTCCAGCGGGAAGGTAAACGGCGTTTCTGTGCGCTGCTCTGGTTCGCCAGAAGTGGCTTAGTCATACTAGCCACATGACCCGGAAGCTCCCTCGGCCAATAAAGCGAGATGAGAGCCGCAACCCCAGAGTCAGTCATGACTAGACCTAATGGTCAGGGGTCCCTTTACCTTTACAAACCTCATACAGGAAAATCCGGTAGGGAAAGACGGGAGTCCACAGCGCCATCTGGTGTCACAGTGTTATATCACATATATATCACATATAAAACAATTTTTCTTTACTGATCTAGCTGAGTTCCTAGTTCAATATCTTTTTGTGACTGTCATTGCCAATGAGGGGCATCTCCAGGTTTTAGGAGGCCCTTGGCCTTGTGGGCCTCTCCTCATAGCTGTCAACTTTTCCCTTTTCTTGCGAGGAATCCTATTCGGAATAATGGAATTTCCCTTTAAAAAAGGGAAACATTGACAACTATGCCTCTCCTACTCTAGTGGGTTTATCTAACAATGATGTTGGTGATCTAATATGTCTTGCAAATTGCACTTTAGAAACCCGGTGAGTCAGGGGGTATAGCATAACTATTGATCAAGACCAACTGCTTTGATATTTTATTTCAATCAAGTGGTATATAAATCTTGTGAAATTATATGCATTAATCAGGCTGCAGTAGAAATGAATTCATTGGCTTATTGATACACACTGCTTCATCCAGAAAATGGATGAAGGAGAAAATATTATGAACATTGAAGAATGATGTAGTGACATAAAGGGAAACATTATATAGTATTTACAAAGTAACATGGATTAAAAATGGCATAAATGTAACATGTAATTGACAAAGCAATGCAAGAAAGAAAGCCACAAGATGGGTTGTGATTGGGAGTAGGGGAGACAATGGGCACATTGCTACACAAGCTCCCAGAATCCCTGTCTCAAACCATTGTTATGCTGTTATGTTATTATTAGCTCTGATGGGACATCATGGGGCCAGATATTTTCCGTATTGCAGAAATTAGTTTGACAGCACCAGGTAAGATTCCTATAGTGCGCATCTCGCCGTAGATGAATACAATTACCAACGCAGCCTCGGTCCACGAACAGTGTTAAATCATCTGTGCCCATGAAAAGAGACAAAAATAGAGAAGAGTCAGCCTTGGGTGGCAACGAATTTGTGGTGGAAATATTTCAAACATTCCCGAATGTGAGAAAACTCTATTTGGACAGGCATGCAAAAATGTAGTTATGCTTTCCTAAGTACAACTGCTACCACAAATATTTGAGGAGGTTCAAAAACAAACACTTCTTCAATTGCATTAATTCACTTTGCATCCCCCTTTATAGGAATTCAGGAGTCGCCTGATTAGGACACCCAGGTTTGCTGCTGTCACACATCTAATTTGGCCTCAAAGTTGCAGTGCGGGCATTCCACACAGGATTAGGTCGGCACATATGGCGGCACAAGGGTGAATCCACAGCAAAGTGCTCCACAAGTCAGCACTTTGAAAGGTGCTTCTGAAGTTCCAACAATGCTTTCAAAGAGGCTTGGTGAGATTCGGCTGCCAGCTGATTGTTGGGTCTTTAGGTGCCCCATGCAAAGCACTATCTTTGTAAGACCCATGTGGGCAAAAAAAGGTCAACTGGTGTCATTGTGGCATCAGCATTTGTGGCTAGTGCCCATCGAAAGCAGACAGGCCAACAGTAGGTGAACACAGAGCCAATGTTGGCAGACCAAGCTTTAGTTTCTGCAATGGGGGATGACTACAGATCCCAGTTTGTTGATATCAAATAAAGACATGGCTCTAGTTCTGGGGCACAACAACCTTTTTCAGCTGTGGGCCGGTCCACTGTCCCTCAGACCATGTGGTGGGCCAGACTATATTTTTTTTTGGGGGGGGGGATGAACAAATTCCTATGCCCCACAAATAACCCAGAGATGCATTTTAAATAAAAGCACACATTCTACTCATGTAAAAACACCAGGCAGGCCCCACAAATAACCCAGACATGTATTTTAAATAAAAGGACACATTCGGGACTTCCGGGTTAGCGCCATCGGCAATGGCGGAGTTCCTCTGACCAAGAGGAACCCGCTCCGCGGAAATTGGGTCTTGCCGCCGCGGCGAAGGCGGAGACCCTTCAAAAATCCCAGGCGGAGGAAGCCTGGGAACGTGGGATTTGGCTGACACCAGGAGCGCCCCCCCTACTCGCAGGGAAACCCTTTTTCGGGGATCTGAAGCAACGTGGGGTGAGCGGTGCGGTGTTTTGAATAGACCGCTATTTTTACGGAGTGAAGCCGCATAGCTGTTGCCGGAGAGCGCTGACTTTTTCTTGTGGACAATTGGACTCTAAACAAGTACCCGTGAGTAGAACGGAAAATTGGGTTTTGAAATACTTGAAATTCTTTAATTTGGCACCAAAGCGGGAAGGTTCTAAACAGGAAGTCCGCCTTCCGCTTTTTGTAAATAGACTGAAGCAAAGACGCCATAAGCTAAAGTCGTTGAAAGCTTTTGACAAAGGATTAAATTTCCATCGGACAAAATCATATAACCCCCCTTGGAAGCAGGAGAAGAGGGGGGTAGTCTCGGATTTAGTGTGCCTGCAGGAGAGAGTCAAAATTAAATTGCCACTGCTCCGAGCCTGGAAAAGGTCTGCCAGTTGACGTCCGGGGAAAGTTTATTGACAGAACGGATTTGACAGTTAGCACAAGAAAGATACTGTTTCCATTTGCCCTCATTTGCGTTCAAAAAAAAGGAGGAAAAAGTAACCGAAAATTGAAGCTATTGTTATTCGTTTGAGTCGTGTTCAAAAAATTGTTACAAGTGAAACTGTTCCCCTCTAGAGGGAGCATGTGAAACTGTTGCAGGAAAGTAACAAGGAGTACCCCAGCTGCAAGATAAAGTCTCTGAGAACCAGAGACTGACCTTGGACTTTTTCAAAATGTTGATAGGAGAAGCTATTGTGACTGCTTTATATAAGATAAATTATACGCTGGAACAGCTCCACAAAAAGACAGAGGACACGATATTTAAAATTGACAACTTGGAGCAGAAAGTGACTAACTTGAGCCAAAAAGTGAGCATCAATACAGAAACAATTCAGGAGTTGGCACAGGAACATATCTTGGTAGGACAAATGGTGGAGGAAAAGGAGAAAGGTGATGTTGTGGAACTTAAAGTTGTACAAGCGGGTCCCTTAACTTCTCAGAAGCAAGTTGTGGATTACAAATCGAGGTCATTCAGGATTGAATTTAGCAAAAGCCAATTTTGGAGGTTTGGATCCCGACTTGGATTGAAGAAGGAAAGTTGGAAAGATTCCTCTATCCAGGGATTGATTGACTTTTGGGACATGGGTTTGGGTTTGGAGGTGCCTGAAGTTTTGGGGACATCTAGAAGTGGAAGAAGTCTGAAATATGTCCAGAAATTCTTTATTGACTTTACTTTTAACTATGGAAATTTGGTTGAATTGTTCAGAAGGAATAAAAGCATTGCTAGGTTGGAGTTTTCTCGAGATTTGCTCCTGAGTATCAAAGAATATGAAGAAGATCCGCAGAAGGGGCTTGGAAAAGATTTAAGAGCCTCAGACATAAGATCTCCAGGTTGATGGACTATATGGAACTGACGGAAAGGACTGGCAGAATCCGAAGCCAGGGAGAGGAAATAGTGGAAGATTATTGGATAATTTAAAATGTTTATTTAGAAATATTGTTAAAGTAATGACTGTTAGAAAAATGATGGAATGACACTTTATGGATTTAGCAGAAATGATATAAGGAGTTAAGTACATATAGGTAATTTACCCGTAATGGGAAATAAGGTTAAAGAATATGTTATTGATAAGATGACCGAAAATAGAGAAAGAGGGAAAGGATTTGCTGAAACAAATATTAGAAGTGGGATACAAAAAGGGAGGTGTGAGGAAGTCGAGGAAACAAGGCCAATGAAAGATAAGTAATGGGAAGATTGATCTGTTTTTAATTGTTTTTATTTTTCTGTATTTTGTATTTTTTTGTTTTATTATTATTATTCTTATTTTTGTAACTTTTTGAAACTTTAATAAATATTACTTTTTAAAATAAATAAATAAATAAATAAATAAATAAATAAAAGGACACATTCTACTCATGTAAAAACACGCTGATTCCCGGGCCTTAGAAGGCGATTGGGCTGCATCCAGCCCCCGGGCCTTAGGTTGTCTACTTCTGCTCTAGTTTATCTAGCTATCTGTGCCTTTCCCTTTTCTTCTGGTCTGTGGTGGTTGGTGCTCTTTGCGGCTGGTGGGGCAGCAAGCAGGGAGCTCTGACAGTAAGTGAAACCAGAGTTCATGGAAGAGAGCCAATTCAAGTGTCCTCCCCCCTCAATCCTCCTCCTCATTGAGATTCAGGAGGAGGAAGCTGACCCCCCAGTTTCACCCTCTGGACTGGTTGTAATTAAGAAGGCAGGTGTTATGTACTGAGTTGAATAGGATCCAAAAAAGCAGCAGTCTGATTGGTCCTAGAACAATAGGATTCAGAATGCAGCAATCTGATTGGTCCTAAACAATAGGGTCCAGAATGCAGCAGTCTGATTGGTCCTAGAACAATGCAGCAGTATGATTGGTCGCAGGAGCCACCCAATCCAGCTCCAGGTGGAAGTGAATCCGCAAGCTGATTGGCCTACAGGAGAATCCCCAGAATTAGCCAATCACATGCGACCCATTGTGTAAATAATGTATATAAAGCAGATACTTTGGGGGAACTTTCATTCCTCACTACTATGAGCTGAATAAAGAGCATGAAATCCACACTCGACTCCGAGTATATTTCAGCAGGGCAAGTGAGGGCTGGCTGAGGGCAGACTGAGTTTGGTGGGGCAGTGTCTCCTTGGCCCTAATAGGCCAGCCTTCACTGGGCATCAGGTGACTGAAAGTAGGCTAACTCTATTCACCTGTCAAAACCTGGTCTGCAATGGCTGAGGGAGATAATAATCTGGCTTGCCAGTCAAATCCAACTCCCCATCCCATTTTCCCTTTAAGACTCACCGTAGCTCACCATTCTGTTGTAACAATACCCAGTGCTTTCAGTAATACAGGTGAATTTGTGTTTTGCGCATTGATTGTTCGGTTGTACATCATCACAGCCATGACACCTGAGATCTCTGCTATTCGCTTTTACCTCTGAGGGGGGGAGGGAATTCAATACACTGATTAACTATGCAGTCCCACCAACCACCTGTTCAGGCAGCATGTGATGTGATGTCATCAGTGCCATTTTTCTAGAAAAAGAGGTGCCGGAACTCACCATGAAACACCTCCCTCATTCTCTTAGAATGGCAATGGCACCCACCTGAAAGTTCTGACTGGAAAAAAATAATCTCTGGGTGTGACCAATACATGTCCACACAACTAGAGTTCTCCTACAAGAGAGGGGAACCTGAATAGACCCAAGTCTTCCTTCACACACTGAAGCTCTTAACACAGAGTCCCTTCATCCACTGCTGTGGGACATGTTCACTGAACACCACAGTGAGGGGGCAAACCTAGCCCAATTAGGCCTAGCCTCTTGCTCATTTAGTACTAAGACAGGGGTGGGGAACAGGACCCGGCTGGCAAGACAGATCCTGGGTTTCCCTACCCTTGGGGGCCCATATCAAGAGGTGAACAGAGACTGCCTAGCCAAACAGGGCTTGAAGTGACTGCTAATGTTCAGCTCTGCTTTTCTGCTTAGATCAGTATTGCAGCTGATCCTTTTATGCTGAAAGCAAGTGCCAATCAGCTGATTGCCAGTGCACGACCAGGAGCATGCTTCAAGCCCCCCTGCATTGCACATTGGCAGCCACATTGCTACCTGACCAGCACCTGATTTCACATATCACATCAAGCGTGGGGCAGGGGGGGTGTAAAAAGGTAAAGGTAAAGGAACCCTGACAGTTAAGTCCAGTCGCAGATGACTCTGGGGTTGTGGTGCTCATCTCGCTTTACAAGCCAAGGGAGCCGGTGTTTGTCCGCAGACAGTTTTTCCGGGTCGTGTGGCCAACATGACTAAGCTGCTTCTGGTGCAACGGAACACCGTGACGGAAACCAGAGTGCACGGAAACACTGTTTACCTTCCTGCCGGAGCAGTACCTATTTATCTACTTGCACTTTTTGGCATGCGTTCGAACTGCTAGGTTGGCAGGAGCTGGGACCAAGCAATGGGAGCTCACCCCGTTGTGGGGATTCAAACCGCCGACCTTCTGATCACCAACCCCAAGAGGCTCAGTAGTTTAGACCACAGTAGTTTGGGGTAAATGGTCCCAGGGGAGAAATTAGGACTCATGGCATGTCCAGTTAGGCCGGGGGGCAGACATCCCCACCCCCACTAAGAGAATATAAGCTTGTTCCTCTTGTTGGGTCTCCTAAAAGGGGGTGGCTATATAACCCCATTCACTTCCTCTTCTGTTAGTGGGGCAGTGAAGCGATTGTACCAGCTGTTCTATTTCAGTCCCAGTGTAGGATCTCCTTTCTGGGGCTTCTGGCAGGAACCTGTGGAAGAATGGCTAGTGGCCAACAGACCTGCCTGGGAATTGGCTTTGAAAGTGGCTGCTCTAAACTTGGCTTGTTGGGAACTGCAAAAAGGCAGGAGAAGCTGTGCAGAACTGCCTGCATTTCAATGCCAGGTGCAAGAGAAAGCATAGATTGTGCTCCTTGCTGTTACAAAACAGCCACCACAAACGTAGCTTTTCCTATCAAGGGTGGAAAAGATGCCTTTACATTGGAATTCTAAAACAAGGGGCTATGACCTTTAGAACTGGCACAGCAGAATACCTTTGGGAACAAGAATCTGTTTGTTATTGATACAATGTGGCATATATTGGATTTTTGTAATTGAAAATTAATAAAAAAATTTTTCAAAAAGGAACAATAATCTGTTTATAGTGAATCTCTCCCTCTCTCTCTCTCTCTCTCTTGTGTGTGTGTGTGTTGCAAGTTGCAAGTGACCTTTTGTTTTCCAATCATTTTCCCCCTTGATTTTTGAGTGTATGGTGAATTGGACTTTGCATTCCTGCCTATCTGCTTGCCTGCATATGTGCATATGGCAAGTTGCAAAGCTGGGTTCACACCACCACTGAAGAAACAACTATGATCACTCTGAAAAATGTTCCCATAGCTTATGACTTCGACTTTCACTGAAAGATCTTTGTGAAAGATTCACAGCTTAATCCTACGGATGCTTCCTCAGAACTAAGTCCTACTAAACTCACTGAGACTTTTTCTCAAAAAGGTTTGCACAGCCTTGCGGCTTTAGTGGCAATGACACCTCATTTAAGCAGACAAAGACTTACCAATGGTCTCCAAGCAGAGAGCAACTAAGAAACTGACAGCTGGCATCTTGTACAACATCTTCATTCCACTGGTTCAAAATGTGGGACGAAGTTGCAGCAGTAACAGAGAATCCAAAAGCCAAAGATTGAAGTGCTATTTATGGTCAAGGTTATAAACTGGATTGTAGGATGAATGGAGGTGGGTTTATATAGTGGATCTTAAGCAGTAATCTATTAAAAATATCAGTGTGCAAATTCATTACTGAAACACAAGGCCCCTCATATCTCATGCCCTTGGTAGGAATAATCTGTAACTCAAAATGGTGGTAAAACATTCACTTACAAGTAGCATGCTGTGATTTCTAAAACCAGAAGAATTCCAGATCATTAGGACCTACCCCCCCTTAGAATTGTAGAGTTGGAAGTGACCCCAAGGGTCTTCTACAACCCCCTACAACGCAGGAGTAAAAACAGCTGTAATCCAGATAAATTCTAAAACAGCTGTAATACAGATAAATGCAGAAGTGGTCTGGTAGGATTTTGCTAAGATCAAGCATTATTGAGTCTACGAAACCATGAACTTATTGGATAAGGAAAGAATACTTATAGCAAAGCACTGGAAGACTCAGGATCTACCCACTCTGGAAGAATGGCAGATGAAGTTGATCGACTGTATGGGACTGGCAGAAATGACCGGCAGAATCCGCGACCAGGGAGAAAAGTCAGCAGAAGAAGATTGGAAGAAATTTAAGGATTATCTACAGAAATATTATAAAATTAATGAATTTTGAAAAGATGTTGGTTTGAACTTTGGTGGGGACTATCTGTTATGATAAAGATAATGGGGATTATAATGGTTTATGTTATTAAATTTAAAAAAAAGCTGAATGGAAAATAAGGTTTCATTTTAAAAGGAATGTTAAGAGATTAGGATTTGCTGAATTAATAAGGTGAACTAGAGAACAAGAAGGGGAGGTATGAGGAAGTCAAAGAAATATGTGATTGAAAAACTTATTGAAACTGAATTGTTTTTAATATTTTTCTTTTTCTCTTTTTTTGTGTGTTTATATAAAATTGGAAAATCTAATAAATATTCATTTTTTTAAAAAAAGGAAAGAACATTGCCAAGAAATACAAAAGGCAAGTTGCAGAAAACAGCCATTTCATCAAGGGAGAAAGGGGTGGTGGGGGGGATGCTAAATCTTAGACTTATCCTGCCTGAGTCTCAAAATTCATGTGACGGCTCAGTTCTTCTCCCCTTGACAACGGCGCTGTAGTGGCAAATTCAGAAGTGCTGAAGTGGGGTAGTCACAGCTGTGCCCTGTTACAACCATGCACCTCATTCATCCTTCTAATATTATACCTTTTTTACAATTATACAGTAATAATAATTTGGGGTGCAGCAATCAATGCATGTTTTGCCTTTGAAGTAGATCTATTCATCTGTTATAAGACCCAAGATCTTATGACGAAGGGGGGTATATAAATAACATAATAAACAAATCTGTTATGAGAAGGGCAAAATGGACATAGGAAAAACCTGAATTCCTTGAAGCATGGGCAGAATAAAAAAATATAATGAATAAAATGTCTCTGCGAAGTTTAGTTAGTGGGTTGTAACAATAATAAGCATTCCTCTGTCCAGTGTACCTATCACCTGGGATTTGGAGAGGCGTCTGTTTGTGTTATAAAGTTTTAAGCATATATGACTCACAGCTTGATTCTGTCAGTGTTCATTCAAAATTAAATCCCACAGAGCTCATCTCAAGGTGCTGCACTGTACTGCAACCAACTGTCGTATGGATGCCTGAGAATTCCAGTGAAAACAACAACAAACAGAAGTGCAAATTGCCATTTGTTCATATTTTCTCTCTCAAGTCCAGAACAGAAATCAATCCAGTGAATGCCAGTTAACTGTTGTTGTTGTTTTCAGTCCAAAAATGTTGCATAACTGGTGGTCTTTCTCCCTTCATTGCATGGGATCTTTTTGCTTCTGGTACTTTGTATATTATTATTATTATTATTATTATTATTATTATTATTATTATTTCTTTACCGCCCTATACCTGGAGGTCTCAGGGAGGTTCACAGAACAAAATCAAAATATAAAACCACAATATATATAATCAGAATAAAAACAACAACCTAATAACATCCCCCTGAAAAAAACCACCCACATTTTAAAAGGGCATAGGATGTCAATCAAATCAACCAAAGGCCTGGTTAAAAAGGAACGTTTTTGCCTGGTGCCTAAAGGTGTATAATGAAGGCACCAAGCGAACTTCCCTGGGGAAAGCATCCCACAGACGGGGAACCATTGCAGAGAAGGCCCGTTCTCGTGTTGCCACCCTCCAGACCTCTCGAGGAGGAGGTACATGAAGGAGGGCCTCAGAAGATGATCTCAGAGTCCAGGTAGGTTCATATGGAAAGATGATAACATCACTTTTAATCCAAACTGGCAGAGGAAGAAACAGAAAATGTAATTCTTAGATGATGAATAAATGGATCACTTTGTTCTCCCTTCAAAAGGTTGAACATTCGCAGAAGGACCCACACATTTTATTTCTCCCGCAGGTGTTTGCTAGATCTGCCAAATGCATGAAGGTGCCTATCTCTTCTATCTTCAACAAGATTTCAATCAAACTCCCAACTGTGGCCTGGGAATAAATCCTGCCTGCCTGCCTGCCTTTCCCATCCTCTAGCATAGGAGGTGCTCAGCAATTCACTTGCTGCCTGTAGCCATCAGATTGCTTTCCTTCTCCAACCTAACTTTTCAGGATGAGCACAAAGGCATACAGGTCTATGACTCTGGGGCTCCTTTTTCTGCTTTGCTTTGAACTAGGTAAATTGCCAGCAGAAAACCCAAAGTCCTCCTCCTCCTGCTGCTGCTCAAGAAACTTTTCTGTTGATACAATGGCAGGCTGAGGATAGAAAGCATCTTGAAGAAGTGGTAGCTGTGGAATGCTTAGTTCCAGAAGACAAAGGAAGGACCCTCGAATCCCTCCCACAAAATAGTGGCAGTTTGCAGACACAGTAAGTGCGCATAGGACCTCAGTCAATATGAGGTTTCAGCTCAGTCCCGGAAACTGCTTCTGATGCACCTGCCGTACAGATCCCCTGACATGACATAGATGAGTCCTTAAGGAGATGCTTTCTATTTTCTGCAGAATCCTTGTTGCTTCTCCATTCTAAGTGACCATCTTTAATGATTCCCCTTCCCTCTGCTGCTTTACACAGATGAAGCTATCAAATGCCATGTCTGTGACAATGTGAAGGAAGACAACACCTGTTTCCATAAATCATACGTCTGTTCTGGGGGCATTACAGAAAGCTGCTTCACTCGGAGAGTTTCTCTAGGTGAGTCTTAAGAGTGAGGTTGGAGGTTCCATGAAAAACCCACCATGCAGGAGGGTCCATGAGAGACCCGCCATGCAGCTGGTTGCTCTAATGCTGGTCAGAACAGAGTTTTATCCTGATACTAAGGAGGGGTGAATCTCTCAATTGCAGTTTCTCATTTTCCCAGTTTTAGGGTTACATCCCATGCTAGTCCTGCTCAGAGCAGACCCTCTGAAGTTAAGAGACATGGCCACCTTGGGCCCATTCATTTCAATGGGTCTACTCTGAATAGGTTAGTGGAATATTTTTCTGTATTTGACTTCTTAACATTTCCCCATCAATTTCTGAATTCTTTTAAATCCCCATCAAAAAAATTTCCCACAATATACACATTTTTGCATACAGTTCTGGTGAATATACACTCTTTTTGCAAAGCAATTTCCCCTAATAGAATGTATTTTATTTTCACCAATATATGCACACTTTGCACTAGCAGATGCATGTTTGCACAGATATGCAGCACCCTTCCAGGTTAGAGGGGTGGGGAGAGGGAGTTGCAGTTCTCCATAAAAATTCCATCTTTCTGATCAAGGGATCAATCTACTCATGTCTGGCTTCAGGAGATTGTTTGTGGTGCTGGGCTAGAGAGACAGAATAAGGATTCTGTTAGTGCACGACCTGCCCTGCTCCTCTGTAACCTACCTGACCAAGTTGGCAGAGGTGGTCTCAAAAATGGTGTTGGAGAACCCTCACACGTGTTGTTGGGGGACTTCAAAATCCAAGCCGAGGCTGCCTCAGATGAACTGGCTCAGGACTTCGTAGCCCCCATGACAACCATAGGGCTGTCTCAGTACCTCAATTATCCAGCACATGTGGTGGGGCATACCCTCAACCTGGTCTTTGACACAAAGCAGACTGGTAATACTCTTTTGATTGGGAGGCTCGTTGTGAGTCCATTATCAGGGATGGATGGAGTGAATGTAGCTACAGCAGTCGGCAAGAATGGGGGACCCATTGAGTTGGTCCACCCTCAGAGACTGATGGAATCTGATGGATTCTTGAATGGATTCCTCTGAGGGATTTCCTGGCTGGCATGGCTGGCACTCCTGCTGAGGCTCTTGACTCATTGTGGGATGGTGAGATGCCAAGAGCCCCTGACTCGATCACCCCTGAGCAGCTTTGCTGTTACTGTGGAACATGTAGATCACCTTGGTATTCTAGTGACCTGCATGCAACGAAGCAAGGGGATTGGAGGTTAGAGGGTAGATGGTGCAAGACTAGGTCCAAACCTAACCGAGGTGGCACCACTGTGCCTACCACATGGTGGTGGAGGTGGCAAAGGAGAAGAAAGCTTACTTCTCTGCTACCATTGCGTCTGCAAGCAGATGTTCAACAGAGCTTTTCTGAGTGGTGAATGGGCTTTTCTCAGCTGGCCAAGAGAAGGTTCCTCTGACACTCTAGGAGGCCTGATGTAACCACTTTGCCAGACTCTTTGGGGACAAAATCACTCAGATTTGGACACTGTTAGATGCCATAGTTAGAGCAAGTAGGTGTCTAGAGCAAAGTCTGATCCATCTATGCTGGGTCAGTTTATATTGTTGTGGACGAGCTGTTGGAAGAAGTGTGGCTGATCACCTTGACCCTTGCCCATTTGAGCTTCTTGGAGGTAGCCATAGCAGGTTGACTCGGTGGGTCCAGTGAGTGATTAATGCTTCCATGGAGGTGGGAAGTACCATTTGTCTTGAGGGAGGCATAAAATAAAACAGAATTATATACAGAGATTTCATTCCTTTCTGCTCCCTGCAGCCATCTGGCCAGAGAGATAAGCTCACAGACTCCCACAGACACTGGCGGACACTGAATCTTTCCTCCCCCAGACGTGCCCAGATAAAGAAATCTGGGGAGAATTCTCATTGCTAAGCAGAATTGGCTCAAGTACACATCTCCCCGAAGGATCATTTCAAGTTTATTTTGGAATCCACCAAAAATAAATACACTGTCATCCCATTGAGACTTCTGCTCAGGGTGACATAAAACTCTTTCTTACTGAAGGTGGCTGGTGAGGAAGCACACATGTCCCAAGCCTCATAATTTGGGGGAAGTAACAGTGACCATTAACCAAATGTTGCAGCTCCATCCCCAGCGTGAAACACCAGGCGCCTTCACAGCAGTGCATCTCTTGGAAGTGTGCACTGCCAGCTTCTTCCACTTGAGGGCTTAGTGACTTTGCATGCCTCACAACTGCTTCTCTCTCTGCCTCCTTCCTTAGGACCGGTGGTCGTGAAGATTCAGCGAGGCTGCGGTTCCACCTGCTATACAGTTGTTAACAACCTCCGCTTCCGTAAAATAGAGTTCTTGTGCTGCAAGAAAAGCTTCTGCAATACCCATAACATCTGGCCTGAGACCCCAGACAAGAATATTCCATGGACTTTCTGAATATGAAAGAACACAAGAAGAGCCCTGCTGGATAAAATCAAAGACCTCTAGACCAATGTCCCATTTCCCACAGTGAGCAACCAGTTGTCTCTGGGAGACCAGTCAGCACAATGTGAGGACTCTTAATCTCAGGGTTGTGAGTTTGAGCTCCATTTGGGCAAAATATTCCTGCATTGCAAGGGGTTGGACTGGATGACCCTTGTGGTCCTTTCTTCCCCAGTTCAGATGTTAATCTGAGCTGGAGAAGAATTTAATGGCTTGCAGAGCTCCCCTGTCACTTGAAGCAGGTTTTGCAAATCCCATAGCTGGAGAACTTCAGCAACATCTCACATCATAACATGACACAGGGAGGGGTTGTAACATTTGTCATTAATGGCAGCGTCACCAACCAAGAGTTGTTTGTTGTACTCACACAACCCAATTCCAAACAGCATATACAAAAGGCCACAGGATTGCCATGATTTTAAAAAGTCGACATCCACATGGGACCTAGGATATGGTTACCAGACATCCCCATTTCCCGGAGACAGTCCCCGGATTTACAAATCTGTCCCCGGACAAAACCCATCCCCGGAATGTCCCCGGATTTCATTTAATGTCCCTGGATTTATATTTTAAGTGTTGTAGATTTATTAGTAGGGAATGAATGTTGTGTGATTGGTTCAACGGCACAAGACACATCATATGGGGACTTCCGGTGAGAGCAAAATGGCGCCATGACAGTGAGCAGCTCCTGAAGCCAGCCAGAGCCGACTGCGCTACCAGGCTGGCTCTGGGCTGCTGAGACTGCCACTGCTGAGAGGGAACTGGGGACGCCTGGCGTGTCAACTGGGGAAACTGCTGACCACCAACCCCCGTGACCCAAATTGAGCCTGGAGTGAGAGCACTTGGCCACCCGGCTGATGGCCCAGCAGTGCTCCAGGGCCAGTAAAACCCCTGAAGCTGATGCAGAGAGAAGGAGGAGAGGAGAAGGAGAAGGAAGAGAGAAAAAGAGGATGGAGAAAAAAGAGGGGAGCCCTGACCTTGCTGCGCCGCCGCTGCCGCTGAGGAGGAGAGGTAGGAGAGCACTGGGAGGGCAAGAACACGTGCCAAGCCCAGACCCAACCCGAGCCTACTCCACGGTGGCTAGCGCCCCAAGAGGGCATGCCAGGGCCCAGAGGAAGGCCGCACAACAGAGGAGACCACAGAAGAGAAGATATTACTTATTTTATTTTATTTAAAAAAAATAATAACTTTTTTTCTCTTTTCAAAAAAAAAAGTGTCCCCGAATTCTTTGAAAAAAATCTGGTAACCTTAACCTAGGATAACATGACCCCTATTGATGAATGGCCTTCATCTTCATCTTGAGTGAAGCTAGCCTAATACTAGCAGCTGCTAGTCATGATGGCTACATTCCACCTCCACTGTCAGAGGCAGTATAGGTTGTGGGAAGTCACAAATGGGGAAAGCACCCTTGCATTCTGGTCCTCCTTTGGCGTGCCTCATGGTCATCTGGTTGGTCACTGCGAGAACAGGATGCTGGTCTAGACTGGACTCTGGCCTCATCCACCACTCCTAGTCCTCTATTAGGTTGAATCTGAAATTCCAACTTTGCATTTTCACAGATTTCACAGACTCCAAATACGATTTAAGAAGACTAAGAACCTAGAGAATTAGCAAAGCAGTTGCACTGTCTCACCAAGTCAGAAAATTACCTCTGCAGCCAAGAAAACCTGATGAGATTCTAATGCTAGCTGGGATAGGGTTACTGCCTACATCCAGACATTTCTCTTAAAATATCTCCAAGTCCTTGCTACAGAGCATGCTATTGTCCTTGGGTAGAATGGGGCATTCTGACCTCTGTGCAATTGAATTCAAGGACAGCTTTTTGGCAACTCAGGGTGTTGTGAAACTACAAAGACAAATGCCTTGGGTTTCTGTGGTCCACCCAGGATGAGAAATCTTTCTTTTTTCCCTTTAATGTGATTACTCTGGTGCTAATAAGCCAACTCTAATATCAGTGAAGGTTTGCCCCTCAGCCCACCCTGTGCAGAGGTTTAGCCTCCTAGTCTGGTCCCCATCTCTGACCTGGTCAATAGTTTGGATATGATGCTTTATTATTTCTTTCCCATCTCCAGGTATTATTACACAGAAGCTGATTTTTTAAATAGATCATTACCTCAAGCCGTTGCATTTTGTTAGTTCCTATTGCAAACCAGCACATATATTTTTTTACAAAATCTGGGCCCTTTAATTTCCATCAGACTCAGAGCAGATCTATACTATGTACCTGTCAGGGAACTGCCATCGGAACTAGCGGAGGAGGCGAGGCTCCACAGCGATGCTGGAGAGGGGCCAAGCAGGGATAGAGGCAGGTCTCCAGCTGGGGAAGAAAATCAGCGCAACACCAGGGATAGAGGGGGGCCGATGGGGAGAGCAGAGAGGGGGCTCCAGGACTCTTCGCAGGAGACCAGCGAGGAGAGCACAGGTCCTCCGCTGCCCACACCCACCCTGCGCAGAAGACTTCCGCGCAGGGAAAGTAGGCGGTGACTTGGCGTCAAAGAACTTCTTTGCTGGAAGAGGTTTAAGAAACGCCCACTGACGGATTCTGCCAGCGACTGAACAGCCACGGAGTGGATGGCTGTCCAGCGAGAAATGGTTTAACCAGCCAACCTAGCCCAGAGCGGCGGCAACTTACGCACAAGCAACCCCTAAAGCCATTACAGTACCTTTTCTCCTTTTTTTGGAAAATCAGGTTAACAATCCTGGCTCCCCCCCCCCAATAATCCTGTGAATTACAATTTATTGAATAAATGAGACTCTTTAAAGATTTCTGCACACCAGGATTCCCTGAGGAATTACAAATAAACTGGTGCAAGGCTGCAATTGAGATATGCCATCATTAATACAATATAAAATATGAGCTAACTTTCAACAAAATAATTTGACTTTACCCTCATTTTTCATCAATAATATTATTATTATTATTATTATTATTATTATTATTATTATTATTATTATTATTTGCATGTACATCTTGGAGGCAAGCACATCAGTGAAAAAATAGTTAAATGTGTTTTTAAAAACACTAAAAACAATTAAAAGCATTTTAAAGCAATCAAAAAACTATAAAACATTAAAAACAAAAATTATTAGTTGCTTTATACCAAAAGAAAGTCTCAAAGCAACTTAACATTACAAGTAACTAAATCATGTATTGGATATGCCTGCTGCAACAGATCAGTTTTCTTTTCTTTTTTAATTCAATCTTTCTTGGTTTATAAACAGCACAGACACACAAAGAAGAAAAAAGCAGCACATAACTCACAAAAGAAAAAAAGAAAACAGTACAATGAGAAAACACAAAAATACTTCAGCCATCGACTTTTGACCTCCTTGGTGTGGGTTCTTGGTTTCCTTGTAACTTGCCTCTATTTTTCAATAAACTTAGCCTGTATTATATCTTATTTGTGTTCTTTATACCTTATGCAATTCCAAGAGTTATTCAAAGCATTCTAAAGTTTTAATATGGGGACAATGTTCTTTTAAATATTGCCTATAAATCTCCCATTCCTTTTTAAACTTTTGGGTCGGTCGATCCCTGATCTTTTCCATCACATTCGCTAGTTCCATATATTCAAGCAGTTTAACTTGCCTCTCCTCCTTTGATGGAACATACCGTATTTTTCGCCCTATAGGACGAACTTTTCCCCCTCCAAAAATGAAGGGGAAATGTGTGTGCGTCCTATGGGGCAAATGCAGGCTTTCGCTGAAGCCTGGGGAGCGAGAGGGATCGGTGCACACCGACCCCTCTTGCTCTCCAGGCTTCGCGCAGCTCTCCGCAAGCCGTGGGAGCCCGGGGCTGGGCTCCCACGGCTTGTGGAGAGTTGCCTGCATGCCGAAGCCTGGGCGCGCTGAGCTCAGCACGCCCAGGCTTTGAGCTTCCCGCAGCTCTCCTCAAGCGGTGGGAGCCCGGCGCTGGGCTCCCACAGGTTGCGAAGAGCTGCCTGTTCTGGGGGCTGGGGTTGCGGGAAGCTCGGGCTTCCCCCGCCCCAGCCCCGCGCCTGGGGAAATTCCCCCCCCCTTATTTCCCCCCCAAAAAAAAACTAGGTGCGCCTTATGGGCCGGTGCGTCCTATGGGGCGAAAAATACGGTATTTTCAACAGATATCTACTGAAGATTCTTCCCTAATGTCAACAGGCAGAAAATTCCAGCCACACTAAAGGAACTATTCCTTCCAGCGGTGTTAACTTGAATAAAATATGGGGTGAGGGGTAGGTAGGCCCCAACCCACATAATCACATGCACACTACCTGAATGACAATGCCCATCAACTTGGGGGGTGGACCCCCTCAAATATTTTATAGGGTGCATGTGAAGGGACCTCAGCCCCATGAGTTGGCTTCTATGATTTCTTATTAATGCAGAATAAACCCAGTGAAACTTGCATGAAGATGGGTGAGAAATTTGGTTAAGTCTGCCCTTTCATAGGAACCCATCTAATTCACATGTCCTGAAAACAATGCATGAATCAAAAGGAAACTATCGTTCAGAATCCATGCTTCTCAGGATTTTGTAATACAGTTACCCAATTAAGAAAGCATATAAAAAATTGTATATTAAAGGAAAATGTGCACAGAAGAACAAACATAAGTGAAAATACACTGTATAAGGGGAAAGTCCTTGATGAGTGTATTATGCAAAATTATATTAAAAGGTGGCAAATATTAGGAGAAATGCTATAACTTCTTTTTGCGAGGACTTTTAAAGAAAACCATAAAGTTGTACTGAAATATGGTCAAGATTTGGAAATACAGTCACAGCTGGGAAATGAGGAGGGACCAAAATTGACAGACTCTCACAGCACTATTTGCAGATAAACATGTTTAGGGAGATCAAACACTCTTGAGTCTGCTCAAAGATGAGTTTATTGGACAAAGAGTTCACATTCTCCATATACAAAGAAGTGCTGAATTAGGGATGGGCAGGTTACTGCTCCAGCTTCTATTAGCTGTACTTGGAATCATCCCAGATGTTGACATTGTTGCACTTAGGGGTGCTGCCGCAGCAGAAGGTAAAGTTCCTATAGTTTGAGTTTTCTTGTAGTCGTCTACATTTGGAAGTGCAGCCCCTGTCCACGAACAGAACTTCATAATCTGTGATGATGAGTTGAGAAAGAATGAGCAAAGAATGAGCTTCAAGGGCCAGTAACGTTCTGCAGGAAATATCTCAAACACTCTCTGACCTGAACACACACCCTCCAACATTTCTCTAATGAAAATAGGGATGTACTGTTCAACAACAACAACATCATTTTTTTAAAAAAATTATACCCTGTGCATCTGACTAAGTTACCCCAGCCATTCTGGGTGGCTTCCAATAGCATAATAAAACTATTCAGGGCTGCCTTCAGATGTCTTCTAAAGGTTGTATAGTTACTTATCTCCTTGATTCAGGGATCGCATAACTCTACACCCTCCAAGATTTCGCCAATGAAAATAGGGATGTCCTAAGGAAAAGTGGGACATTCCAGGATCAAATCAGAAACAGGGATGGCTTTTGTAAATCCGGGACTGTCCCTGGAAAATAGGGACACTTGGAGGGTCTGTGAACATCAAAGGAAATAACAAACACAATGTAATTTTTATTTTTTTCTAAAATGAAATGACATTTTTTTTTAAAAAAAACAAACCATTCCTCTGGGCTAAAGCCCTCCAGGACATTGGCCTGGCAGTTCAACTACCTCCAGTCCATCTGTCCACCTGCCAGTCTTAGGATTGCAGCCATAGGATTGCATCCAATGCTAGCCATACTCAGAGTAAATCTATTGAAAGGAAGGGGCTTTTAAATTTCAGTGAGTTTATTCTTGAGTAGAAGTTAGTTGGCTATAGCCCTAAGTATCCCAAGTATGAATGATGTTGGATTTAGATCAGAGGTCGCCAGTCTGGTGCCTGTAGGCTCAGGGGCACCCTTGAGCTCGCCCTCTGGTGCCCACAAAAACCTCAGAGCAACCCCAAACACTGCCCCTTGGGTTACCCCTTTCTCCCAAGAAAATACGGTACATAGTTTCCCACCACCCCTTCCCTTTTAATACTTACTCCAGCTGACCATCCGGTTGTAGCAGAGCTCGTTCTTTTTGGTGATACAACTGCCTGATTTATTTGCACATTTACCATCTGGCTGTACGTCGGCACAGGTAAGACATATGAGAGGCCTATAACCACGAGGTACTTCTGTGGAGGGGGAAAAATCATTTGCTGAATGGCTGCAATGTATTGAGTTGGATAAACTGGCTCCAATGCACTAGAAAAATTTTCTTGGGTTACCGTAAACAAAACAAAAAAAACCCCCAACCAAAAACCCTGGGACATTTTGCCAAATTTAAAAAATCCGCCCAGATGGAAATGTTAATCCTGAAAAAGAGGACGTGTGTGGGAAAGGAGGACATATGGTAACCGTAACGTGATGATATTCAAGAAACAATCCCAGCTCTGTCGCCTGGGTGTTTACAAAGTCTCCCTGAACTCTTTGGGATTCACTCTGAAATAAGTCCACATAGGATTGCAGCCCTGGTTGAACTATGCCTCATTTGGACTACTGTATTTTTCAGTGTATAAGATGAGGGTTTTATACTATAAAATAAGGTTTAAAACCCGGGGGTGTCTTATACACGGGTAGTGGGTAGGGGTGACAGGTGATTGGTTGCAGTGGTTGTCATTGGCGATTTTGTGTGTGATTGGTGGCTGTGGCAAGGCTTGCTTTGTATTGGCTGGTGGTGTGTTAAGTGGGTGTGTGATTGGTTGCTTCTTCAAGGGCTGCTGTGGATTGGCTGCTGCTGCGGCAATTGTGCTTCCTATTTCCTGCTGCTGTTTGCGCTTGTTGCAGACTACAGTGGTACCTTGGGTTACATACGCTTCAGGTTACATATGCTTCAGGTTACAGACTCCATTAACCCAGAAATAGTACCTCGGGTTAAGAACTTTGCTTCAGGATGAGAACAGAAATCGCACAGCAGTGGTGCGCCGGCAGTGGAAGGCCCCATTAGCTAAAGTGGTGCTTCAGGTTAAGAACAGTTTCAGGTTAAGAACGGACCTCTGGAATGAATTAAGTACTTAACCCAAGGTACCACTGTATCGGGTTAGTGGTTTACTGCATCCCCTCCCCCCAAAAAGCTCCACAACTCTGGGCTACCCCCCCCCAAAGCTCCACAACTCTGGGTCATTTTCTTAAATTGGAGTCTCCCAAAATACAGTGGTACCTTGGGTTACATACGCTTCAGGTTACAGACTCCGCTAACCCAGAAATAAGAACTTTGCTTCAGGATGAGAACAGAAATCGTGCTCCGGGGAATTAAGTTCTTAACCTGAGGTACCACTGTAGAGGGCATCTTATACACAGGGGCGTGTTATACATGGAAAAGTATGGTAATAATAATAACTTACGACTGCTTGCTAGGTAGACTGCGACTATGTAGCTCAGTGCCAGAGTTTTGTACATCTTCTTTCCCTTTCCTTCAGGGCACACGAGGAAGCTGCAGAGACAAATATCAGAGGAACAGAGAATCCCAAAGCCAGCCAGAGGCGGGGAAATGTGAACTAGATGAGCCCTGCTGGCTGAGCCCAAAAAACCATGATAGGCCAGCATCTTGTTCTCACAGTGACTGACTAGATGCCTATGGGAAGCCCAAAAGGAGGAGCTGAACGTAAAAGCTCTCTCCTGCTGCCTCTGGTTGTAGAAATGGAACACAGCCACCATAGCTAGTTGCCACCCTCTATAAATGTGTAAAACCCTAAGCTGAAAGTCATCCATCAATACAACTTGTGAGGGGATTCCATAAGTGTGGTGTGAAGGTGATTTTTATTTTATTTTGGGGGTTTCTCTTGGAACTTCCAATATTTGACTTCATTGAATGGCCCCAAGTTTGAGTACAGTGGTACCTCAGGTTTAGAACTTAATTCGTTCTGGAGGTCCGTTCTTAACCTGAAACTGTTCTTAACCTGAAGCAGTACTTTAGCTAATGGGGCCTCCCACTGCCGCTGCGCTGCCGGAGCATGATTTCTGTTCTCATCCTGAAGCAAAGTTCTTAACCTGAGGTAATATTTCTGGGTTAGCAGAGTCTGTAACCTGAAACGTATGTAACCTGAAGCGTATGTAACCCGAGGTACCACTGTATTATGAGAGAGGGATGTAAACTTCTCTCTATTCACTTTTCGCACTTGTATACATCACTATCATGTGCCACTCTGCCCACATTCCCCCCCCCCAAACTAAAAAGACCCAAATGTTGCAACCCTTCCTCTCTCCTTTCAACCCACCGTCCTTTTCTCCTCCTGGAGTGGAGTTGGGTCTTTTTATGCAGTGGGACATTTGTTTGTTTCTTGCTCTTCTACTGCCCCAAATTTATTTTACAGCATAAAATAAACTCTTTGTATTGTCATCTATTTCAGACATCTTAGGGCTGTCTCATTGTTGCTCTTTTTCGAGAGGGGGGTGCCTGCCCAAACAATGAAAGTCTGAAAGCAAACGAGAAGAAGAATGGCACACTCAACCACCCTACCCCATCCATTAGAAACGACACTAGCATAATTCAATCCAACACACACACACACACACACACAGAGGAAAGCAATAGAAAAAGGTGCAATGAAACGAAACTGATAAAATAGCCAAAATAGAGGACCCCACAGAAAGAAAGAGAGAGAGGTTGGGGGGGGGGGAACAGGGGAGAATGCAGAGGGAGGAATATGCAAAGGAAAGACAAAGGGGGGAACATATGTGTATATATGCATATATGATTTGTTACAAGAAAAACCTACTCCTTTTTTCCTTATGGGGTATCCAAGAGCCCGTATAGAGTCCTTATGTAGGTTCTCTATCGGAAGGAGAAAATAACAGAGGCCAACCAGAGAATATTGAGAAGCAAAGCAGCTAGCAAGCCTGATCTTTATTCAACTGTTGCAACAGGGTCCCCCACTCGCCCCAGGCAGGGAGGGAGGAGAGAAACCCAGAACTTTGGTGTGCAAGCACTTATATAGACTTTTGGAATTGCCTACCCTGTAAGCTCAAGACCACTCCCAAAAAAACACCATACATACATCACAGAAAGAGGTGGTCCCCAGCAGAAATTTGAGTATGTTGCTTCTCTCCTGTCTGCCAGGATACCTGATAATGCCTTATCTGATTGCCTTTTCTGGGTGGCCTGGCCATTCCTTTGAGATGGTAAATACTTAGTTCCTGAATCTCTTACGCATATTGACAGTGTGCTCAGCTTAACAGATACTTGCCAGACTGTATTTACAGGGAGGTGTGAGCCCCTACAGTCCAAAGATGATTGGAAAGCTTTTCCTATTTCCTTCCTCCTTGCAGAGAAATATTTGAGGTCCATTTGGGAGAGTCAAAACAGCTTCAGGATTGTTCTCCTGAACTATTTCAGACACATGGTTTATATACTTATGTATGTGTTTGCCTTGTACATTTATGAATACAGTTGTACCTCGGGTTACATATGCTTTGGGTTACAGATGCTTCAGGTTACAGACTCCACTAACCCAGAAATAGTACCTCAGGTTAAGAACTTTGCTTCAGGATGAGAACAGAAATCGTGCTCCGGCAGCGCGGCGGCAGCAGGAGGCCCCATTAGCTAAAGTGGTGCTTCAGGTTAAAAACAGTTTCAGGTTAAGAACAGACCTCCGGAACGAATTAAGTTCTTAACCCGAGGTACCACTATATATATAATGATCTTAGAATTCCTATAACAGTATAGTGCAGAAGAAAAGTATTCTGAATTAGATGGCTGAAAATAGGTTGTAGAGGGGGATGTTATCTCCAACTCTTTTATCCCAATAGCACTTTTTTCGAGGTTCGCTAAATGAAATGGGGTAGCGGGGTGACTGATTGTTCTCTTAAGCCCCCTTAACAAACTACAATTCCCAGAGAGGTCCTGGGACTCAGCTACAGTGGCAAAGAAAAAGCGCTTTATATGTGTTGTTTATGCATTCTACTACTGTGACACCAGATGGCGCTGTGGCGTCCCGTTTTCGCCAACCTTGGTTTCTCATACAAAGTTTACAGTGCACTTAACTGAAACACCTCTTTGATGTGTCTAGATCCAGCCCTAATTTCTGATCCGCCTCAGGTGCCAAAATGCCTGAGGATATGGCTGACCTCACAGGGCTCCAATAATCTCCCCATTTGCATTCCCCCCTTCCTCTAAGGAGCTTGATGCTATGTACCTTCTATGTACCCTGCTGTTTCTCAACTACAGTGGTACCTCCGGTTACATAACCCTCTGGTTACATAAACTTCACGTTATAAAAGTGGCAAACCCGGAGGTCTCAGACTGGGTTTCGCCATGCACGCAATGTGCAGAAGCGGTCCTCAGGTTATGGAAACCTCAGGATCTGACCGGACTTTCAGAACGGATCCTGTCTGCAACCGGAGGTACCACTGTATTGTTGCTGGGATACTTGCACCAGAAATTTCGCTCCTTAACATTCCTTATGGCAGAGTTAAGTAAAGCAATAGCTCCACCAGCTGGAAGCTAAAATCCATGCAAGGTATTGTGATACTTTCTGTTCAATGCTTTAAAACATGCCTCTCCATGTTTTAGGAAGGGGTTTGAGGGAGTGAGTGTGCAGAGTTTGAGACAGTTGTCACAATGGAGATGAGAAGCTTTGGGAGAGTTTGTTGGTGTGTTGGTGGCTGAAGAAGAAAAGATGAGATATGAAGCTATAGAGGAGAAAGAGGCCTTGTAAATTAATATAAGAACTTCGAACCTGGCCCGGTAACATATGGGCAGCCAATGCAAGCTTTTAAGTTATTTCATCTATCAAAATTTAGAAACCACTGATCCCCCGGTGTAGGATACTCGCCAGAATTCCCTTTTAACCCATTAAAGCCAAGTGATAGTTTCACTAGCTGGAAGTTAAAATCCATTAATAGCATTTCAGTGTTTTCAGTGCTTTAACAACCAAACAGAATAAAGCTGTGCCTACCTGGGAGATGCATCCGGATGGAGTGAAGGAAGGGAGAGGTCAAGACAGTGTGTAGAGCAAAGTGTTACTAAGGAGACTGGAATGTTGGGGAGGATAGAACTTGAAGCTTTGGGTACCCAGCTGGAGAGTCAGTGAGAGGAGCAAAAAAGGATGAGATGTGAAGATGGGGAAGTGGAAGGAGAGAGAGATTTTTTTTTAATGTCCTCTCAATGGTTCTAAAAATCATTACAACTTCAATGTGATATAGAAAAATAGGGGTGGTTGGCTTTTGCTGCCCAACTCCCCAAGGGACTGAGTCCCCGAAGTCCATGATCAGTCAAAGGTGATTGGATGGAGGCAGGATGCCATGAAAGCAACAGAGTTCCCTCCCTCCTAGCAATGAAGCAAGGAAGATCCAGAACCAAGGAGAAACATCTCTTTTAAGGGTTTGCATTTTCGCATGGAGAAGGAGGACATCCCCTCTACAAACAGTCAGAAATTATATCACACATAAGGTGGGGTTACTGTGGCTCAGGCAGGCCAAGGTGTGATATTCCTCAGGATTTAGCAAGTTTTACACTGTTGCTGACACAGTTTACACACAACATTAGCATTTGATAAGACAATCAGGATGCTTGTCAGACATCCCTCAATGCAGAGCATTTGGGCAAACAATTAATGACAATTAATACAAAGGAGGTTAATAGATATAGGGGAGGAATCCCTTCAGGAACGCCCCCTGATTGCTATCTGCCCACTTGTTCTCAGGCAAAGGGGGATTAAGGAGGCAGAGGAAATATTTAGAGTCTTTAGGAAAGCCAATATGACTTTTGGATTGTTCTCCTGTACTATTTTAGACATCTGGTTTATATACTTAAGTATGTGTGTTTACCCTGTGCAATTATCAACATTAATTCTATATTTGAGACCTCTGAATTCCTATAACAAATGAAACAGTGCTTATGGAAATCGCTTCAAACCTAGCTAGCTTTCTAGCTGGCTAATAACTTTTTAATAACACAAATAAATTAATAATTGCAACACTTTCTGGGATCATTCCTCCAGGAATAAGGGGGGACATCACACCATCCTACCCCTTAAACCTAACCCAGACGGATGCCCCAGAAGGACACTGTGGTCAATGGTACTGAAAGCCGCCAGGTCTAGGGGAACTAATGGAGTTATGCTGCATCATTTATTCGCTTTCACAAATCATCCACTCAGGTGACCAAGGATATTTCTACCTCAAACCTAGGCCTGAAGCATGTTCCTTATGCTCAGTATCTTCCAATGCCACCTGGATTTGAGAAGCCTCTTGAGTGTGATCTTGTGAATGAACCGGACTCATACTGCACACAACTAACACATAGCAATTTAACAAACCACAGCAACGTTTTGAAAACCTGCATGTATGTTTTTGATCAATGGGGTGGGGATGGCACCCAACTAACTTCTAGGGTGTGATTACTAACTTCTAGGGGCAAAACAGTGATGGAGAGCAGCATCTTTACCCTGCCCAGAATCTTACCACCCCTTTATTGTTTGCAATAAACTGAGTATCTCCTCTCTGCAGCTTTGAACATGAACCTTATATAGTGCTCAAAATTCCTATCACATGTTTTTCTGACTTAAAACCCATGCGATTTTTATGACCTCCTGTGCAAAAGGAGAAGCTTGTAAAAGCTCGACATTTATGGCATCAGACCACAACGGTAAATATTATTTGTATCGCTTTCATGTGGTTTTCTAGTCATTATCCAACTTCAGGCTTGACTAGAGGAAAGATGCAGGAGTCTGCATACTGTATAGGGAATTAAAACAGTTTGACACTGCGGCTTGCTGGACAGCAGGTGGCAGACTTTGGCTTTGGCATATGTAACTCTGGTTCAAAAAATAAATAAAACCTACAAGCAGCGTTCTTGTGGATTCACTCCCACTATAATAAACTCACAAGAGCCCATGCATTTTCAAGATGAGTGTTGTACCTCATTATGTGTACAGTTGCATATGCAAAGGAATTGTATGTAATAAGAGGCATAGCCTGAAAAGCAGGTCTTTTGGTCACTTTGAATTGCCAGCTCATAAAACTATAGGTGCGGCCATGAAAAATTGGTGAGATTCTAACGCTGCCTAAACCAAAACATTTTGCTTAAAAGATCTCCAAGTTCTTCAAACAAAGCATGCCATTATCTACAGGTGGAATGGGGCATTCTGACCTCTGAGCAGTTGAATTCAAGGACAGCTTTTTGGCAGCTCAGGATGTTGTGAAACTACAAAGACAAATGCCTTGGGTTTCTGTGGCCCACCCAGGATAGATGGGAGATCTTTTTTAAAAAGAATGTGATTGCTAGTGAGCCAACTATGATACCAGAAAGGCTATCTGCCCTCCCTACCCAGGGAAAGGCCGAGCCTTGTAGCATGTTCCCATATCTAAACTGTTAGGGAGTTTCGAAATGATGCTTTATTATTGCTTTCTCATCTCAAGTAATTGCGACATTGAAGTTGAATTTTTTTTGGGGGGGGGGGGGAGAAGATCATTAGTTAGAGCCTCTGCTTTTTAAAATTTCTTACTGCAACTTGCTTAATCCTGAAAGACAGAATTCAGAAACTTAGGCTGCATAATCGCTATCCGTTTAAAGCACATTCAAAGCATGCTCTCTCCCTCAAAGAATTCTTGGCACTGTAGCTTGTTAAAGGTTGCTGGGGATTATGGTGGCTCCCTGGGCAACTTTGGAAGTTTCTGAAAATACTTCTGATGAAAACCCACAGTGAGCCGTGGGTAGCTGGGTGGTGGTAGCTGGGTGGTGAGGAGACAACAGTGTCCTTTCCAATGTACTGAATAAACATGTATCATCAAATTTTTTTATTGTTTATAGCCAATGGCCATCACAATACAGTGTGAGCACAAATCACACAGCTACAAAACCAAAGACATTGCATGCACCAGACCAAGACTAATCTACAATGTCCAAAATTTAGGAAAGTTCCTTCTAGTCAGCATCCCTACAGTTTGGCACTTGCACTATTCAGAAATGTTGCCCTTATCTTTATTGCCAATAGTGCAAATAGTGCCACCCTATAGCTGATGCACTTATCAACATGTGCCAAGGATAAACATGTACCGAACAGTTTCAAAATTATCTTTGATCTTTGTGTTCCTTAATACTCTAAGATGCTGTGTTCCATAGCCCCTCCCACCATACGCCTAGAGTTAAGTTTGTAGCTGTGTTCCAATATTCCAATATTTCTAGCTGCAAACATGAAAAAGATTAGTAGGTCCTTAAACAGTAAATTCATGTAGCCATTGGATCAGGTTGTATCACCTGTCCCATCATTGAAAAACCTTTTCTGACTACCATTTTCCAAAAGGATAGTACTGATTTGCATGCCCGCCACATATGGAAATATGAACTTAGCTGTCAACATCCTCTCCAACATTAAGAACTTGAATGAGAGTTTAACCTGGGGAAAATATCCTTTCGATCATTTTTTAACTTGGCCTATCTTAAGGCAGGGTGAACCGTTGTAGTACCTTCCAGATGCTGTGGGATACAATGCTCATTGGCCCCACGTCAATATAGGCAACAGCGAAGAAAGATGGGAGTTGTTGTTCAGCAAAATCTGGAGGCAACACCTTTGGCTACCCCTGTGTCAATATCATCAGGAGTTGTCTTCATATTATTTTACTGTGCGCATCAATAATTTCCACATCCTCTTTCCCAAATCAGTCACGATTTTATGTGCTTAGATCATACTCCCCTTCACACACACCCATTTATAAACTGAAAGAAAGCAAAACCATAACAGTTTTGAGTCTCTTCTCAGGGGAAAGCTGCCTCACAGATTAGCAGTGCAAAATTAAAATATTCAGGGGAGAAGACAGCTGGATTTTTGAGACACTTACAAGCAATCTCAAAATCTTAGATTCCCATCCTCAAAATAGTTTAGCAAACAGAAACAGAAATTAATAAGCATGGCCAACTTAGATCCACTAATTCCAATGGGTCTCATTTGTGTACAAGTTAGTTGGATACAACTCTGTGTTTCTCCACTGGCCAGCAATATCCCTTTCTGCATGAAGGTATCTCTATTTCAATACCAGAGAAATGTAGCGGGAAGAGGAGATCCCTTAATGAAGGAGGGGGCAAGCTAGCAAGTAGGTAACTCAAAGCTTGGTTTGTGGCATTTATTGTGATAAATGGTATGCAGGTGTGTGCTCCTTGCTCCTTCTTATCTTGGTTGGCTCATTTATAATCTGCTTTTTGTCTTCAAATGAAGTCTTATTCAGCCATTACTGCAAACTGGAAAAATTCACATGTCAAGGAGAGGGCAGGAACATTCCTTCCACCCTCTGCAAGTTCAAGGGAGAGTGTCTCCAGTGGAGGGCCTGCTTCTTTCTTTGTAAGCTCCTTGGCAGAATGGAGAACCCTGATTTTTCCAGGGTTCTACATCAAGCTGAAGCATCCACAGCTACATGAGGGTTCTATGCTGCAGACAATCACTACTGAATTCATGGATTGCACTAGCAATGGAGGCATAGCTTAAAAACAAACAAACCCACAACCCTCATACCATGCCGCTCCTCACACTTAGAACTTCCATTCTGCAGTAACTCCCAAACAGGACTTGAGATGTTTCTTTTGCAATGGATGAAATTACATTTGGCAAAATCTGAGGTTGTTTGGGGGAAAGGGGGAACATTCTCAACACCTCCCTCTTTCTCCATCTTTTCCCACAGAGGCCTGTTACATGCCCTTCCAAAATGGCACACCTGCAATGGAGCCCATTGCAAGGAGGAACTGGAAAGAGAATTTTGAAGTGTGTGTGTGCGTGTACTGGGAGATCCTGTCCAGTTTTGGAGGACAAGCATGGAGCCCAGCTTCTTGACAGAGAGAAAGCACACCTGGCAGCCCTCTGCTCCCATAGCAACCAAATTTGTAAGCTTGTTTCTTGTCGAAGAAACATTTAGCTCAGGAGTAAAAGATTGGCTTGGGTACTGAAAAGATGACGGTTCCAGCCCTTTCTTGTTAACTCCTCTGCAGTGAACCAAATGTAGTGTGAATTTAGTCATCGTGGCTACTAGGGCTTGGGGAGAAATCAGGTGCAGTTCACATTTAAAGGCAAACTTATCTAATAGCAGTTTCTGGAACAATGTGCGAACCAAAATACAGCCATCCCACCTTAGGTATGCTCAGGCGGCAGAGCATGAGACTCTTAACCTCAGGGTCATGAGTATGAGCCCGACATTGAGCAAAAGATTCCTGCATTGCAGCGGGTTGAACTAGGTGGTCCTTGTGGCCCATTTCAACTCTACAATTCTATAATCCTTCAATAACTGCACTTCTCTGAATTTTGCAATGCAGTTCTCCAGTTAAATAATGTGTAAGAAAAATGCACATACAAGGGTTACAGCATGCATATAAATACATATTGTCATGGGATAGTGGGGGAACAGGAATCCTCCAGATCCCTGGGTGTCAGATTTCCCCCTCTAGATTCTGGCGGATCTTCCCATGCATGGTGGAGATTCGAGCGGGAGTGCTCAGTGAGTTCTGGTCTCTATAGATTGTTCTCCTGAGACAAAGGTGAGGCATAGCCAGTTTACAACCACCCCCAGAGCCATCTGCAATGAGGTGGCTCTCCTGTGGCAGGCAAGCCCATGAGGAAAAGCTTCGCCAACTGCAGCGGTCCTTAGTCAACAGCGAGACTCTTTCCTTTTGAGCATCTAGGAAAAGGAGAAAGCAAATCCAGGCCCTCTGTTATTTCATTCCAGCCTCTCCCTGGACTTCAGGGGAAATTCCTTCTCCAGACCCAATGCCTGTGTCATGTCTCATCGGTTTGGGGCTATTTACCTTTATTTAGCTTCATTTATCCATCAACAAGGCCCCTGAGAGCCCTGAGTGACTGTCCCAAAGATGGCTTGGATCTAAATCACTTTGATCTAAATTACAGAGGTCAGGAGACTAACTGAGGGTGAGGGGAGCTGGAGGATAATCAGAATGTCAAGCAGCCTTAGTTCTGTCTCTTTGAAACCAAAGAGAGAGTGTGTGTGTGTTCTCTGACATAATTATCTTTTCTTCTTTCCCCTCTTGTTTCAAGCAAAGCAGGCCTTTCTTCTAGGACTGGGATGGGGAACCTTTGGCGCTTTAGATGTCGGTGGACTCCATCTCCCATCATCCCCAGCCAGCATAACTCTTGGTCAGTGATGATGGAAGTTGTAGTACAACTATATCAGGAGGGCCTCAGGTTCCTCATCTCAGTTCTAGCATACCCTCCAATATTTATCTGATGAAAATAGGGACGTCCTATTTAACAACAACAACAACTTTATTATTTATACACTACTGTCAGAATTTGGGGAATCAGCTTCCTTCCCCATGGCCGTAAATAAGTAGATCAAATGAAAGGGAATTCTTACCAGTTTATTTCCTTGATAAACACAGCAAAGAACAAAAGAAAGCATCTAACCAGAATGGCAGTGCTCCTAATTAAGGTCACTCCCCCCTCCATCCCTATTAATCTACGTCACTTCTACGTTTTGTAATCTGAGTTTGTACCTTCTGTGCTTTCTGTTCCTACACTTTCTGAATTCTCCGTGACTTCGGGGAAGGGGGGGTGGATACCATCTAGAGACTGTGAATCTATTAGCTCTCTCTCTCTTCTGGTGTTTCTTCTGCTAGCTGTTCCCCATCCAGTATTTCCCAGCTTTTGCCTTCTATGCCCCTCTGTAAACCACTGTGCAAATCTATACTGTCCTCCTGCTCCTGGGAAGATTCAGGATCAAGATCAGGAGGAGGGGGTGGCTCCCACCATTCTTCCTCAGTGCAGCCCTCCTCAGCACGATCCCTCACATCCACCCGTTAAACATTTTTAAAAATCCCTATACAGGGCTGCCTTCAGAGGTCTTCTCTGAAGGTTGTATAGTTACTTATCTCCTTGGCTCAGGGCTGGCATAACTCCGTGTCCTCCGGCATTTCTCCAGTGAAAATAGGGACATCCTAAGAAAAAGCAGGACATTCTGGGATCAAATGAGAAACCAGGACAGCTTCTGTAAATCCAGGAGTGTCCGTGGAAAATAGGAGCACTTGGAGGGTCTGTTCTGTGAGCTTTTGCAGTGGCCAAAGGGGGTTAAACAAAACCATGATCCCGCACAAGGATGGAAGAATGAGGAAACCCCAATAAAGGAACAGTGGCAAAAGAAATGGATGAACTATGCAGAATTGGCTAAACTGACATACAAACTGTGAGATAAGGACAACTGTGACTTTAAAGAAGAATGGAAGCTTTTTACAAAGTACTTAAAAAGACAACAAAATGAATTGGACTCCTTGGCAGGTTTTGAATAAACATACACAAATTTATTGATTGATAACATGGTAGATAGGTAATATAAGGATCGATATAATTTCATAATATGCAGAGAATAACATGTGCTGAGAAATCAGAGAGAGGAGCTGAGGGAAGTCTCAGGGGGAGGGGGGAAGGAAAAATAATGAATGTGATACATTTTGATATATTGTTATGTTGAAATTGTTAATAATTTCAAGTGGTGTCATACCATTTTAAACATTCATGGTTTTCTCCAATGAATCCTGAGAACTGTTGTTAAATGTGCCGGGAGTGGTTAGGAGGCCCCTATTCTTCCACAGAACCACAATTTCCAGAGTGGTTTTACAGTCAAACACTGTTACCAATGAACTTTTCTACCTTGGTAAAGGGGAAATTGATCCACGTCACCTTAGGATATCACAGTGGGAAGGAGTGAAATAAGACCTATAGTGCTACCAGAACAGAACTTTGGGGCAGACATCCAGGACCCCACTCAGCAGAATGAACAGAAAGACCCTCAAATGCAGCAGCAGAGCTGGCTTACCACATTTTGAGGTAAGTGCAATAATACATACTATCGTTTAAAAAGCAGCCCAACTCCCTGGTAAGTCTATCAAGTCCAGAGTGTAAAATTGTCTAATGTGTACTGCTTAGAGTCAGGTCAGTTTGGGGGGAAGCAATGAGGTCTTCATTTCCTGTTAAGCCATTAGCTCAATGGATGGCCTTCAGCAAGGAGCCCTCAACGTCGAGCCACCGCCATCTGTGTTCGAGGATAATAATAACAGCTTACAATATAGGGTGGTTGTAGAGCTTATTGTTATAAATATTAAGCAGTATTCTGTTATGTGGTGTTTTGCAAGAAGTGCTTAACAGTTCTGGCAAAATCCAGAAAACCACTCTGTGTGTGTGTGTGTGTGTGTGTGTGTGTGTGTTGGGGGGCATGGAAAGGGACTTGGATCTCTGGCTAGCACCCCAATGCTATGCTCATTTTGTCAGAACAAACCATATCTGTCAACCATCCCGCTTTGAGCGAGACATCCTAGAATTACAGAAGCTGTCTCGGCTTCTGATTGGATCCTGGTATACCCCATTTTTGCTCCCACAAGAGCGTGGCCCCCAAAGATGCCCGTTTTGGGGGGCCATGCTCTCGTGTGAGTCACCTGGTTCCTATGAGAGACCCCCTAATGACATGCATTTTGGGGGGCCCTGTTGTTGCACGAGTTGCATGACTAACACGGGTCCATGGACATGAAATACGCTTGTCCTCTGTGGCATGTTGGACAGTATGGCATACTCCTTTTGTTGATCTCAACACACTATGTATCTAAGTGAAGGGTCCCAGGATCACTCACAGGCTCATGCTTCCCTTCTGTTGTCGATCAGTTCTGGCTTTAGGCATCAAGGGATCCTTTATCATATAAAATTTATACAAAGTGAGTGTCATGCATTCTTTCTGGAGTTAATAGAATAATAGGAGAAGGGGCATGGGGAAGGAAATTGGGGGCTATAACGAGAGGACAGTGCTTTGTGATGAATTCTGAAAAAGAACCTTGAGGGATCAGTGCCAGAAAATATGATTCATAGCCTGGAGAACAGACTTGTTTGACAGGAGAAAAATTGGGTATTGCTGCATATAACTCGTTCCAAATTGGAACGGGGTGGAATCAAAACCACATTTCATCAGAGTTCAGACACAGACCGGTACAAAAGAATGCTCACGTAGCCAAACCATAAAAGCCCCTTCAGAAAGGCTGAAACCAACATATATATATATATATTTCTTTCTGAAAGGTTCATCCCTTTCACCCAAAGGGGTGGAACCTGACATTAATAGGATCACTGAGCTGTGGTGTACTGGTAAATTTTGAAGTGTAGGATCCCCAATAGCCATGCAAAGTATACACCCTTGTGCAAATTAATTGAAACAAACAATGTAGTTTATTGTACAAAACTCACATATGCGTACATTAATCAACATCATGACAATCCTATGCATAGTTTCTCGGGAGAAAGTGTGACTGAACTTGTAGTGTATGCTTCATATATATATATATATATATATATATATATATATATATATATTTGTTTTCAATAACAATAATCCAATGTACATGTCATTGTATCAATAACGTATTATAATATCAATTTCAATATCAATCAATCAAATACCCAATTCTGACTGCATAGATTTAATACACACTGAAGTTTAACAAAAGACCTCCAGCCAGCTGAAATTCAACCTTTAGCTTCAAATTAGAAATGCAAACTATCTTGCAAACAAATCTAAGTTGCGAGCATGAAGTAGGAATGCCATCAAAGAAAATGAAAAAAAGTATCCTGTCTCTGTTTGATTCCATTCCCCCTTCTCTGACTTTCTGTATGCTTATCTGCCGCAAACAAACTTGAAAGCCTCATTCTCACCTCACCCGATTACCAGAGCAAACAAGGCCTTTCAATTGCCCTGAGGTTCCAGCAGATTAAGTCATTGCTTCTGCTCTGAAAGGTCCTGGAGTTGCCCTGCCCTGCGTTCTCACTCTCTCCAGCACACCACAGTCTCTGAGAGAAGCAAACACTCTTAAAAGCAACCGAACAAAGGATGTAGGAGTAAAATTGGAGGATTCCATGCTATATCACCAGGAAAAGACTCCAGACTCCTGCAATGAGGAGAGAAACAACAACACAGCCTGTATCCATTTGGGTGGATTTCAAGCATAGGCTGTTAACCTCATTGTTGTGGGCTATTTCTCATCTCCGATTGATTTGGAAAGTATTTAATTTGGAAAGCATTTGAGACCTGGCTGTTGTTGCGTTTCTTCTCTTTTTTTCACTGATAGCAGGAACCATTGAGAGCAGTAAATGAAAAACATCATTTTGTGTCTCTAAAGGGAAGCACAATAGGTTCTCGGAAATACAAGCTGACCTCCAAATAAGGAAATTGATTCGCACACTCATTTAAAACAACCTTTTTAAAAATTAAATCATTTGTTCTCTGCTTGCCAAGGCCCAGATGTGGGATGATGAGGCCTTCAACGAAGTTGCGAAGCAAGACCGAGGAGGTGGGTTCAGTTTTTCTCACGTTTGTTTGAAGGCTTCCATAACTGCATCCTCACCACACACCTCGGCTGTATAATTCATTCTCAGACCAACATTGTTGTCAAAGGGCTAAATTCACTTTGGGGATAAAAGTGGGTTGCTCAAGTGATTTCATTAAGGTTACACTTCTGAAATATACTCAGAGTCGAGTGTGGATTTCATGCTCTTTATTCAGCTCATAGCCATGAGGAATGAATGTTCCCCCAAAATATCAGCTTTATATACATTATTTACACAATTGGCCGCACGTGATTGGCTAATTCCTGGATTCTTCTGTAGGCCAATCAGGTTGCGGATTCACTTCCACCTGGAGCTGGATTGGGTGGCTCCTGCGGACCAAACATACTGCTGCATTGTTCTAGGACCAATCAGACTGCTGCATTTGGATTCTATTCAACTCAGTACATAACAACTTCTGTGTCCATTTTCCTTGCCAAAATAAAAATAGAAAAGTGGAACAAAAGCCCCCAAGGGGAGAAGAAGCAATCAGACCAGAGGAACTCCCATCAACCAAAGCAGAGAGGGTTTTTTTTAAAAAAAAGAAAACCTGAGAGCAAGACTAGGTGTGATGTAGAGAAATGTGAAAGCACGTTGTTTTCCCCCAAAGAATTCTGGGAGCTGTAGTTTCTATTCCCTTTACAGAGCTGCAATTCCAACCAGCTGTTAGCAGGCTGAGCCTAGGCTCATTGTAGTAGAATGGCGAGGGAGAGATGGACTGAGGGGCAATGATTCTCCTCTGATGGAGAGGGCAGGGCAAAAGGAAGTGGTGTGCACACAAACATGCTTGTATGAGGTAGAGATAGAAGTCAAAAGATCTTCATCCATCTAACTGCTTTTCATCCAATTGCTGTTTGTGTGCCCTTCGCAGTATGTCTGCATAGGGCACTTCTGGATACACGGTGTGTGGAATTTCACATAATTAAATTGTGTAATTAATTGCATTTTTCTATGCTGTTAATTTAAGGGACGCAGGTGGCACTGTGGTCTAAACCACTGAGCCTCTTGGGCTTGCCGATCAGAAGGCTGGCGGTTCAAATCCCAGCGACAGGGTGAGCTCCCATTGCTCGGTCTCTGCTCCTGCCAACCTAGCAGTTCAAAAGCATGCTAAAAGTGCAAGTAGATAAATAGGTAGTGCTCTGGTGGGAAGGTAAACAGTGTTTCCCTGCGCTGCACTGATTTCGCTGCTCCGTTGCGCCAGAAGCGGCTTAGCCATGCTGGCCACATGACCTGGAAAAACTGTTTGCGGACAAATGCTGGCTCCCTCGGCCTGTAAAGCGAGATGAGAGCCGCAACCCCAGAGTCGTTTGCAACTGGACTTAACTGTCAGGGATCCTTTACCTTACCTTTTTATGCTGTTCACTGGTAAACAAAGGAAACATAGCACATAAGCAGCA
This sequence comes from Podarcis filfolensis, assembly GCF_964270895.1. Lineage (NCBI taxonomy): Eukaryota > Metazoa > Chordata > Lepidosauria > Squamata > Lacertidae > Podarcis > Podarcis filfolensis. Next base: position 31,865,096 of record NC_139618.1, read on the forward strand.
ACAGACATCAAGTAAGTATCATTTGCAGACTGAGAACAACAACTATAGCAAACCCCATTTGTAATTGATTCCATTGCAGACATGGGATGAGTAAGAGAACACCAGCAATTTCTGCTCTCATTTCTGTTTCTGTCAGGATTCTCACATCTACATGTGCATCTTGCCTGTGCATTTTGTTCATGCTGGGTGGAAAAAACAACATGTACTGTAGATCCCTCTCTGTGTCATCACTGATTCTGCATCCTGACTCATCATTCCAGAAAGCTCTTGGGTCCACCATTAGCTCAAGTTCAACAACCTATTACATTAGCAATGGGGGCATGAACTGGTTCTGTGCAAGTGTAGATAACCCCCCTGGTTTCACATTCTGATGCCATTAGCCACACCTGGCCCCGGCTGTTTAAAGTTATGCTTGGCCTGCTAATTATGAGTTAAAAGCTTTGGCTCCCTCTAGCATCGAGGCATCGAGGGAATGCACACCTGCCAGGGTCTGAAAAAGTCTAGGTTTTTGCTCCCTTCCTTGACCTCGTAGTTCCTGCCTCCTGGAAGCAAGGCAAAGAAAGCCAGATCAGGTATTCTAATATTTGGATTCATAACATTCCTAAAGTTATGCTAAAAGTGAAAACCATAAAAAATACTTTGTGTTGCCATGTTTTACGGTTAAGAAAATAGACTGAAGCCGTTTTATTCTGCTCTGCCTACAAGTTCTGAGTTACATGATCATTTATTCCATCCTCATCAAATGGCTCGCATTTTCATTAGTCTACCATGTAGTGCAGGGACCCGGGTGGCACTGTGGGTTAAACCACAGAGCCTAGGGCTTGCCGATCAGATGGTCGGCAGTTCAAATCCCCATGATCGGGTAAGCTCCCATTGCTCGGTCCCTGCTTCTGCCAACCTAGCAGTTCGAAAGCACATCAAAGTGCAAGTAGATAAATAGGTACTGCTTCGGCGGGAAGGCAAATGGTGTTTCCGTGCGCTGCTCACCAGAAGTGGCTTAGTCATGCTGGCCACATGACCTGATGGCTGTCTGTGGACAAACGCCAGCTCCCTCGGCCAGTAAAGCGAGATGAGCGCCGCAACCCCAGAGTCGTCTGCAACTGAACCTAACTGTCAGGGATCCTTTACCTTTACCATGCAATGCAACCAAATCCCTCTCCTACTGACAACCTGGTCACTTTTTGAGATGATTGAGACTGGAGACACAAACACTCCTAAGCACCGTCTCCCTCTAGAGAAAGCTTGTTCAAACTTTTTTTTGGGGGGGGGTCCTACCAAGCTTCTAGGAAGCAATGGAATAGATGGGGAAACAGCTAGGATGCAGGTGGAGGAAAACCTGAAGCAAATCCATCTAGTCAGGTCAGACAAAGCTCACCTTAAAGCTGTGGTGGAAAACCTGTTGCCCCATCTGGGGGACTGCAGATTTCCTATCCCTGGTGAAGGTATTAAACAACATGAGTGGGTTCTGCGTCATCATTTATTCCTGAGAGGAAACCTAGGGCTACCATTGGATTTTTCCAAAAGGGAGATCTGGGGTTAACCTGGACTGACGTCTAAGGAATTCCAAGGGAAGAAGAAATAACTTCAGTAACCCCACCCCAAACCACTGAAAGTTCCCACCCAACTTTTGATGCCTGAAGAAGAAGCTGCAAAAGCTGGCGGTGTGGGCAGGCAGTGAAAGACAGGAATGTCACCCCAGCACCGTCTGCTTAGGAGAAACCTCTGGAAGAAACCTCAAGGAAAGCAAAAAGACTTCCAGTAGGGCCAGTGGCATTTCTCAAGGGGTGGGTGGGTCTGAATATCATGGGGCTCTGCACTTTACCAACTGCACAGGAGGCAGGAATTCAACAGGGGCAGCTTTTTCCAAAGTTTCATCTTCATGATGAGGAAAATTGCATGAGCTGGCTTTTGGCCTTTCTGCACACCAGTTAAAGGCAGAGAACTTCACTCCAGACCTCAAGATGCCAACATCCAGACTAATTTTTCTATTTTCCCCAGTTACCCCTCTGCCACCTGCATCCTGATGAAGTGTTCTGAAGGATGCTAAAGCTTGTGCACATTTTGTCCTAATGACGATATTGCCCGACTTCACGTTTTGAAGGGATTTCCTGTATGGACTAACATGGCTGCCTGTTATTTTCTTCTTCTACTGCCCAGATAAAAAGAAAGTGCCAAATCTGTATGTGCAGAACCTGGCATGTCAGGCAGTGGGGGCTGAGGGGGTCTTCAGCCCCCCAAAAAAATTCAAGGAGGGGTTTGTGACCCTGCTCTGCCTCCTTCTCCTTACCCAATGCTCTGTGGGGAGAAGGAGGCCAAGCTCTGTGCTCCCCATTCCCCACCCGGTGCATAACACCAGCATTGCAGTGGCGGGACACATGTGTGTCCTGGCCAGGCACTTAAGTACTGATGTGCTAGGCAGGGGCGGGACATGTCACATGATGTGTTACATGATGTGCCCCTCCATGTGGGTGGCAAGTTGGTGCCCCTGTGCAGATCTTTAACTTGGGTGCATCCTTCAGACACAATGTGGGGGTGGGAATGGAAAACACGCTGTGGTTTCTGGATCTGTTAAACCCGTTTAACACCTTTAGCCCAAAACAAGTTACTTGGTTCATGCACAGCCTACAGATTTTGCTTTTTTAATGTCTGCAAGCCATAAATGTGGTTTCTGGAGGGAGGAAAAAGAAAGGAAACACCACACACACACACACACACACACACACACACACACACATATATATATATATATATATATCCCAAAGGTTGAAACAAGGAACTGTTCCTTCTGAGCAGCAGCTGAGTGCCCAAATCCACATATCTACACACCTTTGTTTTTAAATGCAACCCTCTAAGTTAGCCAGAGAGAAAAGGCCCAGTCTGTCCCATGTTTCTTTTCGCAAAAAAAGTCTGCTCCATCTGGCAATTATGTCATGTGCATAACATACCCCATGACCAGGACTAATGAGGCAAAAGGTGGTTGGGTGGGGGGAGAAGAGACCCAAAACATAAGACTCGTGTATTTAAGAAGGGGGAGTGAGGTAGCCTTCCCTCTGGCTAGAAACTGGCCTGGCTGAATTTCCTCTATCCCAGTGTAAGCACCAGGGCCCCTGCTGAACAGACGCCAAGTCAGAACAGCTCTTGGAATCTGGTCTTTTTCTTGTCTACGGTTACGGAATTTTCCAGAAGGTTTTCTCCCAGTTCTGTTAAAAATGATTCTGCGGCTGTGTACACACCGTACATTCAAAGGGTGCCCCCCCCTTCAAAAAGGGGAAAAAAAGAATACTGGGAACTGTAGTTTACCCCTCACAAAGGTACAATTTTCAGGAGACTTGAGGTGGGGAAAACACACCTTAAATGGGCTTCAAATGTATGGTGCGTGTGCAGCACAGAGGTCAAATTATCTGAAAGGAAAATAACTATACTCATGCAAAGAAGAAACTGCTCTTGAAAGGAAGGCGTATTTGGTCCATGTTACAATGAACAAGGTTCCTTGTTCGGTTTGTAAGAGCATGAGATTCTTAATCTCAGGGTCGTGAGTTTGAGCCCTGCGTAGTAGTAGTAGTAGTAGTAGTAGTAGCAGCAGCAGCAGTAGTAATAATAATTTATTATTTATACCCCACCCATCTGGCCAGGCCTCCCCAGCCACTCTGGGTGGCTTCCAACAAAATATTAAAATACAGTAATGCAGCAAACATTAAAAGCTTCCCTAAACAGGGCTGCCTTCAGATGTCTCCTAAAAGTCTGGTAGTTGTTGTTCTCTTTGACATCCGGTGGGAGGGTGTTCCACAGGGCAGGTGCCACCACTGAGAAGGCCCTCTGCCTGGTTCCCTGTAACCTCACTTCTCACAGGGAGGGAACCAGCAGAAGGCCCTCGACACTGGACCTCAGTGTCCGGGCTGATCAATGGGGGTGGAGATGCTCCTTCAGATATATGTTGAGCAAAGGAGTCCTGCATTGCAGGCGGTTGGACTAGATGACTCTTGTGACCCCATCCAACTCTACAATTCTATGATTCTATAATTCCCTATCTACCTCTTGTAATTTCACTGGTTCTGGGAAGAAAAACTGTGCATGTCAATCAGGCCAGGCATTGGCACATGTTATACTGATGAAAGTGCCAGGGTCCCACTACCGCTGACCCCTGCTTGTGCCATTGCCAGTTCCTCTATAAAAAAGTATTGGAAACTGGAACTTAGACGAGCACCAGGCAGCTGCAGAGAGTCACTGTGTTAACACCCCCTCCCCAAACCCACTCTCACGCAATGCGGCTGGATTCCCTGATTTCTTTTCTCATTCTCTAATATTCTAGGTCCTTGTTGTAAACTGCAAATCACCTTGCGGTAAATGCACATGCAAATTTGGTAGCATTAGTAGCTATAGAAATTGTTACTTCTGGTTGTTGTTCTTCTACGTTAGCCAGAGAAAGAAGGCCCAGTCTGTCTTACATTTCCTTTTGCAGGTGTGGGGGACTCCCTGGTACTGAATGGGGTAACTGTGCCCCTGAAGGACCAGGTGCTCAGCCTATGGGTCATTTTGGACTCACAGCTGTCCATGGAGGCGCAGGTGAATTCTGCATCTAGGGCGGCTGTCTACCAGCTCCATCTGGTATGCAGGCTGAGACCCTACCTGCTTGGAAAGTGTCTAAACAGAGTGGTACATGCATTGGTTATCTCCTGCTTGGGCTACTGCAATGTGCTCTATGTGGGGCTACATTCGAAGGTGACTCAGAACCTACAATTAATCCAGAATGTGACAGCTAGACTGGTGGCCAGGAGTGGCTGCCAGGACCATAAAAGAACTACATTGGCTCCCAGTACACTTCCAAGTGCAATTCAAAGTGTTGGCACTGACCTTTAAAGCCCTAAACGGCCTTGGCCCTGTATCCCTGAAGGAGCCAGTTCACCCCAGGAGACACTGAGATCTAGCTCTGAGAGGCTTCTGGTGATTCCCTCAGTGTGATAATTGAGCTTACAGGGAACCAGTGATGTAGAAAATAGCTAAATAAGCTGAAAACCAAGACCAAATAAACCAAATGAAGATGTCCTAAGAGAAATATGAACCTTTTCCTCAATTTTGCCTGTTAGTCTGCTCTGCTCTGCTTTTAATTCATTGCTCTCATTGTTCTTCTCCTTCAAATCCCTTCTTTCCTTTCTGTCAAATAAAGCATTTTTCTTTCTTCCCTGCACTGCCCATTACCCTATTTCCTGAATTTACCCTATCTCTATTTTTATAATTGTATCCAAGTATTTTCTTGTAATTGTCTCCAGGTAATTTTAAATTGTATCTAGCTATTTCTCTTGTAATTGTGTCTTTACTACATATAAATGTGAATCCCTAAGGTGATCCTTATGCAATTGTTACATTTGGAGTCTTTGCAATGGAATCGACCCCTTTGTATCCTTGTGCCTTATCAGTGTTTGTTCAAATTCTCAATGATTGCAACCGCTTTCAGGAAAATAAGAATTGGAACCCATATGTTCAAAATGCGTCACTTTATTGTAACCACGAAAGCATAAATGTTATTTTTAGCCTCAACCCAATCACTTCCACTCAGCTCCTCTTCCTTCTTCCGTAAAGTGCCAGACGACCAGATCCATTTCCTTTGACCCTGCGGGGGAGAGGAATTCAGCTGTTAGATAAAACTCTCATCCCTATTGTTATTCTAGAAAAACCAAATTGTCATATCATTTGCCATCTCACCCTAGATTTCTAGGTACATTGGTACCTTGGGTTAAGAACAGCTCAGTTTATGAACATCTTGGGTTAAGAACGCTGCAAACCCGGAAGTAGGTGTTTTGGTTTGTGAACTTTGCCTTGGAATAATAACATATTTTGCTTCCTGTTGAGTGTGTTCCGTTTGTAAATTGAGTCCCCCCTACTGCTATGGGAAAACACACCTTGGTTTAAGAACACTTTGGTTTAAGAATGAACTTCTGGAATGGATTAAGTTCGTAAACCAAGGTACCACCGTATTACCTTACTCACGTAGATAGGAATTCGCACCCCCACTTTGTATCTTGCACCCAAACCTCCCTTTTGCACCCTGCACCCATGTACCTCCCCCTTACCTTGTAAACTGCTGAACCTGTGATGAATAAGACCACCCACAGTTGTGACTGTATAAACTTCTGGGTTTAACTTTAGGCGGGGTTCCTCATACCTTTTGTCACCTTTGCGAAGGGAACCCGGTTGCACCCGAATAAAGGATCTTTGCTTTTAAAAAATCGCTTGCTTCTTTCTCTCCTTGGTTGGATGTCACCCATCTTCTTCGACCGTAGAGGACCCCTTTGGGGCCCCGAACCAAATTCTCTGTGCTTTACATCACCAGGCAGAGGGCTTTTTTTTAATATAGTGGTGCCCTCCCTGTGAAACGCATTTCCATCAGATGTCAAACAGATAAACAACCATTTACGGTAACTTTTAGAATACATCTGAAGGCAGCCCCTGTACAAAGAAGTTTTTTTTAAAATGTTAAATGCTTTATTATGTTTTAATATATTTTGGAAGCCATCCAGAGTGGCTGGGGCAACCCAGTCAGATGGGTGGAGTATAAATAATTAAAGTATTAGTATTAGTATTGACATCCTTATTTTCATCAGAGAAATGTTGGAGGGTATGACTTAAGCATTGAAGGCTGCAGTTCTGTACACACAGTTACCTTGGGATAAGCCCTGCTGAAGGGACGCAGGTGGCGCTGTGGGTTAAACCACAGAGCCTAGGACTTGCCGATCAGAAGGTCGGTGGTTCGAATCCCCGTGATGGGGTGAGCTCCCGTTGCTTGGTCCCTGCTCCTGCCAACCTAGCAGTTCGAAAGCACATCAAAGTGCAAGTAGATAAATAGGTACCACTCTGGCGGGAAGGTAAACGGCGTTTCCATGCACTGCTCTGGTTCGCCAGAAGCGGCTTAGTCATGCTGGCCACATGACCCGGAAGCTGTACGCCGGCTCCCTTGGCCAATAAAGCGAGATGAGCACCGCAACCCCAGAGTCAGCCACGACTGGACCTAATGGTCAGGGGTCCCTTTACCTTTACCTTTAGGCCTTGCTGAACACAGTAGGACTTGCAACCTGCCGAAGAAACATATGTAGGCTTGTGCTGTATGAGTCCTGCAAGTTAAAATATCCCAGAAGAACTTGCTGGGTCTGAGCCCCCTGTAATAATATGGTTTTTTTAAAAAAACCACTCCATTTGTACAGTGAAAAGGACAGAGGATGTTTTGTTGGGCTTTGCAATGGGAGAGGCATTATTTGAAGGTATGAGGGGATGGACTGACCAGGTGTCTGTCCACAGCTGTTAATAGGCCTCATTCCTGGTGGGCTCACTCAGCTGCAGAGAAGAGGCTTCTTGCTTTCCTTGGTTTTAAATCAGTCCCCCTGCCACCCCTTTCACCTCTTAAGATTCCTGCCACGGGCTATACGGTGCGGAATGAAGCCTGATCCTTTACAAGAGGAAGGCAGAGGGCACAGGGGTTGCATTCCAAGGGCAGTGCTGAAGCCTGCAGGTGGACTGCCATGTAACTGACAACTCTGAAATGCGATGGGGGAAATTAGAGGCCCAGGCCACCCATTTGGGTTGCTATAGACAGTTACCTGAGCGATGGTGCATTGTAATTTGCCACTGATTGCCTTTCAAAGGACGGGTGCCTATCAAGCCTCAAAGTGAGAGCGGAGAAATCCTTTCTCAACTTATTGAACAGCTCCCATATGTAGGGCTTCCATATGGACATTACCTGGATTTCAAAGGCAGAATTGATGGGGGAGTGCATTTCTGAAAGGCAGTGCTTTGTCCTGAAACTTAGGCAAGTCAATTGAAAAACCGTGGGGGTTTTTCAACAACTTTGGGGTTTGTCTAAAAAAAAAAAAAAAAAAAAAAAAAAAAGCTCAGAGTGTCCTGGTTTTTACTTTTTGAAATATGGCAACCCTACCATAAGTTTTGGGCTCTACTGCATTGCCATTAAGGGTTTTTTGATTTTTTGATTTTTTTATTCATTTTTCATTTTTGTTCATTACATACATCTCAAATTCTTAACATTTACTATATATTCCTCCCTCCCTCCCCTCCAAGACTTCCCCCAACTTGCATTTCTGATTTGTTTATATTTTCACCCACTTTGCTATCTCTCAACAGAAAAAAGTTATTAATAACATAACATCAAACCTTAAAAACAAAAAAATAAAATTAAATACATCATCTTATTTCACTATCTTTCAAACATTTTCTGATGCTAATAATGTGGGTGTTTATTTAAATCCTGCCGTCAAGTCTATTGCCTTTCTTTGTTTCTGCAAATATAGTATGAATGGTTCCCAATCTTTTTCAAAGTCTCTGTTGTCTTTTTCTCTTAGTCTTTCTTTCATTTTTGCCAGTTCTGCATAGTTCATCAATTTCTCTTGCCATTGTTCTTTAGTTGGTATTTCTCCAGTCTTCCAAGACTGGAAAATTGGCCATTAAGGGATTTTTGGACCAGACTCAGTCAGAGGCATCGGAGTCACATGACAATGCCACTTCTAGCTCCATATCTGTGATCCGGAATGACTGGAAGTGGTCACCTAGGCTTTGCTATTATTGTGCGTAATTTCATGAGGTAACTAAGACAGCAAGGGGTCTCTTTCTGACCCCTAATGTTTGAAAGGCTTCACCATACAGCTTTCTCTTATTAGAATTATTATATTTATTGCCTGCTATTCACCAGCAAGTCCCAGGGTAGCTTGCACCAATTTCAAATTCAGAATTCAAAGCAGTTTAATTCCCACCACAGGAATAGGGTGAGTCTTGAAAACACACGTCTCTGGCATCAAAAAGCTGGGGTAAAGAGGTACATCTTCAGCATTCACCAAAAGCTGATAGTGTGCCTCAAATCCTGTTCCTGATTCCCAGGGACCACCAGTGAGTGCATGGAAATTTAAATGAAGATGGCTTGTTGCATGGTTAATGCTTCCCATTTAAGGGATAAGAAGTACATTGCTTGCCATGCAGAAACCACATTTAGTGACTTCCCTTCCGGTAAGTGCAATATATGCTTCATGCTCCTTACACTATCTTCAGATGGTGAACAATATCGGGGAAGGGCCTTGGCCTTTCAAATTTCAGTGGTGCCCTGTGTGAAGCCAACCCCTTCTGTTCTGCATGTGCACTACATTGTAGTTTTTGCACCCCCCTCGCCTCAACACCCAGCGCAGGGGAACCAGTTGCATGGCCCTTAATCTGCCGCTGACAATATTAGGTACCTCCACAGGAGTTATTTGGGAGAAACGTTCCCCATTCTCTTTATGTGAAGGTGGTTTGGCCCTCTCTGTCTCCAAATTAGGTGGATCTACAGCTTCTCTTGCTACTCCTGGGTGCATTGTGCTTCTCCAAGAGCCCTTATTCAGATGTCATACTCACCAGTAAGTAGAACACAGAGCAGAGAGAGTGGTGATGAGTCTGCCACCTCTGCCCTCCATCCGTCAACTTGTGAAGGGTGATTGTCTGCAATGGGGAGTCTCCTTTATTTCCTGATTTCTACAGCACACAGTTAGTTTACACAAGTAGAGGAGACTCCCCATTACAGACAGCAGTCTTCTACTTCATGGAGGGCAACAGGGACAGCATTGGGAGGTGCAACTAGTATGCTTCTCCCCATTAACTCCCCCCTCCATATTAGGAACATAGTGTCAGTTTGCATTTCTTGGTGCAGAAAGTATTGATCTGATGTGTAGAGATCTTTCCTGTTCTAATTAATTCAAGAGGGTTCTCAAAGCTTCTCTGTGTGAAAGAAACAAGCAGAAGGTTCATGATGTTTGGGTTATACCATCAGAGAAGCACAGCTGGTCTAAACTGGTTCTCTTATAGTCAACATGACCTTGATAGAAAGAGATAAGTAAGGCCAGAAGGATCCTTCCATCTGGTGTGGTGTTCTGTATGTAGTGTTAAGCTTTAGACTTATTATTATACAGTAAGTTAAGTCTGCTGCAAACTGGATTTCTTACGGACAGGGCCAATCCTGAATGTATTGGATTTGTGACCATTATGCTCATTTGCCTTCAATAGCAGTCAAGCTGGATGAAATGCAATTGCCTCTGGTCTATTTTGGGGGAATCCTGCAACGTGTTTAAGTTTTTACTCTGCTAACTATACAATGAAATCTACTCTGGATCAATATTGAATAGAATTCAATGACACATCGAAGGCTACCTTACAGTGAATAAGAAAACTGGTGCATCTAGCTCAGTGTTGTCTCCTCACTATCTGGCAGTGGCTCTCCAGGGTTTTAGACAGTGGACATTCCCAGGCCCACCTGGAGATGCTGGGGATTGAACCAGGGACCTTCTGCATGCAAGGCAGATGTTCTCCTACCAAGCTACCAGCCCTTCCCACTTACTCATAACATCTGAAAAGGGCTGTGGTGTGCACAGAAACAGGCTTTGGCCTTCTAGCTCCTCATCTACCATTCAGGAGGACTAGAGGTGGGTGTTAGGCAACCAAGTCGTTTTGCAATGTTCTGATGTCACACTGATTTCCATTTCATAAATGAGGTGCGAATGGGGATTAAGCATCAAATAAATACCCTCAGGTGGCCATGTTTAGCCCTGCCGGCTTTGCTTAATAGTAACTGAAGGACAAAACAAGATACAGCAGCTGATGGATTTGGAAATCACTCTTGGCTAGGGTGGGAGTGGAGGGGTGGGGAGTAGGAAGGACAAAGAACGAAGAACAGCAGATAATCCTAAAAGTGATGGCAGGAGTGGAAAGCGAAGAGGGCCTGGTAAGAAATGAGCCATTGTTCCAGTCCCTGGTTAAGTCACGACAAGAGGCCCAGTAAGTGGCTCAGTGGCTGCTCAAGGAGAGCACCCTATGGAGAGAGTAAGTGCTTCCTAGGGCTCATTTTGCAGCTTTTTTCTTTCATTCCAGGCCCCAGAGTGGTCACTTACAGTGGTACCTCTGGTTACGTACTTAATTCGTTCTGGAAGTCCGTTCTTAACTTGAAACTGTTCTTAACCTGAAGTACCACTTTAGCTAATGGGGCCTCTGCTGCTGCTGTGCTGCCAGAGCACGATTTCTGTTCTCATCCTGAAGCAAAGTTCTTAACCCGAGGTACTATTTCTGGGTTAGCGGAGTCTGTAACCTGAAGCGTATGTAACCTGAGGTACCACTGTATATGCTTTGATTCTCACCTCACCTGCTTTCTGTTTTGTCACCTTTGTGGGAATGAGCTCCTCCCCAGAGTCCCTCAGATTTATAACTCAAACTGAGTTGCAGCGACACCTTCTAAAAAGGCAGAGTGAAAAGCCAGGTTGCCATGGAATTATTATTATTTCTTTGTAGTGAGGAGGGAGTGACCCACACCTAGACATGGCTGAATGTCTACTTCTAGTCTGTGGCACATTTGCATATTTTTATGCATAATTCTATTTTGTGTTTCCATGAATTTCTGCCCTTTTTAAAGGATATAAATGTGCATTTTCTCTCCAAAGCATGTATTTAAAGGTGCCTTTTACACTTAAACTGCCAAGAACTGTGTTGCAATGTCTGAGGAAGCATTAAATCTGGTGGGTAGCTAAATTCCAATCTGGACATTAGTCCAAGAAGTGCAGATCCAAGTCATTGCATAGTGGAATTTGCAAATGTCAAAATTCTCCAGGACCTCTACCCACGCTTCATAAATATGATTGTCTCACTTGGCTCATAGTTCCTCTCTCTTATGTGACTTTCCCAGTAGGCCTCAGCTCCACGAGTAGATATTCATGCAAGTATCATTAAATTTGGCCTTTTACGCCCGGATCCTACAGCTTTATTGTGTAAAAAAAAATCCTTTTAAGAACTCAGCATGTTGTGGGCTGCAAAAATAGGGGACAGGAAGCACTGGATTGGCTCCACTGGTGTGCCCATACAGCCCCAACTTTTCCATCATTTCCCCTCTCCACATCCCAGTTAAGCAGAAATGACACCACTTTCAGGAGCCTCCTGCTGCAGTTCTGTCCCACTGGGCCAGTCACTCCTGATTTCAAACCCATTTCTCCTAATGCCTAGTCTGACATTCTGACCACTACACCACACTGGCCTCATATTATCCCAGTTCAGAGCTTGCCACAATGTGATATCTCTCAGCCTGTGTTGGTTCCCCATGGCTTGGGTGCACCATTCGAATCACCCAGGAGCAGTGAGTTCTGTATTGTGGGCCCAGAACTGTCTTCCAGTTGAGGTCAGACAGGCTACCTCCCTGTAGAACATAAAGTGCTTACTGAATACTTTTTAAAAATTCCTGCAGGCATTTAAACTGCATCCTGATGTTACCGTTTTAACCAATTTTTATTTGCATTGAATTGTGTTCCTTGTATGCCGCTTAAGACATACCCAGCAACATTTCCCCAATGAAAATAGGGATGTTCTATTCATAATAATGTGGGATGCGGATGGCGCTGTGGTCTAAACCACTGAGCCTAGGGCTTGCCGATTGGAAGGTTGGCAGTTTGAATCCCCGCGACAGGGTGAGTCCCAGCTCCTGCCCAGCTAGCAGTTCAAAAGCACATCAAAGTGCAAGTAGATAAATAGGTACCACTCCAGCAGGAAGGTAAACGGCGTTTCCGTGCACTGCTCTGGTTCGCCAGAGGTGGCTTAGTCATGCTGGCCACATGACCCAGAAGCAGTACACCAGCTCTCTCGGCCAGTAAAGCGAGATGAGCGCCGCAACCCCAGAGTCATCCACGACTAAGGGTCAGGGGTACCTTTACCTTTTAGTCACAACAATAAATGCCCCACCCATCAGACTGGATTGCCCCAGCTACTCTGGGCGCTTCCAACATATATAAAATCATAACAAAACATTAAACATTTTAAAAAACTTCCCTATACAGGATTGTTTTCAGGTGTCTTCAAAAGTTTGTATCTTATCTCCTTGGCTCAGAGGTCACATAACTCCATACTATCCAACATTTTTCGAATGAAAAGAGGGACATCCTAAGGGAAAGTGGGACATTGTGGGATCAAATCAGAAACCAGAATGGCTCCTATAAATCGAGGACTGTCCCTGGAAAACAGGGACCCTTGGAGGGTCTGTTAAGAGACAATTGTAATTAAGTAGTGTGTAAATTATCTAAATTAATTCATAAATAGCAGTCACACTGGAGCCAAAAGCAAGATCCATTAAATCTGAGGAGTATCAGGAAGTTCAGAAATATGGAAGCTGGTTTTTCTTATGACCATCCCTGCCACTGGGGTCAGGACTGTACGGAAACAAGACAGACTCCTCAGCTCCCTGAAGTCTGAAAAAGCTAAGAAACGGGTGGGGGATGACAGGCGGGGCCTGGCAGTTATATGTCAGCACTTGTGATAGGGAAGGCTTCTTCCTAGCTTTGTGTCACTCATCCCTGAGCAATTTAACTGCCATCATGTCCTGCGATTCTGTCAGAGCGGGAGGCACAGAGAAGAGATCAGTCTTTTAGTAGAGAAGGGCAGGGGGATGTCACATGACCAAGATGATACACTAGAGGCTTTGTTCCGGCCTTCTTCTTGGGTCACAGTCGGGATCCAGCAGCCCAACTATGGGGGAAGAGTGAAAGAGAGTTGGGGGTGGGGTGGGGAGAGGAGATACCAGATTTGACTAACTCTTCAGCAATCCTAGCAATTTGCTGCTTTGACTACCATGAGCAGCCCTTAAAAATGATGCCTGTGTGTTAACTCATTGATTGCCTAGATTTATTCTTCCAGCAGGGAAACTCAACTGGTGGCAAATTCCATTGCACTCTTCTCGGGCCTTGACCAGGGTGGAAGGCTAATGAGACCACGGTCTGTCTTCAGCCATGACAAGAGCTGTCAGCATGGTACTATCTGCCTGCAAGGATAAGAGAAGCAGTGCCAAGAACTCTGCATCAGATAGGCCATTTTGGGAGATTCCTCCAACTTCAAACCCCTGGGAACAAAGATTGATAAAGAGATGAGATTAGGCATTGTGGTGCCGGAGTGGACCTGAGGCATGCAGGCATTGCCCAACCAAGGCCTTGGTCTTCTTGTCTCAGAAAAATATAACCCTCTTTCACAAAGGAAGAAAACTAGAGAGCACATTTTGCAAAGCACTGGTCAGCAGTTCTTAAGGGACATTTTAAGAGAATTCCTTTCAAAACTATGTATGTTTGTGTGCAGATGACCATCTCCAAATGCTGGCTCACATCTTCCTCTTTTGTTATTTTGGAAAGCTTTGTGTAAAGAGCTAATTACTCCATTATTATTACTTCACCTAAGGCTCTCATCTGTTTGGTTTTTTAAAGTGACTTTTATTCTTGCAGGCCAAGACAATCTGGTGACAGCGAGGCCTGCAAAATTTTGGGCAACTGCCATTGAAATGTATGGTGCTAGTATGGTGCCCTCTGCATCTTAATTCTTACAGTTGTTGATTTGGCCATTTCATTGGTTCGGTTGCATTTTTTTATGCTTGATATATAACAATAAATTGCAATGGCTGGTGGCTGGTGCACAGTACATTTCTGTCTATAGAGAGAGAGAGAGAGAGAGAGGATGTTCTGGTTGTGATCTGGCAACCCTACAACAGGGGAATAACAACACAATTGCACTTTTTAAATATTCTGCTGTTTGTAATCCCACCAGTGACAAAATGCCAAGATCAACTCCCTCAGAGCCAGTTTTAGTTTTCATCATGGCCTCTCCTATCTCCTCCAAGTCTTTCTTGGCAGAAGCCTATGAAAAATCAGCCAGAACAATGTTTTGAAATGCTAAGGATGGGAAGGAAAATGCAGAAGTCCTTTTGGCCAAGAGATCTGAAGCCCTAGAGATGGATGTTTATGGTAACAAGAGCAATTGCTGGAAAACCTCTGAACTAAATCAAATTGTATGAGCCACTGAGACAAAACAATCAGCAGTTTGTGAGAGGACTGTTTTCCCCATATACAAATGTTTTCATTTAGATTAAGAGAAAATAACAAAGGCGGGGGGAACCTCTTGTAGTGGACCTCAGTCATCCATCTTTTAAACCAATTCTTCCAACATCGCAGCAGGAGCTTCACTAGAACTATACCAGTGATAGAATGATGCGAAAACTTCAGTCTGTTTAGTTTTCTTTGCTTAACTATACACAATATGGCTGCCTATCACAATCAGCGGGAGAAACCACAACTTCAAGGGCAGCCCTACTATTAGGCATGGGTGAGGAAGCCCACTTCAGCTGGCAGTTGCTGGAGTACCTATAAAAGGCAACAAATCGATTATTTGTGGTGTTGTGGTTTTAGCACCAAGGTTTCACCATTTGAACTTCCCATCACCGGCACCCAAATCTCCTGGACCATCCTTGAACACTTCTTTCAAATACACATCATGTGAAACAAAACGAAAATCTTAATTGCTCAGAGCCAGCCCACCCATTGGGTAAGGAAGACAACTGACCTTCAAATGGTGCCAAGCAGTTCTCTGCCAAGTATCAATTTCCAGAGCTTCTCTCACTTTGTGATGTGCTTTTCCTGTAACAACCACATTTCCAGTCAACAGATTAGGCTCCAAATTGTCCTCAGAAATAGCAGCAGCTTTATGTTTGTACAAAGAGTGGGGGAACGGCACAAGGGGGAGGGCTTAAAAACCCTGTCCTGTTCACTTTAGCAAAGCATGCCTGATGGTGAAGCACCACCACATAGCCCAGAAAGGTGGCATTTGCAATTGATGTGACTCTTTATGCAACATGCCCCTCCCTCCAGAGCGTCTGATATATTCATTTTTGTACGCATATTCTGTTTAGAGAAGTGCACCACAAAATTCAGAAGAGTAACAAATTTTGAAGGATAGCTGTATATTTCAGTCCACATATTGCTTTGGAAAGTGTGAATTAGGTACCTTACGCCAATCAGATAGAGCTTATAACTCATAACTGCTGCCTCCCACATTGTTTTACTGTGTTTGCAGCACTGAAGTGACCCGAGCACCGTGTATGGAGGTCCTGAGCTGCCCAGACAATGAGACCTCCCTCTTGGCTTCACTGATGTGGTCCAAAGGAAAGCACAGCAACATGTTTAGCACCATCTTTGCTGCAGGAGTTGCCAAGGTGCCATCCAACTGCCTTGGGGACTCCACTCTAGATTTGTATAGGTTTTTGTCCTTGGCCTTTTCTTCTCCCAAAGATGAACTGCAAGGCAGCAGGTGTGGATTGTTCCTTGGGATTTACTCCCCAAGCCTTTCTCATGAATGAGAACAGCCACAAATCAGCAGAGATTTAGGAACAGAGTTTTCCTTCTCCTAGATCGGCTACCTTCCTAGGTTGACAAGCCCCACCTGCCCCTCATTTCCCTCAGCAGCACATGCAGAAACTGCTTTATTGACTGTTAGACCCACTATTGGTCTCGTCCATCGGTGCTCATTAAAATGCAAAGCGAAGCCAATTCTCCCCCACCCCTAACACAGCTGTTGTTGGATTACAGTTCACCTCACCCCTGATTATTGGCTGTCATGGCTGGGGCTGGTGAGAATTGGAGCCCAACTCTGGTTTCATTCATATATATATATATATATATATATATATATATATATATATATATTGATTTTAACAAATAAATTATAAAATGTACCACAAAACTTATCACTTATACAATCTTTTTAGACTTCCATCAGCACCTCTGATGATCCACCATTTTAACCACTTCTTATGCATTTCTTAACTTTATATTGCCTTTACATCTCTTAACAAATCATCCTTCCCCTTCTCCATTTTTGCAATACTTCCAATAATACTCCTCACAAAACTTCTTGCAAACCTACAAACGTTGTCTGATCTTCACAAATACTTTTCAAGTAGTCCGTAAATTTACTCCAGTCTTCCGTGAATTTCTGGTCCCACCGGTTTCGAATCCTTTCTGTTAGTTTATCTAGTTCTGCATAGTCCATTAACTTCATCCTCCATTCTTCAATCGTCGGTAATTCTTCTTGCTTCCATTTTTGGGCCAGTAATATTCTTGTTGCTGTTATTGCATATAAGAAGAGTTTACCTTCCTTTCTATTTATATCACTCCCCACAATGCCCAGTAAAAATGCTTCTGGTTTCTTTATGAATGTATATTTCAACATTTTTTTCATCTCATTATATATCATCTCCCAGAAGCATTTCACCTTTTTACATTCCCACCACATGTGATAAAATGTTCCCTCTTTTTCTTTACTTTTTTTTTATATAATATTTATTAAAATTTTACAAAAAACAAAGGTTTACAAAATACAAAGAAAGCATATAAAAAGAAAAAAGTCAGAAAAAACATACAAAAATACATAAAAAAGAAAAAAAATAAAAAAATAAAAAAATGCAAAATGCAAAAAGCAAATAGGTAAGAGAAAAAAATTAAAAACAAATCCATTTTTTAATATCTATAAACTCATTTGCTTGTTTCCTTGACCTCCTCAAACCTCCCCTTTTTGTATTCCCATTTACATAATCAAATCCGCAAATCCTTACCCTCTTTTATTTATCTTAACTCTATATCTTAACATATTATGACTATATATTTTCGTCCATTATCAATCCATTTTTGCATATTCTTGTTAACTTTGTTGCTAATGCCGCTTATTTTCAATCCAGCATCATTTTAACATTCATTAATTTTACAATTTTTCTGCAGATAGTCTTTAAATTTCTTCCAATCTTCTTCCACCAACTCTTCTCCCAGGTCTCGGATTCTGCCAGTCATTTCTGCCAATTCCATATAGTCCATCACCTTCATCTGCCACTCTTCCAGGGTGGGTAAATCTTGTGTCTTCCAATACTTTGCAATAAGTATTCTTGCTGCTGTTGTTGCATACATAAAGAAAGTTCTATCCTTCTTTGGCACCAATTGGCCGACTATGCCCAGGAGAAAGGCCTCTGGTTTCTTCAGAAAGGTATATTTAAATACCTTTTTCATTTCATTATAGATCATCTCCCAGAAAGCCTTAATCTTTGGGCACGTCCACCAAAGGTGAAAGAATGTACCTTCATTTTCTTTACATTTCCAACATTTATTATCGGGCAGATGATATATTTTTGCAAGCTTGACTGGTGTCATGTACCACCTGTATATCATTTTCATAATATTCTCTCTTAAGGCATTACATGCCATAAATTTCATACCGGTGGTCCATAACTGTTCCCAGTCAGCAAACATAATGTTATGTCCAACATCTTGTGCCCATTTAATCATAGCAGATTTAACCGTTTCATCCTGCATATTCCATTTTAACAGCAAGTTATACATTCTTGAAAGTATCTTAGTTTTGGGATCTAACCGTTCTGTTTCCAATTTTGATTTTTCCACCTGGAAGCCAATTTTTTTGTCCAAATTATAGGCCTCTCTTATTTGATAATAATGAAGCCAATCTTGCACTTTATCTTTTAATTTCTCAAAACTCTGCAATTTCAATTTGTCTCCTTCTTGTTCCAAAATTTCCCAATATTTTGGCCATTTGGCCTCCATATTGAGCTTCTTCTGAGCCTTTTTTCTTTACATTTCCAACATTTATTACTGACTTTATACATTTTCGCTAACTTGACATGGAGCCCAACTCTGGTTTCATGTGGTTGGAACACTGGTGAAAAACTGCTGGGTCACAGCTTAGCCATGCCTGCTATATTGCTTCCCTCTGGGAGTATTCAGGATGAAGTTTCTCCTGTGCAAGGCAATGCTGAGCAGCAGGAAGGCAGGACCAGAAGGGTTGTAGCTTATCTGCCCTGCATGCAGAAGGCCCCAGATTCAATTCCCAGCACCTCTAGGGAGCGCTGGGAGAGGATCCTGCCTAAAACCCCAGGGACCCACTGCCAGTCAGTGTAGTCAATACTGAACTAGATGGACCAATGGTCTGACTCAGTGTGAAGGAGCTGCTTGCATTCCTCTTTGCCGATTCTACCATGACATGGCCTTTAGATTCCAAACACAAAAACAGTTTCCCGATTGTTCCATGTCCAAACCAGCAGCACAAGCTTGACTTCTGAGGTCAGGGTCAGGGCATTTCCAGGCTCCCATGAGCCTCCATTCTTTTCCTCCTTCAAAAACACTCCCTCTACTGGTCCACGTCAGAACATTTTGGGGCTGTTATCTTCCAGTGTTAAAAACAAATCTTTAAAACAACAACCGGGAGTAACGGCAGAAGCTTGACACAGCCACGCTGAGAAACCCTCAACAGCTGCAGCAAACTGGCTTCCCGCTTTCCCACTGAAGTTCTTATTTATTAGAATTATATGGGCATTATCTCAGCAGTAAAACAGAACATCTGGAACAGTTTCTTGAGCTGCCTCTAATTGCCTCATTACTAGCCCACAGAAAGCGTAACCTGCACTTGAGCAGCAGCCTGGAGAAATCCAATTGCTCTTCACCATACTTGATGTTCAGCAGCAGAGCACATGGCCTATGTTGATGTCAGAGAAAGTGGAAATACAGCTAAACTGGGTGGATCTGCAAAAGCAGGACTGGTGAACTGTTCTTGTTCAAAGGCAGCATTCCCTTGGAGGCAGTGGTGTAGCATAGGGGGCCACAGGGGCAGTTGCCTCAGGTGCAAAAATTTTAAGGTAAAGGTAAAGGTACCCCTGCCCGTACGGGCCAGTCTTGACAGACTCTAGGGTTGTGCGCTCATCTCACTCTAGAGGCCGGGAGCCAGCGCTGTCCGCAGAAACTTCCGTATCACATGGCCAGCGTGACAAGCTGCATCTGGCGAGCCAGCACAGCACACGGAACGCCGTTTACCTTCCCGCTGGTAAGCGGTCCCTATTTATCTACTTGCACCCGGGGGTGCTTTCGAACTGTTAGGTTGGCAGGCGCTGGGACCGAACGACGGGAGCGCACCCCGCCGCGGGGATTCGAACCGCCGACCATGCGATCGGCAAGTCCTAGGCACTGAGGTTTTACCCACAGCGCCACCCACGTCCCTCTACAAAAATTTTAGGATGTGCAAAATTTCAAACCCCCCGGTGCTGCCTCAATACAGCTGCACACTTCCGTCACTGGGCTCCACTGAAAACGGCTTCTCCATGCAAACCAGGAAATGACCTCTCCAGACAATGGAATGTCTCTACTTTTTTGATATCTGCGGCTGTGATCTCCTGGGTGGCACAGATGCCATTAGGCACTTGAATGTGCATGCATATTTCATCTGTTTCCCTCCCACCCACCCCTCCGCGCAGCCCCGGGCACTGGCAACCCACGCTACGCCACTGCTTGGAGGTGATCATTTGACGTCTGCATGCCAGAGCCAGTGGTGGTGAGACCAAAGCCAGCAGTGGGCGGGGGCAGAACTGATAACAGGGAGGGGTGCAAAGCCAGTGAAGGGTGGAGCCAGAGCCAAAAGAGGGTGGGAATCCTTTTATCCTCTCTCTTTCTGCCACTCCTTTTTTCTCTTTCTCCAGCTCACCTCTGGCCCCTCACTCCATTTTTTCACCGACTTTCCTACCACATGAAATCAGGCTGTGCATGGTACTGATGCCATTCAATTCAATCATCATGTGTGTCAACTCCATTAACAGGCTCTATATTTGACTACCTGTCCAGTGCCACTTCTATTTCTGACGCCTCAGTGATCTTCCTCTTCCCGAAAAATCTCCTGTGGGAAATAAGTAAGTTATCTGCTTTAAGAGTGTGACGTCTGCCTCTAATGGTGATTCAGGGAAGGAAAAATAACCTCTTCAGGGCCAAATATTGAACCCTGGACACCTGCTTTAAAAGGTCAATAATGCTTGCCACTTCTCTTAAAGCAGCCACTGGAACGGAAGGGGAGAGAAGGGTACAGACTGGGACTCCAATGTAGAGGGAGAGCAGTTAAATGGTACCATTTCTCCTGGGCCATTCTCTCCCTGGAAGTTACCTCATCTCCCAAAATAATAATAATAATAAATCTATTTATCCCTAAAGCTCTTTGCTGCTGATAGCACATTTGGGGTTCAAAGCACAGCTTCATGGGGATACATTTGGCAGGGAAATGGTGTGAGAGTAAAGGTTAAATCGACCCTGCCTCTTTATGGTTTTGATTTGAACTAGAATGTATCTCGCTTTGAAAGCAAAGCCAGTACAAAGAGGGGATGACCCTGATCTAGTTGCATTTATCTTGTTGCATCTCTTACCATCCCCCTTTTTTCCTCCACTGGCTTAAATCCTCATTAACAGACCAAGAGCTCTTAATTATCATGTGTGCTTCCCGACGATAGAGCAGCCTGGAGCCTCCTCAACAGAGAGAAACATGTTTCCCTGAGATCATCACAAGCCTTGCGGCTTTCCTTCATGAATAATCCCCTTGTTTTCTGTCTGGAGTGGTTTGGAGTGTGGGGGGCTGAGAATATATTGAGTGGAGGAGAGGGGGGTAGCCCGGGAGCGAAGGAGATTCACTTTCTCTTCAGCGCCGAGCTGGCAGGGGGTACAATCGGATACCGTCCCAGGCAGGGAAGGCGGCAGCGATCAGGCTAGGCATGCGTGTGTGAAAAGGGCGAGCGAACAAGCGAGCAGCACATCTGCATGAGAAAAGAAATTCTTGGCCACAACCTCGCCTTTTCACAGGGGCGACCCCTGAAGGTGGTTCCTTTTGTGGGCTCCTTATGGAGTTGGTATAGCACAGCTAGCCAATTTTACCAGCCATTGTATGGCCCACTTCATCCTTTAGGGATTAGACACAGCCCTGACAATCGCCCAGAGTGGACTTGAACGGTGCAAGTTCCTACCCCTTCTTCTCCCCTCTTGAACCATAATATATTCTGTTTGGCTGCCTAAGTGAGAACAATATAATCTCTTGCTCCCAAGAGAGGACAGGTTCCAAGAACACAGTCTCATTTGGGTTTGTTTGTTTTTTTTTTAAAAAAAACCACAAACCCCTCCACGTTTTAGGGATGGGGGAGGGTGTTCAATGACATATTAAATGCCAAAGGCTAGGAGCACCTTCGCTGGGTTCACTAGTACGACAAAAGTGACTAGGCCACTGTAACTTCCATCTTGGAATACTGCAATGTGCTATACATGGGGCTGTCCTTGAAGATGATTTGGTCAAAAAGCTCAACAACTTTGCCAAGAAGAAAGCTCAACAACTTTTCTTCCCAGATTTTCACTGTTTGAAGCATGGCAAACCTTACCTATAGCCCCATGTATTAGGTTGGAGGCCTAAATGCAGGTCGGTTTGCTGAAAAAAGTGGACCAAGCGAAGTTCTCCTTCTGCCCTTTGATAAGGTCACCTGGTGTGCTTCAAATGATTATGTTTACATGCTCTGAGAAATACCCACAGCTGCCCGTTTTCCACGGAAGGGGGGTAGTTGCACCCACTGGAAGAGGAGCCCAGGCGCTTGCTGAATTTCTCCATGACTAAGATAGTGTTGGCCGATCCATCACACACATCTTTCTTCAGATGGGAGCAAGAATGCACCAACCCATGGAGATTATCTGAATGAAATACAGTCCTAAGCACTATTGTTTGAAGTAAAAATGGCTGTTCCTTGCAGCCCATTTCACATCTGCAATAGTCTTGTACACAAGTTAAAAAGCAGCTGGAAACCAATCCAGAAACAGAGCTACTGATAAAAAATAAATAGAGGGATATAACACAGCTTCCACAACAGCCCCTTGCCCTGGGTCTCTCTATTCTGGCTAGGGATGGACTATAGTTGAGACAGCTGTTCTGTTCTGACTCAGCACATCCTTTGTGAATAAATGGGAGACATCCTAAAGTTCTAACAGTCTCTTCCCTCCTCCCTCCTCTGCACCATCTTGACCTTGGTCACATGGGAGAGGTTGCAGATATAAAAGGTTAATACCCGGTCACATGTAGGGGTCAAGTAGCTGCTCATTCAAGGAGCTACTGTTGCATATTTTGCCCTCTGTGTATCCCAGATCACTGTCCCTCCCTGCTTGCCCACAAAGGGAATAACCTGAGCAAGTCTGGCTAATGTAGTATAAGAATTTTGCTGTAGGAACAAGGTAGTTCATTGTGACAGTGGGTTATTTTTAACCCATGGTATTTATTAGAAGGTCATACGACCCTCGACGGGGTAAGCTCCCTTTGTTCGGTCCCTGCTCCGGCCAACCCAGCAGTTTGAAAGCACGCAGTGCAAGTAGATGAATAGGTACTGCTCCAGCAGGAAGGTAAACGGTGTTTCCGTGTGCTGCTCTGGTTTCACCAGAAGCAGCTTAGTCATGCTGGTCACATGACCTGGAAAAACAGGGGTACAGGGAGTGGGCTGGGATGGGGGACTCCCTCGTCCTGAATGGGGCAACTGTGCCCCTGAAGGTGCACAGCCTGGGAGTCATTTTGGACTCACAGCTGTCCATGGAGGCTCATGTTAATTCTGTGTCCAGGGCAGCTGTTTATCAGCTCCATCTGGTACACAGGCTGAGACCCTACCTGCTTGCGGACTGTCCTGCCAGAGTGGTGCGTGCTCTAGTTATCTCCTGCTTGGACTACTGCAACACTCTCTATGTGGGGCTACCTTTGAAGGTGACCCAGAAACTACAACTAATCCAGAATGCGGCAGCTAGACTGGTGACTGGCAGCCGCCGCTGAGACCACATAACACTGGTCCTGAAAGACCTACATTGGCACCCAGTACATTTCCAAGCACAATTCAAAGTGTTGGTGCTGACCTTTAAAGCTCTAAACAGCCTTGGCCCAGTATACCTGAAGGAGCGTCTCCATCCCCATCAGTCAACCCGGCCACTGAGGTCCAGCTCCGAGGGCCTTCTGGAGGTTCCCTCACTGTGAGAAGCTAAGTTACAGGGAACCAGGCAGAGGGCCTTCTCGGTAGTGGTGCCTGCCTTGTGGAACGTCCTCCCATCAGATGTCAAAGAAATAAACAATTACCTGATGTTTAGAAGACATCTGGAGGCAGGCCTGTTTAGGGAAGTTTTAAATGACTGATGTTTTAATGTATTTTCAATCTTGTGTTGGAAGCCGCCCAGAGTGGCTGGGGAAACCCAGCCAGATGGGTGGGGTATAAATAATATATCATCATCATCATCATCATCATCACATCATTGGTGTCCCTGGCTAGCAGGAGCCAGTGCAATGAGTCCCACTAGTGCAAGAGGGCTTTCTCCCCTCAGTGCCCTGCCCAATTTTTTCTGGAGGGTCAGGGGAATCCCCAGAACAACCTGCAGGAGTAGGAGAGGGGAGATTTTCCATCTGGCAGGCAAAAATACTTGTACTCATGGAACTGAAAAGCCTACTGTGACGCTGAATTCCACCCTAACCCTTTTTCTTTCTTGTAATCATGCATTAGTTCATTGGATGCTGTGTTGTATAGAAAAAGTCATATGAAATAAATTATTTATTTACAATAGTGAAAAACAATGAATCTGGCTTTTTAACAGGTGGCGCATCTTTGATATTCAGTGCAACATAGGAGACCCTCCTCAAGCAATGCCTTGAGAGCCAGTGTGGTGTAGTGGTTAAGAGTGGTAGTCTCATAATCTGGGGAACCGGGTTCGCGTCTCTGCTCCTCCACATGCAGCTGCTGGGTGACCTTGGGCCAGTCACACTTCTCTGAAGTCTCTCAGCCCCACTCACCTCACAGAGTGTTTGTTGTGGGGGAGGAAGGTTAAGGAGAATGTTAGCAGCTTTGAGACTCCTTCGGGTAGTGATAAAGTGGGATATCAAATCCAAACTCTTCTTCTTCTTCTTCCCTTACAATGCACCTCTCATGGATCAGTGATGCATCTGAATGCAAAATGTCCTTCCTTTAAGGAAACAATGAGGAAGGAAAGG
Organism: Podarcis filfolensis; assembly: GCF_964270895.1. Classification (NCBI taxonomy): domain Eukaryota; kingdom Metazoa; phylum Chordata; class Lepidosauria; order Squamata; family Lacertidae; genus Podarcis; species Podarcis filfolensis. The sequence continues at coordinate 31,889,759 of NC_139618.1, forward strand.
AACTGAGGGCTGCTTCGCACATCCTTGTTCCTGAAATAGAGAGAACATTCCTGAACAAGTCCAAATATGGGCATCGCCCTGTGAGAAGACAGGTGTCTCCATCAAGCTTCCCAGCCTTTGTACTCAGAGCAAAATATATGTTCACATTCATATTCAAAACATTATTTTTTTCCTTCATAGAGATGATCAAATGTGAAGTGGTCGATTGTGATATATGATTCCAGTTTCCAAAGCATGGGCAATGTGCGTGCATAGCTTGTTGTGCCCTGAAGGTGGCAGCACATGTCTCAGAAGAGCAACCATTGTTTCTTCATCTGAGTATCTCGTTACAGAACCACATTTTTGGCTGAAGTTGACATCCTGAGTTTTGAACAGAAAATGCACCCAAACGGGCTGTGTTGGGAAGACAGTAAGACAGTGGCTGATGGAGCCAATAAAAACAGGTGCAGGAAGGAAACAGGATTCCTATCAGTAAACCACAAGGGAGCGGTTCACCCTAAGCACCAGATGACTCCATATGGGATCTTGCAACTTTAGCAGATATGTAGGGGACAATTGGATGACCTAGTTGTTAATTCATAGAAGTGAAGCTTCTTGGTTTCAGTTCCTTCTTCAATCTCTGTTGAATTCCAGTGGTATAGTAATGGAAGGTTTGTTCACATGCTGTTTGTGGGATAAATGTTAAGGAGAATGTAAGTTGAGTGGTTACTGTGCATAACAACTGGCTCAAGTGCATATTCACCAGGCCTCCTGGAGAATGTGTACATAAACTATCCATGAAGAGGGAATGGTACACATTTTTCATCCAGTATCCGGGAGCCAGCGTACAGCTTCCGGGTCATGTGGCCAGCATGACTAAGCCACTTCTGGCGAACCAGAGCAGCTCACGGAAATGCCGTTTACCTTCCCACCGGAGCGGTACCTTTTTATCTACTTGCACTTTGTGCTTTTGAACTGCTAGGTTGGCAGGAGCAGGGACTGAACAATGGGAGCTCACCCCATCGCGGGGATTCAAACCGCTGACCTTCTGATCGGCAAGCCCTAGGCTCTGTGGTTTAACCCACAGTGCCACCCACGTCCCTAAGCCCAAGTAGTGAGTACCAAAATGAGTTCTAGTTCAAGACAAAACCTTGGACAGCTCCAAATGGAGCTCATTTTGAAGAATTTCCCTCCCTCCCCCACACATACAAACAAGTCCTAGACCAGGAGTTGTCAACCTGGTCCCTACCGCCCACAAGTGGACGTTTCAGGATTCTAGGTGGGCAGTAGGGGGTTCTATGGAAGAAGCTGAATCCTCCTTCCATCGAGCACTGGTGGGCGGTAAGGAAATTTTACCATCAAGACAGATGCATTAGTGGGCGGTAGGTATAAAAAGGTTGACTACCCCTGCCCTAGTCCAAGGGTGGGGCACCTGTGGCCCTCTAAGTGTTGATGGATTTCAGCTGCCATCAGCCACAGGGACAGTGGTCAGCGATGAAGGGGAGTTGTGGTCTCAAAACATTCGGAGGGGTACAGATTCCCTTCTCTGCCCTTGATCAAGACCTAAATAGGACTGCAGCTCCACCTCTGCTGGGAGACACCTCTTGTATTAAAATGGTTCCTGCCTATCCTAGCAACCTTTGGATCCAAGAATGCTGGATGTAGTTCTATGCCAAAAATGACTTCTACATTTTAGATCATTCTTCATTAATTAGTTAATTGGAAAAGAAACTGCATTCAAATATTATCAAACGAGAGTGAACATTTCAGTGAAATTGTCATGGGAAGGGTGCAGGGTTTTTGGTGCACTTATTTTTCTTCTGAGGTAGCTGAGTGTTGAGGACACGGGTGGCGCTGTAGTCTAAGCCACTGAGCATCTTGGGCTTGCTGATCAGAAGGTCAGCGGTTCGAATCCCCGCGATGGGGTGAGCTCCCATTGTTCGGTCCCAGCTCCTGCCCGCCTAGCAGTTTGAAAGCACGTCAAAGTGCAAGTAGATAAATAGGTACCACTCTGGTGGGAAGGTAAACAGTATTTCCGTGCACTGCTCTGGTTTGCCAGAAGCAGCTTAGTCATGCTGGCCACATGACCTGGAAGCTGTCTGCGAACGAATGCCAGCTCCCTCGGCCTATAGAACGAGATGAGCATGCAACCCCAGAGTCGTCCATGACTGGACCTAACCTTTACCTTTAGCTGAGTGTTCTTTTTTCATGCTGTAAAGCATCTCTCCAGCAGAGAGCAATCTGCAGCCTCCCCAGGTGACAGCACTTTCTGAAAACTCCATATAGGCTGGGCTTTCTTGTAGATGTGGGAAGTTGCAGGATCTGACTGATATACTCTTGACAGCTGTGCTCCTGACAGCTGTTAATTGTTTTTTGTTTTTGTGTATAAAGAAGTGACATCTTTTTAGTTTTGAATAAATCAGTGCAGAAACATTTTAAAAGTAAAGAGGATTTCCTTTAAAAACAAAATTAGCAAGAATACTGATCTGAGGCACATGGTAGACAGTCTCCCCAGTTTCCCATGCTTAGGGGAAGACCTCAGGAGGTAACACCTCTGATGGAGCTTTTTAAGATCAGGAAGTTCAGGCATCTGGGGAGGCTGCAGAATGCTGGAGGAAAGAAAGAAAGAATAGTGATTGTGTCAAAACAATAAAGTAAGCTCGGTGCACACTCACCAAAATTACAAAGAAATTCTAAAGTGCCCAGTGAATGAGTCAGAGTAGCTGAAGTCTCCTTCTAGCGGGAAGGAAACCTTTTGAGAAATTAGTCGACAGGTCTCATAGTAGCACTAATAGGAAGGACTGTGGTTTAACATGGTTTCCCTGGTGGAGCCATTGGAATCTAAGGACAACAGCAGCATGACCTTGTCAGGCTGGGAAGGTGGTAGCAAAATGGGCTTTTCAGTGCTGGGGCTTCTGGGAGATCTTATCTTACATCTGAATTGGCTCAAGGAGAAGGGCCCGGACTTGGAACCATTGAGAAATTTAATGTTTGAAATTTTGATGCAGAAAAGGTGAAATGCACCTTTTGGATTAACGTTTTTTAATGTCTGATGTTTTATCGTATCATCATCATCATCATTAATTCTGTTGGGAGCCACCCAGAGTGGCTGGGGAATAATAATAATTATTATTAATGAGTGTTCAGAACTTAACTATCCACTGGATGTTGAACTTCTTTGAGTGTGGCCATCACAGTTCCGTGCAGCACATTTCAATAAGAGAAAATAAGTTTTACAATGCATATAGGGAGGGAGGGAGGGAGATGGAGAGAGTGCTCTAAAACACATATTTGAATATGTTTTGATGCACATTTTTGTGTGCACTTTTTTAATAAACAACAACAACCCAGCAACAATTTGAAAATTAACTTGGAAGTGGCATGGAACAGAATTCTACTGGAGTGTTGCCCTGACATTCTTAAATTATGACCAACATGTTGTGGGGGAGCGGAGTGATTGAGATTACACCCAGATTCCACCCAGACCTGCCATCATTCTGTTGATTGGACCTTGTGTACAAAATGTCTGTGTGTAGAGGTTCTGAATGCTAGATACGTAGGCTGCAGGCTCTGTAGCTAGAGTCATACCCTACATGGCTTTTGCAAGTTACAGATCCTGCACACCTGCTGCTTATAAGTGTGCCAAGTCTGATCAATGCACAGAGATTGGGATAGATCCAGCTGGTGTGATCCTGGCCCCCCCTCCTACTTCCATGCATTGATGGAACCTGCTTTAGGAAAACATCTGTGGAAGACTTGAACCACAAGGGATCTCTGAAGCAGACCCACAAAGGAAGATCCATTTGTTTCAAAAGTGGCAGCAACATAGGTCAAAATATCAGTGCTTACAACTCTATCTCTCTCTCTTTCTTGGACAGTGCTCTGTTGACCAGACTGTGTGCCATATTATGTATGATTGTTTTGATGCTAGTGTGAAATGATGTTTATACGTACAGTGAGGGGGGAAAGTATTTGATCCCCTGCTAAATTTGCCCGTTTGCCCTCTGATGATGGACAGGACCATGTATAGTCAAATCTTGGGTGAGCACCTCCTTCCCTGAGCCAGGGCATTGAAAATGGGTCGAGAATGGGTATTCAAGCATGACAATGACCCAAAACACATGGCCAAGGCAACAAAGGAGTGGCTCAAGAAGAAGCCCATTAAGGTCCTGGATTGGCCTAGTCAGTCTCCAGACCTTAATCCCATCAAAAATCTGTGGAGGGAGCTGAAGGTTCACATCAGCCACAAAATCTTACTGACTTGGAGAGGATCTGCAAAGACGAATGGAACAAAATACCTCCTGAGATGTGTGCAAACCTGGTGGCCACCTACAAGAAAAGTCTGACCTCTGTAATTGCCAGCAAGGGTTTTGCCACCAAGTACTAAGTCATTTTTTGCAAAGGGATCAACTACTTGTTTCACTCATTATATTGCACATCCATCTCTGACTTTTGTCTTTTGGGTTTCTGGGGGTTTTCCTGGTGTTATTCTGTCTCTCACAGCTACAATAAACCTGCCATTAAAATTATGGACTGGTAATTTCTTCATCAGAGGGCAAATGGGCAAATTTAGCAGGAGATTTTCAATTTCATTGATTTTCAATTTCATTGTTCTGTATGGGACAATGACTATAAAGATATCGTATATCGGATCAAATACTTTCCCCCCCTCACTGTACTTGTACATGTATACTTGACTTCATTGTCTACCTTGGGCTGGGTGCTGCTCTCTCAAGCATTTAAAGATAGACACAACCCAGAGGCTATTATATAAATAAAATCACTATAAATAAAATCACTTGTCTTCAGTGGCATTCTGATTTCCTGAAACTCAGTGGCCCCCCCCTTGGCTATGACTACTAATCTGGGAACAAGGCAGGAAGAACCAAGGCAGAGGGGGGTGGGGGTGGGGAGAGCTAGCGTGTCCCGCACAGTGTTGTGTTTAATGAGGTGACTTCCAGTTGTAAATGAAACAGAGGGCGGGGTACATTGTATGAACTTTGACCACGGCTGTCCATCTCGGCTTTTATCCGGGAGTTTTATGAGCTGCATAAGCTTCTCTGAGAGACCCACCACAGCTTTGGAGCATTGCGGCCAGACTGAAAAAAAAGGAATTGGGGGGGGGGACGGCAAGAGCCCTTGTGAGAAGGGAAGAGGGGGCAGAGGAAAGTGTTGCAGGCTCAGAGGAAAGAGGACAAGGGGGGGGGAGCTGGCGGGGAGGAGCTGGAGGAGTGAAGAGCCCTCCTCCGACTTGACAATGAACTTGTGTTACGCTCCCAGTTAGGGATGGAGAAGAAATCTGTTCTGAATGGGTTTCAGCTAGGGATTGGGGAACAGAATGGATTCAGTTCATGTTTAAAGGTGAACTTACATTTTTTTTTAAATGCAAAACAAAACCAAATTCTTTATAGTGTCAAATACAATTCTCAGCTTGTAGGTACAAACGTGTATGTGGAACATAAAAATCATGAATTGTGCCCCCACCCCAAAGTTATTCAGATGTAATTATGATAAGGAAAATGGGAAGCAAGTTAGCACAAAACGTAACAATGAATTCTGAAAAACCACAAATTTAAGGCACAAAAATTTTCACTCTCCCCAAAAGGCAAGTCTCTTAGCTCCATTTGTTCTTAATTTTGCTTCCTACAGTAAGCTGCAGGTTTTGAATTATAACCACCTCATTTTAAATCACTTTGACTTGAATATTAAAGAGAACGTGAAAATTTCACATAATTCACACTTTCCCACCCAAACCACGGGCCAACCGAAACTCAGCCATCCTTCAAAATTTGCAGTTCTCTAGAGATTTGAATGCAGTTCTCCAGCCAAGCAATGTGTACAAAAATGCACATACCGGGGGGTAAATTATGCATTAGCAATCCTTAAATGGGTGAAGATAGCGTATAAAATTGTGTTATATTCAGCAGGGATTGGTTTGGGTGGGTGCATGCAAAAATGTGTTACGAGACATTTGCAACAATGTGCTGATGAATTTTTGTGACGTGTTTTTTTTTTATAAAAAAAATCCAGCACACTGATGTGGGAAAGTGGAGAACTGAATATAACATTGTAAAAATGAGAAACAAACTGGCAAACTCCTGCACCCCTAGATACAGTTTTTGACAGTCTCAGCCCTGTTGAGCTTTGTTCGCATTGAGCTGCCTCTTGCATAGAAGCACCCTGCTTGTACATCATCATTTTGCTTTTTATTTTAACGCCTGGCTAACTATATGCAAAATTATAAACAGAAATTGCACATATTATAGGTATAATGAGGTATAATGAGGTATGTTTCTGCAGCATATTTTTTAAAAAATAAATGTTAATATATAAGTATTTATGTTTCTGTTCATTGTTGTGTTCATTCCTGCTGATGTGCTAATTACTGTAGGAAACCTGGACTGTGTATGTATATATTGTTTGTATAATATTTTGCATACAGTGAATCTAGTAATGCAGTTAATATGCAAGAATTGTATGTATTTTTAATGGGGGGGGGGAGGGAAATCAAGATTATCAGAAAATTCCATCCCACCTTTCCAAGTTGTGTATTTCTCCTCCTTAAATTCCCCATGTACAGGGAAATGCTTTGTCCTTGTCTCTTGATGCAGTTTTATGCTACTAATTACATTTCATGCTGATTAGGATTCTGAGCACGTTGAGAAGCATATTTATTAATGTTCAACAAAAATTATAATGCTCCTCTAGCACAGAAGTGAGGAACATTTTTCAGCCTGAAAAGGTCATGAACCAGAGGTGGGTGTGGCCAGAAGCAAAGGAGGTGGATCAATGGATGTGACTCTTTGCTGCATTCTGGCCAATCAAGCATCCGAGGGCAGATCTGTGCCCTTCATTTGAAGTGTTGTGCTAGATGCTGTGTGATTCTTAATAGTATGCAAACATGCCATGAATCCACCTGAATAAACTTGTGGGCAGTGCTGGATTTATGTATAAGCTAAACAAGCTATAGCTTAGGGCCCCACTCTCTTGGGCCCACCCCCCAAAAAAATTAAAGGAAAAAAACCTGGATGTACATTTATAAAATATAAGATAAAAAACAAATAATATGGCTTGGGATGCGGGTGGCGCTGTGGGTTAAACCACAAAGCCTAGGACTTGCCGATCAGAAGGTCGGCGGTTCGAATCCCCGCAACGGGGTGAGTTCCTGTTGCTTGGTCCCTGCTCCTGCCAACTTAGCAGTTCAAAAGCATGCCAAAGTGCAAGTAGATAAATAGGTGCTGCTGCGGCGGGAAGGTAAACGGCATTTCCGTGCACTGCTCTGGTTCGCCAGTAGCGGCTTAGTCATGCTGGCCACATGACCTGGAAGCTGCATGCCGGCTCCCTCGGCCAATAAAGTGAGATGAGCACCGCAACCCCAGAGTTGGTCACGACTGGACCTATTGGTCAGGGGTCCCTTTACCTTTACCTAGATACCTATTAGGTCCAGAAATTACCATATAGCATATATTCAACACAAAAAACAGTGACAATTTGTTGTTGACAAAGGACAGCTGGACATATAAAGGGCCCCATTACCTTCAATAGCTTAGGGCCTCATCAAACCTTCAATAGCTTAGGGCCATGAACCACAGTTTGGGAACCCCTGGTATAGAGGGTGCCATGCTGACTCCCCCGTTCTACTGTATGGTAATCAAAGTTTTTGATCCCCTTCCTCCCCCCACCCAAAAAGTCACAATTTAGTGATGAAATTGGGTGATATGCTTGTTTGTTTCTCCCAAACACCCCCAACGTTACCTTAGTACTCTAAGCTCGGTGATGAATGCATGGGAAAAATGTTCTGCTGGTACGCCAAACCTCCCCATTCCTGCCCAATTTCACAGCTGCCTAAAGCAGAGGAGTGCGGGTGCACTCTCCCCACTGCTTTTGTCCCTCCGGTTTAAAAGCTCAGAGAGGGAAAGCTGGTGGCGATTCCCTACAAAGAGTCCTTGGGCGCGCAAGGAGTTAACCGGCTTCACGCATTCATAGATGTCCCTTAATAAAACCAACAGGCGTGATGTGTTCGTCCCCACAATGGGCCAGTGCTCCCAATCACACTCGTCTGTCAGAATGAGGAATGATTGAAGTCTCCAGCAGCAGGGGTGGGAGGTGGAAAGGAATGCCTCAGCCTCTATGAGCCATCAAATTCTGGGAAAGACCCCAGGCCCTCCTGCCCCCTCTCACTGCCTCTTCCTCTCCAAGGACACAGCGATTTATTTATTTGTTTGTTTGTTTGTTTGTTTGTTTTAAAGAAAAGAAGGCATTGCTGAAGTCATAGGCATTGTCCGTTGACGTATATACTGCATTTCCGGCACATATATATGTGCTCAAAGCTATTCATATTATTATTATTAATGTTTGATAATAGGTTTTACAAACAACAGCAGCCGTGGCAATGGTGATGAAGAAGCAAACATTGACTTGGATATCACCATATTTTAAGTGCCTCAGTTTATGAGAGGAAAAAACATAAAACAGAAAAGAGCTCTTTTTAGTTGAAAGCAGAGCATCTGGTACAATGGCTGTACAGCTGTGTTAATCCATCAAAAATGTTAATTTTTTTAAAAAATGCAGTTGGGCGGGAGCAAAATAAACTCGCCACCTGCTGAAATATCACTGCAGAGGGAGAGAAAGAAATTTCTCCTTAACTGACATGGATCTCACTTAAACTTACAAGGTGGCTAAGGGTTTCCCTCTCCCTCCCCACCCCTAACTTTTCAAAATAGCCACGTGCTGCTTGTGGTGGTGTTAAGGCTCCCTTTCTGCAGCTTCTGGTCAACCACACTTCCTGGAATAGCTTGGGCACTTTGCATTGCATCATTCCCAAGGCACACAAGGAAGTGTGAAAGCGAAGGTCTTCCTGCAACTTTCTGCAGGCTGCCCTTCTTGTTGACACCCAGTAGGGCAAGTGGCGTCCCAGAGAATGCTGCACTCAACATTGTAGGCCTAATTTTGATAAGAATATGGCTTGCCAGGTCCAGACCTTGAGTGGGTTTCCGGTGCCTTTGGAAGGGGAAGAGAAAACCACCAGCCACAATTTCTCCTTTTATTGTGGTGCTATAAAGTATAAAGCTGCATCAGGTAAAATTCTGTCTTCTCACTACAATTCTCAAATGTAGAATTGCCCTCTTTCTCTGACCCCACTTACAACTATATCCCAGTGCCTTCATTCATGTTTTCGGTGAGAGAAAAAGGCAGATACATTTCCATTTTCCAGGTAAGGGCAGCTGCCCTTGTGCTCTGCAAACTCCACCAAATGGTTGCAGCATTTGTGAATGGCTGAGCATAAAGTGTTAGCTCTTAGGTAAAGGTAAAGGGACCCCTGACCATTAGGTCCAGTCGTGACCGACTCTGGGGTTGCTGCGCTCATCTCGCTTTATTGGCCGAGGGAGCCGGCTTACAGCTTCTGGGTCATGTGGCCAGCATGGCTAAGCCGCTTCTGGCGAACCAGAGCAGCGCACGGAAACGCCATTTACCTTCCTGCCAGAGCAGTACCTATTTATCTCCTTGCACTTTGACGTGCTTTCAATCTGCTAGGTTGGCAGGAGCAGGGACCGAACAACGGGAGCTCACCCCGTCACGGGGATTTGAACCGCCAACCTTCTGATTGGCAAGCCCTAGGCTCTGTGGTTTAACCCACAGCGCCACCCGCGTCCCCTGTTAGCTCTTAAGGACTGTTTAATTCCCCCATGTTTTGATGATATGGTGATATCCAGGCAGGACTTTCTCTTCCTTCCTTCCTTCCTTCCTTCCTTCTTCCAAGCTGCAAGATCTAAACTGCAACCTCACTGGAATGAATGAAGCCTGAAAGTCCACTATTATGTGGTCTGCAGAGATGGCCGGCAATGAAGAATGGATGAATCAGGGATCTCTGACATCTGCCTGAAGCATGGCACAGTTGTCGCAGGCAGGGAAAGAGCAGCTACGTTCAGCCCAAACAAAAGCAGCCCTCACTGCAGGATGGGAAAGCCAGACATTGAAAGCAAGAACATGTTTCTGGTGCATCTGAGGCCTAGATAAAGTCAGCCACATAAGGTAAGTGCCTTGTAGATACAGGGTTGTCATCCAATGTTAGTCCTACTAAAAGCAGATCCATTGAAAAGAATGCCATTTACGAGCGCCATTAATTTCAATGCATATACAGTGGTACCTCGGTTTTTGAATGCCTCTGTAGTCAAACGTTTCAGAACTGAAATGCCGAAAACCCAGAAGTAAGTGCCTCAGTTTTCAAACACACCTCGGAAGTCGAACAGGAAACACAGCTTCCATTTTGAGTTTTCCGTATTGTGAGGCTTCCATTTTGAGGCTTCCACTTTCAGTTTTTGAAGGTTTCAGAACTCAAACAGACTTCCGGAACGGATTACATTTGAAAGCCGAGGTACCACTGTATTCTGAATAAAACCTAATAATCAAACCCATGTGGGATGCGGGTGGCGCTGTGGTCTAAACCACTGAGCCTAGGGCTTGCCGATCGGAAGGACCCCTGGATGGTTAAGTCCAGTCAAAGGCAACTATGGTATTGCAGCACTCATTTCGCTTTCAGGCCGAAGGAGCCGGCGTTTGTCCACAGACAGCTTTCCAGGTCATGTGGCCACCATGTCTAAACTGCTTCTGGCAAAATGGAACACCATGATGGAAACCAGAGTGCACAGAAACACCATTTACCTTCCCGCTGCAGCGGTGCCTATTTATCTACTTGCACTGGCATGCTTTCGAACTGGCAGGAGCTGGGACAGAGCAACGTGAGCTCACCCTGTCGCGGGGATTCGAACCGCTGACCTTCTGATCAGCAAGTCCAAGAGGCTCAGTGGTTTAGACCACAGCGCCACCTGCGTTCCCCTTTTATGTTCACCTTACTCCAGGTTCATGCAACTGCTCCATTTGACTGCATAGCCCCTATCTCACCAGATACTAGCTTCAGACACTGGTAAGTTTATCCTGGGTGTTAGGTGTAGCAACTTTAAATTTATTGGAATGGGACCAATGGGGATAGCTGCATCCATTACAACCCTTGTGCTTATGAATGGTGTTGCAGCACTCCCGTATGGAATTTTCCCATGGAACTCACGTTTCTCCCTTGGCCTGAGAACTTTCAGGAGTGGGTTACAACAAACACCTCTCAGGAGGAGGTGAGCAATGACCCTTTGCGGAAACATGAGATCAGTCTCCGTCTACCTCCAAGGAGAATGGACTCCCGTTGCTGGTATGCAGTGAATGGTGGCAGCAGAGGCAGGGATCTGGCTAGAGACAGATCCAGCTCTATGTTATTCTGTGTCCATGGGATGGCGGGGCTATTGATGGACCAACCTCGTCTCATTTTACCTTTAGACATGTGCCAAGAAAAAAAAATCCTTATACAAAGTGCTTTCCTCTACACAACTACCATCAGCGTTAAAGCGTGGGAGACAGGGATAGTCAGTGATTTCCCTCCAGATACTATTGTACCACAAATCCCATCATCCTTGCCCACTGGCCATATTGGCTGGAGCTGATAAGCATTGTAGACTGACAATTTCTGGAGGGCCACAGGTTCCACATCCCTAGCACATGGCAAGGCTTCCGTTGTGAACATTGTTAACAGTGACCCCCAAAGCCAGGAATTTGGGTCTACTGGACATCAGGTTTTATATGAGAGCACAGCTTCAAACAAAATAATAATAATAATAATAATAATAATAATAATAATAATAATTTATTTATACCCCACCCATCTGGCTGGGTTTCCCCAGCCACTCTGGGCGGCCAATACAGCATCAAACATTAAAAACTTCCCTAAACAGAGGGCCTTCAGTTGTCTTTTAAAAGTAATAGTTGTTTATTGCCTTGACATCTGCTGAGAGGGCGTTCCACAGGGCAGGCGTCACTACTGAGAAGGCCCTCTGCCTGGTTCCCTGTAACCTTGTTTCTTGCAGAGAGGGAACCGCCAGAAGGCCCTCAGTGCTGGACCTCAGTGTCCGGGCTGGATAATGGGGGTGGAGACACTCCTTCAGGTATACTGGGCTGAGGCCGTTTAGGGCTTTTAAGGTCAGCATTAACACTTTGAATTGTGCTCGGAAACATACTGGGAGCCAATGAAGATCTCTCAGGACTGGTGTTATATGGTCTCGGCGGCCACTCCCAGTCACCAGTCTAGCTGCGGCATTCTGGATTAATTGTTGAATTGTTTAGCTTGGCAGCGGAGCCACCATCGTCCTTTGGCTTCCACCGTACGATTTCTGCACAGGCCATTTTAGGGATTGTGGCATGAGAAGGTGTATTTGTGGGTAAGGAGGGTGTCAGGTCAGAGAGAGAACTATTGCAGCACCCGGAGAGCGGGGAGGGAAGCTGCATGGTCACGCTGCCTGCACTGAGTAAGCTGCGGCTAACCTAACTACACCACTGAGTCAATGTAAAATAAACAGAGCTGAGGACAGCTTGCAGGCTCTGTGCAGCAAGAATGGGCACTTGATTGGCTGACTGCTCTCTCCTATTCCATCTCTCGGGAATGAAAGCTTTGATTCTCTCTCTCCCCCCGCCCCTAGTTCTTGGCAGAGTTTTCGGAAAGACACTTTGAGAGATTTCACAGTAAATAAACTCTCTTGCTCACAAAGAGCCTCCGAAGAATAATTGAAATAAGATTGCTATCAACTGCCGTAAGGGGCAGGCTGCTGGCTTGCTGGCAAGTATGGTTCCTGCCGTCTGGCATGAAATGACACCTCTTTTAAGTGGGGGGCCAACCACAGGCCAGGAGGCTGAGTGTAGCCCTCTAAATCCTGCTCTCCTGCCCCTGGGATTCTCAATAGGCCATGCCTTCAACAGGCCACACACCTTTGCCCAGGGCACACCTGACCCTGGTCTCTCATCACCTTCTCCTTGAGTGCATTTGCCTGATTGGAATGTGTCCTTGAATTGGGATTGTGGTTCTTGCCTGCATGGAAGGAGAGATGCATTTGTGTGGGTTGGTGTAAACCAACTCTGCCTTTTGTGTTGCTGGAATATACAAAGAGCTACATCCATAGATCCACCCACTTCTGCTTCTGGCCACACCCATGTCTGGCATGTGCCCTCCCTCCCCCCCAAGAAGGTTCCTCTCAAAGGAATGTGGTCCTTCTGCAGAACAAAAGTTCTCCATCCAAACTTATAGCATTGAACTAAGGTTGTAGCTGCAGGACAGGCATTGAGAGTTCAGCATAGTTGAGCATTTGCCAAAGGGCTCCATCCCAGCAGGAGACTTCACTGATATGAGCCCTCTGGACCTGCTTCTCAACCTGCACCCTTCCATTCTGGACCAGACTGTGGGAGTGATGAGAAAGAGGAGCAGTAGATGCCCCTGTGACATTGGCTCTCTGACTGGCAAGCAAGCAGGTAGCAGCATTGCTGAGAGGGGTGAGGAATGACAGGATTAGCTGGTGGTGAGGAGGTAGACTAGCTGAGGGATGTGAGCCCATGGAGAAAGTCTTGCCCATGAACTCACCAAAAACTGAAGCTGACACCTTGTGTTTCCTATCTGTCCTTCATCAGTATCAGTGCTTCTGGAGACTGTGAGGTAATGGGTTAGAGACCAGCATTCCTTCAAACATGACAAACATCCCTTGAAATGAGGAGAATCTCATACTAAGGTTTTCATCTCCATCACACGAAACAGGAACAAGACTCTGATTCACCATGAGCCTTCTAAAATTGGCAACTCTGGCCAGGACAGATCATTGTGGGCATCACCAATGCCAAGGGGAATTGGCCAGAAAATTAAAGGACACTGAAGAAGTGTGATTCAGAGCTGGTATGGGCCAGTTGATGGAATGTTATACTTTGAGTCAATGCACACATACAGGAAACAGTGCATGGCACTGCCTTCTTGGGAAATAGACTGTAGCTCTGTGGTAGACCACAGGAGTTGTATTCAAAAGTCCAAAGTTTCAGTCTCTTGTAGGACTGAGAGATCTGCATTTTTTGTTTTGTTTTGTTTTGTTTTGTTTTGTTTTGTTTTGTTTTGTTTTGATGGAGATGCAAGGGATTAAACCTAGAACCTTCTGTGTTCTACCATTGACCCCATGGTCCTTTCCAGGAGATCTCTACGAGTACTTTTTTTGGAATGTGTAGGTTGTGGTGTTTTTTGTGTTGTTGTTTTTTAAAAAAATAATAACTCAGAGAGACACGTATTTTGAATGCACAGTCTCAGGCAGGAATGATTTTTGTAGTAAATATAGATACCAAGAGAACTCCAGCTTCATATTCAGGCAAGAAAGTTGGATGTGTCATCTCTTCCAAAAGAGGCAGAAGGACATTGGGCTGGGGATGACACTCTGTAGGTCCCTCCCTGCAGGGGGAAAATACTGTTAACTTTTCAGTATATGGAAAGTGCTCCAACATCTTGATTACATGGGTTATCTTTTCCTGCAGTTTTCCCAGCTCTATGGTTCCTTCCATCCTTCTTTTTCTTTTTCTGAGCTTGGGCAGTAGGAAGGTTATAAACCTGCCCACACTCTTCTTACCGGATCCAGCACAATTGGACAAATGCTGTTTTGCATTGTTTCCCAGTGAAACATATGGGTCCCAAGCGACCTTCTCTTCCTTTAAGTATTCTCTTGTAAAACCTTAGCCCCACAATGGCTGCAAAATGACTAGACAGTTGTTCAGCAGGTGGCACCAACTGTGTCATTTGCTCCTAAATACCTTTCCTCATTCTTTCCATCCACCTGTTGCCTCTTGTTAAACTGATTGTAAATTTCTTTGCTCAGTTGTATGTTCTCTCAGGGTCCACCTCTTTCATTCCAAATTGATATTACTGATGGGCGACTGGCCCAAGGTCACCCAGTGAGCTTCTTAGCTGAGTGGGGATTTGATCCTCAGTCTTTCTCGTCCTAGCCGAATACTCTACCCAGTTACACCATGCTGGCTCTCTGCAGTTGAATTCCTCACAGATTTTATAGTTCCAGATTACTCTAGTCCTCCTCAGGGGCAGCCTAAACATGCAAAGAGGTAACCAGGAGCACATGGAGTTAGCTCTGCCCCATTCAATGGTATTGTGCACACTGGGCACATTCTCTGATTGAGGAGTAATTGGCATCCATCTGAAATTTCCAACATGAGGACTCCGACTATGATCAACCAGGGTAGTTGTTCTTTCAGTTCATTTGGGCCCCACTACTGCCACCACATCCCCGATGTAGCTAATACGCCACATAAAACAATCTACATGTAATTGCATCAATATTCATTTTGTGCTGTGTTTTGCCAGTTCACATAGGAATATGTCTCCATCAGCAAAGCAGTCGTTTACTGCACCACAACAGCCTTTTCAACCAAACTTCAGTGCACATCAGAAACACAGAAGGAGAAAATGCACAGAGACAGAAAAGTGTCTCAGATTGTGCATGCTCTCATTCTGGAATGAAGTTCCGAAAGTCTCCTAGAACCTAAATCAGGTTTCAGGAGGAGCAAAACGCAGCGTAGACTGAACCCATATAGAACAATCAGAGGATGGAATGAAAGGAACCTACTTGTCCATCATACCTAGATAAACATTCTTTCAGTTGAGGGGATGGCCTCAAAAGCAGAAAGGGACAAAAGGGGGATTATTTGCAGCAACAAACAGGCTTAATAATAATAATAATAATAATAATAATAATAATAATAATAATAAATTTATACCCACCCTCCCTGGCCAGAACCGGGCTCAGGGTGGCTAACACCAAAAAAAAATTACAATAAAACGTAAAAGAAGAAGAAAAAACAGTTAATTAAAATACGGGTTAGAATACAGGTTAAAATACAATTTAAAATGCAGCCTCATTTTAGCAGTAGCCCATAAATCAAAACCATAAGGGGAAGGAAACATAAGGGTCAGACTGAGTCCAAACCAAAGGCCAGGTGGAACAGCTCCATCTTGCAGGCCCTGTGGAAAGATGTCAAATCCTGCAGGACCCTGGTCTCTTGTGACAGCGTGTTCCACCAAGTCAGGGCCAGTACTGAAAAGGCCCTGGTCCTAGTTGAGACCAATCTAACGACCTTGTGGCTTGTGACCTCCAAAGTGTTGTTATTTGTGAACCTTAAGGTCCTCTGTGGGGCATACCAGGAGAGGCGGTCCTGTAGGTACAAGGGTCCTAGGCCGCATAGGGCTTTAAAGGTCAAAACCAGCACCTGTACTCCACCGGGAGCCAGTGCAGCTGGTAAAGCACTGGATAAATGTGGTCCCGCGGCAAGGACCCCGTAAGGACCCTTGCCGCAGCATTCTGCACCCGCTGGAGTTTCTAGGTCAGCTTCAAGGGCAACCCTGCATAGAGCGAGTTACAGTAATCAAGTCTGGAGGTGACCATCGCATGGATCACTGTGGCCAGATCAGGGCGAGAAAGGCAACAGAATAGTCAGAGCAGCATTGTCTCCCTTATAGGAAGACAACAAGACTTTGTGGAAATCTTAGAAAGGGGAGTTAATCCTAACTGCCTGGTTGCCGTGCTTGGCTCTGCAACTGTTGCAATAACATAAATCCAGCCTGCTCATGTCTGGCTTATCTCTGACTTGAAACTGTGAGCAATGCCTTGATTGCAATGCTTATGCTCCACTCCTGATTTACTGCTATCGTGTCTAATGGTGCATCCATCACTGTTGCCTGACGTCAGTTCCATTATATCATTTCCCCTGAAGGATTCTCTTGCTCGCTCGCTCTTGGGAGGACAGTGAGATATCAGCCTGGCTTGCTACCTTTGGGTAAAAAGGTCAGCTGTCTGGCATTGACTGTGAGATGTAGCCAGGCCTGGAATTTCTGGGGATGAAATAACATAAGCTCAGGATATGGGTCTTGCTGTTTTCCACCTCTAAAGGACTTGATTTATGGGAGCTGAAATAATCCTATTGCATTCCCGAGAAACCGAGAGTCTTCAGTTGCAGCTCTCATGTTAACTGTAGTTCCGATATGATGTTTCAGGCTATTCTGGGTTCCATTCATGCTCTGTAAATAACACTGGTTGAGGGGCTAATGGCATGGGAAAATGGCAGGTCCCCATGTTAGGAATAGAGGAAGTAGTCTTATACTGAGTCAGACTGCTGGCGCATCTAGTTCAGCATTGCCTAGATAGTGATGTATGGAGGTGAGAGCTGGACCCTAAAGAAGGCTGATCGCCGAAGAATTGATGCTTTTGAACTATGGTGCTGGAGGAGGCTCTTGAGAGTCCCATGGACTGTAAGAAGATCAAACCTCTCCATTCTTAAGGAAATCAGCCCTGAGTGCTCACTGGAAGGACAGATCCTGAAGCTTAGGCTCCAATACTTTGGCCACCTCATGAGAAGAGAAGACTCCCTGGAAAAGACCCTGATGTTGGGAAAGATGGAGGGCACAAGGAGAAGGGGACGACAGAGGGTGAGATGGTTGGACAGTGTTCTCGAAGCTACTAACATGAGTTTGACCAAACTGCGGGAGGCAGTGGAAGACAGGAGTGCCTGGCATGCTCTGGTCCATGGGGTCACGAAGAGTTGGACACGACTAAAACAACAATGCTGAATAGCAGCTTTCCAGGGTGTCAGGCAGGGGATTTTCTCAGTCCTTTGAAGATGCCAGAGGTTGAAAGTGGGAGTAAGGTGCTGCACCACTGAGACCTTCCCAAAGTGTCTTGTCTGGAAACCAAACCTGAGACCTCTGGACCCAAAGTGAGAACGGTGGCACTAGACCAGGGTTATTGCACCTGTGGTCCTCTAGTCTAGAGGATGTTGGACCCTAATTCCCATCAACCCAAGCTAGTCTGGCTAAGGGTCAAGGATGATGGCAGAAGGAGTTCACCACCATCAGAAGGCGATGCAGGTTTTCCCCTCCCTGCAATACTAGACCAACAAGCTAGAAGCTGTGTTAAAAGGCAGATTGCCACCAAATTAGTATAAAGTAGGCTTGGTGTTGGTTGAAAGTAGAAGAAAGAACAGAGTGTAGAATTCTACCCTTGGCTGCTGCTGCCTTTCACTTGCCAACTCCCTCCCACTACAGTGGTACCTTGGTTCTCAAACTGAATCCATTCCAGAAGTCTGTTCCAAAACCAAAGTGTTCCAAAACCAGGCACGCTTTCCCATTGCAAGTAATGCAAAACGGATTAATCCGTTCTAGACTTTTAAAAACAACCCCTAAAACAGCAATTTAATATGAATTTTACTATCCAACGAGACCATTGATCCATAAAATGAAATCAATAATCAATGTACTGTACTGTATAAATAAGACAGTATTGTAGATGATAAAAATCAAAATTAATTTTTTTTCTTACCTGCACTGTTGGTAGTCATTGTTTGGATGGGAGGCTTTTATCCATTTCCACAGTCACACAATCCAATTGGTCAATCAATCAATCAATCAATCAGTAGCTGAACTGGGTTCCACATAGTCACAAAAACAAATTAATCGAAAAAGCCTCAAAAACAAAAGCACCAAATAAATAGCTAAAAACAAAAGCGCCAAACTTAATCCATTCTGAAAGTCCGTTTGACTTCTGAAATGTTTGAAAACCAAGGCACAGCTTCTGATTGGTGCAGGCACCCCAGAAATAGCCAACAACTGCATCGTATGTTCGGCTTCCAAAAAACGTTTGAAAACCGAAACACCTACTTTTTGGCGTTTGAGTACCAAGGCATTTGAGAACCAAGGTACTACTGTATTAGCTTTTCTGCTCATGGACCATCAAGATCAACATCAAGTCCCAGCACATTAGGGCCTAAAGCAAAATCTAAGGCCAATGTGTATGGTCCAACTGAAATAAAAGAAACATATTTAAAGGCATTTCAACTGCTGCCAAAACTAAAGTTGCTAATAGAGCACCTAGGTATTGAGAAGGGTGCTCCACAACTCTAAGGACAGATCTAGATGCTATGGAACGAACACTGCTACCACCACAGCAACAAGCTTTCTGCATCATCCCTCCTCCACTAATGAAGTTGTGAAACAAGGCACCAACAACATTTGGAAGGAGTGATTCCCCACATTTCTGCAGGAATTTGCAATAAAACTAAAAATCATGAAAAATCCATTCAACAGTTTAGAGTGAATTTCTCCTGATATACACAATATTGTATGTAGTTTTGACTAATATACACATCATTTACAAGCAATTTCTCCGCATATCATGTTTTGTTTTTAACACATTGTTTCGTTGGAGACCCGAATCACAAAATTCAGAGATGTGCAAATCTTGAAGGAGGATTGCATTTCAATTCGCATATAGGTTAGAGAAGTGTGAATCAAGTAATTTCTCATTAAAATGCAAATTTTAATTAGATTTCTTATCCCCATCATCACAGAGCTGATTTCTGTTCATGAGTTTCCCTGCCAGCATTATTGGCTGCAGGCTTTGCAGGGACAGGAACTTCACAACACGATGATGTTGGTTGAAGGTTTTGTAAAGGTTGACATTATGGTTTCTCGCTGCCACCCACCAGTAGGGCTTTTCATTGGCTCCTTCCTTCAGGAGAAGATGGTGCAAAGCCCCATGACACTGCTAGGTGGAAGGGGGAAATCTCTCTTCCCCCCCCCCAGCCCCATGGCAAAGCTGGGTGGTGGAACATCTTGTTGATTTGGTGGGAGGAGAGGCATTCTGCAGAGCTTTGTCGCCAATCTCCTTCTGCCCCTAGGGGCCAAGTTGACCAGCGGAAAAGCTGGGCAGCAGAACAGGATGCCACCCCTTGGGGTGCTGCCTGAGGTAGCTTCCTCACCCAGCCTCATAGGCTCTGGGTGGGGTGGCGACAGAAGGGGATGTGGGGTATCCTTTTTTGGTGGCATCACATCAACTTCTGGCCTAAGTGTCTTTCTCCAGATTTCACCAAAAGTCAACTCCAAAGCACTCTGAAATTCTGATACACAGGAACAAAACATCGAACAGACAAGCTCCTTCTCAACAAAAATGATCACCAGTGGCTTGCAATGTGGTTTTGCTGCCTCTCCGAGACATTCAAATACAGCAAATCTGTTAAACCAATCTGAACACATCAAGCATTGTCAGTGGTTATCTGTGGGTTTAAGGTTTCAAGACAGAGGAATAACTGCAAGGAGAACTCATTTCATCTTAAAATCCTTATAACGGGAACCCCACAGCTATTGCTATGTTTGCCATCCCTGGCAGGAACTGGTCTCAATTATGCTTCAGAGCTGGTTGGTGGGGGAGGAGAAGTGGTGAGAAACTGGATTTTAGACAATTTGGAAATAGATCAACCAACAAAACATAGCCTAGCGATGGATTTTCCACGTTTCCCATCTGGCTCAGAACTCTGTCTGGTTGTCACATGCAGTTGAGATTAACAGGCAAATTCACAAAGCGGGCCGTGCCATTCTGGCTGGCTGTGTGTAACTGAAGAACACAGCGCTTCTTTTGAGCCACACAATCTGGCCTCTTCATTTAGGGGAGGAAAATACGATCCTTACCTCTTGGTCGCCTCTGAAATGATTTATGGTGGAACCTACTTGTGCAGATCCGTTCCTTTGGAAGACTGACTCAAGGTGTCTGGCTTATCCACTCTGGTGCAACGGGTAGAATGTTCTGATGAAATTAAAACAAGAAGAATAACCACCACCACAACAACAATTTATGTTCAAGTGACTCATTTGGAAACACACAAATCCCTTTCAACACAGAGCACACGGTAGGACCAGGATCATTTTGGCTTCCCACTTAAGCTGTATTTTATACTTCAATTAATTTTTTGGGGGGGGGGCAGGGAGGTTATTCATTTGTTTGTTTATCTGGAAAATGAGAGGGAATTTTTGCTACAGGCTTGCAGTCCAAACCATTGTTCTCAACAACATTACCTCATTGAAGTCAGTGGGATTTCCTTCTGGAGAAGCATGGTTAGGGTTGGCTTTCATTCCCAGGGGTTTGTCACAGTCTCTCCCCCCCCAGCCCATTAGCATACAAGTTTTGAAAGCTTTGAAAGATCTGAAGCTTTATAAAAAGATCTGAAAAGTGTTGCATTAGCCAAGAGATGATTGTGGGTTGATGGAGGTGGGCTGAGTAACCATGCATATCATGAACAATGATTGCCATTTCATATCGCCTGCAACTCTTTGTCTTTGGGTTGGCTCCAGGAATTATTCTCCATGGACCATCTCATTCATCAGTAGGAATATACCCAACCACTATACAGTCATACCTCATGTTACGTCCACTTCACGTTGCGTGTTTTCGTCTTGCGTCCCACGGCAACCTGGAAGTACCGGAATGGGTTACTTCTGGGTTTTGCCGCTTGCACATGCGCAAAATCACACTTCGTGCATGTGCAGAAGCACCAAATCATGCTACACGCCTGCACAGATGCGGCGCTTCGAGGTGCGGGCTTTTCACATTACAGACGGGCCTCCAGAATGGATCCTGTCCATAACACGAGGTACCACTGTACCCAAAGGGCCACCTTTTCCATATAAATCTGCCCAGACCTTGATATCATCATCCAAGGTCCTTCTCTGCATGCCACATCCAAGGCAGGTCTGGGGATTGGTGATGAAAGAAGAGAGCCATCTCTGTAGGAGCCTCCCATTTACACAGTGCTCTCCCCTAGGAGACCCGCCTGGCACCAACCTTGTCGTCCTTTTCATATTAGGCAAATATATTTATCCCCAGGCATTTGGGCATTTGTATAATATTGTACTGCTAAATATGCCTTTACTGATGTTTATGTGATTTTATTGCATTCCCCCCCCCCTTTGGTTGCTTTTTCTTTTTTTTTAGTGAGAAGTGATGTATACATTAAATAATCCTAAACCCAATCCCGTTTTTGTGGTGATAGCAGCAGCACACCAGGCAACTGGCTTTTAAACATTCCTCACAAAGTCCCCAACAGCCCTGGTTTATGGCCATATTCTCCAAGATTGTAAGTCTGCAAACAAAACTTGTTTTTTCCCCATGTGGGGATGCTTCAGAAATCCTCATTTGAGGTCTTCCCTGGATTTTGGAGTTCTGAATGTTGTGGTTTTTGCTTCCAAAGTAGAACTGCTGCGTTAGGTATTCTTAGCTGCTGCATTAAAGAAAAAAAATCAAAGTTTTAAGACTAGACTAATTTTTACAAGTCATTCAGGAACAGAGGACTCAGTGTACATTGAGTGGCAGAAGTTCTCCAGGAATTCTGACAGGATCTCTCCCAGACCTTTGTCAGGATGCTCCCTGCCCAGCCATATCTGCACAAAGGCGTGTTTCCTTGGAAATGCCATTGCGCTTGCCTGACCAATGGCCTTCTGCTATTCCCATCCCACGTGTTTTGGTGATGGTTTAAAAAGCTGCCCGCTGGGCAGCTGGAGCACTCAGAGTATCTCATCCCGAGACACTAGCAGGGAGTTCACCAGCTGAATCTCTTGCAGGCACAATGCATCTTGTTCAGATTTTCTCAGTCGGAGGTCTTGGCAGAAATGCTTCATTTCCGGAGACAGAACGAGCTTTTAATCTACCAAGAGAAAACTTATTTGGGGAGAGAAAAGGAGAGAGGGAAAAGAGAAGTCATAAAATTCTGATAAAGTGAAGCCACATTTTTTTCCCCCTTTAAGAATCCATGTTTTCTCTTGGAGCAGATTTGATTGATATGAACAAGCACTTTCCAAAGCTGAGTGTTCTGACAGCATCCACAACAGACAGGCTTTCAGGCTCTTTATCTCTGCAGAGCCCAACCCGTAGCTGTCAACGTTTTCCTTTTTTTAAGGGAAATTCCCTTATTCCGAATAGGATTCCTCACAAGAAAAGGGAAAAGTTGACAGTTTTTAGGAGGATGTCATTTCATCCTCCTTCCAGACATTCAGAGATGGAAGACTAGAGCATGGGTAGGCAAACTAAGGCCTGGGGGCCAGATCTGGCCCAATTCCCTTCTAAATCCGGCCCGCGGAAGGTCCAGGAATCAGTATGTTTTTACATGAGTAGAATGTGTCCTTTTATTTAAAATGCATCTCTGGGTTATTTGTGGGGCCTGCCTGGTGTTTTTACATGAGTAGAATGTGTGCTTTTATTTAAACTGCATCTCTGGGTTATTTGTGGGGCATAGGAATTCGTTCATTCCCCCCAAAAAAAATATATAGTCCAGCCCCCCACAAGGTCTGAGGGACAGTGGACCAGCTCCCTGCTGAAAAAGTTTGCTGACCCCTGGACTAGAGGGTGAGGAAGTAGACAGCTCAAAATCCCAAAGAGGGTAGTCTGACTTCTTGGCAGCAGTCCAAATGCTGTCCTATCAGGGGATTGGCCATCGCTCACTGGCAGAGAATCCCCTTTGTACACAGATGGTCCCACAGACAATCCCTGGCATCTTCAGGTAGGGCTGGGAGAGAAACCTTGGGGAGTCATGACAGGTCTGTGTAGGCAATGCTGAGCTAGGTGAACTCATGATATGAGGAAACTTTCCATGTTCCTATCAGATGGGATATAGCATAAGGTTGGACATTTTGAAGAGATGCTAGGTGGCTACATTTCAGGGATGCTGAGTAGTCTCTGAATGTTTATCCTTGAGTGAAATGAGGAGGCTTTGGGATTCTGTTTGAGGGAATGTGAGGGAAAGGGGAAAGAGCGTCAACAAGGTTTGCAATATTTCTTAGAGGTCTTCATCATATCTCTACCTCGTGCTAGGCGCTCCATCTACGTGATGACAAGTGAAGGCAAGTGAGAATGACAGCAATTTAAATGAAGAAGCGCTTTTTCTCCAAAAGAAAAGTGCTAGCTTTGTTCAGCAAAATCCCCTGAGACCTCTGGGTATAGGGCAGTATATAAATTCGATAAATAAAATAAAAATAAGCTTTCTGCATTGCCAAAAAATCCACATAAAAAGTGAGTAGTTTGAACCCAGCTCTCATTGCCATAACATTTCTTCTGAAGCAAAATTGCAATATTGAGGTAGATGGACCGAGAACTAAACACCTGTGTGTATGCACATGCATGTGCGACTTCTTGTGAAACTCTCCCAGCCCTGCATGCTCCCTTTCAAGCTTAAAAAGTTTGAGCCAGAATGCTGAGCTGCTTTTCTCCAAGGCCACACCTACACCATCCATTCAGAGCATTCTTATACCACCTTAACAGCCATGGCTTCCCTCCAAAGCATCCTGGGAGCTGCAGCTTGTTAAGAGTGTGGGGAATTGTTGGGAGACTGCTATTCCCTTCACAGAGCTACAGTTTCTGTGGGATGTGATCCATGAGAGGCAGTCAAGTACAACATTCCTTGTAATGCTAGAGAAGACATGCGAGGGAATGTTTGGTCCAGCCAGTCGAAACTTCCTGTTCCTCCTAGCTGGAGCATCCTTCCTTTTGCATGTGATAGAAGGTGGGCGTGGCCTAACCTGTCCAGGTAACAAAAGGACGAATCACACAGCACAGCTCTCTCTTTTTGACTTCCTTCTTTGTTTGACCAGCTAGGACTGCTCTGTTAGCTCTCAGCTAGCAAAAGCACTGGGATTATTCCCCCATATGGGGTAGACCCACATGTACATATTTGTAACTAAGTCTGCCTTCAGGAATCCAACTGTGAACTGATGTGAGTAAACTTATTTTATTGACTTTGAATAAGATTCTCGTGTCTTTATTCTTTTAAGAGGGATTCAAGGGAATTTACTAGGAACGTACAATTCAATCTGAGACAGATTGAATTGTATAATAGTGAGAGGCTCACATGAGCCTGCAACCAGCTATCTGCTGTGCATATAAAAGGGGAATGTAACTCTGCTACATAAAGGAACTTGCTAACGCAAGTTAGGGAGGCTATTAATAAACAATATAACCTCTCCCACCACCCTGAACATCCCCACAGTTTTCAGCATGGTTTATCAAATAATCCCAGCAAACTCTGGAAATTGTAGCTTGGGTAGAGGACTCTCACCATGCTTAACAAACTACAGTTCCCAGGACTGCTGCATGGGGGAGCCATGACTGTTAACACGGCATAAGCATCTTTAAATGCAAGGCATGGATGTGGCCTAGGTAAGGTAAAGGGACCCCTGACCATTAGGTCCAGTCGTGGCCGACTCTGGGGTTGCGGCGCTCATCTCACTTTATTTGCCAAGGGAGCCGGCGTACAGCTTCCGGGTCATGTGGCCAGCATGACTAAGCTGCTTCTGGCAAACCAGAGCAGTGCATGGAAATGCCGTTTACCTTCCCGCCAGAGCGGTACCTCTTTATCTACTTGCATTTTGACGTCCTTTCGAACCGCTAGGTTGGCAGGAGCAGGGACCGAACAACAGGAGCTCACCCCATCACGGGGATTCGAACCGCCGACCTTCTGATCAGCAAGCCCTAGGCTCTGTGGTTTAACCCACAGCACCGTCTGTGTCCTACTCTGCAGCAAAAAGCTCCTTAGATGCTGACTGGTCTGCAGCCTTCCCTTCTCTGCTCCAGAAGAAATGCCAACCCATTGCTAATCCTCTGTGTGGGCAGGATTAGCTGGAACAACCTAGCAGCACAGCAAGACAAGCCAGGCACGGGGTGTGCATTGTTGTGGGGGAGGCTCAGTGGCGCATCTCCCTGCCTGACACCGCAGAGGATCCATGAGGAAGGTGAGCCAATTGGAACACTCTGCTATTACCTCTTGGCAGGCAGGAGTGCTTTTTTTCTACATCACTTCCTGTGCTTTCTTTTCCATCCCTGGCTGGCTGACTCTAAATGACCCAGATGGAGGCTTTGACAATGGGAGGGGACCAAACCCAGCTTTCTTTTTGAGCCAATTCCCTAAGAAGGTCTTCAGCACGTAAAGAAAATCCAGGCTGCAGACAGATGATATAGGTGTAGAAGAGGGTTTTATGTTTTGTTTGTTTTTAGGACGCAGAGAGAAAGGAGTGGGTGGGAGAGGGAGTTGAACATGATGTGCTAGCGCTATAGCTCCATTTGTGTTATGAGCGTTACTTTCTGCAATGCTGCAACTGTCTCTGAGCAAATGGGCTTTGAAATGGCTGAAGCATGGCTGCAGTGACCACTGAACGCCTTATCCCCAAAAGAAGAAATGCATTTGTTATAAAGAGGTCTGAGGGAGAACAGATCTGCATACAATTTGCATGTGCTAACTTATATGCATGCCTATACCCTTTTAAAATCTGGCTCTTTTGGGGGGGTATTATTGGGTTAGGGACGTGGGTGGCGCTTTGGGTTAAACCACTGTGCCGCTTGGGCTTGCTGATCGAAAGGTTGTGGTTCGAAGCTCCAAGATGGGGTGAGCTCCCGTTGTTCAGTCCCAGCTCCTGCCAACCTAGCAGTTCGAAAGCATGCCAGTGCAAGTAGATAAATTGGTACCACTCCGGCGGGAAGGTAAACGGCATTTCCATACACTGCTCTGGTTTCACCAGAAGCAGCTTAGTCATGCTGGCCACATGGCCAAGAAAAACTGTCTGCGGAAGCGGACGAACACCAGCTCCCTTGGCCTGTAAAGCGAGATGAGTGCCACAACCCCAGAGTCATTCGCGACTGGACTTAATTGTCAGGGATCCCTTTACCTTTACTATTGGGTTATTGCTTTTATTTTTATTTTACATACTGTGATCTTTTTATGTGAACCACTCTGAGACTTCCGGGTATAGGGTGGTATATAATTTCAATTAATAATGATGATGATAATAATAATAATAATAATAATAATAATAATAATAATAATAATAACAACAACAACAACAATAATGCTGCATGCAAATTTAGAAAGAATAATTATAGCATTAATAGAAATACATCTCACCATGATAGGGACGGCTGACTTCACTTCTTCACCATACATCTGAAGCGCTCTTATACCAATTTAAAAGTTATGGCATCCCCCAAAGAAACTTGGGGACTCCAGTTTATTAACAGTGCTGGAGATTGTGGTTTTGTGACAAACAAACCGACTAAACATCAATGGGAAATTTGGATAGCAAGAGCTGTTCAACAGTGGAACCGTCTCCCTCGGGAGGTTGTGGATTCTCCTTCCTTGGTTTTTAAACCGAGGTTGGATGGCCATCTGTCATGGATGCTTTAGCTGAGATTCCTGCATTGTGGGGGGTTAGACTACATTGTGCTCCCTTCCAGCTCTACAATTCTATGATTCCAGGAACCCGCAGTTCCCAGGATTCCTTGGGAGAAACTGAATCTTAAGGTGGTATGAGAGTGCTTTAAATGTGTGGTGCAGATGTGATCTGTAAGCCAGCTCAGTCTGCTGTCCAGGTACTAACCGTTGATAGGCAACACCAAGGTATCTCCTGCTCTCCTCCCTTCTTATGATTCTTTGGACTGGATTCAACTAGCTCAGTGCAGTGGCAAGTCCTTGCCAGTGCAAGGACTCCTGCAAGTGCAAGGGGGCTTTCCCGCTCTCCTCCCCCTGGCACTTCCCCCAAATCCACTCTGGAGGTTTGGGAGAACCCCCAGAACAACATGTAGGAGATGAGAAAGGAGAAATGTTTTTGCTGACAAAACAGTCATAATAGCACAGCATTGAATTCCACCCTATATCTTTAAATGGAGTTTCAAAGACAGACTGCCCTCTATAACTGCCCTCCAAAGACTGGCTTGTCCAGACTAAAGTTGGGCACATGGGCATCCTGTCTATAGCAAGACAAACAAACCCTTCCAAAAACTGTTTGGTCAGACACTAGGTAACTTTTGGTCAGACCAGTCCAAATTTCTACAATGTCCCTAGCCATAAACTTAACCAGTGGCAGTTGTGGTAGGTGGCCATTTTAATTTCCCACAATGCCCTTGTGCATTAAAATGGCCGCCGCCACTACTGCCACTGGGTAAACCCAAAACTAGCCCAGACAAACATAGGAAAAGGCAAGCAAGAGAGCAGTTTATGGAAGGCCCCCTCAGACTTGGAAATCTTGGGCCAGTCATTGTCTCTCAACCTCATGTCAGCCAGAGCAAGAGAAATGGTTCACGTCAGGTGCTGGGTTAAAGGGGGAAATGGCATCATCGCAAAAACTAATGTCACAGAAGCTTGTATTTGCATTTCAAAGCTTCATAAACATTTAATAGGGTTTTTCCCAAAAAAAACAAAAATAAAGTTGAAATTGAGAACAATATTAGAACAGATGCTCCAAGCCATTTCTTTCAGCTCCAAGCTGATTTCCTGAGGTAGCCCATGAAGATCGCAGTTGATATAAACTGATGTGTGACATCCACACCTTCCTGTTTCATTATATCCTGTGACTGAAACAAAATGAATAGAACAGAAGAGCATGGAGAATCTTTTAAAATATTGTTACTGGAAGAGAAGCCTGGCACAAAGCTGTGCTTTCCACTGTAACTACAACATGACTTCTCCAAAACAAACTGAGACCTAGAAGAGCGGAATGATTGAAGTGTTACAAAGATACACTACCCAATGGAATATCCAGTGTTTTCTTGTTTCCCATCCTTTGCTCTTCTTGATCAAAACATTCCCTGGCAGATGAGGAAGAGGAAGAGAGTCTCTTTGCAGGGGAAGTTCAGATAGCATGAAGTTTGTCAGAAGCTGATTGATGGAGCGTGCTATAACTCATCGAAGAGTGCAGCTCAGAGTCTGGCACAAGTTTATGACCGCCTTTGAGGTGGAATCTCAAAGAAAACAATCCATGGCTACTGTCAAGTTTACACCAGACCTTTTCCATCTGCTGAGCATTTGCTTGCTTGCTTGCTTGCACCAAGAGGAACTTTTCCCCTAAGAAGTAGAGGGGAGTGTTGACGATGCCTTCTAACATCCCTAGTTACAGTGGATTTGAGACAATCGCACCAAGGAAACGTCTCAGCCTGTGGATCAAACAGCATGAAGACTAGGCCTTAAAATCAGGCCTTAAATCAGTATTCCCTGTTGAGCCTGAAGGGTCCTGCCTGCCTTTTTCCACCTGGCTTGGGGCGGGGCCTAGAGGGCTCCATAAAGGACTGCTGCTGCTCAACAGAGAGCCAGTGTGGTGTAGTGGTTAAGAGCGGTAGACTCGTAATCTGGGGAACCGGGTTCGCGTCTCCGCTCCTCCACATGCAGCTGCTGGGTGACCTTGGGCTAGTCACACTTCTCTGAAGTCTCTCAGTCCCACTCACCTCACAGAGTGTTTGTTGTGGGGGAGGAAGGGAAAGAAGAATGTTAGCCGCTTTGAGACTCCTTCGGGTAATGATAAAGCGGGATATCAAATCCAAATTCTTCTTCTTCTTCTCAACAGAGATGGCTCCTTTTTAAAAATTGTTTTTATTTTTTATTTACGTCATTTTCAATTGTTATTAATATTGTAATTTTTTTAGATTTTATGATTTATGTGGAGATTGTTTTCCATTTGGTTGTGTACCTTTTGATGTGCTCTATTTATTGTTTATGCCTTTTGTTATGTTGGTCCTTATGTAAATCTTGTCATGTTGCAAGCTGCCTTGAGCATAGTTTCAACTATGGAAAGGCGGCATACAAATAATCAATCAGGCCGAGGAAGGCATTTTCTAATTGGTGGAGAAATGCAAAGAGGGGGCGATTCTGGTAAGCAAGGAGGTTGGTAAATTTAATAGGAACCTAGCATAAATCCAGCTTCATCCCACCTTTCCCTCTTACCTCTTGGGATACGACTCACCAGAGAAAGGCAAACATGAGAACTGAATATGCACATTCATTTTAATTAGTAAGAGGGTCTTGGGACCCCCCCCCCCACTGCCAGGAGCAGCACAATGTTGGCGGTGAGGGAACCTGAACAGAGAGCATGGATCATTTTCAGATTTATACTGTGAGGGAGGCATGGTAAATACGTCCAAGTCCCTGCCAGGCATCTTGGCATAGCTACTGCATCTGCTTGAACGAGAAACCTTTCCCCCTCACATTCTTTCCTCCCAGATGTGTCCAAGTAAGATATACTCTGAGAATCAGGAGCCAAGACTGAGGAGGGATCCTACCTACCTGTCATCTGATTTCAGAGGGGCAGCATCTCAAAGTTGAGCTGGCTGGCTTTCACTTGAAATAATCTGCTTTTTAACCAAAAGCCCCACTGGATTATAAAGCCATCAAAGCTTGCATCAGATGACTAATCCTTTCAAGGGCTTGCTGCTTAATACACACTGGCTGATGATACGACCAGCTTCATTTACTGAGCTCCTCAGGTCTAATGGATCTTAGAAGGTCTACATTTCTAAAAGGAAGGATATTAATTCCACTTTGTGGCAATGCTAAGGCAGCATTGATTAGTCTATACTAGTGAGCGGCCTGTGATTATGACCAACTTTCTGAATTTAATGGAGCCAGGAAAAAGGCATGGAAGACAATTGCTTTTAAACTCTGGGGGGTGGATTTCTATAGGGAAAGCTCAAATCTGCATCTCAGGGGACTCGTTCAGCAAGTTGAGCCAGTCATTCTGTCCCAAACAACAATTTTGTATTGTGAATGCAGTGAGAAGGATACATTAAAGAAAATAATCACAGTCCCTTGCTAATGTTGACATTTATTGGCAATTCTTAAGAGGCCTGGTAATGGGATGCGGGTGGCGCTGTGGGTTAAACCACAGAGCCTAGGACTTGCCAATCAGAAGGTTGGCAGTTCGAATCCCCACAACGGGGTGAGCTCCTGCTGTTCAGTCCTAGCTCCTGCCAACCTAGCAGTTCGGAAGCACGTCAAAGTGCAAGTAGATAAATAGATACCGCTCTGGCGGGAAGGTAAACGGCATTTCCGTGCGCTGCTCTGGTTCGCCAGAAGCGGCTTAGTCATGCTGGCCACATGAAGTGGAAGCTGTACGCCGGCTCCCTCGGTCAATAAAGCGAGATGAGCGCCACAACCCCAGAGTCGGCCACGACTGGACCTAATGGTCAGGGGTCCCTTTACCCTTACCTAAGAGGCCTAGTGGAAAATGTCAGAATATGATGTCATTTTTTAGCAAATATCAAGGCAAATCAAGTCCAGGCTGAGAAGCAAAGAGCTCCTGACGTTGCACCTTTACTAAAGCAAAGCAGGGTTGTACACAATCTATTTGTTGGCTCAAAGTCCACTGGGAGTCTCAATGCAAGTGCATTAGAATAAATGATTTTGCAAAGAAAACAAAGTCTAAATTCCATTCTCACTTCCATCCTTCATCAGGAAAGGACAACATTCATCAGAGTACTGCTGCAAATATTGAAAGCAAGTCTCTTGATGTGATTATTACTGACATTTATAAATTTATAATCATAACGTTATGTATATACCATTCTCTTGCAAAAATCAGGGTGTTGTTTACCATCAAATCTCAAGAGCTACCAAACACTTTCACTAAATAACCCATTTCCCACATTCCAGTAAAATGTTGTCATTTAATAGCGAAGCATGTAAAACATCTGTAGAATTATGGGGGGAAATGTATTGTTTTTCTGGTATTTTCTTACCTGAGGTAATTGCAAATACACTGAAAAAAAATTCTAAATATAATTACAAATACATATGCAATGAACAATATGCAGTTTTAATACAAATATAAAAAATATTGCGCAGGAATAAAGATAACCAAAGTATCTGCAATGCACTCATATGTGTTGCATTATCACAAGGATAAGTTAAAAGCCAACCATAAAGGGCTCTATCCAATTAACTTCTATTCAGAGTATCCTAGGTTAACCATGTATATTAATTTCAGTAAGTCCGCTCTGAGTATGACTAGCATTGGATACAACTCAAAATATCTAATGAACTTCCTTATAAATGCAGTGTTGCAAAATATGGCACAGCACAACCACTAGATCTACAAATCACCTTTCTTCTAGAGTTTTTTTTTTTTCTTAATACACATGCCAGTTACAGGTTAATATAAATCAAGGGCTCTCAAACTGAGATCCGTGGACCAGTAGCAGTCCTTGAGCTTCATTCAGATGGTCTACAACAAGTCTGGATTTTGGGTTGAAGATGGGGGAGGCACATCCCTTACATCCAAAATTCATATTGAATTTTAATTGTATTCTTATTGCTAATTTTATTTCTTATATTGTATTCTGTTGTATTCAAATCTGAGTGCTCCAGAACCTCTCTCCATTCAACAGCTGCCTGGTAGAGCAAATCCACACACACTACTCTCAACGTTCTCTAAATCTGGAAGTGTTGCAGTTCTTTCAAGGGGGTCTTCAGGCCTTGTCTGGCTTCTCAGCTGCAGCCGTTCAAGTGAATTTCAACGAGTGTTGCCTAAGAATCTGAATCCAAAATATGATCTCAACGGATATACAACTGCTTTAACTGAAATCAGAAATTTGGCTCCAGATGCTCAGTTGTACGTTAACCAAACAAGTGCTTTGAGAATTTCCTGTCTCTACTACAGCAAGGGAAAGTGAGCACAGCAAAACTCCATCCATTAATGATCCAACCCAGCCTATGTCTCATTCATTTCCCTTTCCCAAGGCCAGTTCAGTTGACAAAGATGCATGCTGCATTATTGCTGTCATGCCGTCTTTACACAGCTTTGAGTGGCAGATGTTGCTTCAGCTGTTTTGGTGGGGAAGCTCACACGAAACTTTTGTGTGGCCTGCCTTTTTAATTGCTCTGCACTTTTCCAGGCTTGTTACAGTTGCCTCAATTAAACTGGCTAATTTTAGCTGCATCCTGATTGCTCCCATCTGGGATTTGTTAGGAAAATTCACAAAAAAACAGCATGAAATTTGGCTCTGGCCTGTAACAGCCCTGTGCTCTTCCTTCTCTGGTTTCCATCTTCATGTTGCCATTTTGTTTTGTTTTGTTTTTCCATTGCTCCAAAGCAGAGAAAGTACTGGGCCAAGACTGAAATGCAAAGCCAATGTTAATGTGATTTCCCTCTGGAGAAAGACTGGGCAAATTATGATGCATTGTGAGGCTGTGGTGTGCATCCAGGCATGTTTGCATCAAGCTGGTTCAGAACCGGATCTAAGGACTCAGCAGATCTGACTCCTCTTCAGGCATAACCAGAATGACTCCTCCCATTGCTATACTAATCCCATTTTTTCCTTGTGGCAAAGGAACAGGGAATGGTGGATTTCTGCAGGCCAGGGCCTGAGCAGCATGGCCAAGTCTTAGATACAATCCAAGCCCAGCAGATCAGGGGTTCTTGAGCTAATAATCAAAGTATCTCCAGAATCCAAGCCCACAGATCCTGCCCCCCTTCACAGCAAGGACCTGTGTCCCCATTTCAGACTGGCAAAAGCCATGTGCCTAGAAGGACTTGTTGGAATGGAAGAGGAATGCCAGTTTTAGCCCTGCAAACTGATGTGGAAATGTGGAAAAGTGAACTTAAAGACTGGACAAGTAAGACAGAGTAACTGAAATAGACAATTATACCTATCCCTACAGAGAGATATGCACTGCTTGGATTTTCTCAGAAAGTACCAGGCAACAGGCAATCTATCTGAAAGCGGTCAGCAGTTGTCAAGGACTGGGCAGAGGAGGAATGGTGGAGACAGCCTCCCCAGCTTGACCCTTCCGGGGAGAAGGAAGAGGAAGACAGTTTAGAATTACAACAGGGGTTGGAGGGAAGTCACGGCTCAGAGGCAGATGAGGGAAAAGCTGAGAAATCATGGGAGAGGAGGAGGAGGAGGAGGAGGAGGAGGAGGAGGAGGAGGAAGCACCAGGGGTGCAACAGCTGATGAACACAGTGTCTTTAGAAAGCATTCCAGACCCCCAGCCCACTCCCAGAACCTGGCGAGCCTTGAAAGTAGGAGAGCAAAGAGCTCAAAGACAGAGGGCACTTATCAGCACCCGTAGGAGAGACAATGAGATTGATGAATAAGGAAGTGGAAGAGACAATGCTATTATCCAAGAGGCTGGGTTCTAGAGCCTCTCTCTGTAAATACTGAATAAAAAGCTGACAGTAGAGAATATTTCCTTGTCTTTGTACATTCTTGGGCAAATGGCCGTGGGAATCGCTGGCAGCAGCCTGACAACAGTTGGGGCTGAAACTTGGCCAAAAAAGTCCAGTGTAAATACTAAATAATGCCAATGGATCTGTGGCTGGACTGCCAGATTTACTGGTTGCTAAATTCTATTGCATCTGAAGGCCAGGACCATCTAGCATCCTTGCTCATACCCTGAGGATCTATTTTATCTGTCAGTTGCTTGCACAAACATTCATATAGTATACCATACCCAGGTGACTTTAAATTCCAGGGAGCAAACCATTCATACACAATGGATCGCCATGCAGATCAGTGGATTTCCTTTGTTCCACCACAAATCTTATTGAGGCATCATCTGCATGGTGAGATGACCAACAGGTTCCACCATGGAAATCACTCCCCAAAGAAGGCATTTTAAAGCTGCCCTCTTGCAGAAGCCATTTTGCATGCACCACCCTCAATTTAACATGCCAAGTGAAAGTTGCCAAGTTGGGTCAGACCAATACATTTTGCTACCTGAAGCCACCAACAAGATGGCGCCCACATTCCCCATTTCCGTTTATATATATACAAACACACACACACAACTGGGCTCTCAGTTGACTCTTAGTTCAGCAATGGCAATGGGACAAGATCCTCTACTGTAGCTGAGGGTGGCAGGCAGACCACATGGTACATGTGGCTCTGTCCTCCATCTCCTGCTACTCCTACTCCCAGCATCTGCTGCCTCTCTCTGCCAAATGATAGGGCTGGGCTGGCCCTGTTGCCAAGGGAACCACATGTCTGAAAAGCAAAGGAAGTTCCTTGGACCAAGTTGGAGGAAAGGATTCATATAATAGGAAAGGAGATGTGAGGGCTGGGGGAACACAACCAAAACCAATTGGCTCGATTATAACGAATTGCTTGATGACTTGAGGAAAGGGATTCTGCTATATCTCTGGTTCTGGTATGAACAACGTTCAGCACATTGTGGGTGGCCTGAAAGCTTGCCACTGTAAACAAGTAGAAAACAATTCATTGTAAGACATGTAGAGTCCAGCCAAGAGCTTTCCACAAATGATAGACCTGGGTCTGTGGGACGGGGTGTGTGTGAAGAGAAAGGGGAGCAGATTTTCACTTTGTCACTGGTGTTGTGCTTTGGATCATAACATAGCATGTTACTTTTTGGGGTTCAGCATCCTCCAGACCTCCTGTGGTTAAACTGGCATGCCATATGTCATATTCTGATAAAATCTCCTGAAAGTAAAAAAAGAGATAGAGAGAGAGAGAGATTAAATATATATATATATATATCTTTTGCCTGGGTGAACAAAGTTACAAACCATTTTCTTGTCTCTGCTTTTCTCAGAATTCCTTGGAAGCAAGAAGGACTACTCACTGGAAAATAAGTTAAATTCCGCAGCAACTCTAGTCCTGGGAGAGTTTCTCCACCAGCCCATAGGCTCCAGCAGGCCTTGGTGTTGGTCGAAGGCAGCTGGAAATCAAAGCACAGCTCAACTTAAAATCCATGCAGTAATGTTTTCTATGGATCTGAGAAATGGGTTTGTTGGAAGAGTGGGAAACTTGCAGCCCTCTGGACATTGTTGAACTCCAGCTCCCATAAGCTCCAGGCAACATAGTCAATGGTGGTGGGTGATGGGAGTTGTAGTCCACCTACGTTTGGAGGGCCACAGGTCCCCTATCCATAGCGCACAGCAACCCACTGAGAAATGTTGCTTGGCTTCTCAAAATTATCTTTGCTGCCCTTGAAATTCCTTGAAAGCTTCACCAAAACAGGAGACTTCAAATTTGCCTTGCAATTTTTCTTTCTGATTAAATTGTGGAGCAAATGAGGCTGAGCTGAAATATTTTACCACTTTTTGTAAACAGCAGCTGTGCTTACCAAAACAAAACACCCCTCCCTTTTTTCATGTTTTCCCCTTTTTGCTTTTCTTGCAAAATGTTCATGTATTCATTACTGACATCAGATAGGCACCTTCACTTTATTTTTGACAGTGGCTGCTGAAACCATTTTTGTTTAGATAGGTCTACCCATTAGAAAGTTGATGCGAGTTTTGATCTCTTTGTATTCTATTGTTATTTTAGCAACTGAAAGTCTTAAATTATTGTCGTTGCTTTATTGATAATTTTATTGGGCTTTTTTGTAAACTGCTTTCAGGTGCTGTTTTTTTTTTTTTAGAATTAAACAGTGTACAAATGTTATGAAATAAACCAAAATTAAAGTACTCCCACTTGCTCTCCCTCGCTTCACTGTGCTGTCAAATCTAATTGACTATGTAGCATCAGCCTGTTTTGTGTGGGATCCTGTTTTGTGTGGGATCAGCTATTTGACTAATCCAGAAAGGGAAAAAGAAGGGGGGGGGGGGGCAATGAACGAAAAAGCATCAGCAGCCAAGGAAAACAATGACATCCAAAAGGATTGAAATGAGATGAATATTCACACAATGGAAGGAATGTTAGGCAGAAATTTCTAGTTCACATTTATTTTTTCGGTGATTTTTGTGCTTATTATAAAAATTATGAAATTCTCCTCCCTCCCACAAGCCCTCCATAATGTCACTAGGTAGCCAAATTTCATTAGTTGCTCAGCATTGGGACATCATCCTGTTCTTTGTGATCCCTAATTGGGTGGGATCATGCATGTGACTAATCCAGATTGGAGGAAAAATCTGCGGGGGGGGGAAAGCTTGTTCCAAAAAATAAATAAACAGCAGGTGGGGGCAACAAAAGCAACAGTGGGCTTTAAAAGCAGGAACATTTATACAATCTAAGCATGCTTTGTAGAACATTTCACCTACCAAAGTTGCTAATTTTGACCCAAGACATAAGATGGTGATAGATTGAATGATGTGAGCCCATAATTTTTGACTTGTTTTTGGATCCAGAACCCAAAGGTGTATTTCTTAATTTTTCGCCACGTGTGCTTGTAAGGTGGTTGTGCTGCTTTTTGCAACTCACCTTAGATCAGGCCGCAACCTGGTGGTGGGCCCCAATTCGCCAGATGAAGGCCAATGGTGGAACCTGTGGAAAACAGCAACCACTTTCCCAATGTATGCTCCATGTGTGTTGCTCCCTTGTGCACTGGAAAGCAGCAGTCCAAGAGGAGACAACCCCCACCCCTTCATTTCTAAACGCAGCCCTTGGCTCTCGTGTTGAGGTTGCTCTTTGAAATCAGGTCAGTGCCTGCATTAGCAACTGCCTTTCCCCTCCTTCTTGGTTCCCTTCAGCCTAATTGTTTTTCCTGGTTTAATGAGCAAGTATCTGCCAGGAGATGTTAGCAATGGACCGAGAGGAGGACCTAAGAAGGGTGGTTGATTTGTCAGGAACGCTTATGATTACCAGCTTGAAGGATCTGCCGGCTCCTCACTCACTTGATTGCTTTCTTGCTATCCCTGCCTGTTGCGACAGAAGAGGACCTATGAATGCCCAAGGAGACCAATACGATGCTGAAAATCAGGAGCCTGGCCCACCAGTAGTTTTGTAGGCCAGAAATTAGTTTTGTAGGCCAGAAATCGGAGAATAGTTATGATCAGGGATGTCTGAGAATTGCCAGTGCAATGGAAATGGGGGTAAAAATGGCTGTTGTTCACTTATGTCTGGCATGAAAATCAATCCAGCAGATATGATTGGTATTCACTGGTGTTGTGGTTTTCAGTCTGTAGATTATATATAACAATATGGAACTGACCAATTTGCTTTGTGTTTATTTGCATTGGACTGCATGATGAGCAATAATGTAATGATAATGAAACGAATGGTGGGTGGACTACTAGACCTAATCAGAGCAGACCCATTGAAATTAATGAACATGGCTAAATTAGTTCTATTAATTTTGATAGGCCTACTCTGAATAAAAGTTAGTTGCATTCCACCTTACGTAATTAATTACATAAAATTTCAGCATATCGAACACCAAGACAAACAACGTAGCTTTTCTCAGAAGCCAAACTGCAGAGGAATGGAAAGAGGGCTGCATGATTCTCTGATGAATCCAGGTCAAAATGGATTAAAATCCTAAGGAAAAGGAGAGAGCAAGACAGAGGAAGTAAAATGAAGCTTCTGTTCTTATCAAATGCCCAGCGCATACTCAGTCATGAGACACATACATACACCCCTCTGTCATTTGGAGGGATGCAGTCCATCTCACCACTTCATTCTTCTACATGTATATTCAAGCGCAGACCATCTCTCTTGGGAAATGTCTTAACACTTACTGGACTGCTGTGGGTTGCCTTCCTTCCACTCCAGTTAATAGATTTCTTTCCTTTTACCCAGGAATGGGGAACCTATGGCCTTCTTAATGTTGTTGAACTTCAATTCCCACATGCCCAGCCAGGGTGGCCAATGGTGGGGCATGATGGGAGTTGTAATTCAGCTGCATCTAAAGAGTCACAGGCTCCCCATCCTTGCTTTTATGCCTACATTGATGTGATGCTTGAAACCCGATAGGGTGCCTTGTAGGTTGCACCATTTTTAACACCACATACAGGTGAAACTCGGAAAATTAGAATATCGTGGAAAAGTTCATTTATTTCAGTAATTCAACTTAAAAGGTGAAACTAATATATAAGATAGACTCATGACATGCAAAGCGAGATATGTCAAGCCTTTATTTGTTATAATTGTAATGATCATGGCGTACAGCTGATGAAAACCTCCCCCAAAAAATCATGTCTGCACATGTCTAGACACCAAAAATCACTTCTGCGCAGGCGCGATTTTCAGTGTCTGGGCATGTGCAGAAGCTATTTCCGGCGCCTCGGACATGCACAGACGCGATTTCCGGCATTGCGCTGTGCCAGTCTGGCCCACGGATGATCTCCATGGGAGTGATCCGGCCCATGGCCAGAAAACCTTGCCGACCCCTGGCCATGACTAAGAGAACACGAAGTGCTTTTGATCCCCGCTACTTTCAGAAGGAGAGAGGGAGAGTGATATTAAGGTGCATGGATAGCTCAGGGACTCAGCTATGCAGCTGCATATGAAATGTTTTAAGTGTGTTTTAAGTGCAATATACAATGTGGCACTAGATGGTGTTGGGGAGCCTTATGGAAAATTCAATGTATTTTTAAAATGTTTCGATCCTCGTGTGGGACAGCTGCGTTTTCCTGAACTGCAGGGGGTTGGGCTAGATGATCCTCAGGGTGTACGTATGTTTGAAGGTGCAGCCTTAAACACATGCTTAAAATTGCAATCCATGTCTACTTGGACATTAGCCCTGTTGAGTTCAAATGGGATGTGCTCCCAGGCAAGTGGGCAAATGACTGCAGCCCAAATCACTCCTGCTGACATCAATATGAATAAAAAGCTAGATTTAACCAGCTGGATTTTGCATCATCACTATCATCACCACCACCACCATCCTTACAGGTTGTCTGACATGTAAAAAGGCCTTCTCCCTCTTCACAGCCCTCAGAGGCCTTTGGTCACATCATCAACCCCATTTTTGCTTGCCTCGATTCATCCCAATTAAGGGGCATTCTCATAATGGGGAACCGAGATGAAACACAGCGCGATGCTCACTCTGGTGGACGAAATTCCTCTTGCTTACTAAAGTCAGGCTAATGTGCACATATATGCACAAGCAGGTTGCTGACCCAGCTGCAGTCTTCTGGAGTGTCTCAACGCTCCTTCTGGCTGGGCAGATTCCCAGCATTTAAATAGTAGGTTACTTTGCAGAAACATACTTGCCAGGAGCCAAGCAACAAAGCTCTTTTTATTCTGTCCTTTTTGCAAGGTGGGGTGGGATAGGGGCCAGGAACACCCCCCTCCCCCTGAGAACCAATTACTGGGGTCTTTTGGAATTTTTAATTGAATATTTGTATTATAAACAGGAGCAGGACCCGTAGCCTTGATTAGGGGAAGCAGAGAGACAATGGCCAGGGTATTGTTTGCTTTTCATTCTGGATTAAGGACTTTCCATTGTTTTCAAAGCTCCTAGATGGTGGCTCTGGGGATAATTAGTCTGAATTTTGTTTGCTGTCTGACTCCCTCTCCATGCTTCCCTCCTCTTTTGCCCCTTCTCACCATCACATGGTGGCAGAGACTGAAGTGAAGCCTTATCATTACCAGCCAGGTCTTCTGTTACACAACTGGGTTTTCTGGAGGCTTTGATACCTCTGGATAGAGCTTAGCTGGGGTGAGTGGGCAGAGCTCATAGAAGTTTAAGTCTTTGGGTCTCACCAGGAAGATAATTTGGGTATATCAGCTTGTATGCTAAATTTGAACCATATGTCTGTATGGTCTAGCAACTCTTTCCTCCTCAGAGCATCCCAAGAGAAAGATTACACCTTAGTAATGAAAAGGACTGGGCCTCTCATCCCATTTTAGGGCTGTCTCAACTTATCAGTTCTGCTAAGGAAAGTATTCTTTCAAGTTCTGGGTCCTTATTAGGAGGTGTGTACAGAGCCTAGGACTTGCTGATCAGAAGGTCGGTGGTTCAAATCCCCGAGACGGGGTGAGCTCCCGTTGCTCGGTCCATGCTCCTGCCAACCTAGCAGTTCGAAAGCACCTCAAAGTGCAAGTAGATAAATAGGTACCGCTCCGGCGGGAAGGTAAACGGCGTTTCCGTGCACTGCTCTGGTTCGCCAGAAGCAGCTTAGTCATGCTGGCCACATGACCTGGAAGCTGAACGCCAGCTCCCTCGGCCAATAAAGCGAGATGAGCACCACAACCCCAGAGTCGGCCACGACTGGACCTAATGGTCAGAGGTCCCTTTAACTTTTTACAGACAAAAGGAGTGGCCTTTTACCCTTTTACCCAAACTCCTTTTTATCTGTTACGTCTGCCTCTAACATGCCAGAGGAGGAGTAATAGTAGTTCAATTTCTTACCTCCATTTCACCATTAGGTCCCAGCACTGCTTCTCTTCTAGAAAAAAAGGTGCCCGTACTGTGTACTCTTGGATACCCCCAGAAAAAAAGCACCAGGTTGCAGGGTGGGTTACAGCCATTTCAGAATCATATAAAAGCGAAAATTCCATATTAGAAACAGTTTTTTAAAAATCCCAGTGACACAAATAGGGTGGATCCTGGTGTTATTTACTGTAATGGATTGCTTTGTTGATGCAGTTACTCATTTGTGCCATTTTTTAAACCAATGCAATTTCTATTCTCTACTTGCACGTTTGGCGTGCTTTCGAACTACTAGGTTGGCAAGAGCTGGGACAGAGCAACAGGAGCTCACCCCGTCGCAGGGATTTGAACTGCCAACCTTCTGATTGGCAAGCCCAAGAGGCTCAGTGGTTTAGACCCCTGCGCCACCCATGATCTATCTGTCTGTCTGTCTATCTATCTATCTATCTATCTATCTATCTATCTATCATCTATCTATCTCTTAGTGTTCTTGAACTTTAGGTCCCAATACATTGTTGAATTATAACTCCTATTATCTCTGACCACTGGCTAAGCCACATGGGGATGATAAAATGTTAGCAGGGTTGGAGTAAATTCAGCAGCATAAATTAAGCAGAGATATAATGAATAATTAGAATATGCAGTAGGAATAGATAACTAAAATGAACTATGGAAGGGGGTGGGAAGAGAAGGCGATAGTTAATGTATGGTTGTATTGGTTAATGTATGAGTGTGAAAAATTTGTAGTAGAAAAAATAATAAATAAAAATTAATTTTAAAAGCCAGCTGAAGGTGATGGGAGTTGTAGTCCAGCAACACTAGGGATGCAAGGTTCAAGAACACTGTCGTAAAGGAGCCTTACCCACCAACAGCTATCTGCATATTTTGCACTCTCCTTGAAGGCATGGCTATGAACTCTTGTGGGGGGTGGCTTTATGTATTATGTTTTATGTGCTATTAGGTATAATATCTACTCTCAGACTGATTTGAATAAGGAGTGAGTTATAAATTGCCCCCTAAAATGCCACGATGAGCTTCAGCAGCTTATTTGTCACTGCACTACCTCTCATGAGAGCTAATAAAGGCACAGAGGGCAGGCAGATTGCCAGAGACAGCAAGGAGGAAAAGGATCGGGACCAGGAGGTTCTGGAAATCAGTGTGGGTCTCGGTAGGGCACTGATGATGCTGATCCCTGATGCTCCTCTGTACAATCTATATAGCAGGGATAGGGAAACTGGAACCCTCCAGGTGCTGCTAAACCACACCTCCCATTTTTCCTGACCACTGGCCCTGCTTGCTGGGACTCGTTAAAGTTGGTATCCAACAGGATTCCCATGCCTCTATGCAGAAAACGACTGTGCCAGGGAGAAGGATTTCAGCCAAAGCTTCCTGACATGCTCATCTCTGCTCAATAGGAGTGGTGTATTCAATAAGAGTGGTGTATTCAGACATGCGATCCCCGTACATGCAGTCCATAACAGGCTAGAACAGAGCTGGCAGGGGCAGCTTACATGGTTGGGGATGACGAGAACTGGAGTTCAGCATCTTTTGGAGGGCCACGGGTACCCCATCCATGCCCTGGAGTAGAAAAAGGCTTGTCCTCTTAGTGAGAATGAAACCTCATCTGGAAGTCCTCCTGCTTCCTGGACTTTTGGTACGGGAAGAAGACTTCAGCGATCCTGCTTAATAATGTGATGTCTTTCTATGAGAAAATATTTGCCAAGCTGTCTTATTCCCCACTATTTGATTTACTCCAACATATGCATTTCGGTGGATTTATGCTCCAAACAAAATAAGCTGGAGCATTTCCCAAACGTCTGGAGCCCTATGAATACTTTCTTCAATTACACCGAATGAGATCATGGAATAATTGGAATGTTGTGATGAATGCTCTGCTAGGTAATGCACACACACACACACACACGCGCGCGCACACACACACACAGAGGCAGGCTTTGCTTTACCTCTCTTGTGATAAAATGACATTCTGTTCCATATATTTGTTCTCTTCCCTTGTTGCTTTCTGCTTTGTAAAAACCTTCACTTTGTAAAAACCTTCATTTTGATGGCTAATGTATCTGAAAGCTGAGAGGCGTCATGCTAGCCCTGTGATTGTGTCCTCGTCAGCCATGCTTATGATGCACAACCTGCTAACCAGCAACAAGACTCACAACCGGTGTTGCTGAGTTCAGCATATGGAAAGCACAGCCTCAGAAAAGCCAGAGTGGTTTCAGTGGAATGCAAGTGTCTCCTACAGTGACAGCACCCTGTAAATAATATCACTGTGGTTTGGCATGGTGCGTTACTCCCACCCCTACTCCCCCATGAAGACAGCTAGTATTATTAAGTCACTAGAAATCTGCTCTAAAAATCCAGGTGAGCAAGTTGTTCTGAGATACTGAGAACAAATAAAACTTTCTTCTTTTGATTAGTTCAGGGTCACCAACATGGTGCCCACAGAGGCTTTCCCTTGTGCCAGCGGGGTTCCCTCTTCCTGCTGAAACTACACTGGAAAGAAAAAGTCTATTGAAACTTAGGTTGTGGAGTGTGTAGGGGGTTCGTAGGTTTTTTTCTTGTTTGCAAACATGCCCATGAGCTCAGAAAGCTTGTTGTCCCTCAAATCCTTTTTGCTCAAAAGAAAAGGGCCCTTGTTTGACCAGTTCTGATAATATCACTATAAATAACAAATAATCACAACAGATATTCTTACAGGTTGCCTTTTAACAATTTAATCTTGGATTTATTCAGGCGTTGGCATCTTGCTCATTGTCATGGTAAATCTTAAATCTCTTTTGACAACCTCCCTCCCATCATCTAAAAAACCAGGCTTGGCCTTCCACTGACTGCAACATTGCCAGCCTAAGACCAATTGAAGAAAGACCTACCAGCATGGAACTGTTTGCAGCTCAGGAAATTTGAGTTATTTGCATCTTTTGGAATTAGTATTGCAGGACAGCAGGGGTATTGTGCTTTTAAAGGCTGCGTAGCAGGCAGGCATTCAACAGGTTAAGGTTAAGCCTTTTCTAGTACGGAAATACAATCATGGGGAAAGCTGCACCTGTTGACAGCATCCACCCAGATTGAGGAGCTACCAAAAAACAAGGCCCTCTGAATATGGATTTGGCCTTTGATTGGGCCAATGAGTTAAGCTGAGTGCACATTATAAGCACCACCTGTAGCTAAACTTAAGGATCAGTTGCAGTTTAGATACAGTCCATCAAACCAAAATGGGACTCTACAACTTACCTGAGAGACCACACTTTTCTTATCATTCTAGTACAGTGGTACCTCGGGTTACGAACTTAATTCATTCCGGAGGTCCATTCTTAACCCGAAACCGTTCTTAAGCTGAGGCGTGCTTTCGCTAATGGGGCCTCTTCCTGCTGCTGTTCCATCAGATTCACAAATCAGCATACCAGTCTTCTTCAGATTTCACACTATTTCACTGCAATTCCAAGCT
Organism: Podarcis filfolensis; assembly: GCF_964270895.1. NCBI lineage: Eukaryota > Metazoa > Chordata > Lepidosauria > Squamata > Lacertidae > Podarcis > Podarcis filfolensis. Next base: position 31,933,728 of record NC_139618.1, read on the forward strand.
GGGGGAAAATGTATGAAATGAACAAAGAATGTGTGCTTTAGCATTAAATGGCTTTAGAAATATACATATTGAAATAAATATATATAAGTACCTTTTATGCAATGAAATACATTTTTAAATTTGAATTTTGGGTGCAGATTAAAAAACAAACAAAATCACCCATTACTGAGGAAAGGGAATGGAATGGCTTTATGAATGAGCACATCTGAAGTTGAAATGAATTGCAAATAGACTGATCTGCCAATCCCATACACAGCAAATATCCCCTTCCATGAAGATATTTTATGATCTGTCCGTTCATTATTATTAAGTGGGCAGGGAAACAGGAGAGAAAATAGCCCATAAATGGAAGAGAGGAGGGCAGCTCCTGGCCTCTTAATGGTGATTCATGGTGTACAAGCTGTTGGGAGCACAGGTGTGTGCTTAGAAAATATCCTAATTACCTGAACCTGCTGGTTGTATTGTCTGTGTATGTAGGTCTGTGATTTATGAAGCTCTGAAAAGCTAGGTAAGATCATCTCTGTGCCCTGAGGCCAGAAGAAGCAAATCTGGCTTCAGCAAACATTTCTGCTTGGCCCCCTCGTCCCCATCTGCCTTTGCATTCAGGGCTGCTCAGTAAATTGAAGACTCATGCTTTGCAGATACTGAAAGAGCCACAGAGGAACCTTAGCGAAGGGCAGATTCCTGCCCTGAGGAGCCTACAGTCTAAATGTAGACTACATAAAGGGAGAAGAAGAGAGGGGGTGGGAGAGGAGAAAATAATAAAGTTGAGGATTAGAATGGGAAATATGCACAAAGGCTTAGTTTCAGCCATGGACTAGGTTATTGACAGTTCTTATAACTCCAAGAAAGCAATGTTTGAATGGGCCAGAGGACATCATGGGGATGCTGTTAGATTCTACACAAAGAGGATATCATTGTGAAATCACCAGATTTACATATGTAAATGCTCAAGGCCCAAAATTTCACAGGCAACAACATCCAGGAGAGAAATGGTTGGGGACAGGAAGGCTGCATAATCAGACATCTCCAAGCTTCCCCAAACAACAGAGAACGTCTTCAAAAGTATGTAGGTTAAATGGGGAGAGTGGAGAATGGGATTGCACATGTTTCCTTCACCAGCAACTTGAGCACTCTGAATAGAGCCGTCTGAACAGAGCCATATGTGCCTGCCCTTCTTCAGACACCTCATTGGCACATACCATTCTATGCACATATTAGACTCTTCAGCATGATTGGGAACCCTGGGAAAAACAACAACATTCCCTGAGTTCACATTGTGCTGCAACCTTATCGAAGGGCCAGGTCTGGTCAGGGAATGGATACAGGAATGAATTTTATGATGGCAAAAAAGGTAGGGTACATAGGCAACAAATTAAATGTGTCTACAGTTGTAAGTTTGAAATCCGCTCATCTAGAAAAATATGAAGCTGTCTTATACTGAGTCAAACTGTTGGGTCACCTAGCTCAGAACTGTGTACATTGATGGGCAGCAGCTTGGCAGGGTTTCACGCTAGGGTCTTTCCCAGTCCTGCCTGGATATGCTGGGGATTGAACCCAGGACCTTTGCATGCAGAGCAGATGCTGTACCATTTCCTCCAACTGGGCAGACATCCACAGCTTGAAATATTTCTATAAGACTGTCTTCCCTACCCCTCCACGTTGATCACATTTTCCAAAGCTCAGTGTTCGAAAGCATGAACAGCAGTTATGCATTTGAATGCGAAAACCCTGATCTCTGGTTCTGTATTCTGTGTTAGCAAAGAAGTTGTGTTTGCAAGTAACTGATTATCTAGGTGTAGCAGAAAGAGAGCCATTTCCCAGATACCCCAAAAGTGCAAACCTTTGCCAGACACACCTGAAATGACTTGTGATTGGTAGGAAACTGCTGGCTCCCAAACACATCCCGTCTGGGTACCCAAAACCCTTAAAAGGGGATTTTATTCCTCTTCATTCCCATAACCTTCAACCAATACCTGAGGCTGCCAGCTTCAGAGGTGACCACCGAGAGCAAGTTTTGCAATGTCAGTTTGGGTTACTATAAGATTAGTTACACAAATATTATGGAATGGTGTTTTATATAACTTTTGAGATGCATACTTGCAATTTCACCACCTCTTCATTATTACATATACTCTTTTGAATAAAGCGTTGAATTGGATTTCTGGGCTAGGCTGATTTCTGAAGGCACTCAAGGGTTGGTTGTCCTCCCAGTTGTCTTAGGCTGTTTGGATTATGCAACTAGTGCCCAGGACATCAGGAGAGGAGATGGGCTGCAGGGACCACTACGTTAAGAAGCACTTGAACTACCTGAGAAGCCCTGGTGATCCCATCTATGAAAAAGCAGTGCTGAAAGGTGAATCTGCTCCTATCTTTCAGCCTTGCAAGCCTGACCTTCTCCTAGAAAAACACAAGGAGTTTGCAAACCATGGCCTCTGACCCACAGCTGTGTGCCTCTAGCTGCTGCCAATGGCAATCCATCAGAATCAGCCATGTCTTTGGGTGCTTGTGCCGATACTCTGTTAACAGAGCAGCTTATTAAAAAAAGAGAGAAGTCCTCCCCGCTTCCATCAGATTTCGTTCGCCTTTAGATTCTGTTTCAAGAATCAAAGTTCATCAGCAGTGCAAGATGACCTGGCCTCTTTCAAGCTCAACTGGGTGGCCTGACAAGGCTCCAGTTTTGTTTCAGATCTTTGCCACTGGAACTCAGTATTGGCTGTGGATACTTCCCTCCTTGCAATTCAATGTGGGGAAGCATTCCAGAAAATGAATTCTCAGCATCCCTCTTGTTCTCTCACATTCCTCCATGGACCTGCTCTTGCAAAGCACTGCTGCTCCACCTAAGCTAACTGTTTGCAGAACCTCTGGACTCTTCCTGACCTTCTCATTTGTTAAAATAAAATTAAATGGATTCTGCACACATGCAAGTCAACTCACAAGCTTCAGATTCAGCCTTGACTCTACACAACAAATGGCTAGATCAGAGAAGGATAACCTCTCAGTTCTGGAGGCCCATTGTGACCCTTGAAGTTCTCTCTGGACAATGCTTCCTTTGCTGATCACATCCCCTCTCCTTGGGGCACAACACTCACTGGCCCTACTCTGTCACTTCAAGTATCTGGCTACCTGATTGCAATGGAGACTGGTCTGTTAGGACTTATGGGGCTACAAAGAGAATGTCAAGCAATTTAACATCACACACACACACACAGAGAGAGAGAGAGAGAGAGAGAGAGAGAGAGAGAGAGAGAGACAGAGAGATCAAAACCATACACTCTTTCCTGTCTCAAACACATTTTATACATGCATATGAACTCAGAGAAGCTCTGCAAACATTTTTGTCAATATACCATTCTCTGGCCAACTAGACCTCCACAGCACTCAACCAATTCTAATCCAAAAGCATAGTTATAGCAAAGCAGGTCCCACCCATGTGTCTTTTCCAGTTAAAGTCATGTTGCTGACATTTTTATTGTAGAGAGGCCATCTTTTTTCCACCCCCTGCTGTAAAGGCTCCTTGTTGTTATGAGTGCTAACCAGCCATCTCAATCTTGGCCTAGTAGGGCTGCCTTGAAGACCACTCTAAGCATGCTCAGAGCTGTTTCCTTGAAAGCCACACCTCAAAACACATTCTCCATAGCTAGTCAGAAGAAGAGTGCAGTTCCAACGCAAGCAGCTGGGCTTTTTATTAATATTTATTAATAGAGAGAAATGGAGGGCGGAGTGCATGCATATCTTCATAATGCAACTTTCAGTACGCAGACAGAAAAGAAATATACATGCGCTCTCTGTGAAAGCAGAGAGCAACCGGGGGGGGGGACAGGAAACCAGTAATATCACATCCGTCTTCTGTGGGACTTCCAACGGTCTGGGATCCCAGGAATGTAAACAGAGTCCTGTGACTCCAAGCATTGCATCAGTGGCAACACACAGAAACCTAACAGTTGTGTACTAATGAAATTGTGTAGTTTGTTTGTTTGTTTGTTTGTTTGTTGTGTTTGTGTGTGTGTGTGTGAGAGAGAGAGAGAGAGAGAAAGAGAGAGATACCAAAAATGATTGTTTTGTAAGCAAACCAATTTGTAAGCAAATACTTCTCACCAGCTGCCAAGAGTTCATTGTGCGGTGAGGTGTTTCCTCCCCATGATGCCCTGCAACAAGGCAACAAGGAGATCATGGACCAGATCATTATCTCTCCCATTCCCTGTGGGCCAACTTGGTAGGTAGCTAGGATCACCCACCAGTCAATCACATGACAGCATAATGATGTCAGGCAACTGACACCTGGGTAAGTTAAAAGAAGATAACTGTAACCATCAAGCAGCTCATCAACAGCTACAGAAACCTCCTTTGGAGATGCACCTTCACTGCCAATCAGCAGTTACAGGGAGCCCATTAACGTCTCTGTAGAGAGGGAAGTGCTTCTAAAAAATGGAGCATTTCCCCCTCTGCAGAAAAAGTGTTTTGGATTCAGAGCACTGGGGAAAGTGCTTTAAATCCAAACTGCTTCCTCCAGAGGCCTCAGTAGCACAAGGGAGCTCCTGACAAGGAATTATCTAGGGCAGCCAATCCTAGCAGATCATTTGGGCTGTCCTTCGAAGCTCCAACAAATCATCTCCTTGTCAGCCATGGAAGGCTCTCTTTTCTCAAGCACCATCCATCAGCTGGGGTCATGTAGATATTATGTGGCAACAAAGGGCAGCATTTCATGCATTTGATAAAGTGGGCACTTGCCTGCAGCCAGACATTTTGTGGTGAGGAGACCTAAGATGAGGGGATGTAGGAAATTAAGGGGGTGCACAGGCCCAAAGATTCGCCCTGCATCTGTGCCTTAAAAAAATAATAATTCTGATCGGCTTCTGAGTTGCTCTCTCCACTTCAAACTGTAATTTGGTTTCCGAGTCACTCTGTTTCAAATGAAGCTCTGTGTTCTGCATTCACTATAATAGGGAATCTTAAAATGGTTATAACCCTTTTTCCCACTTTGGCCAATGTAGATGAAATTGACAGGTACAGGAGCCGCTCCAGAGTAGATTAAGCCTGCCCAATTGCAGGGGATTCACTTTTCTCCACAATTCCTTGGGAGAATTCCTCTTGCTCTTTCGTACCATGAAATAATTAAGAGGTGGTCAAGGGCTGCGTATTCTTACTTGTACATTATTTCAAGCTTTGTAGTTTCATGCCTGCCTTTCCTTTCCAGTGCTTGTTTATGTCCTTTAATTGGCGTTACAGCATGAGGGTGTCTAGACTACAGCCTGAGGAGTTCTGAAGAGTTGTGTGTTTGTTTTTGTTAAAGCAATGTAATGTAGGATTTTAGAGGGGGGGACGACTTAAATGAAGTTTTTAACTTACAAAAAGTCAACTGCTGTGTTTTAACAAAAACAAAACAAACAAAGCAACCCAGAGCTCTTAAATGCCCCATAGACAACATTTTGGACAGCCTCACTTCTTGCAAAGCCCATGGAACTGGGAAAACATATGTAGGAAAACATAGAGCTATATAGGATAGAAAAGAACAGAAACAACAGGCTGACTGGAGGCTTTGTGTGGGCAGTCTGTGATGTAACTTGGGCATTTATTGACACATGCTTGACTCAGGAGAAGGAGAAGCCCCTGCCCCCCCAATCACATTGCTTAATCTTATTAGACAGACCACACACAGAGCTGAGACACACCCCCGGTGATGAATTGATGCAGAATAACTAGAACTTGAGAGTCCCATGGACTGCAAGAAGATCAAACCTATCCATTCTTAAGGAAATCAGCCCTGAGTGCTCACTGGAAGGACAGATCGTGAAGCTGAGACTCCAATACTTTGGCCACCTCATGAGAAGAGAAGACTCCCTGGAAAAGACCCTGATGTTGGGAAAGATGGAGGGCACAAGGAGAAGGGGACGACAGAGGATGAGATGGCTGGACAGTGTTCTCGAAGCTACCAGCATGAGTTTGACCAAACTGCGGGAGGCAGTGGAAAACAGGAGTGCCTGGCGTGCTCTGGTCCATGGGGTCACGAAGAGTCGGACACGACTAAACGATTAAACAGCAACAACTATAACTTAAATATGATTAGCCAGTAGTGGTTGGTGCCTATTGGGACTGGTGGGGCAGAAGGCATGGTGCTAAAAGGCAGATAGGTGGCAGCCGGTCAAGGGCAGGCTGGCAATTGGGGATGGTGGGGTACCCCCATTCACTTTCATGGGCCAGCCTCCACTCCAAAGGTCCATAAAAAGAAGTTATAACAATTTTAATGTACCTATGGCTTACTTGTTATCTCAGTGCCCTTGTACTCATTTGTCAGGACACAGGAAGGTACACAAAAATGCATATATCAAAATGTACAAAATGCAATTATATTACAGGGAAATGCTTGCAAAAATGTGTAGATTTGTCAAGACTGCAAAGAATAATGTTTTTATTACAAGAAATTTGCACTAAAATAAATGCTGACAAATTTTTCTTTAAAAATAAATAAATCACAGAATGCTGCAGAAATATGGAGAACTGGAGATTGGAGAAAAGAGAAACTGAGAGAACCCAAGATTGACAAATTCATCCACCCCTTAATAGAACAAGGATGGGAAACATTGGCCCTCCAGATATTGGTAAACTACAGCTCCCACCAACCATAGTCAGCATACCTTATTGTCAAGGATAATGGGAGTTGTAGTCCAACAACATTGGGAAGATCACAGCTTCCCCAACCATTCTATGCATGGACCCTTACGGGGGAACAAAAATGAACTGAGTTTGGAGTGAAAGTTCAAGCTAGTTGAAACTATTATCCATTCTGTTTCCCCCCTTTTCTCCCTCTCCCTCTCTCTTCTTCTCATTCTCTCTCCAGATTTCCCATCACTGAACTCGTCTCCTCCCCTCGCTCTTTCTGGTGTTTGTCCTTATACTGCCCTCTCGTTCGGCAATGAAGAGAAGGCAGCTGACCGCGTTGTCAGCCTGGAGCCATGGCTGTGGTGTTTATTAGAAGAGACACCGAATTTTCAGTTTTATTTACTACAATTCTCCATGCCTTGTTTCACAGAGGCTGTTTGTGTAGGAGCTGCAGGGGCCGTAATGAGTTGCTGATGTTCTGCAGCTGGCTTGCATTTTGGAGATGGTAACAGTAGCCATCCTTTCCCCCCTCTGCTGCTACCTGATGAATGGAGCAGAAGCCTAGAAACTTCCCATCACACAACAGCAAGTGACATAAGCAGCAAAGGTCTTGACAACTCAGTCTCAGTGCCCCAGTTGCCAGATCAAGAGCCATAATGGGGAACCTTAGGGCTGGTAGCAAAATGCAGAACTCATCTCTCTTTCTGGTCCTTGAGATCTTTCACAGGCCACACCCTCACCCCAAAGCCACATCCATTCTATCCAGACCACAGCCTTCATTGCTCCTGCTTTGCACCCACATTGTGTGTCCTTACTTGGCTGGAAAGTATCCTTCAATTCTAATCATGCCTCTTGCTTCCTGTATGGAAGATAAAGTGAAGTGTGTGTAGAGACTTGTTGACCGTACAAAGGTTAAATTTCCATTTGTTGCTCCAAGGGTGTGATGGCCTGGGATTCGGACTCAGATGCTGAACCTGAGGGATCCCAGCCTGCACAGGATTCCCTACCTCCAGAACCAGCTGAGCTGGGGCTGGGGCGTGAGCCTGAAGGGTCCTCACCTGTGCTGGATCCTCAGGTGCAGGCATCAGCTGAGTCTGCTCTGGCAGGAGGAGTGCTCGCCTCCAGGCCAGGAGAGGTGAGTCACCAGAGGATCGGGGCCGCCCTATGCCTCAGGGCAGATAAAAACTGGCCAGCCCCAGTCCCAAGTTGTGGAAGCAACATTGTTGGTTGCTAGTTCCTGCCTGAACGCTTTCCTGCCTGAGCTCCTGACCGGCCCTGGTTCCCTGCTTGCAAGCTTGTTCCTGACTTCACCCGACTTCCTGTCCTGCACCCAGCTTCAGCTACTACGGACTGCCTCCATGTTGCACCTTTGACCACAGACTGGGCTTGGACCTCGCCTCTTGGGTAACCCACGGGACCAGCACAAAGGGATACAAAGCTCAGCTAGTAAGAGGTCTTGCTCAGCAAGATCTGTGGCTATGGGAGAGTTCAAAGGGCGATAGAGAGCCCTGGAGAAAAGCACCAGGCTGAAAGCTCACCTTCCCCACTCCCGATGAAAACTAGAATGCCATGAAAAGAAATCAGGTCATTTGGAACGGAAAACACTGAAATCAGCGGGAAACTGCCTGGGCCTCCCATTCAAATAAATGAGGGTACAAATTGGGATAAAGTCTAGGGCTGCCATACATTTTCCCAGATGTATACTCATCCATAGGAGATAGCATCCGGGTGGAATTTCCAAAAATGGTTAAAACCTGGACATAGGGCAGCCCATGTTGGAACAACTCTGCCAAAAAATATTTGATGACTTTTGTGTCCAGATTTTCACTTTTTGAAATACGGCAACCCAAAGGCATTTCAAATGAATGGAATATGAAATGAATGAAAAAATCAAAAAATGAAACAAATGGTAAAGTGAAACTCCCTCCCCCAAGCATTTCCACACCAATACAAATCATGATTTTTGGGCAGAGCAGTTACCTGCAGGGCAGGGCAGCTGGTTCTCTCATAAGGTGGTATAGAGTGGCTGTCTCAGGCAGTGAAAGTGCAAGAGGCCTGCCCCATCGATTCTGTCAGTGGCTAAATGCCTCCTCTTGCCAGGATTGTTCCAGTGTGCTCTGTTGCACTTCAAGACCCCCAAGGCACCCCCAGGAGAATAAAGACACAAGGACACAGAGTTTAAGTTAATGTTAATGAGCAAAATTTAGGCCACAACTTTATTGGTTACAGAATGTGAGCGGTATTGGCTTAGGCATTGGCATCAACAGACTATATTGGACTCCTGCCCGCCTTGCAGGAAGTCTGGAAGGGTAAACCACCAGTAGGGGGAGCCCCTCCGATGCGGATCGACTCGAGCCCCCCTAGGTTCTCACTGGGGTCGTGGCATGGCCACAGCCCCTCCCTGGGCTTTGGACAAGATCCACACTCTTTAACAGAATACCCTTACACATGGAGGGGCAGGTGATGGCCGCACCTCCCCTCCCCAACAAATCACTATTCCAATGCCTAACCATCAAACCTTACAAAGTTGTGTTGATTGCTATGAGGTAGGTGAAAACCAAGTGGCTGGTGCCAATTTGCTAAGTGGAAAAAATCCTACCAGGCCCCTCAACGGTGACCAACTGAAGTCCATAGCAAGGCCATTGACCCTACCTGAAAGAGGATGGGAGGGCAGGAGATCCACGACTTGAGGCTGAAAGAGGAGCTTCCAGAGTCGCGCCGCGGTGTAAATTGGCCCCAGCCATGCCCCCACAGCGTCCTGATTCGTCGCCTGGGAAATGGCATGGCCAGGATGCTACCCCGCACCACGCTGAGGTGGGGGTGGGACCTGATGGCCCAAGCACAGCCCAGTCTCCCTTGGAAGCGGAACCGATTTGCTGCTCATCTTCCCCATCAATCGTGCAGAGAAAATGGATATCAAAGCCTTACAGAATGCCCCTCTTCTCTCTGAGTTCAGCGAGAGGTGGGGGCACTCTGGCAAGCCACTTTGCCACTCGTCTTCCCCGCCCCCGGGGCAGCAAAATGAGTGTCAAAGGCTTGCAGAATGCCCCTCCGCTCACCAGTTTCAGTGAGGGGGTGTTCCAGCACGCAATGGGGGTGGAGTGAGGGGTCAGGGAGCAGCACATTCCTATTTCACCTCAGGTGGCAAAGTGGGATGGGCTGCCCCTGCAGGGCTGGTAGATCAGCCCATGTTGCACCCATATTGCAAGCCTTCTCTATGCAAGTGGTGGAATATAAGTTTGCATGAAAAGGTCACAAGGTTAATTCCTGTTATCTACCCTTAAAGGATCTCAAGCAGCAGGGCCTGGACTCTATCAAATAGTGTCCAGAAACAGTTACAGACTGATGTTCCCCAACGTTAGGATTTCAGATTGACATCAAAAAAGACTACTGCTTTCTTTTTTTAGAACCACTTTTTTAAAAAAAACAAACTAAGATTGAATCACTCGCCTTCCAGAATGAAGCATTTCCCTGGTCCACTTTCCCTTTTCTTTTGATTATGGAAGACAATAATTCCCTGGGGCTTTTGGTTTTGTTTTGTTTGTGCTGCTGCCTTCTGCATCCATGGTGAAGTCTTGTCGAAAAGTCAACGATGGGCCAGGGAGGATTAAAGATACCTGCTGCTTGCTCCCTTCAAGCTCCATTTAAGCATGGCTGGGCCTTCTAGACACCCCTTGACTTCTTTTAATTGCAGTTGCTTTTGGGGATTATATGCTGTTGCTAAACCATGGAGGGAGGGGAAAGACTCTGTGAGCTTTCCTAATGCCACAGAGAAAAGAGATACCATGTCACTTTTCATTTGCATTTAATGGTCATGTGTTTGTGTTCATACACAGCTTGGCCCTGCCACTCATACAAGTTAATGGAATAGTTATTGTACAGGTGAGTGGGGACCTCAGGTGCAGGAACAAAATGTGACCCTTTTGGCCTTTCTGTCTAGCCCTTGGCATTCTCCCCAAGCCACACCTCCTCTCTCCACAGACCACACCCCTCAATGGCCCTGCATTGCACCCCAAATGTTTTTGCATGGCTTGAATGTGTCCTTGACCTCCTATAATGACAGTCACTCCTGCAGTCACATGCAGGATGAATGCATGTTTGCAGGCAGTTTTGACTGTACACATTTTCCCCATCATTTCCCCCTAATAAAATGCTCTTTTGCATGCTATTCTAACTAATAAATGCATTTCTGTGCACATCTTTGCTTAACATATGCATTTTTGCACCTGCTGTTTGGATGAAAAACTGCATTGCAAAATTCAGAGAAGTGCAAGTTTTGAAGATTTGCTGTTTTGGAGTTCACATATTGTTTCAAAAAGTGCAATACAAATAGCTTTTCATTAAAATGCAAAAAAACACACCAAAAAACCACACCCCACAAGAGCCCTTGATTTTCTCCCCCATCTCTAAATGCTACTGGTTTGAATTAGCTGCCGTTGGGACCTTTTTCCAGGTGATCCAATGTTTGGCATAAGGTAAATATTATATGCATGTGTAAATGAGCTTTGTTAGGGGTCGGCAAAGTTTTTGTGGCGTGGGCCAGTTCACGGTCCCGCAGATGCCACAGTGGGCCGGAGTCTGTGTATGTGTGTGCGCGCGTGTGCACGCATGCACAAACGTTATTTCCGGCACGGAGGAGGCATGCGCAGCTTCCCACTGGCTGCAGGAGCCAGCCTCACAGAAGCCGGCAAGCGTCGTGGAAGGTGGTCCCCGCTCTGCTCTGTTCCGATTTAGCGCGGTGCACAGGAGCTAACTGAAAGGGCGGTAGGGGTCCCCAGTGGGTGGTGGGGGTCCATGGGCCAGTTAAATGACCCCCATGGGCCTTAGGTTGCTGACCCCTGAGCTATGCCCTTCATGAGGTGTGACTGCATTGACAGCCATTGCCAACCTGGTGCCTTCCTGGTGCCTTGGACTAAAATTCTCATTACCCCAGCCAGCATGATCAATGGTTAAGTTACAATGGCAGTTGTAGTCCAAACCATCTGGAGGGCATCCGGTTGGCAACTCCTGGGATGTGATAATGAGATTTTGCAGCCAGCGGGTGTAGGGGACATCAAGGTGACATCTTGGAGTAGATATTTCATGGATTATGTGGGGTGGGGAGACAGATCCTCCAACAAAAGGGAAGGAGACTTGGGTTGCATCCCTGTCTGCCTCACAATAGCAGAAGGAAGGAGATTACTTTTGAGAGGCTTGTTGGAAAGCAATCATCAGATTAAGGGTGAAAATAAACCTTTGATGGGAAGATTGAAGGGATTTGGGTGCTGTTGTTCTGGAAAGACAAATAATCCATTTGAACACAGGAATGCCCCGGCAATTAAATCAACAGGCAACACTGGCTAATGCTAAATAAACAAGGGGGCAGCAAAGGGGGGGGGGCTGTGTCCTGGTCTGTACAAAGATGTTGAAATGGAGGCCACTAGCTCCTTCTCCTCTTTGTACATTGGACAGAGAAGTCTTGCTGCTGTAATGGAACACAACTTCCAGAAGTTGCAGCATGTTGCACAAAAGGAAGAACAAAGGATATGTTCACATTACCGTTTACCCCACATCCACTGTGCTCCCACTGCAAGTGTTCACATGACATTAGCCACAATCCGTCTCAACCCTGTAGCTCCTTGACAGATGCTGCTGTTGGATGCAGTTTTTCTCAAACCGGTTTCAATCCGACTAAAAGCCTGAAGCCACACTGACTTTGTACATGTTCATGATCCCTCGGGACAACCATTGCGTATGCACAGAGGAGCACACATGCGCAAATAACATCTTCTTGAATAAGAGCTGGGGGGGTTCAGTTGGGGGGGGGCCAAACAGGCCATGCGCGTTGGGTGAAGACAAGCTATTACAGAATAAATTGATATGATTTACAGTAGACAGAGAAGAAGCAGTATGCTGATGGGGGTCACATTTGGATCTTTAGTGTGGGTAGGGCATGAAATACTAGAGAGTCCTTTATGTGAAATGTTGGGGGTAGGGCTGAACTGAAATGGCCAGATTGGAATTCTTCTAACCAGTTAGGGAGCAATCCAAACCCCAGAATTGCCGGGAAGAGCAAGATAGGATCCAAAGGATCTCTGGATCTGCAGTGTGTATAACAAGGTTAGGGTACTAATTCCTCATGTTTGGATAAATGAATTTCCGTATGCCGTGTTCATAAAGCAGGACCTGTGTTTGTAGTGCGGATGAACCCTCATAACTATAGCCTCACCTGTATTCATTAATATTTCTCTAGATCTTCTGGTGTTGAGCTATATTTAATAAAATGTTTGTAATGGAGGGTTATTCAGTGTTCTGGTATTATTGCCTTTTTATTAATTTATCTACTGTATTGCTGTGTATGTTGAGTTATTATAAGATCATTGCAGTGTAAATTTTGATAAAATGTTTGCAATGATATTTTTTTTAGTACTTAAAACTGTTCATATTTATTATTCAGTGTTGCTTGATACAATGAGCTTGTTTTGAACCGATATATATATATATATATATATATATATATATATATATATATATATGGGCCTTTGTGTGTTTGTGTGGATCCATTTCTTTTATTTCTGTTATTTCTGTCACTTAAAAGAAATTTAAACTTCAGCATAATATAAATGGAAAGGCAGTATATAAATATAACAACAATGGCACTAAGCTGGATCTGAGCATTGAAAGTCATCACATCTTGTTTCAATTGAAATAAATGCAGCACTTTGCCATGACATAACAAGGTTGAGGGCTGGGACAGGGGGAGGGGCGGAATATCAGAGTTTATTGAATTCGTTAACTTCATCCATGGACCAAAGGATGAGGAGGTGGGCTGGGAATAGAATGGAATTCATTTCATTGCTTTAAATGAAATAAAACATTGCGTCGTGGAAATTCATTCCAGCCTAACATCAAACACATAATAAAGCCTTCAAAAGCAGCATCGACAAGGCTGGGGAAAAGGGGAGGCCTGCTTTGGGTCCTGCTCATTGGGGAGTTTTTGGAGTGGTTTTGTTTTGTTTCGTGGCAATATTTTTGAAATTATGAATGAGTTGAGTCAAGAGTCTCTGTTTTGTCCAAGACATTTATTTATTCATTGGCTGAAATCCTTAATTTATTGGCTGACATCATTACTCCCACACTCCTGGGAATAAGCCCCATTCAGCAAGATGGGATTTGTTTTGAGGAGGTATGGATAGGATTGTGCTTTTAGAAGAAGGTGGTTGTGGGGGGAGACCCAGCTCCCTCTTGGAGAGTACATATATTGTATGATAATGGTCCCAGAGTCAATCACTGGCATCTCCAGGTCTGGCATCTCCTGGCTTGAAAAGACTCCTGTTCAAAACCCTCGGGAGCCAGCAGTGGCGTAGCGTGGGTTGTCAGCACCCGGGGCAAGGCAAGTAATTTGCGCCCCCTAACCCATGGATTTGCGCCCCCTAACCCGTGGATTTGCGCCCCCTAACCCTAACCCCCAGATGTTGCGCCCGGTGCGGCCGGCCCCCCCTGCACCCCCACGCTACGCCACTGGGAGCCAGTGGCAGTGAACTAGATGGACCAACACTCTAACTTGTTATAAGGCAGCTTTAAAAGGTAAAGGTAAAGGGACCCCTGACCATTAGGTCCAGTCGTGGCCGACTCTGGGGTTGCAGCGCTCATCTCGCTCTATAGGCCGATGGAGCTGGCGTTTGTCCGCAGACAGCTTCCGGGTCATGTGGCCAGCATGACTAAGCCGCTTCTGGCAAACCAGAGCAGCACATGGAAACGCCATTTACCTTCCCGCCGGAGCGGTACCTATTTATCTACTTGCACTTTGACATGCTTTCGAACTGCTAGGTTGGCAGGAGCAGGGACCGAGCAACAGGAGCTCACCCTGTCGCAGGGATTCGAACCACTGACCTTCTGATCAGCAAGTCCTAGGCTCTGTGGTTTCAGCCACAGCGCCACCCGCATCTATGTTTAAAAGAACAACGGTGGAAAGAAAGTAGGACTCTCTTGGCATTTGGTGACGCAAACTAGGTATGACGACAGAGGAGGCCCTCTCTCACATATTCTAGGCATTCATACCTTTGAAATCTGGACATGGAGAAGAACGACTTCAGCAGATCTTAATGCATGGGCAAATTTATATGGGTGGAAGCAGTGCTTTTTTCCCTGGGGTGATGCAGGGGTACGCATACCCCGAAACATTTTGTGAATCTTTGTACTTTTGTCCATTTACTGTATGTATTTTTCCTGATTTGAACTCTAAAATGGTGGTTTTCTTGAGTCAAAATGAGAGTATCCCTAAACATTTTTAAGGGGGGGGGGAGCACTGGGTGTAAGCAGTTCTTTAGATAGCCTGATCCTAAATACATAGGGCTTTAAAGGGGACCACCAACACTTTGAATTGGTCCCAGGAACAAATCAGAAGCTGGTGACGCTGTTGCCATAGGAGGGTCCTGATAATTGACTCATCAGCTAGGAACAGAGGAACCAGTCAATTTTTGTTCTCTACATTTCTCATTTTTCCAGTCTTAAATTCAGTTTGCCACATTTCATTAGCGGTCCACAAGGCAAGGCTGGATGTGATTACTTGATGCACATTTGATAACCCTCCCCTTGCTTAGGTTATCAGGTCTTTTCCTCCCTGCATATGCCCCAGGTGAATGAAGTTGGAGAAGTAGTGATTGCAATTTTGGTATACACCAAGTGGCCACAACATCACTGGGCAGGTGTGGATGCATGACCATCCCATTGCTGGGACCACCTACATCTCTTTTCATGTAGACATTCTGTGGGGTAATGCAGAATCAATCTGCAATGGTCTTTTTCTTTTTCAAATAAAACCAGTTCCTCAAAAGTGCTTTTGGGGACCCAAAAAAATAAATGCAAGAGATGTAGATTATATTTGGACTACATGGGGTGTGGGGAGAGACAAGAACTCAGTCTTTGTTGATTCTAGAATAAAATATTGTGCAGACAGAGAGGTGGGCATTTGCAATCAATCACTCAGTGACTTGGAGCCTTACACACCTGTTGTCCTCTGCCGAGTAACCCAATTATTGCAGAGGATCTGCTTCCTACATGCCCATAAATACAAATAAGAGATTTGAGGGTCTCGCAATGCTGGAGAAACACATACCACAGGACGAGGGCCCGTTAATGAAGTATGACTTGAAACTGATTAGACGAGGCTTCTGAGCAAAAGAGATTTATATTCGGCTCTGAGCATCAAACCAGTGGAGCCTAACCGCTTTAATAAGGATAAACCCAGGTTAGCGATGATTAATATAGGCTGGCTGGGCATGGTGGAGGAAAAGCTGGCGAGCCGGACGGTGGGTTTGATTACCTTACTCAGTTGGAGAGAAAGAACTTTAGTTGAACCATTGTCCACCATTTCATCAAATTCGCCCAGTGTCTCCTGGGGATACCTAGAGTTTGACCTTAAACACTCGGACCAAAGTTCTTTTCTTTGTCTCCTAATAAACAGGCCCTGATGACTGCAAGGCTCCTGCTGTTCCTCAGCTCCCAGCTTCCTGAAAGAGATGACTTCTCCATGTGACGTCTCATTAATGTGGACTTAGGGCCAGGTTGGGCTCTCGGCAGCCGCCTCTCTCCTCATTATAGGCCCTGACTAGTTAGAGCAATCATTTTCAGCTCTTTACTTGACGGGAAAGTGGCTCTTGGGTATGAACCAGCTTTCATAGAAGCCCATTGTATGAAAAGTTCAGGCCTCCTGTTTTGACAGCACTGAGGAGAAAAGGGGGGGGGAAGGTTCCCACTTAGCATGACATTTTAAAACATTTTGACAGATTCCCCCCCTTTTTTCCTTTGGTGTCTGCCTGAGTTGTATCAACTCCTCTCAAAGACAACTTGTACTAAGGAACTAATGGCCTACATACATATGTGTGCATGTAGGCAGGTATAATTTTGCAGTGGGGCAGCTTGGTTGTCATTCTTTGACAGAAAATAGATCAAAACCAGCTGCGGGCAGACCAGCAATTCACAAAATTCAAAGGCATGTCCACGCATACATGCAGACAGATGCACAACACCCAGCCCTCTTCCCTTCATCTGGGGCAACAGGCATTTTACATGTGTGTTTGTGTGTGCGTGGCAGGTTCTCTTTAAGTGTGCAAGACCAGTGGTCTTCTGATGGTCCAAACATGAGACCCACCACTGACTCCTAATCTGCAACATGGACCCACTTTCATTTATTCACTTCCAATTTATACTTAATAGCACTAATAAGGCACATTGTTAAGCCGAAAATGGCAGTTCACAGAGCAAAATACATATTCTTAACTTTGCATTGCTATAAGATGGAAACCAGCAAGGAACCCAATTCGATTTCAGGTTGTAGGGCAGGCACCCCCAAACTCAGCTCTCCAGATGTTTTGGGACTACAATTCCCATCATCCCTGACCACTGGTCCTGTTAGCTAGGGATTATGGGAGTTGCAGTCCCAAAACAGCTGGAGGATGCCTGTTTGGGGATGCCTGTTTGGGGATGCCTGTTGTAAGGAGGGAGGATGGTGTGGCACCCCTGCTCCTTTGAACTCTCACTTCGTGTAGCGAGACTAATGCTGTCATTTCCAGGGTCCCCGGCTGCTGCCATGATGGTAGCCATTGGGCAACCAAGCTCCCCATCCCAGTGGACACTTCTGCAGTCTAGTGTAGAACATTCTTCCATTCTGGAAGAAGTCTACAGAGCCATAGAAACAGACTGGAAAATGAAAATGTGGAGTATCGCTACTCCACAGAGTGCTCCCTCACTACAAATATAGCTATAGGAAGGCAGGGCATAAAGTTGGCCAGAAATATATTTCTTAGTGAAAAGGGTTCTTGCATTTCTTCTGCCATGTTGCAGTACTCATGGAAATTGATGAAATGAGTTTCAGGTCCTCAGATCAAGCTGGGTGTTGGGTCTCAGTAAGCAGCAGGAACTCCAGGTCCCTCTGATTGGTGGATAGCATTCTGCCATCCTCAGAAGTGGTGGCCTGGGAGAGGCTGTTCTCTGCAGCAGCCTCTAAGTGCTCTAGTTTCCCCCTATAGAGGTGCTGCAAGCAGAATCCCTGATCTTGGACCTTGCACAGAGTAGAAATGATTTTGCTCTCCACAACAGGAATGTGTTTCAATGCTTTACTGAAACAGTCTTAAAATAGTTACAAATAAATGTTACAAAACACAAAGTAACACACTGCTCTTAAACAAACTAGCAATGCGGTCCAGTCTTCTTTTTAGCCCTTAACACAGTTCAATAACTTTCCTCTCTCTGTTCTTAGAGAGCGATCCTTAGCACTATTGAACAATGCTGAGCTGAGTTCCTTCTCCTCCTCCTCCTCCTGACTTCATCCCTTGCTGTGATGCTGAGTTATCTGGTTTCCCCAGGGATGAGTAATCACTTAGCATACTCCCTGAAACAGAAAATATCCAGCCTCTCCTTGCCACATTTACCTAGAGTTCAACCTCTTGCCTAATACAAACTTCTCTTTATAAAATATTTTCAAACACAATGGATACAAACTTTACATTCTATGCATATTAAACTCATATCTTTAACAAGAGGTGCACCAAACACCTTCATTTTTTAGTTTCCATTATGTTCTGAAGTTGCACCCCTGTAGCCTGACCTTTGATAGTGAAGATATTTTGTTTTGTGGGCCCACCTCTTTTGTTGAATCTATACCATTCTGTTTTGGTCATTATCATATCACTGCTTTACTTGTTCTTATAACTGTATGTATTGTATTGTTGTAATGTGCGCTGGGACCTTGCAGTGAAAGGCAGGTAAGAAATCTTATAAATAAACAAACCAAGAAACAAACCCTCATGGAAGGACAGGGAATTATTGCCCACCCCAACCCCCCAAAAAATAAAAAGCAGAGATCAAAGTCTTCATGCAGTGGCAGACCTTGGCGTCTCAACTTGCAAATTACTCTTGTTTAGCTATTTAGAGAAAAATTAAGGAGAGTAAACAAAGTTCAAGATGCAGGTTCTTTGTTCTTATTTAATTTCAGTAAAAAAAACAACAACCAACAGCTGCTAAAGAACAGGACATTGGAATCAGAATGAAAGTACGAAAGTGTCTCACTTAGACCACTAAAATGGGCACATGCAGACGTCATGATAAGCCATATCATAAGTTCATCTTGGTGGAATTAAGTCTAGACTCCCCTAGGATTCACACATACAATCACTCTCTCCTTTTCTAGTGTGGCTGCAAGGAGGTAATTGAAAGCTTTTAACCTCAATTGATCATCGTTCAGCATTAAGTCAAACCTTAAACTGTTGCTAATCATAACTATGGTTTGTTGAAACAAGCCAACTTCGTAAACCCTGGTCTGAAGTTGTCTTCTTTCAAACAAACCATAGTTACAATGAACACAATTTTGCATAGGAACAAAGAAGTCATACAGTGGTACCTCGGGTTAAGAGCTTAATTCTGGAGGTCCGTTCTTAACCTGAAACTGTTCTTAACTTGAGGTACCACTTTAGCTAGTGGGGCCTCCCGCTGCCGCTGCACAATTTCTGTTCTCATCCTGAAGCAAAGTTCTTAACCCGAGGTAATATTTCTGGGTTAGCGGAGTCTGTAACCTGAAGCGTCTGTAACCTGAGGTACCACTGTACAGAGTCAGAATATTGGTCCATCTATCTCAGTAAACACCAACTGACCATGGCTCCAAGTTTCAGATAGGGGTCTCTCCCTGGAAACACCAGGGATTGAACATGGGACCTTCTGTATGCAAAAAAGCACTACCGCTGAGCTCTGACCCTCCCCCACTTTTGTCAGGTTCACAATAATGGCAAGCTGTGGTTGATCAGAAGTATAAGGAAAGGCCCCTCAACTCCTCATGCCCACACCAGAGAGGAGGAGAAACACATAAGCCTGGGGAGCAAGGGTTAGGCTCACCCTCATTGCAATAAACCATGCTATATCAATATGCCCAAACACAGACCATGAGTTAATGGCATTTTCCAAATTCCGCTATTTGGGAGCTGATGTGCACAACTCTGTGTGCTTTTGATTTTCACATTTTTATTTTTATTTTATTTTTTGCAGTCTGGTAGCAGCAGAGTAGATATCTTTCCCTATCAGGAATAAACTAGATATACTGCAAGGTGTTTCTGTCTCCTTGCATAGCCCAAGCCTGCCTCTGCCTCTAGAGGTGTGTTGATTCTCGCCGTATAATATCAAGTCTTGGTATAAGGGGCTTAACATTTATATGGTGCTATTTACTGGTGTTTTCCCAGTTAGCGCCACTCTGAAATTTTCCTATATTACATACTGCTGTTCCAACAATAAACAAGTCATTACTGAGGTCAGAGGGCAAACTCTGGCTGTTTTATATTCATTGTTTTACGAATTGACTCGATCCTCTCATTAAAATGCTTGTATACACTCTGGACTGTTTTGCAAGCAAAGTGGATACCGAAGCTCTAAGGCTTCACCAGGTGAATTCAGGCTTTGCTTCAGAGCAAAGCAGAGATTCCTCTCACTCCCCACCCCTCCCATCACACACTTGCACGCATGCATTGCCCTCTGAGCAATTTCCAGCAGAGCACGAGCTGTGCAATTAATTGTGGGATCACAGCTCCACAGAGCTTTGGCGAGTTTTATTTCCATTTTAGCCTGCAAACAAACATCAGGGCCAGGGGCAGACTTTGGATCAATGCCCATCCTAAATGAATCCATGATCTGCAATAAACAGCCATGTTGAGCAATGTAATCACACCTATGCACCTGGAGAAGCTAGTAAAAACCGTTGAAAGCTTCTGAAACAAAAGCCATGGGCCTGCGGTGCATTTGAAGCCAGGAAGGGGTTTGTTGCACCCTCACGCAGGGGCGTAGGAAGGGGGGTGCGGGGGGTGCGGTTCACCACGGGTGTCACCCTGATGGGGGGTGACAAAATGGCGGGTGCCACTCATCACTGCAGGGCCTGCAGCGTGCATGAGCCATGTCTTTCGGCACCCGCAGGCTCCGTGCTGTCTGCTCACTGCCTCCCCCCCCAGCTGTAGGGCAACTGAGGCCCCACTGCAGTGCCCCGGTCCTATGGGTGCCGCATGCCCCGTCTTGTCCATAGGGACAGCATAGGGCGCACTGTGCCCATAGGGATGGGCTGTGGCGCGGTGCCAATAGGGGTGGCACAGGATGCCAAGCACCCTGTTCCGTCCCTATGGGTGCCACGCACCCAGCCCCTATGGGTGGTTCGCCCTGCCCCTGGGCATGCCACCCCAGGTGCCTAAGAGGCTTCCTCCGCCACTGCCCTCTCAGTGCAATCCTAGGCATGCCTACTCAGAAGTAGGCCCCGTTGGCTTACTCCCAGGCAAATGGGCTAAGGGTTGCAGCCTTAAAGACTCACAATTCGTGCAATAAGTGTTATTACAATTTATAGGCTTTTACATGAGACAGTGCTCTGTAAGATCTGGGCATGGCCTGCTTAAGGTCACTCGTTGGGGCTGGCTGGGAAGAGCAGAGTAAGATTGGAGATTGCTGTATGAGTTGCAGAGTCACTCCACAGACTGGCAGCGCAATCTTGGCCTGTCAGAAGAAAGTCCCATGGAGTCCACTGAGACTTACGCCCTACTAATTGTGTATAGTCTAAGGTTGTAATCAGGGCACCCCAGGAGGCCAGGTGAGACCATTGCCTCAGGTGGAAGATCTGGGTCTGAGGAGCATGTCACTGTCACCGCTATCTCCACGCTGTTGCCTCAACTGCTGTGCTCAGGCTGCCACATCTGCACAGTGCCCAGACCAATGCCATGGCTGTAGCCACACCACTGTGGGGCATAGGGGCAGTGCAAGTGGTGTGGGCATGGAGGCACAGGCAGGGCAGGGGCAGGGAGGGTCCAGGGGGTTGGCCCAGATCTGCAGCAGTGGCAAAACATCCTGGGCCAGCCCTAGTTGCAATCCTATATACATTTACCTGGGAGTAATTTTCACTGAACCCAGTGGGCTCTTTTTAGTTGTCGTCCCCAAGAGGGTACCCCAAGCCATCTGATACCTCCCTCTTCTGTGTGGGTGGTGCTGTTTTGGCTATATAAGGATCACCATCTGAACACCAGAAATAGCTGAGTGAGATGCCAGGACACCAAGGTCACACCCATATAATTCATTTAAAGCACATAAACGGCCTCAGACCAGTATACCTGAAGGAGCATCTCCACCCTCATTGTTCAACCCGGACAATGAGGTCCAGTGCTGAGGACCTTCTGGCGGTTCCCTCACTGCAAGAAATGAAGCTACAGGGAACCAGGCAGAGAGCCTTCTCGGTACTGGCGCCCGCCCTGGGGGAAGCCCTCTCATCAGATGTCAAGGAAGAAGAAAACTATCTGACTTTTAGAAGACATCTGAAAGCAGCCATGTTTTGGGAAGTTTTTAATGTCTGATGTTTTATTGTGCTTTTAATTCTGTTGGGAGCCTCCCAGAGTGGCTGGGAAAACCCAGCCAGTTGGGCGGGGTATAATAATAAATTTATTATTATTATTATTATTATTATTATTATTATTATTATTATTATTATTAAACTCACATGGCTTCCCCCAAAGAATTCTGAGAACTGTGGTGCCTAGAATTATGACTCTGGTGAGGATTAAACTACAGCTCCCAAGATTCTTTGGGGCAAGTCATGTGCTTTAAATATATGGTGTGGATGTGTGGCCTCATCTAAACAACCAGAATAAAAAGATGTTTGTTTCTAAAACTCTCTGGCTTTCCCACATGCCCTCACATCATTGCAAGAGTCTTATAGAGTTCCTTTGTAGTGGTTCATTATACAAGGCACAGACAGCTTCCTTTATGTTGGCTCATGGAGTAACCTTCTTGGAAATATTATTGCTGAGAGCTGCAAACTTTCACTCTCTCAAGAGTAGAGGAATCAAGGCAAACTTGGTGGGGCTTACTTAACATGTATTAGATAGCACTATTAGCCATGGCAGTTTGCAGATAGAATGCCTTCAGCCAGGACCCAGTTCACACAGTTCCAGTGGGATGGGTTAGTTAGGGAAGGAAAGGGAGACAGGTCTAGAAGTCAAATAGATGACTCATATGCTCCCATCTGACCTTCAATCTGGATTTGGAGTTCAGGGTTCTTTTATTTCCACATTTTGTAGATTACTCTGCATGCATGGTTCGGGGTTCCTGCTGTTTCTTAATGTCTTTTTACTCTCTGTGCCAGCACCAAGTTTTGGGATCACTGGGCATCTGACAACTGCCCACGAACTAGAAGAAAGCCCACCAACAAGAACCCCCTGGATGATCCATGCCTCTACACTATATGATAAAGGACCCCTGGATGGTTAAGTCCAGTCAAAGGCGACTATGGGGTTGCAGCTCTCATCTCGCTTTCAGTCCAAGGGAGCTTGTGTTTGTCCACAGGCAGCTTCCTGGGTCATGTGGCCAGCATGACTAAACCACTTCTGGCACAATGGAACACCATGATGGAAACCAGAGTGCATGGAAATGCCATTTACCTTCCCGCCGGAGTGGTACCTATTTATGGCATGCTTTTGAACTGCTAGGTTGGCAGGAGCTGGGACAGAGCAACGTGAGCTCACCCCTTCATGGGGATTTGAACTGCCAACCTTCTGACTGGCGTCCTATTACACTATAGCAACTGGCTTGCGCACCTACCACTCAATCTGGACCAGACGATGGTGAAGCTACAGAGAAAGAAAGCTTGGGAGATGCCACCATCTTGACTGCTTGACTCTCTGCCAGGGATTGAACCTGGGACGTTTTGTGTCCACAAAAGGTGTTTTGTCCAAAATTTTAGAAATATGAAAACCAATTTCAAGAGGAGCAGAAAGCAAGGCAGAGAGAACCACAGACTGGTTGTAGGAATGGGGCAGGTGATATTTTCTGAGCCCTCTCCTTTCTTCTGGATCTGGAGGATGGAGCAGGGATGTCTAGTTGGCTTATTTCCACAAGCGGCCCATCTGTACTTCTGCTGTGCAGGCAGACAACAACCAAAGTTTCACTTTCCCCTGCCCTGTAGGGCAGGGATGGAGAAATCTGTGGCCTTCCAGATGTTGCTGAACTCCAATTCCCATCATCCCTAGCCATTGATGGTCAATGGAAAGGAAAGATGGAGGTTGTAGTTCAACAGTATCTAGAAGACCACATGTTCCCTACCCCTGCAGGAGGGGAGAGTCAACCTAGGAGCAGCTTTTCTCTCCAGACTGTTGTCCCTGCAGGACCAGTGGGTAAGTGGGACAATGCTCTTTCACATCTGCTTTTTGTTAACAAAGCAACAGCTTCATTTGGGGACCTGGGGAGAGGGGATGGTAATTGGCTCATGAAAGCTGCATTTTGCTGGAGGGTTCAGGAAGGGGCTGGGAGGGGGCTGCAGTGAGAGCAGCGAAAGGGGACTTAATGGGAACCAAATGCAGCCTGCAGAGCAATACCCCCTGCCATCACTCCCCCCTCCCATCCATTAGCATTCCTCAGACACCTGTAGGCACTTAAAACCTTGGCAGCCGACAGAAAACATTTTCTTTTTCTTATGTGCCATGTTTGTTCACAAAAAAGACGCACAAGTTTGGTTTCAATTAAGGGAGCTGCCAACTACGAGGAGCTCCTTATAAATCCATTGCGGAGAGCAGGCGAGGAGGAGGAGGGCAGGGAGGAGAGGAGAGGGCCCTTTTTCAGCAGAGTGTTTTGAAAGGCCGGGACTGGAGGGACCCTCCCAGTGATGTCCTTAGGGGTGTTGGAGCTTGATCTGATCTGCCACAGGGATAGCAAGAGGTGTAAGTAAAGGCCCATCAAGGTGGCTTCTCGTGTACCAGTAGCTGATGTATTAGCAGAACTCAAGGCACCTGCCAGATGTTCTTTGTGATTTCTACAGTGCTTGGTGGGCATGTGTCTGCCTTCTTCAATCTCGCACCCTCCAGATGTTTAGGTGCTAAACATCATCTCCAGCCAGAGAGGAACCGCAGTCCAAAACATGTAGAGAGCCTGGGGTGGGCAAAGGCTGGCCTATCATCCAAAGGAAATGGATGAAATGGTCCCTTTTTGGTGAGGTGCAAGAGGAGAATTCATCTTCATTTCTGACTCCTTACAATAGCTGAGCCAAATCAACATTCCTGACTTCATTCTTTTATCAAAATGCATCACCCAAAGTGGATTTTCTGTACTAGAAAAAATATCCACATTTTTTGGTAACTATGTTCTTCCTTGCTGGTGTTTCCCTTATAGTGGATGACACGATAGAGGAGAGGTCCTGCTCACCTGACCTCCATTCAGTTGTGTTGCTGCTGCTTACTGAGATGTAGAGGGTGATGGGACAAGGGAGCAGCGAGATTGGTTTATCTGGTACACATGTACCGTGCTAACCTCTCCATCACCTTGTTCCTCCCCTTGTAGCTCCTGGTAAACAGCAGCAAAGCAACTGACTTGAGGTCAAGTGAGCGATGTCCCACCATGCCATCCAACCTTTCATTGTCCTCCTGGCTTTGTTTCTCATTTGCCCCTATGGTTACTTAATCTACATGGCTGTGGTGTGATCCATGTCACCTTGCCAAGGATGCTGTGGTGCTCCATCTGCTCTGATGTCACGAAAAAGGAAGCAGCAGGCTATGGGGAGGAGAAGGAGGAGGGTGGAAGGAGGGAACTGAGATGGCAAATGGGGGTTGGAAGAAGAGAGGCAACAGGTTAAGAGATGGAGCACAGGTGAAAGTTTCGAAGAGGGGATGGTCCAAGGAATGAAATGAGGAATGAGAATGACAAGTGGGGAAAGATGTAAGGAAGGCATGGGAAAGGGATGGTGTTGACAAAGCAGGGAGCCTGATGGGGAAGGGAAGCTGGGAAGAGAACTGGCCTGTGAGAAGAGATGCAGATCTCTTTAAAAAGGTGGCAAACTTTCTTGCTTGCTTTCGATGCGGGAAACAGACATACAGACATTCAGTTCTGTTGTTTATTAGTTAGCATATCTATAGATACATGGTGCTTTGCACCATCAGATCATAGCAGATCACTGCTCAAATTATTATGGTCCAAATCACTTTGTGAGCTTTTAAACTGGTTCTCCTTGGTTGTAGCCTGCCATGTTTTTGTCTACACTACAATCTCAGGTCCAGCGCCTGATGGCAGCCCTCCAGCCTCAAACCACACCCCACATTGTCCCTTCACCACACCTTTAATGTATTTGCCTGGCTGGACTGTCTCCTTGAACTCTGGCAATACCTCAGGCTTGTCTGGGTGGAGGGAGAGGGATGTGGAATGTGGAGGGAGAGGGATGTGCAGAGAGGGATGTGGGTGGGTGCAGAAACTAGCTCACCATACAAAGGTAAAATTAATGTGCATAGCTCCTCCTACATCTGCCTCTGGCCTCCTTCATCACTGGCACATGGCCAAAAGTTGGAGAAAGGAGGATGGCTGAATATCTTGTCATAGCCTGCCAAATCTGTGACTGTGGTCCTTTGAGGTGACGGCGATTTAGGGTGTGTACACAGCAGACATTTAAACCACATGACTTTCTCCCAAGAGTCCTAGCAACTGCAGTTTGCACCTCACAGAGCTACAATTCCCAGCACCCTTAACAAATTACAGTTCCCGGGATTCTTCGAGGAAAACCATGTGGTTTAAATGTATGGGAGTGATATTCAACTAAATTTTACTCAGACCCACTGAAATTAACAAACATGTCTAAGTTAGGTCAATTCATTTCAATGTGTCTGCTCTGTGTAAAACCTAGTTGAATACCGCTTCATGGTGTGTTCAAAGCCTTGATTAAATGATTGCACCATTCATTGTCATTTATGCCTCAGCGACTAGTCAGTGTCATATGATGTGTCTCCAAAGGCCAAGCTACACATTACATTAAAACTCTCAATGCCATTTTCTTCAAAAGGCAGCTGGTGGTGGGATTTGGATCAGGGTCACAATGAGGAGAGGGAACACTGCTACTTTTTTTGAAGAAGAAAATGGTGTCAGTAGTTCCATTCACAGTACACAACTGTGGTTTGGCCCTGTATCTCAATTGTGAAACGTCTGTTTCCTTTCATGGGATCTGAGCCAGGCTAGCTAATAGTTATTTTCTATAAATGTTGTGAGAGAGCCATCCCACTCAGGAAGTAGAGTCATAAGCCCTGAAGACATGCAGAAAGACAGCAAGTGAAACTGGAGATGAAATCATGGTGAGAGCCTCACATGTTGAATTTTGCCTGACATGTAGCTGGTAATGCAGAGTCTGGGAACTTCAGGAGAAGGGGCCAAATGTGTCCCTCCAAACTTCTCCATCTGGGCCTTAGGGCTCCTCCTAGGCCACACTATTTACTGGCCCTGTAATACACCCTCCTCCAGTTCATTTACCTGGCTGGAATGTGTCCTTGAACTGTAAGAAAGCTTCTCACTTCCTTGAATGGAGAGGTGCATGTGTTGAAAGATACCTCTGACTTGGTACAATAGGCTGCAGTTCAACCATGTGAAAGAGTGACATTCTGTGCCTCATTCACCACTCACATGTGGCCCCTAGAAGGTTGCTCATGGGGGAACGTGGCCCTCAGACTGAAAGAGTTTCCCCATCCCTGTGCTAAAGGCACACGTGATCTGCCTGGGGATGGGAGGAGGAGAGAGAGAATTGGCAACCTCACAGGGTCGAGCCATCTGGCCGTAGGTGGACCTTACTTTGCAAGAAACAAGGAAGGCCTTAAGTTCCTCAGAGACCTGCTTCTACCCCCACAGTTATGTAATTTCATGACGGACTGTGGGAATGGAAATTAAAGTCCAAGGACACAGCGGGGAAGAGTCGCCTTTGAGTGGGAAGGCCCGCTCTCCTTTGGTGGAAATATGTTTTATGAGCTGAAGCAGAGACACAGCTGGCAGCTCAGGAATTAAAACAGCCAGCCCTTTTCCGCCCCCACCTTTAGCATGTCTTGGCAAGGCAAACGTTGTGCTCCGTGGTCCCTTGCTTGACAACCACGTCTGCAATGGCTAAGGATATCAGAGAATTTGGTCGGAAACACAGAAATTGCTGCAATTTACCTGTCTGCCCAAGGTCAAGAACAGACCTTTGTTTTTGTCAATGAACATTACATATATAACTGCATTGTTTTCTGCATTGTTTTTGACATTTCCCTGCTATTGAAATGCACTGAAGTTAATTGCATGGTTAATTACATAGTTAATTACATTGGTTTCAGCAAGACGTATAACATAGGTTTCAGCAGAAGCTGAACTGTAGTGGAATGGAAACAGTACCAACTGCAACAAGCACAATGACTTTGAAGAACATTTCTAGTGAATCATGTCAGGCCACACAAAGTGCACACCTTCCAACAGAGGATGACAATGTGCATTTGTCAGAGAGCAGAGGGAGGATAGATAGCTAGTTAGAGGGATAGATAGATATTTGCATCCTCCACAAGACATTGCAATCTGTGTACAAAGTACAGCATATATAAACACAACCACACAGATAACATTGCCACACTAAATGAACGGGCATGCAATTTAAACTCAAAGCATC
The DNA here is from genome assembly GCF_964270895.1 of Podarcis filfolensis. Taxonomy (NCBI): domain Eukaryota; kingdom Metazoa; phylum Chordata; class Lepidosauria; order Squamata; family Lacertidae; genus Podarcis; species Podarcis filfolensis. The sequence goes on from NC_139618.1 coordinate 31,961,749, forward strand.
ACTGTGGCCCTTATGTTAAGGGCAGTCATTAGAAATAATGAGGCGCTTATCCTGGGGCCCCTACTGGACTTAATCGCCTGCCTGTGAGTCTTGAAGGCCACTCTCTGCAAGGCCTTTTTGACCTGGCCTGGGGGGGGGGCAGGCTCACCAGTTCTACTAAAGAGGCCCCTGTGGAGACATGCCTGACAACAAATCCTAAGTATTGGATTCTTTTGCCCCATCTTTTTGTGCCTGCCAAACAGCCATGTTGTGCTTATAATATTTTCTTCTCTTGTTAATTTTGCTGTTTTAAATGTGCATGCTATATTTGATTTCACTTAGCAATGTTTTCTTTTGAAATGTTTAAGATCATCTTTTTGTTTTTGGTTTTGTTAACTTTGTGTTAAGTATGTTTTCTGTAGTTGACCTCCTTTGCAATGTTTTATTTTGAAACCTTTGAGACAGTATTTTGGTTTAGCGTTAATTGTGTTGCTTTGACTGTGTACTTTATATTTGACTTCCTTCAGAAATGTTTGATTCTGCATTGTTTTTATTGATGTTTAATATGCCATAAGATTTTTCTGAAAAACATAAAGCGGTATAGAAATGAAATAATAATAATAATAATAATAATAATAATAATAATAATAATAACCCAGGCTAGATTGACTGGTAGGGTTGCCAACATTTTCATTGACTCTGCAGGCCCACAAAGAAATTTGGCAAGGATGCTTTTCCTGGCATGAAGATCAAAGTGATGGGGAAAGTTTAACCTATAGTGGTACCTCGGGTTACAGATGCTTCAGGTTACAGATGCTTCAGGTTACAGACTCCGCTAACCCAGAAATAGTACCTCGGGTTAAGAACTTTGCTTCAGGATGAGAACAGAAATTGTGCGGCAGCAGCGTGGCAGCAGCGGGAGGCCCCATTAGCTAAAGTGGTACCTCAGCTTAAGAACAGTTTCAGGTTAAGAACGGACCTCCAGAACGAATTAAGTTCTTAACCCGAGGGGCCACTGTACTTGACTTCTGTAAGCTGAGCTGCTGCTGAAAACATAGGAGCTGGATCAGTTTTAAAAGGTGGCAAACTTTCTCGCTTGCTTTCGCCGCAGGGAGCAGGCATACAGACATTCAGTTCTGTTGTTTATTAGTTAGCATATCTATAGATACATGGTGCTTTGCACCATAAGATCATAGCAGATCACTGCTCAAATTGTGACGGCCCATATCACTTTGTGAGCTTTTAAGCTGGTTCTCTTTGGTTGTAGCCTTCCATGTTTTTATCTACATTACAATCTCAGGTCCAGGGCCTGATGGCAGCCCTCCAGCCTCAAACCACATCCAACATTGTCCCTTCATCACACCTTTAATGTATTTGGCTGGCTGAACTGTGTCCTTGAACTCTGCCAATACCTCTTGCTTGTCTGGATGGTGGGGAGAGAGGGATGTGGGTGGATGCAGAAACTAGATCACCATACAAAGGTAAAATTTATATGTGTTGCTCCTCCCACTTCTGCCTCTGGCCTCCTTCACCACCGACACATGGCCCTCAGAAGGTTGCCCAAACACAACGCGGCACTCAAGCTGAGAAAGCTTCCCCACCATTGGTCCACACCACACTGGCTCCAAGCAGGAAGGGTCAGCAAGAGCTTATTGGAAAAGCTCGGCCTTTAGAGAGATCTGAATGAAAAGAAAAGGTGGTGTGGGCACTTGTATAGTTTAGCCATCAGGAATTTCCTGTTACTGTACTGTTCTTCTTTCAGAGGGACCAATAAAGTTTTCGTCTAGCTTCCTGACTGTTACCTCCACAAAGCCTTCAGTGAGAAGGTGTTCTCAAATGGATCTTCAGAGATAATGGACAGCAACGAGGTGGAATCGTTAAGAAAGCTGCGGACCTAAGGGCAGTCAAGAATGGTGGGAGTTCATTTATCCACCATTTCACCCTGCCCTGACTGCAAAAAAATAATAATGAAAATATAATAGGAGGCACAAGGCTCAGCTGCTGTAGGAACTATTGCAGGCTTGCCAAAATGCCTAAACCTTGCCAAGGGGGAGAACGAGGGGAGTTGAAAGAGGCCATTCCAACACCCACATGTAGCTGAACAGTTTGAGAAGCCCCAGAGAACAAGTGCAGACCTCAGCAGCTTTTCCCTGCTGGCTGGGCTTTTTTTATTTTAATGGGCTCCCTGAATGATGGCAAACTCCATTCTCACCTGCTCCCCAGCTGTCTTTCTCTACAAAGTCTTATTCCACCCCGCTCAACTGTAAATTCTCACAGGCTTCTTAAAAATCATCCACCCAAATGCGAGACATCTGTAAGACGGATTTGCAGATTAGTGTTAAGTGGAACTATTTATATTGTTATCTTTGGGATGGTTCGTTTCTCCTCCCTCTTTCTCTCTTTCTTTCTCTCTTTCTTTTTAAATTGGCCTGTTTATTTTATTTTCACTAATGAGGCAACAGTTAGTTTTAGTAATATCCTACATGTGTAATATTAGCTCATTTACTCCTTTCCCCAAACAGAGCTACTACAAGCATGTGGGACTTAGTTTTAAGACTACCAGCAAAATCCTAGATTGCTGTAGGACACGCATTATAGATTCTGAAGCAAAGCATTCAGAAGGTCTTGAATCAGCCACCAAATGGAAGGAAGTGGAGAGAAGCACCTTCAGGAACAAGAAACCCCAGGTTCTACAACTGGTATGCATTATTTCAATGAGCCTATTGATACTGGAGTCTTAAATTGCTTTAAAATGCATTCCTTCACCCCAAGGATTACTGGGAACTGTGCTTTTATGAGGAGGACCAGGGCTCACTGCACCGAACTATAACAGTTATTCCCTCTGTTTCCGATATCCTGGTGTGAGTGCCATCACTTAGGTAGCTACCAATGGCATCATCTGTACACAAGGGGGAGCTATCAGTGGGGTTTGGGGGATCCCAAGACAGCTATTTCTGGCCTGTTTTCCACTTTCTGCAATCAGCACCATTTCTGTTCCACTGCACTTTGGTTTCCGCATATGTTATTGATCTCACTATCAACTATGGCCAAAACAAACATAATTAATTGCATAATAAACCTCAATACATTTCAATAAAAGGGAAACATCAAAAATATGTATATTTGGAATATAAATACATATAAAAACCAGAAGTCAACACAAAATCGGATTGCAGATTTAAAAAAAAAATAAATGACTGCAAATGTCACCCATATTGAAATGCATGATTTCATCCCTGACCTTGGATGAACATGCAAATTGTGACAATTTCCACTCTGATTTCCAACAGAATTTTCTAACATCCCTGGGGAGAGGATGGAAAACTAAGCTGTAGGCGTAACTATCTTATTAGAACAACACTTGCCACTGCAATATTTTGTTGCCGGTCTGGCTTGCTCCTCGGATACTTTGGGGTAAGCCATGACATAGAAAACTGTAGTGTGAGTGCAAGACATTTTGCTGATTGGCACACAGTCCAAATACCACCCTTTTAAGGTTTGCTAACCCACTGAGATGCCAGTTCTAGCCTTCATCCATTGCATCTGGGTGCCACTTAGGTAAGTTGCTTCACCCTGCTCTGAATTGCATGACTGGCTCTGGAAAGCTTATACCAGGTTGGACTAGTTGTCAATCTAGCCTAATCAGTATTATCTTTTCTGACTGGCAGCAGCCTTCAAAGTTTCAGGGAGAGTTCTCTCCCATTGTTCCATCTTCAGTCTCCCACAAACCGGCAAGCACCCTTTCATTAGGAGATGAGCAGAGGTCCCAAGATTCATCTTCCTGTACCTGTGCATTCTTTACATAAATAAAAAATTCAGATCTGTTTCTGAGTCGTTCTTTGCACTCTCCTTTTTTATGTGTAATTTGGCTTCTGAGCCACTCTGTAGAACATAAAGCTCCCTGTTTCCCCATTCTCTATGTCATAGTTTCGCCTTTTGGCCAAAGTGGATGAAATTTACAGGCACAGGAGTCTTTCCAGAGTAGATTACAACCAGGCTTTTGTTGGCATTTTAAAAGGGATTCACTGCTGCTTCTGGGCACCTTCTTCATGCATTTACATCTCATGGCACTGCTATTACTACTACTACTACTACTACTACTACTACCACCACCACCACTGCTCCAGAGCCCAAGGCCACCTGGCTACCTTCTGAGCATCTTTGACTGTGGAATTTGCTGCCAAGGAGTGTGGTGGAGTCTCCTTCTTTGGAGGTCTTTAAGCAGAGGCTTGACAACCATATGTCAGGAGTGCTCTGATGGTGTTTCCTGTTTGGCAGGGGGTTGGACTCGATGGCCCTTGTGGTCTCTTCCAACTCTATGATTCTATGATTCCTCCCTGCACTGTTGTGACAATCTCGCTGGAGCTTGCCTGGGCTACCCACCCAAGCACCACCTATTGGTAATCAAGAGAACTCCAGCATGATGACACATTTATATTTTTATTATATAGTAAGAAATATATAATCTCTCTCCCCCCCTCTTTCTCTCACATACAATACCCATCATCAGCTACCTGATTCTTTTTAACTGGTTTGAACCAGGGGTGTCAGGCATGTAAAACTTGGGCTTTGTGCATAGAGTCCCCAGTTTGCATGCTGTGTATGATTTTAGCAGTGCAAGAGAAGTAGGAGCTGACTGGTCAAACCATGCTTCAGGGACTTGGAGACAAAGGGATCTGGGTGAAATGGGAGAGAAGAAGCTCTGGTTGTCTCTTATTTCTCAGCAAGTGACCTGACAACTCAAAAGAGGGACAGAAAGAACAGGGGGGGAAACAGCTACATGTAACAAAATCATCCTCATTCCCTGGCTATGCAGTGCCTCACATTTCTAGCCTCTTAGCAGAGATTGCTTGCTTTATTGCAAGTCTAGAAACACACTGGATTTCCACATGACCTGTTTATTGAGCATTCATCCTGAATGGTTTGCACGGAAATTCGATGATGTTGGCTATTTAATGAGCATTCACTCCTGTTTGTTTTCAGGTAAGCTTGAAGTTGTGACATCAAAGCAAGCATTATCCCACAATTTCTACTGCATTGTCCTGCAACTTTCCTTATCACAAACCAACATGAGCTTGTTGCACTAGAGCTCCAAATTGACTTCAATATGCAACCTTGATTTGTAAGTATGTGATTAAAAGCCACTCCAAAATAGTGACAGTATGGAAGTTCCCCAAAGGGCTGGAAACTACTACTACTACTACTACTACTACTAATAATAATAATAATAATAATAATAATGTCACTGGCAAAGCAACCAGATCCCATGTGTCTATACCTGATTCTTGGCAAGATCACTGCTATGCAGATTTACATCCCTTTAGCACAATATGTTTTGATAGGGCTTCAGTGTCAGTGTAAATGCAATAAGGAAGGGGACCTTGTGGATTTACCCCAGGAGGCTGTTCCACAATTTAGGGGCCAAGGCAGAAAGGCTCTGCCTGTCCTGCTTGCCCACCAGGCCCCCTAAAGATCCACAGGACAGAGGACAAAGCCTTCAGTCTTGAGGCTCAGAAAGGTTTGTATGGGGAAAGGTATTTCTTAAAACCCGTATACCGCAGGATAAGAGTTAGCATGTGTGCAAGCTCTGAGTCATTACAATTCCTAGAAAAATGGAGTTTGACATTCCCGGGGAGGGCTTGGTTGCGGCTGATAAAAAGAGAACATCAATGTCCAATACCTTTCTGCAGCTTCTTCTTCTTTTGGTTGAAAGATGAAAGTGAGGGGGGAATCTGAAGGAAGAGATGTATGGAACAGAATGGAGATAGATCCTCTAATTGTTGGCAGGTGCTCTTCAACGTGGCTGGGAAAATTCCCCTAATGATTTCAGGCCAAGCTGCTCGTAATCTTAGGGGAAGGGCATCTAGGAGTCCTTTGGACTTCACAAGGTCAAAGGGTCATTTGCAAAGCAGCCATACTGGCTGCCAAAGGGTAGGGAAAGTCTCTCATTAGTTTGAAATCCTGGTTTGCTCCCCCCCCCTCCGCCCCAGCAAATAATTTAGTCTAAAAATGTTCATGGCTTTTGTCTGTAGCCTAATTGCTCCCTTGCCTGAGCTTTATCTTGTGTAGCCTGGAAAAAGGGGGGGGGGCGGTGTGGAAAGAGAACAGAGCAACTTACAGTGACAGCTGCTCTTTTTAAAAAAATGATGCTATCATGATTCTCAGATGAAGGTGCTTAATCTTCATCAGGCCATCAATTTATTGCATTATTTAAATGGCCTTTCCCCCCAATTTGGAAAGTGTGGAACCTGTGGTGTGGATCAGACCAGTTCATGCTGAAATCTGCAAACCTCCAATTTCTCAAGCATTGCTCTAGATGAGATGGCCTGATCCTGCAGACTTCTTATGTAAGGAGCCCCAGCAGCACCAGCTGTGTGAGCATAGCAGCTCTGCATTCAGCTTCCAGAGCTCTTTGGGGATGCTCCTGGGTCCAGTCTGGAAGTTTCAGCTAGAGCAGAATGTTGTGGCTAGACTGGTGATGGGAACAGAGGACCTCCAACACATGACAGTGGCATTAAAAGGTCAGGATGGGCTCCCCACCTCCTACCAAGCAAGGTTCAAGGTTCTTGTAGCAGTGTACAAAGCCCTGAAAAACTTAGACCCGATACCTTAAGGGCCACTTTGTCCAGCATGTCCCAAGCCCACCACTGAGATCATCTAGGGGAGCACTATTGGTGGTGCTTTTCCAGGGGGAAGAAGAAGAAGAGTTTGGATTTGATATCCCGCCTTTCACTCCCCTTCAGGAGTCTCAAAGCGGCTAACAATCTCCTTTCCCTTCCTCACCCACAACAAACACTCTGTGAGGTAAGTGGGGCTGAGAGACTTCAAAGAAGTGTGACTGGCCCAAGGTCACCCAGCAGCTGCATGTGGAGGAGCGGAGACGCGAACCCGGTTCCCCAGATTACGTGACTACCGCTCTTAACCACTACACCACGCTAGGAAGTGTGGATAAGCCCCAAATTGCTTTCAGGAATACATATACTAGCCGAAACCATGTACAAACATGCATAGGGCAGATGCACATAAAAAACTGAATTGTCGCTGAAATATGGAGATTTTTTAAAAAACACAAATTGATGCAGAAATGGGCGAGCAGGATTCAAGGTTGTAAAAAACAGCAGGTGAAGAGGAACCAGAATGGAGAGATTCCTCCATCCCTGGTATTAAGCTACTCTGGTCTCTTAAAAATGCACCGATCAGATTCTCTAAGCTGAGTCGTGCATGCTGTGCACACAGGTATGTATGCATGTGTTATCTAGATACCCTCTCCTCTGTCTGACTTTGCTCAAGCCTCCTGGTCAGGGCCAGCAAATGAGAAAGCCGGTGCTTCCGGTGTCCAGGGTACCTGATGCTTTTGCTCTCCCATTGGCCACCCTGACAGAGAATAGCTGCAAGTTAATTCCCAGCAATAATGAAGTCGGGAGCAGCGAAGTGTGCGTGCGTTTGGTGGAAGGAAGGGGAGGGGAGAGAAACAGCTGAGGTTAGCCCTGTCTGGGAGTAAACTTGACCTGTCCTCTCTTAAAAGGGCCATTAGTTTTTGCCACCACCAAGCGGGAGAGCACAAGGGACGGGCCTGCTTCAAGCTGAACTCCCACTTTGGCGGACTCGGCGGGGTTAGGATACAGAAAAGACAAGCACTCCATAGACTGCCAGGCCCTGAAAGCGACTATTGTTAAGGGCTTTGGCATGAGGGAGCCCAGAGCAAAAGAGACTTGTTAGAGAGGCCCAGGCTGAATACAAGACGCTCTCAGAAAGCCACTGAACCATGCTAAATTACTTAAACCAACACTATTGACATTGCACCCAGCTCTACTTGAAGGGGGCAGTTTCTCCTTCTGTTCATCAAAAATTCATAGTAAAACCCTCCGGCGCTTCTTTCTCTGCTCTTGTTATTCACTGAGGAGGGCTCCCCCCGCCTTACAAACACACACACACACACACACACACACACACCGTTCCTTTCCAGTTCCCTGGCTCTGAAAGGAAGACGGGGAAGCCTGCTATGGGAGATCAAGAGGGTTTTTGATGCAAAAACAACAACCCAACCCTTTCAGAGTTTATTAAATCAGAATACAAGGCCAAGCAAACCTGGCTTGTTGCAGCCAACTGGATGTCAGAACAGTCGTGCTCCCGCCACCAGGGTCTGTTGCAAACAAGTTCTTCTGTCGTGTTCTGTGTACAGCCTCCCAGATTCCCCCATCAGTCAAGGCTAACAATTTCGAATTTCCAGAGGGGTAGTAGCCGTGTTTTTCTACCGCAGCAGCAGTAACAACAAAGAGTCTTGTGGCACCTCAAAGACTTGCACGTGTATCACGGCATGTGCTTGAGGGTCTGCTTCAGCCAGGCGTTTACCCAAATTGGGGTGCTTGCTTCGTTCATCTGAGGAGGCAGACTCTAGCCCGTGAAAGCTTTATGGCACAACAAGAAATTTGTTAACAATTTAGGAAGCGGTACCTCAGGTTGAAACGCTGAAATTGTTCCAAGGTCCCTTCGCCAGAGCAAGTCTTGGAAGGCAAACTGAGCCACGGTCTTCAAGCTGATATTGGGAGGAGGTGTGTCATTTGTTTATTTTTGTTGCTGTTATTTGTATTTCTTACATGACCTTCACAAAAAAGGTCCAGGGCAAGTTACAGCATAAAAAAAACAACATAATAGAAACAGTAAAAAGAAAACTAAGTCAAACCATCAACCCCAAATCAATGACTCATGAGGGACATTACAGGGAGGGTACCAAAATCCATTCTTCTGTTTTCAATGATAGACGAACATGGGAAATCTTGAGTCTTACTCCCTGAAATGACCCCAACCATTTTCTATTGCTGCCCCTTATGCCTAGACCTGTCTCCCAGATCTCTTGATATGTTCACCCTATTTCCTTTTACGCTCCTCCTAAAGCTCATCTTTTCCAGGAAGGCTTTGGGCCATTCCCCTTGGTCCCTGTACCTTGCTGTAACTAAGCCAAAGTATGGGTAATTGAAATAACCACATCTCCTGCCTACCCATGTCTCCATTTCACCTCTCACAGGGGTGGTCAATGTTGGGCTCTCCAGATGTTGTTGGATTACAACGCCCATCAGCCCCAGCCAGCATGGCCAGAGGTGATGGGTGTTGTAGTCCGACAACATCTGGAGGACGCCTCCTCTATGGTTTCCCTGTGTTTGTTTTCAGATTGTAAACCTCTTTGGAGGAGAGTATGTCATACCTGCTCTTTGTTAAGTGTCATGTGGATGTCAGAACAATAGATCATGATTCATTTAGGATAGACCAATAGGCACGATAACCTAAAATGAGTTGCTTCACCAGCCACATTTGGATGTCAGCCTGTCAAGTCATACTCCCTGCCTCTCACAATCTACTGCCCTTATGGACTACAGCTCCCAGTATCCCTGAGATTGGCAATGCTGGTTGGGACTATGGGAACTGGAGTCCCAAAACATCAGGAGGGCACCTTGTTGAGGAAGGCCATCCTAAATTGTAACAAAAACGAGACCTGGATCTGAAGACAGGGGAACTTAGAACTGCTTTATAAGCCTTTTTGGCATATAAACAGCATATAAATTAAATTATTCTATTATTACAGTATTATATCCATAATTTATTGGCCCCTCCAATCCTCTTGCTGAGTCTAATCTGTTGACTTGGGGGTTTCTGCAAAATCATTTCCCAAATCTCGCCTCTGACACTGGGTTGCCCTAATCCGGCTGCTCTGCCCTCCTGGATTCAATCAAAGGAGGCGAATGGCATAGCAAAAGCTGAGCATTTCTGTATATGAAGTGTGAAGAGGATCTCCCATGGTTCAGTGACTCTCTGCTAACTCAGTGGGAAGGAAATGATAAACATACTAAAGAGCTGCTGATTTGGTGCTGTGTAAACTCAGCCTGACACCGTTTACTTTGCTGTCAGAAGCCCCTTCGCCTGGCGCAGAACAGAGCACTTTTCACGGGCAGGCAGCCCCCACAAGCAAGTGCAGGAGTTTCCCATGTCCACAGTTGTTAAGAAGAGCCCTGCTGGATCAGGCCAAAGGCACGTCTAGTCCAGAACCCTGTTCTCACCATGGCCAACCAGATGCCTCTGCAGACAGGACCAGAGTCAACATACCCTCCCCACTTGTGATTCCCAGCAACTGTTATTTGGAGAAATGCTTCTTCTGGCAGTGAACACTGCAGATCTTGGGAGGCAGAAGCAAGGAGAAAGCTATTTTTCCACTGCCAAGGCATCTTTCCCTGATTTTGAGCATGTTTTTCTGGCCTTTCTTTCTTGGAAAAAGTCACCAAGAGGTAAACATCAAGGGTGATATTTAACTAAATAGTTGTGCTAGCGCAAGGATTAACACAATGGGATTTCCCCCTTCGCCCCCCATGCATTCCCCATGCACTACCCAAATCTGTTCAGGATGGTTTGGGGAACTCAGATTTAGGGGGTGCATGGTGGGGGAGGAGAGGAGGAGACTGTTCCATTACGCAAGGAGAATTCCTTGTGCTGATGGGATGATCTGCCTAACCAGGACTTCTTCTTTTTTCAGCCAGAGCTCACAGGAGCTCAGCTCCGGTACCTCTCAGGTGGGTGCCATTGCCATTCTAATAGAACAAGAGAGAAATTCGTGGTGAGCTCTGACACCTCTTTTTCCAGAAAAATTGCACCGTGCCTAACCCTTAGCTGAACACAATCCCAAATAAACCAAGAGTCAAAACCCACCATAATAAATCTGTTTTTAAAGCATACAAAAACGAGGGGAATGATTCTGCACTGGAGACCAGTAAGGAGAGCCCTGAGATATCCATGAAAACAGTTGCATCAAATGACACCAGTCTCTGCTCTGCCCTTTGGCTCCTGGTCTCACCCTAGATTCTGCCCTCAGTCTGAAGAGGACTGGCAACCTACTACCCATGTTCTATTTGGGATAGCAGCTTGGTGGGGCACATGTAGTGATCCTCAGCACAGAATCCTACTGGTAGCTTATAGCTGAGCAGCATCTGCTGCAGACGATCTTCAAGGTTCTGGTCAAAGTCTGTTTGAGAAATTTGCAGTGATATAGGGTCTCCATGAAAACAGTAACCATGAAAGCACCTTCCTTCATCAGCCAGTCAGCATTCCTGTCCAGCAGAGAGAAGGTTATATTGGAAATAAAAAGGAATATATTGCTAGCTGTCTATCAACAGCAGTGTCTGGAATGCAAGCAGAAGACTCCTAGCAGGCTCCAAACCCTCCCTCTCTTTAACTCTGTAAAAGAAACAACAGATATCAAATCAATTTGCATATGCTTTTGTACTACTGCTTCTATTTGTTAAGGAGTGGGGAAAGTAGCATGCTTCCTCTCCTCTATCAACCCATCCACTACCTCCATTAAATGTCCTATACTCGTCCCTGATGGGTTTGATGAGTTCTTCGTTTCAGGCCATCAAATGAATTCACAGAACTCTGTGAACATTTTCAGTGATGGCCCCAAACACTTTCCATTTCCAGCTATTTTTCAGCACTTTGTGAAAACAGATGTGCATCTTAATTCATGTTGCTCTCAGTAACAGCATTGTGTTGGTCAAATCCTCTTATATGGCTATCATTGTGACATCATCCTACTCAACTGTATGAAGAACAAGTTGTTCAGCTGGACCATTCCATGCAACCACCAATAATCCGTATTCAAGAGCAGTAGGTTGACTAAGACCCACTTCCTTCCTTTTACAATACAGTGACAGATCCAGGTTTTTGATGCCCCCTGGACAAAGCATCTCCCATGGGTTTCAAGAAGAACTAGGTTACTATTTTTGTCAGGGTGCCTCTTGCTCAAGGTGCTTCCTGTTCACCTTCCTGTATTGCTGCTACTGTTGCTAAGAAAAGATTACTTGAGGAATATCTTCCAGTGGTTGACCTTGTAGCAACCACAACAAAGCAAGTGATGGTTTTCCCCCAGATTGATTTATCTGCTCATATTATGAGAAGTTCATCTCTCTCAAAACTTAGTACAAGGATAGCCAACAAGTCGCCCTCCAGATGTTGCTGTAGTACAAATCTCACTGTCTCTGGGGATGATGGGACTTGGAGGGCACCCCACTGGCCACCCCAACTTTAGAGACATCCTTGGTACAACATATAACACTCTTAAAAGTGAAATCTACATCTCAAGCCATCAGTAGTCCACCAATATCACTTCAGAGGCATCTGTGCAAGGTGGGCTATAATTATGAACCAGAATGGGTTTACTTTTCAGATTTCAGAAGCTCAGGAGAGATTTGTTACTAGAGTCTGGGATTGAAGTAGGATTTTCACTAATGGAGTGTAGAATTCACTCTCCCTCCCCCTTCGCTCATGGTTAAAATCCTTCTGGCTTAGTTCTGCTCCTTCTACCACCATCCACGTTCCTATGAGCCAAAAATGCATGAACTTTATGCTAATAGCTCAACTCTGGCTCCAATTTGAGACAAAGTTCTTGCAAGTCTGAGATGAAACACATGCCTTTCTGTCAGGCCGGTAATAAGAGGCAGAGAGGTCGGAGATGTCCCAGGGCAATCGGAAACTATTTGGAGTGAGAGGAAGGAAACAAGGCTGTGATGTCCAATTCTAGATGATAGGACAGATCCATACTTCCAACTATCCCAGTTGTCATTTCAAGCTAATATGGAACCAACATGTTATCTTGATGAGGCCTAGTCAGGTTTGGTTTGGTTTTGAACTCAAATTAGAGAAAGCAAGAACTTTTATTGTAAAAGTATTGTTGTGTTAGTAAGAGAATCCAATTCCAGCGCTCTCTCCAGAAAACTTGTCCTCTGAAGCCTCCTTTCATGAGCCCATACAAAAGTCCGAATAATCTGGGGCTGAACAGTCTAACTTTAGGGTGATTCAGTTGTTTATTCTCCATTCTGTCTGCCAAGCAATGAGGAGAATTTCACCTCACACCTACTCATTCGTGTAGAAGGTCTGGTAAAATAGGCATTCATATGAGCTCAAAGGTTCTGCAGAATCACAGGGAAACTTTGATTTGTCACGTGGTAAAGAACAGACAATATTTTTTTAAGATGCACCAAGATCCACCCAGTCAGTTGCTTTGACTCTTTCAAAACATGGTTGTGTTTAGCTCAGTGATGGGGAAACTACGGTCCTCCAGATATGGTTGGCCTTTAACTCCCATCATCTCTTACTATTAGCAATGCTGGTTAGGACTGATGGGGAGCAGGGGAGTCTGATAACTGGAGAGCCGCAGGTTCCCAGTCCCTGGTTTAAAAGATGACTGTTCTTCAAGAAAGCAATGAAACGTTCTGGGCTCATGAAAGCCTCATTAGAGCAGCACTCATTTCCAAGGCTCCTTGTTGGCCAGGGACAAGCTCACGTGTGTTTCCTCAAATGAAAGCAGCTTCTTTCATGATTATTTTTAAAGGAAGATATTGCTTCCTCCCAAAGGCAGAACCTGTTACTTGGCAAGAGTTCATACAGTCTGGATCTTTTGGAGGAAGAGACATCAGTTCCTGTAATACAAAAGGATTTTCCTCTCAACTTGTAATTGTCTTCTTGGAGAAGTCCTCTCCTCTTCTAAGTCATCATTGGGAAGAGAGCCATACACGGCATAGTGCCGGAGCATGTTCTCTGAAGATTTGAGCCCCATTCAAAAGTGTTAGATGTGGACTTGAGATGATGCATGGAGGACGGATGAGGATTGTGTGTGTAGGTGCAACAACGGAGTCCTGTTTACATGGAAAATATAATTCCTCCACCAAATGAAGGAAACGATGAAGCTGGCACACAAAGTCCTTCCTATAATTTCGGAGGAAAAGGTCACCAATTCTTTAATTGCAATATTTCTGCGGCTAGCCATTTCTTAGGAAACACGGGGAGTTTTGATTCCTTTATTGCAGGGGTGGCGAACTTCCAAGAGACTGCGATCTACTCACAGAGTTAAAAACTGGCAGTGATCTACTCCCTTTTTGGGGCTTCAGGTAAAAGTTGTTGAGCTTTTTTAGGGAGGAGGATAGCAATGTGTTTTAGGGGTGCAGGGCAAATATATAACTTTTTTAGCTTCTTTGGGGGGAGATACCAGTGATCTACCACAGACGTCCAGTGATCTACTTGTTCAACATGCCTGCTTTATTGTAAATGGAGCCTTGCTCTGTCTACTCAGAAGTCCCACTGTATTCAATGGAGCTTAATCCCAGGTAACTGGGTCAAGACTGGGCAGCTGTACACTGCAATCTGAAGTATTTTTACTGAGAACTAGGTCCCACTGAGTTCAGTATGATTTACTGTCTGGTATGTTCCTGATCATTCTCACAGTTTCTTCTTCTTCTTCTTCTTCTTCTTCTTCTTCTTCTTCTTCTTCTTCTTCTTCTTCTTCTATTATTTGAGTCTCCCTGACTCAAAGCAACTTACAGCTAAAATTTTATTTCATTCCATTTATCTGTGGGAGGTCTTGTACATGATCCATTCCATCACACAATATTTTTCTTTACAACCATCCCGTGAGGTAGGTGAGGCAGAGAGGTTGTAATTGGCTCAAGGTGACAGGTGTATCTGTGTATATGACGTCTATGTGTGTGGCAAGATCAAACGTGGGAGAAGCTTCCTGGTGTAGAATAGAACATCCCTCTTTTCATTGGGAAAATGTTGGAGGGTACATAAAAAGGACAGGCCTTTAAATTGTCCATCAGTGGTGAGCACCTGGGCAGCAGACTGAGCAGGAACAAGGGTTACCTGCTCACAGTCCTCCTCCGCACCGTAATGAGATCCATCTTTATTTCTAAATTTATCTTTGTACTTGTAGTACCTGTAGCAGCAAAACCAGATGCCTTCATCTGCCCCACCTGCAATAAACCATATCTCTACTGTATTGGTCTCTACAGACACAGCAGGCACTCTCCAGCAGTTTGGTTTGACCCCAGAAGACACACTCTTCCATTGCCTCTCAACGGAGGCCTTGTGAAAAGTGACCACCCCACCTCAATCTCAGAAACTCTTGTGTCTGAGAACACAGTTTCCAAGTCCGGATTTGGTTATGGCTGCCTATAGCTCCAGCCTAGCTGTGATGGTGCACACATTATAAATCCCACTCTGAAGACTTCAGGCCCATACAGAACCAGCAATTGATACAATCTGTTGTATAGCGTTGGTGGTATAGTGGTGAGCATAGCTGCCTTCCAATCTGTTGCATAAATTCCAGGAGGTAAACCACACGTGGAACGAGTCTGCCCATGAGGCTTGATGGAGGTAGAAACTGTCTCTCATGTCTTGTTACGCTGCCGTTTCTATGGGGATATACACTCTGTATTTATCACTCCTGTTATACAGAAATGTCCAAATGGGTCTGAACTTCAATGTCTAAAACTATTGGTAGAGGACAAGGATCTAGAGAGCACTCTAAGGGTGGCCAAATTCTGTGCGACTGCCATAAAACTTAGGGAACAAGCTGTACTACCAAAATGAGAATTTTAGGTTACATTTTAGTGATCAATATTTTATATATATTTTAACTGCCGCTATATCTGAATTGTCTCTGTTATATCCAACTGCAATTCAATGTATTCCTGTTGTGTTTTATGATTTTCCTGATATTGTAAGTGAGCTGGAACTGGTCTGTGACCGTAATAATAAAATTCTAAATTCCAGGAAGGCAATACCAATGGAGTACTTAAAGCATGCAGGTTGGATGTGCATTAGATACATGCCTAGGCTTTCAAAACCTCCCCATAGAAGCTGTATTCCTAAGGAAAGTGCATCCCTTCTTTTCCAGACCCAGTGGCCTGGCAATCACAAGCTATATCATGTAGCGCTAGTGCACTGATATACATAAAGTATCAGTACCAACACCTCCATGGATAGTAACACACATGGCTTCATTTGGCTGCATTTCCCACATAGGCATACCCGACTTCCTGTCCTAAGAATTCTGGGTAATATAATGTGGCATGTATTTCCTGCAGTAAGAAATACGAAACTGTCACAGTTGCCACAAGAGGGCATACCAACGACCTGTGTGCCTGTGCGCCTGAACATGACTTGTTCCGTTTGTTAATTAATGGCGTGAAGCTTGGGTAGATATCTCACTGGCTCAGATACAAACCCTCTGTTATTCTTTGTGTAAATGGGTTCAGCCTGCTAAGCCCCTGTTTAGTCACAGAATGGCCGGCTCTCACAACAGTCCTCCAGATGTGTCATAATAAGCTGCCATGAATGTGCAAGGAGGCAGCTGGGACAGCGTTAAATCAAAAAATAGCATGGTTTTGGAGTTCCAGCTCTTAGCTTTTGTGGTATTTTATTGCGGGCTTCTTTCTTTTTTTGGAGATGTGGTGGGGGGAATGATACATTTTACTCCAAGTGCATTGATTTAACAGGACAAAGATATCTCCTTTTAAAAAATGCACATTCTTCCCGTTTTCCCTCTAGAGTCTTATATAGGGGTGCAGCTGCTATATAGTCCCCTGAAGCGCATAAGAAGATGGAGGCCTTTTGGAAGGGAAGTGTCCAATTTCTGTGGCTCCCAGCTGAGAGCAGTGAGTCACTTCCTTGCAGGAGAGGAAAAGCAAAAAATCAGAGAGAGAGAGAGAGACAGAGAGAGAGAGAGAGCGAGCGCAAAGCATCCCAAACTAAAAGCAGGGTTATCATTTGGTTAACAAAATGGAAGCAAGTTGACAAGGTTTGTGGTTCAGCAAATCACAAGATAACCTACTGGCCGTATGCTAGTGTAGTTTTCTGTATTTCCATTTTGTTTGCAGATTGCAGCCTGTTTTTCCTTCCCAAGGCAGCTAACAAGAAAATGAGGGTGAGTGGTGAGGATGAATGCAAAATATCAAAATGATAGCAAACCCTCCAAGTGTCCCTATTTTCCCAGATTTACAGAAGCTGTCCCGGTTTCTGATTTGATCCCAGAATGTCCCAGTTTTCCTTAGGACGTCTCTGTTTTCATTAGAGGGTATGGAGTTATGCTATCCTTGAGCCAAGGAGATAAGTAACTATACAATCTTTAGAAGACATTTGAAGGCAGCCCTGCATAGGGAAGTTGTTTTTTTTTTTAATGTTTGATGTTTTATTATGTTTTTATATATGTTGGAAGCTGCCCAGAGTGGCTGGGGCAACTCATTCAGATGTGTGGGGCATAAATATAATAATGATCATCATCATCTATTATGTCTCAATTTTCATCAGAGAAATGTTGGAGAAATGTTGATATTCAGTGGGACAATCTATCAAAAAACAGAACCATTTTTAAAAACCAATTTTCATATCCAAACAGTACTGACAAATAAGTAAGTAAAACTGTTAACTCAGTGAGAGTGATTTCAATAACTCTTCTCATTAGCTGTAAAATTCAGCTAATTAGCAATAACTGTTCTGTCAACGTATACTATGAGACAATGATGAAACTGATACCCTCCTAGCTTGAGAACTCCAGGTTAAGTCCTACTTTACAGGGGACTGACTCCTATTTGAAGGGGCTGTGAAGTTGCCCATCACTTGGACAGCAAAGGGAGCAGGAACACAGATCACATCATCACAGTCTGATCCATTTTGCCATTTCTGCATCATCCATCAGTTTAATCTTCTCTGGTAGAGACTGTGCCTTCTTTCCAACTGTAGTTTCTTAAGAGTGTTGAGCAGGGGGAGGCAACCTAAGGCCCGGGGGCCGGATGCGGCCCAATCGCCTTCTCAATACGGTCCGTGGACTGTCCAGAAATCAGCATGTTTTTACATGAGTAGAATGTGTGCTTTTATTTAAAATGCATCTCTGGGTTATTTGTGGTGCACAGGAATTTGTTCATTATTTTTTTCAAAATATAGTCCGGCCCACCACATGGTCTGAGGGACGGTGGACCAGCCCACATCTGAAAAATATTGCTGACCCCTGGTGTTGAGAATAATTAAAAAAGTAAAGGGACCCCTGACCAGTAGGTCCAGTCATGGCCAACTCTGGGGTTGCAGCGCTCATTTCACTTTATTGGCCGAGGGAGCCGGCGTACAGCTTCCGGGTCATGTGGCCAGCATGACTAAGCCGCTTTTGGCTAACCAGAGCAGCGCACGGAAACGCCGTTTACCTTCCCGCTGGAGCGGTACCTATTTATCTACTTGCACTTTGACGTGGTTTCGAACTGCTAGGTTGGCAGGAGCAGGGACCGAACGAGAGCTCACCCCATCACGGAGATTCAAACCTCCGACCTTCTGATCGGCAAGTCCTAGGCTCTGTGGTTTAACCCACAGCGCCGCCTGCGTTCCTCTGAGAATAATTAGGCGACCTATTCCTTTCCCAGAGTGGATTTACAGTACAATCAATCCCTAGTCTCAGGGAATTCTGGGAATTGCAGCTCTGGAAGGGGAAAATGTGTTCCATAACAATTCTCTGCACCTGCGATAAACTACAGTACCATTACAGTTGAAAGCAGTATGATCCTTCTTTAGATGTATAGTGCAGGTGGGACCGTACTGGACTGATAACTGATTCTTACTTCATCCCTAGTGATGGGGCATGATCTTACACTATACCTGAGGGTAGCAAGTAAACTTAGGAGACAAAGGGTAGTCCCCATGACTTACACACAGCTCCGTCCTGCAACACCTCACCTATGCTCCCCAACACCACCTAGGCAGCTGCCTCAGCCTCATTGCACCTACCTAATGGTAGGACCGGCCCTCTCCTGCCAAAAAGGAATGAAAACATTAAGGAAATTGACAACTCAGAATAGTAACACTTGAATCTCAGAATAGTAACACTTTGGGTCGATAAGAGAGCTGCGATATTGTCACGCCTACACGTTTCATTTAAAAAGAGAAGGGCAAATCACAAATGGAACAATTTGCTAATGGGACTCATGGGATTTTTGCAAACAGCAGCCGAGGAAGTAAACCTAAGTCTTTGGAATGAACCACTTCAGAATGCAGGTGGAGGTGGGGAAACATGACAAAATGTTTCCCCATGGAAAGGAGTCTGATACACAGAAAACTAACCTTTCTGGAAGATGATTAGGCTACAAACCCTTCTCCCGGATGTCTGGTTTTCTGTGTTCAGGAAAGAAGGGGAGTTGGGGATATGGAGAAGCATTTAGTTACACGAGCCCCCCTCCCAATGTGAAGTAGTACAGTCCAGACAAAGATTGACTATGCCGTCTGCTGTTTGTGAAAACTAGGCTGTAGTTAATCTTTGGAGTAGGAAAATACATTCCCCCCCTTGCTTCCTAATGAGAAACACAAACTCAGCATTCAGGGGGACAGACAGTTGTTCCAAATCCAGGAAAATGAAGCGGAGGAAGAAGGAAAGAGAAAACACGCAATGGAATTGGGGGCTGGGAAGCAGAGATTGTAGCTCTGAGTAAACTGTTGATTAAAAAAAATGCAATAAATGAGTGATGGCGTCAGACCCAGGAGAGGTGCAGAAGGAAAATTGAAAATGAGCAGGCTCTTTCCTAAGTAAGGACAGCTGCCGAGGGTGGAATGGGAACAGCATTTTAATAAACAGTCAAGGTACAACACCTGGGAGCAGATCAGAGGCGCAGAATCCATTGGGTTGGGGGGCGAAGGGAATGTGACTCTCAGCCCAAATGAGAAGAGAGCAGGAAGCCTTTAGGAATATATTTATGTAGACAAACCTTTTATTTGTCTACATTTGCGAGAAGTAGTTCCTTTAGGGCGGCAGCACCTGTGCTCTGAGAACTCCTTGCCTGCGGAGATTAGGCAGACACCTTCACTAAACTGCTTTGGAAGCCTGCCAAAAACCTTTTCTCTTCCATCAAGCCTGTCTGGACACATGATCTAGTTGCATTTGTTTTAAATTTTCATTTGCTTGTTTTAAAAAATGAGGGTTTTATGTATATTTGTTTTTCATTAGTTTGTGGGTTTGGGTTAGGTTTATATATATATATAATTGTGCTTGGAAAATTTATTTTTGAGCAAGCGGTTTATACGTTTTCTAAATAAATAAATATTGCAAAATACTGTTTGATTGTTTTTTTAAGAAAGCTTTGTGCATTGCTATCATGGAGACTCAGCTGAGTCTCTCAGCTGAGTCTACTTCAGAGGATTGTTGTGAGGATACAATGGCCGAAGGTGGGGTGGATTGTAGCCAACTAAGCTCTACTCAGGGAAGACCCATTGAAATGAATGAGCCAAAGTTAGGCCCGATCTCCACTATACATACTAGACACCAGCCAGCTTTCAACCATGGATAGCCTTCAAGCTATGATCCCGCTCAGCGAGTCAACTTGACTTATTATCACTCTATAGCAAGGTTGTCCAGTGTGCAAACCAAGGGCCACATGCAGCCACCGAGGCCTTTTTGGGCAGCCCTCAGCAACAGTTGATGCCCCCACCCCTGCCCTTGTGCTGCCTTCTCCAATCCAGATAATGGAGGCACTGGGCTTTGGGAGGGAAGCGTGAGGGCTCTGACAGGGTCTCAGAGTCCTCCATCCTCCTTCCTAAAGCCTAGTGAGTGCTTTCCCAGCTTTGGGAAGGAGGTGGGTGGGTTCTCGGACCCTGCCAATTCTAGGACCCTAATAAACCCCCGTGTTGCAAAAAGAATTTCAGCAATGTCTAGGCAACACGATGACCATCTACATACGCAATAGACAATCTTTTATAGGATTCCTTCAAACCATAACAAGTCCAAAATGAAATCTTTAGTCTCAAAGTCTCTGAAAATCTTTAAATGAAGCGAGGTATCTGACTTTGTACGATGAAAAACAAGCTGTGAAGCTTTGTGTATTCAGCAAATATGATGTCCAACACTGAACAGTGATTCCGGATATTGACTACTGTTTCGTAGAATTCTTCGTCAGCGTGGTAGGAGGATATAGAATTGCTTCATAAACCCACCTTATTTCAAATGAATGTATGTAAATGAAAATATCAAATGCTGTGGAAAAGTGCTCATGTAATAATGTAGTCACTGCTCATTTACCTCGCTTCATTTAAAGATTTTCAGAGACTAAAGATTTCATTTTGGACTTGTTATGGTTTGAAGGAGTTCTATAAAAGATTGTCTATTGCGTATGTACATGGGCATCGTGTTGCCTAGGCATTGCTGAAATTCTAGAACCCTGCCAGAGCCTCGCGCTACTTTCCCAAAGCCCTGTGCCTTATCTGGCTTTGGGAAGGCAGTGTGAGGGCTGGGGCAGGAGTTATATTTTGGCCACACTCCCCTCCTTCCGTGTGACAAGGAAGGGTGTGGCCCACAGGTTCCATGTAGAAATACTCTTGAAGCCCACTTGGTATAAGAGGTTGGCCCACCCTGCATTATAGCATCCTCTAGCCAGAAGATTGCCTCCATCCATCCAGCAGCAGAGCAAGCTCAATGGGTGCCTGGTTGGTGCGCATGCCCAGGGGTGTGCCCAGCCACCCTTGGGGGTGGGGCCAGCTGCCCGCAGGGTGGGGCCAGCCAGGGCAGTATGCTCCGTGGGGCCTCTGAGGAGTCCGCCTGCCTCCTCCCACTCAGCCACCCTACAGCTGAGGGGGAGGCAGTGGGTGGACCGTTTGGGGCAGCGCAGAGCCTGAGGGCGCCCAAGCCACCGCGTCACTCCCAGGAGAAATGCGTGGCTCAGGCGCGCTGCAGGCCCCGCAGTGAATGCCGCCTGGCATTTTGTCACCCCCCTCAGTGGTGACACCCAGGGTGACCCGCCCCCACCACACCCTCTTCCTCCGCTCCTGCATCCATCTGCCAATCTACCTTCTCCAAGTGGAAGAAGTCAAGGCAACATCACAGCTGTTGCTGTTTTGCTGTTAGGGAAGAGGAAAAGGTTCGCCTTTATATCCACTCAGTTGCCATGTTCTCTTGTGACATCACACATAGTCTGTAGCCAACAGCAGTAGCTTGTGAAGCATCATCATAATCTCATACCTCACAATTGCTGGTTTGGCTCAATAGTGATTTGGTATGGCTGCATACCAGGGCTGGTTGAGGGTTTGAGAGAAAGGGGAGCAGCCAACATGACTCTTGTCTTTGTACAGTATGATATTCCACCTATGCAAAAGCTAGAGGTTTCTACACCCCACATCTTTCAATTCGCTTACACAAGAAGAATCATCAAAGTTCAAGAAAACATTCTACCAGAAGAAAGCACATAAAGGTGTGCTGGAGCAGACTTTGATATTTCAAATTTCAGTGGTGCCCTGGCATGGCCTAAATCTTTTCCCTCCCCACTTCTTGGCTTCTGTTCTACTCAGTTCACTATGTCATAGCTGCAACACCCTGCAATGCCCCCCTGGGCTCTGTGTTCAGTGGGGCAGAACTGGTCTCCTGCCCTAAATCCAGCGCTGGAGTGTGGAGTAAAGGAGGGGAAGGACCTGGAGAGCGTCTGGAGGGCTGTACTTATCTCATGGGCTGGAGGTTCCTCAGCCCTGGCATAAAAGCCAAGGGTTATCTCCAACAATTATTGTATTCAGAGTAGACCTATTGAATCAATAGACAGCTAGACTGGTGACTGGGAGTGGCCACCGAGACCATATAACACCGGTCCTGAAAGATCTTCATTGGCTCCCAGTATGTTTCCAAGAACAATTCAAAGTGTTGGTGCTGACTTTTAAGGCCCGAAATGGCCTCAGTCCTGTATACCTGAAGGAGTGTCTTCACCCTCATCATCCAGCCCAGACACTGAGGTCCAGTGCCGAGGGCCTTCTGGCGGTTCCTTTGCTGCGAGAAGTGAGGTTACAGGGAACCAGGCAGAGGGCCTTCTCGGTAGTGGCGCCTCCCTGTGGAATGCCCTCCCACCAGATGTCAAGGCAATAAATATTCAGTTGGAAGCCGCACAGAGTGGCTGGGGAAACCCAGCGAGATGGGTGGGGTATAAATAATAAAAAAAATTATTATTATCATTATCATCATCATCATCATTAACTTGAATCCATTGATTTCAGTGGGTCTATTCTGAGTATGAAGTATTTGTCTATCCAATTATTAAAAACAACAGAATGCAAAGACGCTAAAGAATTAAAACAAAGGAGAAGGCTAAAATCCTTAGCCTGAGGACAATTTCAGCTAGGATTGCAGGTCAGGTGTATTCCTTAGCCCAAACCAGACCTAGGGGTGGGCCTTGGCGCTGTCATTAAGTACAGCACCCGAGCAGGGAGAACAGGGGACCTTGCCACCTACACTTGTTGTGAACTGCTCTTGTGAACAGCCACTGTTAATAATCCTGCCCAGGAAACTTCGTCATGCACCAAGTTAGGGATGAATAGAAGTCCCCATTTGTTTCTTTGGGGTTATTTTTGCAGATGGTGCATAAATCATTTTGAGCTACCCCCTTCCCCCGTGCTTTTGAATGAAGCTCCACTGACATGCAGCAAAAAAATAAATAATTGAGGTGTGGTGAATCTGTGTCCTCTGATTTCCTTGGTTGGAGGAGGGGGGAAAAATTAAAGCCACAATATTATTCTTACCTAACCTGCAGTGCATAAGGCTTGTGCAGAAACGTTAGATTAATCTGCATTGCCTATGCCGTCAGAGGAAATTTATTTGAAATGTCTGCATTCAAATATTAATAAAGCTTGCTTGCTTAGGAATATATTTTCCATGGTGCTGTGCTGTAAAAGGCACCTTGCGTGTCATTGCCATTGCTTTAAAATATATATAAAGGGATTTTAAAGTGGAAAAAATGAATAATTTTAACTTTATAAGGCTGCACAACATATATAAAGTATGCAACCGGGGGGAAAAGAGAGATTCCATTGTCTAATGTATACAGCTTTAAAATAGATTTAAGCAATTCTTGCCAGACTTTCCGAAAGTACTCTTTGTTCAGCAGGGAAAAAAATACAATGGTTGATGTGGTGGGATGGTTTCTGCCCAGAATTGTGAGATAGAGCTTGATACCTTTTGTTTTATCTGTCTGTCTATGTATCTTTCAAAAATTCCTCTAGTAATGAGCTCAGGTGGTTGAGTGCTAACTAAGAATGGGAAGAACTTCAATTTGGCTGGCATTTTAATTCACACTTCCAAAACAATATGTAAAAAGAAACACAGTAAATCCTTTGAAAGTCTCTAAATTTTCTGATGTTGTTCTCAACCCAACGCAAGTGTAAGAAAATGAGTAAACTGGGGAAATTTTGCATTGAAATGCATATATTAAAAATTACACATTTTTGAAGTGGTTTTCATTGATGGGGTTAAAATATTTTTTGGGGTGCCATATTTTTTATCATTATTCTCATTATTAGGGTTTTGTGGTTGCTCTGTTGTATTTATTGCTGCTAAACTGATTAAGAAAAAGATTTAAGTTGCTGCTTTAATTTACGTTGTTATTTGCTAGCCACCTTGGGCTCATTGAGGCAAGGTGGGGTATAAATGGCTTTAATAGATTTTTTTAAAAAATGCTACCGTGAGAAACTCTTGTTTCATCTCCTTTCCTGGAAATTGCTCCCCATACTCCCAAATGTGTCTTAAAACATGAACACAGAGAGCAGAAAGTGTCTTGGTATACCTACCCAAGCCTTTGCGCTTTCACTAGTGAGCTCTGGATGTGATGTGGAAAAGAAGCAAATTGACCAGTTGCTTATTAAGTAAGTTCATATCCACATCATCCATTTAAAGCACCCTGGGTACCATTTTAACAGCCATGGCTTCCCCCAAAGAAACCTGGCAACTGTGGTTTCCTAAGGAGCTCCCAGAGCTACAATTCGCAGCACCCGTAACAAACTTCCTTTTCCCAGGATTTGCCATGACTGTTAAAGTGATTCAGTTGTGCTTTAGACGGATTGTGTGGCAGGATCAGGCTACAGTTCCCAACAACGCTGATCGCTGGCTATTCTGACTGAGGCTGATGGGACTTGTAGTCCAACAATATCTGGATGGCATCATGTTGGCTACCCCTGAGTTATGGAGTAGGGCCAGTAAGCAGATCACCAAATTATTTCTTGCAGGGAGGTCACTTGTAATTTTTCTTTTAAAAAATCATGAATGGTTTTAATGCAACCTCTTATGACTGATATTAGGTTCATGGAGCTCATCTTTCTTGCTGGGACCTAGTTCTTTGATCACGCAACCTGAATTCTGCTCTTGCCATAAAATTATACAATGGAGGTTGTACTTAATAGGCACATATTCAATTGTTCACCTTCTGACATCAGACCAAACATCTCTCTGGTCCAGCCATGTCCATTGCCACGTCCCTGAGAGTTTACAAGTACAGCATGGTATAGATACCCCCTGTGTCTGTATGAGGCCAGATGTTTACTGCTTTTGTACACAGAAGTTCGTTCTTAGCATTTGTGATGCTTCTACAGATTACTTTTGCCTAAAAAGAAAGAGAGCGCAAAGGATTTCAGCCTCTGATGGTTTCAGTTACGGGCTTATGTTTCTGCGTATCTTGCAAGTCATGCGCACCACACCTCTTTGTTTTCTCATTTCTTATGACAGTATTCTCCTGTCTGTATTTTATCACAGATATCTGAATAAGGTGTTTCATCATTTCTGCTTGTGAAGGTAACATCCCATGCCAATCTTGGTTCAGTTCGGTTTTCGTGCATTTGTCTCATGAAGTTTTGTTCTCTTTCTAAAATTCAATAAAAAATTATTTTTAAAAAACGGGTTTGAACTACCAGCTCTCCCACTGAAAGTTTAAACCCAGCAGTAAAAAAGGGAACTTCTCCTAAACTCAAGACATCTTTGAGAGCAAGGCATCCATATATATATATATATATATATATATATATATATATATATATATAATGTATTATTGTTTCCTGCTCCCCAGACATACCTGGAGCCTCTGAACACCAGTTGCTGGGAACCACATTTTGTGCGCATTTTATTCCCTAGCCTGGAGAAGCCCTTTGATTTCAACGTGTCTACTCTGATGATGGCTAACGGATATCAAACATTATTTCTAAATTTGCACCTGTACATAGAAAGTAGTACATGCAAACTTTATGCATCTCTGTGCCCTCATTTGCCCTCTTTTAGGGTGGGGGGCGATATGTTTACTCTCTCTTTAGCAGTGCCTATGTGGTCACTGTAATACAGAGTGGCTGGTACTACTTTGGATTGAAAAGCTGAAGAAGAGAAGTCAGACTGAAGCAGAAATTTCAGGGGGCCTTGGCCAGAAAATCCAACCTGACACTGATTATCTGAAGAATGCTTTGAACCGGAGGTCCTGGAAACTAATTCTCTGCCCTGCCCAATGGAATGTGGCTTTGGCCAGGATCAGGAGAGTATTTCAGATAAAGTCTTGCTCCTCAGAAATAATCTGGCCTTGGTGCTCACAGTCCTCATTTAAACCCAGTCAATATAACAGAAATGCAACTTCCATGAGCATCAAACCAACACGATTGTTTCAGAGTGATCTGTACCTTGAATATAGCAATTAGCTGGCAGATGGTTCAGATTTCCCTTTCTGAAGGCAGGGAGAGAAGTCCACTGTTGAAGAGGACAGGTTGACCTTGCAAGCCTCCTGCCTATGACTACAGAAAGATCTGCAGCTTGTGCTTTATCAACATCTATCTGTACTCCAGTGTTGGAGGTCCAAATGAGGAATGCTGGGGAGTGCCAGCGATATGCCAGAGTCATGCCAGAAGAGGCCGTGCATCTACAGGATCCAAACCCCTCTCATTCCCCCTGCACAGACCCTGAATGAGGGTAAAAAAAATTCACCTGGTGTAGTTGGTGTAGTTTATTTCTTTCGTATTGATCCAAAAGCAAGGGTGGGGGTACTTGTCCTGGATAAATTAGCGCTGTGCCAAAATCCGCCTTCTCAGACATCTCAGACATTTCTTCCTTCCTTTCTGAGGCTTCTCCAAAAAAACTGGCCTCATGGTCAGGATACTTGGGATTTGCAAGGTGGCTGAGGGTGGTGTGTGTTTTCCTTCCAGCAAGCATTTATCTATGACTCTGCAGCCTCCCTCCCCCACTTCCTGACCTGAGAAAGCCCCGTGGGAAGAGTCATCCCATGACATCTTCCTTCAATTGAAGTGTGGGCACCCAGGAAGGCTGCTGACCTTCAGATCACTGGTGAGGTACATAGAAACATAGAAAGCTGCCTTTCACCGAATCAGGCCACTGGTCCATCTAGCTCAGCATTGTCTACATTGAGAGGCAGCTGCTCTCCAAGATTTCAGGAGATGAGCTGGGGCCATTCTGCATGCAACACTGATGATCTTACATTTATAGAATGAAATAAGGTACTTTCACTAACAGCCCCCAGCCACCTCTAAAGTAAGATAAGTCAAACAAAGGCCCTGCACCCCAACCTTGAGAATTTCACCGACATTTTCTCTCCTCTTTGGCAATTTCCAAAAGTGGTTTCTCTTCTCATTAATTGGGGGAGAATGGTTAAACACAGACACAGGAGGAATCTTCAACACAGCATGAGAAAAAATGCCTCTGAAAGGAGCGGGGAAGGAGGAAGGATCAAATGCCCAGTAGGATTTTAGACATGGCAGCTCATCCCACTTTGATTCCTCCAGCATTGCTCTGTCAGTCTTGAACTCATCGAAAAACACTAGCCCTTGAATCTGATTTTAAGACTGATTTTGGGGCTGGGTGTTCATCAGTATGCAGATGACACCCAGCTCTACCTCTCCTTTAAATCAGAACCAGCGAAGGCGGTGAAGGTCCTGTGTGAGTGCCTGGAGGCGGTTGGAGGATGGATGGTGGCTAACAAGACAGAAGTACTGTTTTGACAAGACAAGACAGAAGTACTGTTTTGGGGGAACAGGGGGCGGGCAGGTGTGGAGGATTCCCTGGTCCTGAATGGGGTAACTGTGCCCCTGAAGGACCAGGTGCACAGCCTGGGAGTTATTTTGGACTCACAGCTGTCCATGGATGCACAGGTTAATTCTGTGTCCAGGGCGGCTGTCTACCAGCTCCACCTGGTACGCAGGCTAAGACCCTACCTGCCCACAGACTGTCTCACCAGAGTGGTGCATGCTCCAGTTATCTCCCTCTTGGACTACTGCAATGCGCTCTATGTGAGGCTTCCTTTGAAGGTAACCAGGAAACTGCAATTAATCCAGAATGCGGCAGCTAGACCGATGACTGGGAGTGGCTGCCCGGACCACATAACACTGGTCCTGAGAGATCTGCATTGGCTCCTAGTACGTTTCCGAGAACAATTCAAAGTGTTGGTGCTGACCTTTAAAGCCCTAAACGGCCTCGGTCCTGTATGCCTGAAGGAGCGTCTCCACCCCCATCATTCAGCCCAGACACTGAGATCCAGTGCCAAGGGCCTTCTGGCGGTTCCCTCATTGCAAGAAGTGAGGTTACAGGGAACTAGACAGAGGGCCTTCTCGGTAGTGGCACCCACCCTGTGGAACACCCTCCCTTCAGATGTGAAGGAAATAAGCAGCTATCCTATCTTTAAAAGAAATCTGAAGGCAGCCCTGTTTAGGGAAGTTTTTAATATTTAATGCTGTACTGTTTTTAACACTTGATTGGGAGCCGCCCAGAGTGGCTGGGGAAACTCAGCCAGATGGGCAGGGTATAAACAATAAATTATTATTATTATTATTATTATTATTATTATTATTATTATTATTAAGGCTGGCTCTTGCCCTTTAAGATTTTATTATTGTTTATTTTGCTTTGCCCCCCCACACCACACTCTCAAACACTGAATGGCGCTCCTCTTGGCCTATGCCCTAGAAAGGAAGTCCTTTTCTGATTGTCACAACTGGCTGTTTAATATTCCTGAAGAATGCCAGGAAAGCCTCCAGAAGGAGATAGGATCCATGGAAAAATGTGTCATCTCCCCCTCCTCTTTCCTGTGATCGTGAGTCATGTAAATTTGACCTTTAAGGAGGCTTTTAAATAAAATCTCAGCACTTCATTCTTTCTCCCATCTGGAAGGCAGGATCTGGCTCTGACATGGCGAGGCCCATGTGCAGCCCAGATGTCGAAAGCCTGACAAGAGTTACAACAGCTCAGCTGCATTTTGAACTGTTCCTTGACCTCTTGACATGTGGAAATTCCATATAACCTTCGAGTCCTCACACCTGAGAGAGAGAGGCTTCACCCCTGCCAATGGGAAAGGGCTGCAGCTAAGTGAGGGAGCATGTGCTATGCACACAGAAGGTCCATGGTTCAATATCCAGAATATCCAGGCTGGACTTGGGGAAAACTCCCATCTGTAATTCTGAGGAGCCACTGCCAATCAATGTAGAGACTATATGGAAAAAGATGGACCAAGGCTGCATCCCCACCATCCACTGAAAGTACAATGATACCACTGTAAACAGTGTTTCCCCCAAGGAATTCTGGGAGCTGTGGTTTGTTAAACGTGCTGAGAGCTGTCAGGAGACCCCTACTCCCCTCACAGCTCCCAGAGCATAGCGTGAGAGGTGCCAAGGGGGATGCACAGTTTTTTGAGGGAGTGCAAACCAGGTGCCCCCAGACAGGCGACCTCAACACAACTTGGCCTGGTGCTCCTCATCTCCCTGCAAAGGCTGCATCAGCTGGCTGGGCTCCCCTCTGTGCTGGTGAACAGGCAGCTCAGCATGGCCCCACTTTGCTCCGGTGGAAGTGGGGCCGCTCCAGTGGTGTAGCTAGTGAGGGCTGAGCTGGTGCCCTCCTGCCCCGTGCAGCAGCAACCAATGCTATGCCACTGCCCAGAGTGCCTTAGTAGTAGGGATTGATTGTTAAGTCACTCTGGGAATTGTAGTTCTGGGGAGGGAATAGAGGTCGCCTAACAATTCTCAGCAGCCTTAACAAGCTACACTTTCTAGAATTCTTCAGGAGACGCCATGTCTGCTTAATGTGAACTCGCAGTGCTTTAAATGTACAGTATGGTGTGAAAGTTGCCCAAGTATAAGGCAGCTTGCATATGGTCCTCATCAATTTCTGTGGGAAATGGGGCGTGGAGCTGGGAGGACAAAGGAATGGTGATTATGATACTACTGGCTAGCCAAGTATTTATCCTCTGACTTTTGCACCTTCTTGTGAAATGGTTCGTGGGATAATGGTGGAGGGCATTCCAGCACGCTTTGGATCAGCTACTTGCCACAATCCCAGGGAAGAGATAAGAAAGCAATACAAATGCTGAACAATTCTGTGTCCTGTGTTATGTATTCAGTGGTCTGTGTTTGCCTGAGCTTGAGTCTGGACTAAGGATTCTGAGCTACTGTGTTCTGATTCAATACATGATGTCCAATCACATAACATTTCAGGATTTGGGTCTCTGCCGTTGGCCCTTGAACTCTGAGTTGTGATTTGCAGCATGGAAGTTTAGACAGCCAGTCACGTTGGGAGTGGCCCAGGCTTTCAGGAATGTATATAAGCAGTTGCTTTCCCTCTGTTTCCCAGTTATGTAGTTCAATAAAGGTTCTTGTTGTTATCGCTGTGTCTTGCCTCGTGTGAACCCACCTACACTTCACTGGCAATGAGGATGGGATGCTAGGCTAGGTATGCAGCTCTGGCTAGCTTCCACAAGCTGAAATCACTGCTGGAGAACTGTCGCCTCAGCAGAGCTGAAATCCTATGCCCCCAAGGGCTCAGTCTAGGTGTTGTCTGAGTTTGGGCACATTCTGCAATGGAGAAAGAAGTCTGCTATAGGGTGGCCATATGTCCTACACTATACTCTGTTTGAAGGGTTAGGAACATTGGAAGCTGCCTTAAACCAAGTCAGATCCATCTATCTTAGTACTGCCTACACTGACTGTCAGCAGCTCTCTAGAATTTCAGGCAGGAGTCCATCTTTACCTAGAGATGTTGGGGGTTGAACCTGGGACCTTCTGCATGCAAACCATGAGCTCTACCACTGAGCCACAGCTCTCTGCTCCAAGTCTGGTTTAAATATTTTTAAAATGTGAGAAGGAAGAGCAAGAAAGATGGGGTGAGATTGGGGCCACATATGTGCCCCAGTGGGACCACTGCCCTGCCTCAGCCCTGTCCAGGTAAGCAGCAAAGATGCCTGTGTCAGGAGAGCAGCTCCACCACACAACTACTGGACTTACTCTTTGGGCCTGGCTCATGGGCTGTCCTTTGATTCGTGGTCCCTGGCTCACTACGGACTGCTGCATGTGGTCTTCCCATAGCCATCTGGGTTGGCCACTGTGAGGTTGGTGTCAGTTGAATCTGGCCCATCTTTGCCCTTGGGTGAGAAATATGAATGTCACCCTGATCTCTGTTGAGGAAGGGGACAGTGAAGGCTAGTCTATTAGGACAAATGGGGCACACCCCACCAACCTCTGTCTGCCAGCACCCACCGGCATGTGTCCTTACGTCCAGTCCAAGCAGGTAGCCCTGCCTGCCCACTTCCTCTCCGTCCTTGGTCTCAGAATTGCCCTTGTAGAACCTAGTAAGGAAGAGGATGGGGAAGAAGGCTAGAATTAGCTGGCTCTGCCTGTAGCTGACTCTTGCTTCTGCTTATCATTTGCTCAGACTCCACCTTCCATTCGGGCTTCTTGGTTTCTGCCCCACCAGGCCCAATGGGTACCAACTGCCCCTGGAAAGGTGGGTTTTTTAATGTAAATAATAAATAATATGACATCATTTTGCTTCAACAGCCACCCAATGCTGTACAAGGTCTTTGCTCTTGGTTCCTCCACCAGCCACCAACCCATTCTGGTGATCTCTTTGAAACGCAAATAAAAATGTTTAATTGAAGTGGAAGAATGTGGCATTTCTGAATGGGAACTTACTGGAAACTAGGGCAAAAATAGCAAATACACTTTCCCTTTGGCAAATAATACAGAAGGTTTTTTTCCCCCCTCTTCTTCTTCTTTAAAGAACAACTTTAATAATATTACCAGGATTTTTTTTTTCATGGGGACAGAAACTATCAAATCCAAATCAATGCAATAAGTGAAAACACACCCGGCGTCATAAAAGGCTTTGGGAAAGATGCCATGTTAATAAAGAGGGAAATGTGAAGGAGTCTATGAAGAGAAAGCAGTTAAGAAAAACTCAGGCACTTGTAAAAAAAAACCACTCCAACAAAAACTGCAGGCAAGATTTATTTTTAATTTGGAGGGAGGGGGCTATTTCTTTGGTCTCAACGGATCTTTGATTTAGGAGATGGTGGAGACGTTTATTTGCAATTGAAACAATTGGTTTATAAAGAGGAATCGAGGAGACCTTGTAAAAAAGAAAACAGATCTTAAATCAATAGGACATATTCTGTGATTACTTCAAAACATTGGCCTCTTATCATCATCCCACTCCAAACATAAGGCAGGCACAGTGAAATAGCTAAGAACACAAGAAGAGCCCTAGTGGATCAAGCCAAAGGCCCATCTAGTCTAGGAATCTCTTCTCACGTGGCTAATCAGATGCTTATGGGAGGTCCACAAGCAGGACACAAGAGCAACAGCACTCTCCCATCTTGCAGTTCCCAGTGACTGGTATTCATAGGCATTCAGCCTATCCATAACTGCAACCTTCACCAGTCTCCAGGCTCATCCTTCCTCTCCTTCTCAATTGGCTTAGTAGAAACCTTGCTGCAACTACCTTAAGAGGAGCTGTACAGATCAGAACTCTTCAAAGACAACATTTCTCACATTTAACTTCCAGTCCCAAGGCCTGTTTCACATGCACAAATGCACATCATTTGGTTTGACTGTGCTCAATTATTGTACCCTTGATGACTGGCTCTCTTTAGGTTGCCATTCATTCTAAAGCATTCTGCCATGCATGCTTTAGTTGAGATTTCTGCATTGTGGGGCGTTGGACTCAATGGGCCTCAGAGTAAGTATACCAGATTTTTTCCCCAAAGAATCTGGGGACACTGTTTTTTTTAAAAAAGGGGAGGAAGATATTTTTTTAAAAGTTATATAAAAAAAATAAGAAGTAATATCTTCTCTTCTGTGGTCTCTTCTGTCACAAGGTTTTCCTCTGGGCTCCAGCCTGCTCTCTTGGAGTGCTAGCCGCCATGGAGTAGGCTCGGGTCGGGCCTCGGCTCGGCCTCGTGTCCTTGCCCTCCTGGTGCTCTCCTACCTCTGCTCAGTGGTGGCGGTGCGGCAAGGTTGGGGCTCCCCTCTTTTTTCTCCTTCCTCTTTCTCTCTCTTCCTTCTCCTCTCCTCCTTCTCACTGCATCAGCTCTGGGGTTTTATTGGCCTCGGAGCTCCTCTAGGCAGTTGGCCGGGTGGCTGAGCGCTCTCACTCCTGGCTCAATTTGGATCGTGGGGGGGGGGTCAGTGGTTCCCCCAGTTGATGTGTCAGGCATCCCCAGTTCCCCCTTGGCAGTGGCAGCACAGCGGCAGTCACAGCAGCCCGGAGCCAGCCTGATAGCGCAGTTGGCTCTTGCTGGCTTCAGGAGCTGCTCGCTGCCGTGGTGCCCGCCATTTTGCCTCACCGGAAGTCCCCATATGATGTGTCTTGTGCCGTTGAACCAATCACGCAACATTCATTCCCTACTAATAAATCTACAACACTTAAAATATAAATCTGGGGACATTAAATGAAATCCGGGGACATTCTGGGGATGGATTTTGTCCGGGGACAGATTTGTAAATCCGGGAAATGGGGACGTCTGGTATCCATACCTCAGAGTCTCTTCCAGCTCTACAATTCTATGATTCTATGACTAAAGCTATCAAAATGTATTCAAGCTGGGCTTATCTTACATTGACTAGGGTTTTTTTTGTCATTATTCAGACCAAGATCAGCACTTTCAAATCCTCTGATTTTCTAAGGGCATCTAAGGGGATACTTGCTTCTCTCATTCAATTTCAAGCTCTGATCCTAATCTTACTTACTTCAAAGTTAATCCCGCCAAAATCTCTTGGACTTCTTAAATAAACAAGCAGGTTGCAACATGGCTTAACTTTGGTTGAAAGATGTCCTTGCTTATTATGTGTGCAGGTTTCTGCTTGTGAGTAGTGAGTTTATCTCTGCCAGCTCTGCCTATTTCACCTGGCACAACATTGTCTACCCACTAGAAACTGAATGTCATCAAATTTCTAGTGCATCACAAGTTTTGACATTATAACAAAGGGATCCTGGTTATGGGAAGCCAGCAGGACCTAGATCTTTAAGCTAAGTTAGTATAAGTGACCCCTGTTCCGAACTCCGTTCAGAACTGGGGCCCTTAAAACAGAGTTTGACTTACACAACCTTTCCTTTAGGTTTCCAGGTCACATGGCAAAGCTGAAGGAGGTTTGGAAGAGGTGTAAATCACCCATTCCTCTCCTGCCTTGCCCCTGATAAGGGAAGGCAATCCAATATAAAATTGCATGTTGCCTGACTGGAATGCACCAAAGCACATTGTGTGGGTGGGTTCTTTGACATGTGTGGTGACATTCCACTCGACGCCATCCATCACCAGGCCCCCATACTTCCATTTTGTTTCTAAAGAAACGAAAAGATGCAGCTTGCCCTTTTTGGCCAGTTGTTGTGGTGTCCCGTGCACTCGTTCCATTAGCGCACAGGCTTACACTTATGCAGTGGGACTTTCCATCTCTCTTCCCCCTGCCCACACCCTATCCCATTCCTCGATCTGCTCCAGGTGGTTGGGGAGCTCCCAGAACAGATTTAGAGGGTATGCAGGTGGAGGAGGAGAGCGGGGCAGGTTCTGTTGCACAAGTGCTAATGGAATGGGTTCCCAAGTGTGACATTGGATTCAGCCCAATTTGTCCATTTCCCACTGTCAAATGTTGGTTGCATATTGCTGGAATGCAACCATTCCCCCCCCCCCTTCTTTCTTATGGCAAAAGTTTAGTGGTGTTTAAGGGAGCGAAATTCCAATATTATTTCAGTTTCTGGAAACACCTTTAATTTCCAACACCCTTTTGTTGGGTGAGACTCCAAATAGCCAGGTGTTTCGGAACCAGGCCACACCAATGTCTGGAAGGCATTTTGCAGGCATAGCCCAATGACTGACACCCTCCGCCCTCTTCCCCTTTCCCTGGCTCTCATCAAGAGCAGCTATTCACATTTATATATGGAACTATGTTTCATTATTTCGTAGATTTTCAAATAATGAGGGCCTTTGTTGTTTCAAGTGCTTCCTATTTTTGTCTTCCATATTTGTTTGGGGAATAGATTTATGAAAATCAGACCTAAATCCTCCTATGCTTGTTTTATTGGTTTTATTAGTATCAAGCTCACTCATCACTAGGGTGATGAACCTGACAATTCACTAGGGTGAACCTGACAATTTCAGCTTCTTTCATAGTCTCAATTTTCCATTCTTCCATTTTCCATGTTTCCACTTCAGTTTATGGTTTTTAAAAGCCTTCATGAGAAATCATCAGGATGTCCCCTAATATAAAGGTTTATATACAATTCCTCCTAACATACACATATTTCCAAAAAACTTCCCCTAATATGATGCATGTTCACTAATATATGCAATTATATGCACATTTTATCCCTGTATATGCATTTTTGTATACGTAACTTAGCTGGAGAACTGCACTGCAAAATTCAAAGCAATCCAGAAATTTCAAAAGATGAAAGTGTTTCTGTTTACATGTTGTTTCTGAAAGTACAAATGAGGGGAGATGGTATTAAAATGTGAACTGAATTTACAGTAATCTCTTCCCAATCCCTACTCATCACCAGGTGCCTCATTAAATATTAAGATATTTGAAAGGTAATATGGAATCAGGGGGCATCTGTCTGGATTTCAGCCTTGGAGAGGAGGAAGAAAGAGATGGGCTTATGTCCACATCTTTGCATGGCATGTGACCATCTTCAGTGCAACTTGTTGGCATAACACAGACCTAGTCCCATTATCAGAGCAAGAGCTACTTTGGAAGAACAGCTAAGCACTTCCTCCCTTGGATCCATAAACTGTACCTCAACCATTTGTTGGCTTCTGCGTGTCTCAGGAGACCATTGGAAGAATGTGCCTTTGCAGGTAAAGTCAAAGCATTAGAGAGTTGCAGCGCCTGCTGTGGCTGTAGAGGTTGATATGGAAAAGACATATTTTATTGCAGGTGGGGCTGATGAAGGCAGACGGTTTTGCTGCTACAGGTGCACCATGGCGTTCCTTCTGCCTGTGCTTCTCCCAGTCCACCAGTAAATCTCTTTGTTTCTACAAGTTTGATTTGCTGTCAGTTTTATATCAGTGTGTGAGAATGTTAGCAGGATTAACCATTAGACTAAGAACCCTACCGAGTGGGACCTCGGTGGAACTGGGGCTCTAACTTGGGGGTGGGGAACCTCCAGCCCGTGGGACTAATTAGGCCCCGCCATTTGGCCCGTAAGGTTGCTTTGGCAATGCCATATCAATCTGCCGTACACTTGATGTCTTCCATGGCGTAAGTGAGGGGCAGATAAAGGCAGGGCTTGGGTGAAAATAGCTTTGTAATTAGCTGATTGCCAGTGCTTTGGAATCACTATGCAAGGGGCGTTGCAAATCTTGTCTAGCTAAAGTGTAATTTTCCAATAGTGTTTCAGTATAGGGAAGGAAGTAATGTTCCCTGTGGAGGGTAAAAGATGTATCTTTATCATATGAACCTAGCACTCCCCTTTACTGCCTTCCAGTCTTCCCTAAATGAGGAGCACTGCTGCACCAGTGATGCAATGGGGTAGGATGCCTAAGAGGAAGCTTGTGGATGCTCGGAGCCAACGCACTGTTTAACCAAGCCATTGAAAGAGCATTAGTTCAAGTAAAATGCAAATCAATTTCATCCAAGGATGGGTCTGGAGGGATTTGTGCTGGTTTATCCCTCCCAAGGGAATGGCATCCCATTTCCATCTGTGAGTGACTTGTGCATTCCAACCACACTATTCTTCCTTTGCCAACTCAACTTCCCAGCTTTCCTGGTACCTTATTGGCTGGGTTCCAGGGCTAAGACCACCCCCTGCCCCCTGCAACCTGATGTTGGGTCTTGGGTTTCCTATAGGACTGAGTGCAGAAGAAGACAGGCAGCTCTCTTATATAACCCTTTCGCCCTCTTTTTTTGTCCCTTGCTTACCAAAATCAAGTCATGCTGCATGTGCAAATGTCAGCCCATCAAGTGAGGGGTGTGTGTGTGTGTGTGTGTGTGTGTGCGTGTGTGTGTGTGTAAGCATTTGTGCACATGCACACCAAGAAAAGAGGGCAGTGAGGGTATATGCAGCAAGCCCCTCGCAAGGAGCTGGATTCATAGACTCTACATGCAACAGAACACTCACCTTCTTTAATGATCTATGGTTCTGTAAGCAACACTTTGAGAGTTTGTGCTTTCTTTGGTCAAGATCCAAGGCAAAGTGGAAGCCCACACATAATAACCAACTGTTGAAAGTGAGAATTAGCAGCAGCCAATTCCATTTTCAGGCTCTTCAACCCCTCCGAAAGCTCCCTGCCTCTCCTTTTATGGAGGCTAGAAATTCCATGTTGACTTGGCTCTGTTACAGGGCGGCATGAGGCCTGGCTGAAAAGACCACCCCACCCCCCGCCAGCCCCCTCCCCAAAGTGGAGATCATTTCTTTTCTTCTTCTGTATTTCTAAATCAGGATAGGAAGTGCTGCTTTGCTAATTGTGGGCCCCCTAAATGAATCATGACCACATTAGATGCCATATTTGGTACAAATGAGCACACACATATATATATTTCTTCACTTACTGAAAGAACCCCAGCTGGTTGCTACATATACACACACACTCACGTACACATAACTATTTAAAATAGTAAAACCTCAGAAATACAGCCTGAGGTCATTTTTTGGCACAAGTGCCCATTTTGTACCAAAGTTTTAAGATCTGTTTTAAGATCTGCAAAAAAAAAAAAAAAAAAGCATTCTTGAGCATGGTGGAGAGGAGTCATTTGGGACGAGCAGTTTCTTAATCAGGAATGATTCTCAGTTTACCGGCATCTTTTGGTACTCCGTTGCCAGGAGAAATCAACAGGCAGCTGTTACGTACTGGACCAACTAGGAAAGCTATATAGATTCCAGGAGGTGGGGGAATATAGGTATTTGAAATGCATGTACATTCTTGGAATGCAGAAGGGTCAAAGGAGATAGCATTTGCCTGCACAAGATGTGGCTTCTAAGGACACTCATTCCAGACATAAGTACATAAGAGCACTGCTAGATTAAGCCCAAGACTTACCTATGCCCACATCCTTTTCTCCAATGGCCACCCAGATGCCCATGGAAAGCCTGCAAGGAGGACCTGAGTGAAACAGCACTGGTACCCAGCAACCGGTACCCAGAGGCATACAGCCAACACATTTCAGACTCCCAGCTCCAGGAAGCGATCCTTCTCTTCCTCTGTACATCATATGTAAGGTGGGCACAACTTTTAAGGGGCAACATATGGCCACTGCAGAAGCCGTCAACTCCTCATCTCCTATGCATAGCTGTCAACTTTTCCCTTTTTTTTAAGGGAAATTCCCTTATTCCGAATAGGATTCCTCGCAAGAAAAGGTAAAAGTTGACAGCTATGCTCCTCTGGTCTAGTGGTCTCAGGGGCCACGACCATAAAGAGAAGGAGCCTGGGATAGGACAAAGGCATGCTCGAGAAATGA
The DNA here is from genome assembly GCF_964270895.1 of Podarcis filfolensis. Classification (NCBI taxonomy): domain Eukaryota; kingdom Metazoa; phylum Chordata; class Lepidosauria; order Squamata; family Lacertidae; genus Podarcis; species Podarcis filfolensis. The sequence continues at coordinate 32,000,017 of NC_139618.1, forward strand.
GAAAAAGCTAATAAAACACAAACAAAACAATCAAGCAAAACAAAACCCAGCTGGCTGGGATAAATTGGGGCACCCTGGCATCGAGTCAGAAGCCACGACAGCTTTAGGAATTCCAGGGCTGTCCCAGCGAAATTGGGACCATTGGAGGATATGTACCGTACTTGAAGCATGCACTGCAGAGGGGGCCTAAATCAGAATTGGGGAACCTCAGGGGCCAAATGCAGCCCCCCAGGCCTCTCTGTCTGGCAAGGCTGTATCAAGACTTTGGGGAATTACAATCCCTCCCCCGGTGGCAGTAAAAAGGCAGATAACCGAAAGAGTTCTTACCACGTAACTTATTCAGTATTGACTGAGAGAGAGAAAAGAATGTTGTGTCTACAATAATGGCGTTGCTCCAACTGAGCTCCTCCCCCCTCCCTTCCCAGCAACAGCACTTCCCTTTATGGTGGCCGCCAGGGGCTAATTGTCTCTGAGTCCTTCACTCTTCCACTTTCAATGCACGTTGAGTTCTGGGAGAAGGTGGGGTCAGAACTGCTCTCCAGTGATAACGTGTCAGCTGGCTGCTCTGGCTCTGTCTCCCCCTTCTCTTCTCCCAACACCTCCCAACTCTTCTGTTCACCTGTTTCTGAGCTGTGACCTTCCTCAAATCACTGGAGATTTCAATACTGCCTTCCTCTTCTCTGGAAGGTTCAGGGGGCAGTCTCCACCATTCCTCCTCAGTCTCGTCCCACTCAGTCCAGTCCCTGACATCATCTGGCCTTCAGTAGGCCACACCTGCTGCCCAGGCCATAACTGCTTTCCCCAAGCTACACTTCTCACCAGCCCTACTCTGCACCTTCCTAGAAGGATTTCAGTGGTCAGCCTGAGTGGACCACATCAGTTTGGAATGTTCTTTATTAAGGAGGCACCCATCTGCAGTTCCATGATTCACAGGAACTGCAGGACACTTGCACAAAGTTCACCAGCTCCTGACGAGAAGGTGTGGCTCTGTTGGCCAGAAGAAATAAAGATGGCTTGGCTCAAGCTGCTGAGAACAGAACTGGGAATCTACAGCTCACAGTGAGCTGCCCCATATGGAGAAGTCTTCTCACGCTCCAGAGTAGGGCTGCCTACCCATGCTTGCCATTGTGCACCTCTGAACAGGAAGGGCTATAAAGGGTTTCCTGTTTTTGGCTCTGACTTTTGGCTTTGTTCTTCAGCTTTGTTTTTCTGGCAAAGCTCCTGGCATCTCATTGTGGCTCAGTCTTGTCCGCTAGGCTCACAGTGAACATGCTAGGCTTGGCCAATCCAGAGACCTCATGCTGCCTGCCAATTGCCGAAGCCAATGCACCCCTAATCCCATCTATACCTGAAGAACACTGGAAGCTGCCTTATACCGAATCAGACCAATGGCCCGTTTGTCTGTGCTGACTGGAAGCAGCTCTCCAGAGTTCCAGGCAGGTGACGTTCTCAACCCTACCTGAAGATACCAGGGATTGAACCTGGGACCTTCTGTGTATAAAGTAGACGCTCCATCATGAAGCTATGGCTTGAGAGTGCAAGTTACCAGTAGCTCCCTAGTCTTGGACCCAGACTAGATTCTAAAGCTATAGATCCAAATAAACATGCCCCTGGGGAAGGAAAAGTAAGTCTCTGTATGAGTGTAAGGCTGCGGTTCTCAACCTGTGGGTCCCCAGATGTTGTTGGACTACAACTCCCATCATCCCTAACTTGCAAGGCCAGAGCTCAGGGATGATGGGACTTGTAGTCCAACAACATCTGGGGACCCACAGGTTGAGAACCACTGGTGTAAGGGATTTGAGAGAAAGTCAAAATAAATTAAAACAATTCTTTAAAAAGACAGCTAAAAAGACTCTTAAAAACCTAAAAACTCCCTTAAAAGAATCAAGTATTCAAAAAAGTGATATGATCTAAGAAAGTCTTTAAAAGAACCCTTCCAAAAGAATTTAAAAATTATAATGTAGCACCTTAGAGACCAACTGAGTAGTCTTAGGTATAAGCTTTTGTGTGCATGCACACTTCTTCAGATAGGAATGTAGGGGATGCTTTAGCTGAGATTCCTGTGTTGCAGGGGGATTGGACTAGAGGACCTTTGGGGTCCCCTTCCAACTCTACCATTCTATGATTCTACTTTCCTACAGAGAAAGTATTAGACTCGGCTTCATGGTTGCATTAGGCAGATATATTCTGAAGCCCTGGATGTTTTAAACAAAGCGACACTCTGAATTTATGTTGCAAGCTGGACCTAGTCAACCTCTCAAATGCACGTGTGCGTCTCTTGCGATAAATTCCCTCCAGGGACATGTTATGTCATTCCCTGATGGGTGGTAGAATGGAAACGCTGGGACGAGCCTTTGAAGGATTTAATTCGCTTCTTAATTGCACAAGCCGGAGGATAAATGTCCTACGGCCAAAGAAGATGGAAGGCTTGCTCACGCAGAATAGCTTGAACCTGAGTGATTTAGCACCAGCTAAATCTGACAAATTACAGTAGCACTGACAGCTTTACAGTTTTGTCAACAGCAGGCCCCACCTCATTTCAGAGCTCTCTGTGGAGAGATCATAGGAGTCTCCTGGCACCATGGACGAGCTCTTGGCGCTAAAGAGTTTCATCTCCAACTGAGGCTGATATTATGTATTGCAACAAGGCCCCCAGAAAGCTGTAGAAAAGCACATGGGGCTTTAGGCTCACCTGTCAGGTTCTTGAAAGCTCCCTCATGTACTGAAATGACTTTCTGAAGAGCATTGAGTGGCTTCTGGTCCTGCTGTGTGAATCACTGAGAACCAACATGGACAAAACCACCCATCAGATGTACTGAAAATGGAAACCTCTTAACTTATTTCATAGATTAAGTCTCTGTGGAGGTGTTCTGGGTGCAAAAAAGAAATCGTTCGCTGCAGTGCAAAAGAATGAGAAAAAAATGGCTTAAACCCATCCGGCACTGAATCTAGCACTAGTTTTTTCTGTAACAATATTTAATAATTTGTTTATTTCCTTATTTATCCATTGCCTTCCACACATGTCTCAAGGCAATGTACAAAATGCTATAAAAACCATTAAAAACACAGAAACTAACAGGAGATCAATGTTAAAAGAATGCCAGGTAGACACCCATGGCAGAGAACTGCTCAACCACCTGGGAAAGTTTATCTGAACAAAAATGTATTCAACTGATTCCAGAAAGTGCAGATAGTGAGGGCGTGTCATAAAAATGCTCTCCATGCCTGTTGGAGAGGCTTGCCTGGTGAAGTAGAGTCACAGCAGCAAAGTCACTGCTGCTTACCAGGGGGAGAGAGAGGTAACAGAGAGAACAAGGCCACATGGGAATGTTAGAATTCCTGCTCCATGATTGCAGTCATGGGATTTTTGTCTTTCACATGATGGTGTGTGTTTTGACTCCACAAAGTGGGAAGTGATGGAGACAGGATGTTTGTGTTACTATGTTCCGTGAAGTGGGACTATTGTCCTTTGTTCTTTCTCTTGGCTGTCTGATGCTAGAGAGAGAGGGAGCCATGTTGCAGTGCTCCGTGTGTGTTTATATGTAAATAAAGTAGATTAGCCAAAATGCTGAGTTGCTGAGGTCTGTTACGCAAGCTGCAAAGACTCTGCGGATCCCTAAGTGTGCCAATGTCTGTTGGCATCGGTCGGTGTGATGTTCGGGCTGAAGAAAGCTTTTGAAGCTCCCGAACGATCGACCAGGAGGGAGAGAACATGCCAGTCGGGCTTGTGTCTCTGCCAGGGTCATACTCAAGTGTAGGACGAGCTGCTGACAGGGAGCACTAGATTGACTCCACTGTTTCACCTGTGAAGCACCACTCTTGCCACTGTCTCATGTCTCCACATCCCAGGAAGCAGCAGTGATGCTGATATCCGGAAACTATTGCTCTGGCTCCACCCGTCCAGCTGAGTCACTCCTGCTTTACTCAGGGTGCTTTGCTGTAGCAGAATCTCTCGCTGTTGCCCAGTGCTGCTGTTTCAACTTCTCCACCGTCCTACCAGAGTGATGCTACATTAGGAGCACTATGGAGAATTTTAAATGGTGGCCTGTAGCCAGGCACCAGTGCTGCAAGGTAAGCCTGTTACCTGATCTCCACTGACGCAGAAGGCCAACCAGAGGGCATTCACCAAGGATCCACTCCAACCTAGCCCTGCAAATTGGACCTCCTCATCGCCTTGAATGGACTGAGAGTGCCCCCTAGGACACATTCTGCTATGGCTTAGAACTGCAGATGACAACGTCCTTCAGGAAAACATGCTCAGCCAGAAGATCAGCAATGCTGGGGTTCCCTGGAACACAGTGTACAAGCTCCTGTTTTCAAATAAAGTTGCCCCTTGCCACTCTAAAGAGTAGAGTCTTGGCCCACCGCCTTCAAAAGCAGGTTTAAGAATGGCCGTGGGTAGATGAGTTACTTTTTGCCCACAAGCTTTATCTTTGTTATATGTCCCACCACCATGAGCCACAAGGAAGCTCATGCTGCAAGCTTCACATCTGCAGCAAACGTTTTTGCAAAATAAATATTGGCACTTAGCAGCACAGCATCTGCCGTCTTGCAAAACCAGATTCAGGCTTCTCCTTAGATTTGCTTGCTCGCAAGTGCGCAACCTCACCAAATGCGGCCAAGTTAGCTGTCCCCACCTGGCTCAGCTAGCATATGGTCCCTATAAGATCAATAAGATAAGAGGCATGCTTATCTTGAAGCAAAAAGGTTTTCATTAGCAGGTCAGCCAAGAACCAGTGGTGAGGGAGACCGAGATACCACAACACGTAGAGTTATTTACTGCTATCAAAACCTCAGCGTAAAAAGGTTTTGCAGGCAATTCTGTAAGGGCATTTTGGCTTCCAAAAGTTTTCTTTAAAAATCACTTGATGGGTATCACTCAAACTCCCCATCTCCTTGGCTTCTTTTGGGATAAATGCATCCCCTGGTATTTGTACATGCTCTTCTGCATCTGATATAACATAATAGGCAAGAAGAGTTGCTTTGTCCCCTATACCTTGGTTTCTGCTGAAGTGCCCCTTAAAAATATACGTATACCTCAAGTGTCAAAAACCAGGGGAAAGAGATGCATCTTCAGTATTTGCAGGAAGCTGTATAAGGAAGATGCCAGATGTATCTCTGCAGGGAGGGAGTCCCACAACTTAGTGGCTGCAAATACTCTGAGCCTCTGAGGGCAGAGGAACTACAAAGAGTGCCCCTTTTGCCTGTGTGTGTGTGTGTGTGTGTGTGTGTGTGTGTGTGTGTGTGTTTCTCTAGATACCAAGATCCAGGTTTGGGGCAAGGGCTCTTTGGGGAGAGAACCCAGCAGAAATTTAAAGTCACAAAATACACAGCAAAGTAAGGTCTGGAAATATAGGCTGTTAGCCCTTTAAACTATGCCAACTGAAGTTTCCGAGTCTTCAAGGGAAGCCCAATTTATCATCCCATCAGTCCTGTAAGGTACATTCAGTAGTGCAGTGGTGACAGGGCAACAGCTGGATGGATGGGGTATAAACATCATCATCATCATTAGTGCAACATGGCTTTCTACCCTCTCCCTCCCAGGCCTCCCTTAAATCTGCTCTGCAGGCTCAGGATCATGCCCAGAATAGCACATTGGGTAAGGAGGAAGGAGATCATTCTATTGGGCAAGCAGAAATGCTTGCACTGTTGGAAAGGAATTCTTAGCACTACATTGAATTCCACCCCAGGTCTCAAACATGGCCACCTTCCTCCCACCCTGCTCAATGCATATAGAGCATCATAGACATCAACCTTGTGCATGCATGTGAGATTTCTAGCCCTTTTTGAGATCACAGTCAATTGCACACATTTCCCTCCTGTATCCCACAATAGGTGAAATCAAAACTCCAGGGCACTTTGACATATAATACCATGCCAATATCTGCACCATTTAATATGTTCATTTTGTTATGTTCCTCGGTCTGTTGCCTCCACACTTTCCACCATCTGTGGCTGCTTTGCCTTGCCTTGAACTACTTCTGATCTTGGCGGGAGAGGAATTCTTTTGCTCGGGCCCAGATGGTTTGCTTTGTGTCTTGTTCTCCATCTTCATTATCAAACTCGTTTTCTAAACCTGTCTTGAAAGTAACTCAGGAATGACTGCAAAATCTCATCCAGAAGTACTCCTTTGCTTCTGGCCCAATTTTCTGGGGAAAGAGTTAATCACCCCCTACCATCATCAAATACCCACATACCCACACACAATGCCACATTTCTGCTCTCAATTCTTTCCACCCCAAGTGATTTTTTCTTAAAATAAATGGTATCAGGGCACTGGTATGCATGTTTGCACCTCACACGTCATTTGCCCCTGAAGTCTGGAAGAAGAGGTAAGAGAACCGTGTTTCTACAGAAATAATCAGTAAATGTTCATGGTGACACTTGCCTTGGCTGCATCTCAGTGTCTTAATGGACTATTGTAATGTGCTCTACACAGGTTTTCCTTAGAAGAGTTTCCAGAACCTTCATTTGGTTCAGAATGCAGCCCAGGTGGAGAATCTTTGTCAGCCTGAGGGCTACATTCACTGACAGACAATCTTCCAGGGACCATATGCCAATGGAGGGTGGAGTCAGATACAGTGATGAGTGGAGCAACATACTGTATGAGATGCTTAGTTTTCTTTTGAATAATAATGATAATAGTAATAATAATAATATTTTATTTATACTCTACCCATCTGCTGGCTGGGCTTCCCTAGCCACTCTGGGTGACTCCCAATAGAATATTTAAAACACGATAAAATATCAAACATAAAAAAACTTCCCTAAACAGGGTTGTCTTCTAAAAGTCAGATAGTTGTTTATTTCCTTGACATCTGATGGGAGGGTGTTCCACAGAGTGGACGCCACTACTGAGAAGGACCTCTGCCCGGTTCCCTGTAACCTCACTTCTCGCAGAGAGGGAACCACCAGAAGACCCTCAGAGCTGGACCTCAGTGTCCAGGCTGAATGATGGGGATGGAGATTCTCCTTCAGGTATACTGGGCCGAGGCCGTTTAGGGCTTTAAAGGTCAGCACCAACACTTTGAATTGTGCCCGGAAATGTACTGGGAGCCAATGTAAGTCTTTTAGGACCAGTGTTATATGGTCTTGGTGGCTGCTCCCAGTCACCAGTCTAGCTGTCGCATTCTGGATTAATTGTAGTTTCTGGGTCACCTTCAAAGGTAGCCCCACGTATGATAAGCTACATTCCACCCACACAAAAGTCAGATGCCTCCACATCTCTCAATCTCCTATTCAACTGAGCAACACAAATCACCATAGCCCAAGGAAACATTCCAGCGATGCAAAAACACTTGAGAAGTGCACACAGCAAAGCCAATGAGTGGGGATGCCTGAGGAGAGGAGTTGTGGCCAGGTATAGAGGCCCAGGTGGCCATATTTTCTCATCACATTGAAAATGCAGGTTGATTGAATCCATGTACAGTTCTATATGGTCATGTGATTGTATCAGTATGGCCCTGCCTTACAACATGAGCTTTTATTAGCTACGCAGGGGAATTGCCATTTCTGCTTCCCCCTCCAAAAAAATAAACTGAGCTGTTTAAGTGATTTTTCAAGTGCCTCCTAGCTATTGAATAGGACTACTTTCCACAGTGCCTGCCATAGAACCATTATCTCTTCTTCTTCCTCCTCCTCCTCCACCTCTTCCATTAAGTCTCTTAAAAGTCTTACTATGTCTATTTTTGTTAATTTAAGTTACTGCGAGCTAAAACATGGCCACTCCACCACTTCAACCACATAATGTTCATTCTGCACCTGTAAGGAACCAAACTTTTAGTGTGCCAGATCCCATACTCTGGAAATTTAACTGAGAACCTATACTTTTAATTGCTGACTTTATTCATTTTGTTTGTTCGGCATTTTTTTTCAATGTTGAATTTTATTGAAAAGTTTGATGTATATTTTATATTCTATGGGTGAATTGATTTTCTGGGGGGTTTGTCAACCACTTTGGAGACCTATTGTCAAGCAAGAGAGAAGGTGAGAAATATTGTGAATTAATGAATAAATAAATTGAAGAGCAGTATGAGATTACTCCTTGGGAAAGTGTTTCCCATGCTACTGTTCCATATTTATGAAATCTCAGGGTTGTAGTCAATGTCGTGTTAAGTTAAAGTCACTTGAAAGTATACTTGTTCCTCGGGTGAAATGTTTTGCACTAGTGGAAGATAGTTGCATTAGCAGGTAACTGGTAACTTTGTCACGCAATAGATTGCTCAGTCTGTCGCGCAACGAGTTTCCACTAGTGCAGATGGTGCACTGAATTCCTTTGTTGGGCAACATTAAATCTTGCTTGGCTGATAGAACAAGAGTTCTTCTGTTAGCAGATGGAGAACATTGGAAGCATCCCTAAATGTAAGCAGCATGTTGAGGAGGCCCTGGTACTTTGAGTACGGAAGCATTGATGGGAACAGATGACGAGACATGAACATGCTTGAATTAACGGAAGGTAGTTGACTCACCAGATTGGACCACAAGCGTCTGGTCAAGAGCGTGAGCAAACCAGGGCACTCTTTCCCATTGTCCCACATCTGGGGTAGATTGTCTTCGGCCACCTTCTTTAGCCTCCCTTAATGCTTTCCTTTTGATCATGTTGGTTTAGAACGTTGAAGTGTAACTTTCCGAAAAACAACACAGCTGGGCCGAGATCTGAGCACGTGGATTTCCTGAAATCCCACTTTCTTTTTATCAGGCACTTGAGGGGATTATTTCATTTGCCTTCCCCCAGCTGGGCGCAGCTGTTGCAGAGGCTGATGGAGCTCCTTACACTTTGGCCTTCATCAGCTCTTGCTTGATCCTTCTTTTGTGAAATCCAAACCATGGGCAAGCCTCAGATTTCAACCCCACTGCTAAAGTCTTTAGGCTTGTTGGGCCTGGCTGGAATTCCATTGTAACTGTATCTTTTGGCCTTGTCTCTGGGCAGTCTGAATAATTCTGGGAATGCAGCACTGCTGAAAACAGTGCCGTCAACAAGTTGCCAAGCAGAGATCCAGTCTAACAATGGCTGTGTTTGTCTTGGGATGTTGGGCACAGTATTGTGGTTCTACAGAACTCCTGCTAAGGCCTTTGCCCAGAACTCATGCACAGCTGAAATAAGCTTTCCTAGAAAGGTATTTGGATTTTTGTCCTGTTGTTTGCTTTCTGGTTGAATATTTATATCCTGCCTTTCTTCCGCTGTGGAACCCAAGATGCCATATCTACAGTTCCCAGGCAGTCAACCATCCAAACGCTGAGTGGACTCAGCTTAGAGTCAGCACAGTGGTGGTTTCCTGTACCTTGAGACTAGAGACAAACACATATGACAATCTCAGTTTCTTATTTTTCCAATCTTCAGTTCACATTTCAGTCTGCAATTTTTTTTTAAGTCTGCATGAATATTCATCTGCATTTTAGCACGAATTTTTCCTAATACACACAATTTTGTTTGTAATTTATCTTGATATACACACTTTTTTTTGCAAAGCACATTTTCCCCAATATAACACATTTTTTTGCATGTTATGCATTGCTTGGTCAGCGAGCTGCCCTGTGAAATCTGGAGAACTGCAAATTTCAAAGGATGGCTGTGTTTTGATTTGTGTGTTGTTTCAGGAAGTACAAATTTGGTAGGCTTACCTTTAAATAAAAACTGAATTGAATTGCTACTCCATCGCTACTTCAGACCATACACTGGAACTCAAAATACTAGGAAGCAGTCTTTCCCAGCAATAGCCACTTTTACACATTCATTCATTCATTGAATGCATGGAGAAGGGAGATTTCATTCAGTGACCTGTCACAGGAATGTGCTGGTCAGTAATTAAACAGTTCAAAGCTGCAGTTAACTCTTTATTAGCAAAAACACAATCTTCACAGACTTGGTTGAGTGTCAGGTCTAGTGAGCAGAGCACCTCATTCCTGGTGGTCTTCCTCCATGAAAATCAGTTGCCAAGACTGAAAGTTCTTGCCTCCTCACAGCTGTCTATGACTCCTCCTCTCCAGGACTTTTTCAAAGGAATCAGAGACTGTGTCTGCATGCACCCACATCTCCTCTGCCCTTTTCATGCCTCCTTCGGTTCTGAGAGATCAGGGGGAGAGGAGCTTGTCACAACTGGAGGGGAAACTCTGGTGACTCTTCACCAGCCTGAATCATCTCTGCCTCTTAGCCTTCTTCCTTCCATGCTCCTGCTTCAGCTTCTGCCTCTGATTCTAGACTTGTCTCTGCCACAGACTCTCCCAGCTCACTAAGCCCTGTTACCTCTTTAACTTCCAACACCTCCTCTTCCAAGTTTCCTCCCTCTTCTCCCTCTGGCCACTGATCAATGCCCCACCATCAGCCCCTGAACTCTGAGTCTTTCCTTGGGCATTCCCCAGTTGGTTCCTCCCACCATTCCTCTGCATCCAACCAGTCCATGACATGACCCTAGTTTCAACTTCCACACATTCAGACAAATGCGTGAATAGACCCTACTTGCACACAAGTTGTACATGCATTGATTCTCTGCATGTGATCAGAAACCCTTCAAAAGGCATAGTTCCCAATCACATTTATGTAGGATTGCATGTCCTCTGGGCAGTGTCCAACCAACGCATCCCATTAGTGCAAGGTTTTCTGTGCACACAGCAGGACTTTCCCCCCTCTCTTCCCCCCATGCATACCCCTCCCCAAATCTGTTCTAGAAAGTTGGGGGAACCCCTAAAACAGATTTAGGGAGCACTGGAAGGCAGGAGTATGTTCCATTGTACAATTGAAAATCCTTGTGCTAGTACTTTAGAAGCAGCCCTCTAGCTCTGCTCAGACATTTTGCTGACCATTCTGAGGTTCAAGACAGGGCTGACTGAGGAATCAGGGAAGGCTGGGAATGACTTGCTCTGAACTCTGAATGAATTGTGAGCCGAGCTGAATTTGAGAGACAAGTTCAACTCAGCTCATCATTGACCCCGTTTTTCAAAACTGGGGGAGTCTCATTCCACCCCCACCCCAATTCTGACACTCAACACCACCCCTACCAACCATCTCCCTTCGATGCTTAACATCCATAAAACTGGCTGGGAAAGAGCTGCAGTCAGGACACAAGAGACCAGAAACTCTTTTGCCAAACTGAATATTTGCAAGGAAGTGAGTCATACTGTTTTAATTTAGTGGGTTTAGATGGCGAAACACACACACACACACACACACACCCCAACATGCAATGTGCTCTCTAATTTGCAAGCAAAACTCCCTGAAGTGTTTGTTAAAGAAAAACAGCCAAACAAAACAGACACAATGCCTGAACAAAAGAACAAACATCCAAGTTCTGATTGGTTGAAGATGACTCATGTGATGACAGAACACAATTAGCAAGGAAATGAATCAAGGCAATACAGACACGGCTAATCAACGAGAAGTTCTCTTCTCTCTGGAGGTCTGAAGAGAAACTCCATGATTCATCAGTGATCGTATAAGCTAGCAACTTCCTGCACTGAAATCAGTTGATACTTAGGGCCAAATGACTCTAGGGATGCCATCTTCTGATTTACAAAACACTGGCTCTCTGGGTGAGGTATTGAGGACCTTTGGCCCACTAGATGCTGCTGAACCATGACTCCCATCACCCCTGGCCATTGGGCTGATGGGAATTGTCATTCAACAACATCTGGAGGGCACCACATTGCGTGCACCTGCTTCAGGTGGACGAGGGGGAAAATCCAGTAAACTATCTGGTCTAGAGGTTGTGCCTGTGTTAATTCTAATACATGGACAGGGAACCTGTGGCTCTCCAAGTGTTGTTGGACTCCAACTCCCATCCTCCCCAGCCAGTGGTCAGAGACGATAGAAGTTGTAGGCAGTAACACCTGGAGGACTGTGAGTTCTTCAAAGGGATGAATGAATCTTTTAGCTTTGGTTTCTCTCGGTTTCTCATTTTTCCAATCTTAAATTCTGTTCTCCACAGTTCCATATCAATGAGCGTTTTTTTCCTTAAAAAAAAGTCTTCTTGAAAATTTATTTAGCATTTTAAAGGTGAATTCTCCAAATACTGTATGCACAGCTTTGTATGCAATTTGGCCTAATATGCACATTTTTGCAACACAATGTCCCTTAATCTAAGGCATTTTTCTATGTCATCTTCAGTAATACATGCATTTTAAAGCACGCTTTAACCTAGTATATGCACATGACTAGAGAATTCAGAAAGGGGTGAATTTTGAAGGATGGCTGTTTCAGATCTCGGATTGTTTTGTAAACTGCAAATTAGGAAGGTTCGCCTTTAAATGCGAACTGGGCCAAATTTCTCCCCCATCCTAGTTCTCCATTTCTGTCCCCATGGGGCAGAACAAAGATGTTACATGGTGTGTCATGTGCAAAGCCTGGCAGAAACCGAAGGTTGCTAGGTCTTCAGACCATATTACTGTTTTCCCTGCAGAACTCAGTTTTACTGCTAGGACAAATAAATTACTGGCTGGTTGGAAACCCCAATTAACACATTACTTAACACCATTGGTGGTGATTATATCAATATCCTGCTTTCCTCCATGGAGCTCAGTGCAGTGTCTGTGCTTCCTCTCTCCCTCACTTTATCCTCATAGCAACCATGTGAGGTAGGTTAGGCTGAGAGAGGAAGACTGACTAGCCAAATATCACCCAAGGAGCTTCATAGCGGAATAGTGTGTGGAGTCTGGCCATCCCAGTGCTAGTTCAGTGCTCTACTCACCACATTAGACTGTGTCATGTTTTAGCCAGATGCCATGGAGAAAGCTGCAAGGTTGGTCAGAGGTTGCCATGCTTTGAATAGCTCTGAGGGAGGAACTTCCTCAGACAAAGCTTGGGAGCAGATTGTAGACTGTTAAGCCTCTGTCTCCTGGCTCTCCATCTGGTGCTCCCATATAAAAAGGTAAAGGACCTCTGGAAAGTTAAGTCCAATCAAAGGTGATCATGGGGTTGTGGCGCTCGTCTGGCTTTCAGGCCAAGGGAGCTGGTGTTTGTCCACAGACAGCTTTCCGGGTCATGTGGCCAGCATGACTAAACCGCTTCTGGCACAACAGAACACTGTGACGGAAACCAGAGCACACGGAAACACCGTTTACCTTCCCACCACAGAGGTACCTATTTATCTACTTGCACTGGCATGTTTTTGAACTGCTAGGTTGGCAGGAACTGGGACAGAGCAATGGGAGCTCACCCTGTTGTGGGGATTTGAACCACCAACCTTCCAATTGGCAAGCCCAAGAGGCTGAGTGGTTTAGACCACAGCACCACACGCGTCCTTCCCATATAGTGTCCAGATCACTGCTGGATTTGGGGGTCATGCCATACTGGCTCTTAAAGAATAGCACTTTCCCATGGTTTTAGCAGCAACCTTGAGTGGTGGTGGCAGGTAACATTTAACATGGGCCTTCTTCTTTCCAGTTATGAAAGCTCAGTGTCACCCAGGGTGCTAACCAGTGCTGGTTCTTGGGGGTCTCAAATGTGTGGAATTTGCAGTAAAATGCTGGTGAATTTTCATGCAGATTTATTTTTTTAAGAAAGCAAATTGCTGCAGAAATGTGAATAACTGAAGTTTTAAACTGGAAAACTGAGGGAACTGAAATGAAACAACTTGGTCATCTCTAGTTTCAGGTCCCAGTACTTCACCCCTATTGCTAGATGAAAGACTATATATTTCTGCTGTGAAGCAGAGTTCTTGGACTGCATGGTGCAGCTCTTTGAGGTTGCCAAAATGTCCTAAACCCCCATTGATTGTCACGGAGGCAGAATGCCATGCTGGGGCAAGAGCAGTCAGCCTGTAACTCGCTGCCTCATTTATAGCCCTTCAAACAACACTGAGATTTCTAGGTCAGCGAGAGCTCTCTGTGTCTATCTGCAAAGTTCACGATAGCAAGATGATGGCTGAAAATCTCCTTAAAAGTCTAATGTAAAGTATAATAAGTTCTGGTTTGGGGAGGGTTCTGCGTTGCTTCAACAAGCAAGTGAGGCTTTCCAAACTCTTTAAACAGAGGCGGGATCCTTTGCTGGAATTTGGCAGGAGAATCACATTTTTAACATCCGTTTCAGGGTTTTTATCTCTTTTCTGTCCCATACTGATTTATGCTTCTCAAGGTTTTATCTAAGCTGTTGCATCTCTCCTCCCTATGATTTATTCCACCTCTCAGCTCAGCAAATAAATGTAGTTCATGTTCAGCCATGCAAAGCAAGCTACCCTGCCAGTGGTTCGTGGGGGGGGGGTATCTCATTTCTCTTGGCATTAGGGAATGGTTCAACCCCCCCCCCCTTTACATTTTGGCTCTGGGACAGTTGAATTGACATGTCACCCAGGGATCAATGCCTTTAAGGAGATGATGAAGTGTTGAGGGACCCCAAGGAACTTCTGGTCCAACCCCTGCAATGCAGGAAGCACATAATTATAATCTTAACAGGATTGCACCTCCATCTACTCAATATCATTGTGCGATCCCTGATAGGGTGGGGTCACCCATGTAACCACACAATCTAAGTGGAGGAGGGTTGGCAGGGATTCTTACCCTGCCACCTAAATTTACTAGGTTCTACCTGAAAAATCAGATTTGGAGAATATTCAGCACAACTCTACCTATTTGGGGACAGGAGAATGAATACTGATTTAAAATCTTGTACCAAGTGACTCTTGTTTTACCTGCGGAAGGGGGCATGTAATACAATTAGATTTGTTAACATATCATTTCTAATTAGTCCCATCTTCCCCAAGGGAAGTTGTACTCAAGGAGACTGACCCAATGTTTGTGGTTCAACAGTTTTGGCTGCTATTATTTAAATAGTTTTATAATCCTCTGGGAGGCACAATAAAATTCTTGGGGACATCTGCTATTAATATTGCTTTGTCCATATGTATTTATGTTGTGTTCTTTGATATATTTGGTGGCATAATTGGGTATGCAAACTGTTTGGGTTTTTTGTCAGGGATGTTAGGTCTCCAGGGATAAAGGTCACAATGAGAAATTTAATTTAATTTTTAACTTTTTAACATAGTTTTCACCCATTTAACCCCAAGAGTTGTTTCTTGATTGGATAGATATATGACCTAGTACAGGGGTGGGCAACCTAAGGCCCGGGGGCCAGATGTGACCCAATTGCCTTCTCAATCTGGCCCTCGGACGGTCTGGGAATCAGCGTGTTTTTACATGAATAGAATGTGTCCTTTTATTTAAAATGCATCTCTGGGTTATTTGTGGGGCATAGGAATTCGTTCATCCCCCCAAAATATATATATATATATATCTGGCCCACCACATGGTCTGAGGGATGGTGGACCGGCCCACAGCTGAAAAAGGTTGCTGACCCCTGACCTAGTACAAAACCGTTGTGTAAATCCCAAGACAGCAAACAGATACTGATAAAAGTTAACTGCTACTGAAAAACCACTGCTGAAAATGAAAATTGTTTTATTTATTTAGATGTCCATTTTGAATATTTATTATTTCCTCATTCGTTCATTTATTATTAAGACTTAAATCCAACTTTTTCTCCAATATGGGGTCCAAGGTGACTTGTAAAAAAAAACTTGTTAGGCCAAGGCTAGCCGAACACAGAGTAGACCCAATAAAATGAATAGACATGATGAACCCAGGGTCCATTAATTTTAGTAGGTCTATTCTGAATAGAAGTTAGTTGGATTTGAATATATACCGAATCATAGAATTGTAGAGTTGGAAGTGACCACAAGCGCCATCTAGTCTAACCCCCTGCAGTGCAGGAAACTTTTGCCCAACATGAGGCTCAAACCTACGACCCTAAAATTAAGCATTTCATGCTCTACCAACTGAGCTCCTCTTGCTCTATATTCCACAAAAAAGAAATACAAATAAAACCTTTCTAAAAAAAACCAAAACACCAATAAAATTCCATAAGCTGCATAGCAAACAGCAGGGTAAAGGATCCGTTAAAACAGAAGAGTAAAAAACTCTTCAAGCAAATGCCTGATGAAATAAATAAAAGTCTTTACACACTTCTTAAAACTATCCACTTTGGGGAACAGCTGTATTTATAGCAAGGAGGTAGATCAAAGATTGGGAGACCACTATGGAGAAGGTTCTGATAACGCATCCAGAAGTGAGTCAGTTTGGTGCTGTGGGCAGAGTGTTTGACTAGGAAGAGGTAGCAGCACTTCCTTATGTTTTTCCAACTCCCATGCTACCTGGGGCTGATGGATGCTGGAGTCCAGGAACATCTGGAGCGCAACAGATTCCCCATCCCTTGACTAGGACCAGGAGATGCTCGTGTTTAAATATAGTGGTACCTCGTGTTACGGACAGGATCCGTTCCAGAGGCCCGTCTGTAACATGAAATGCCTGCAACTCAAAGCGCTGCATCTGTGCAGGCACGCGGCGCGATTTGGCGCTTCTGCGCATGCGTGAGCGGAGAAACCCAGAAGTAACCCGTTTCGGTACTTCCTGGTTGCCGTGGGACGTAACATGAAAAGACGCAACATGAAGCAGACGCAATGCAAGGTATGACTCAACAGGCTCAACCAGGATGCTTGATCCATGGGGGACAAATATAATAGGGGGACAAATATAATAAATGCAAACACTCGTAATACAAATATCCACCTTTACCATTCACAGAGGGGAAATTTGTGAATGTTTGTGGACAGACTCATTTCACCTCTTGCTGTCTTCCCATCTGCTTGATGTGCAAATACAACACTCAAGGCATCTCTTTGTTTGTGTTACAGCTCCCTTGCACCAGGCCCCACAAATTCTGCTTCTGCTGCTATTTACTCACATAGCCCTGAGATCTTTCTTTGCTTCTTGGAAAGGACCACCACTGACGTCAATTGGGTGTTTCACCAACTTTCAGCAGATGGTTTATGGGGCAGTTAAATTTCTCTCCTCCATACCTCTTTTTTCTCTTATCAGTGATGTGTGTTCACACTGGTACCTCTGTCATTCTACCAGTCTATATGCATAGGAATGGAATTATTTACTCAAGTGAACTTTCCAAAAGTTCCTGGAATAATACAGTCTGTTGGATGTAACAGTTGCAGGGCTGCATCCAGGGCTTAAAGCCCTCCTGGTGATGCACACTCCAGTGGGGGGGCGGAATCCACAAAACCAACCCACTCCAGCCAAATGAAGGTCAGAGGTTTAGACACACCTATTGACACCTCTCCATCCTCCATTCAAGCAAACATCACAATTCAAGGACACATTCCACTGAGGCAAAAATATTCAAGGAGGGATTCGGAGCAGGGGCTGTGAAGGGTGTGGTCTGAGAAAAGACTTGTGGGCTGGATAGAGAGCTCTAGAGTCTTGCATTTGGTCCACAGGCTGGAAGCCCTCTACTCCTTCATTGGAATCTAAGATATACTGGTAGGTCATTAAGACAGCAACCCAGTTTAGACACATGGGAGTAGGTTTCGCTGAACTCAGTGGAGCTTACTCCTGAATAGGCACATATAAGTTTGCACTGTAATCTTGCATATGCCCATGTTGTTGTTGTCACCCATCTGTCTTGAAGGACAATGGAGTGCATCTCTGGAGGTGAAGTCAAACCACTGTGTTAGCAGCGCGAAAGTGAGCTCCCTGGGGAGCCAGCCTGGGCAGTGTGTATGGAGGTCCTGGGCTGCATAGAAAACAAGCCCACCTGCCAGCCTCACTGATGTGGTCCAAAGGAAAGCAGAGCAATACATTTGGCACCAGCCAGATCCTCCGTACAACCCTCTTTAAGAACTCCACTCCAGATTTGTGTGGGGTTTATTCCTTAGCCTCTCCTGAAACTATACCACAAGGCAGTATAAATTTAGGATCAGATATTTTCTTCTCCTAGATGGGCTACCTCCCCAGGTTGATGAGTCTCATCTGCCCCTTACTTTCCTCTGCAGCACATGCAGAAACCACCTTCTTGACCGTTGGACCCATTATTGGTCTCGTCCGCTCAATCCCCCAGAGCCTGTCTTCGCATGCAGAGGAAGTCCCTAACTCATTAAGTGTTCAAAACCCTTTGGCTACCCTCACCTGATTTAACCAGTCAGTTGAAGCCATTTCCTGGGGCTATGGCTGCCATCACATGCTGACAGCTTCAGGGGGCCACAGGTGAGAGCTGAGTGCAGGGTGGGGCCCAAGGATGGACAAGCTATCCCAGAAGGATCACAACGTGTCCCTCACCAGAGGTACCACCCCTTCCCTAATACCCCATACACCCCATCCCATGTTGCAGACTTTCCAAATTTTACCCATGACAGCTGGCTTAGTTACCCCACCTACAGATACTTAGCACTAAACTGCTTGCTTGGTTTTGCCTTAAAGCAGAACCATCGCTTGATGTGACCTTAACATTATGATGGAATCTTCATTTTTCTCCTTGAACTTCACACCTGTTGTTGTTGCTCAACTCGGAATACACCTCTGTATACCTCCACATCAACGTACTGTTAGATTATACCCTCTTTTTCTCCTCCAGTCCTTGGAAATTCAATACAGGTTCCACCACTGCTACCCTGGGAAAATGAGCATACCTTGTTTTTCAATTTAGCCTCTCTGTGCTTTTAAGCAATCTGCCATTTCAGGCCGCTCTAGATGGCCAATTCCCATACGTCCGCAGTTCCTGCTACTTGTGAATGCGGGGCTGTGCAACATACTTCATCGGAGTCTGGGAAGGTTATCAGGCAAACAGATGCCTTTTAATCTCATGTACCAGGAGGTACCTGGGTCATTTGTAAACTGACAATCCTGGAGGAGAGTAAATCTCAGCCAGGAGGAGCCAGAACCGAACATTCTTGGCGAGAGTTTGTAGTCCCATGATGGAAACATTGGAATATCCATTTAATAAAGACCATCTGGGAGGCTCATCTGAGCAGCAACTGCATGAGGAGCAGAAGCAGAAGCAGAAACAGCAGCACACACTCCTGGCTGCACTGGCAGCTTCACCAACATAGATGGCTATGCACAGATGATAACGTTTCAGAGCTATGAAGGAAGCATTTGCAGAGCTGTTGCTGCCTTTTTGTTTTACCCCCATCACCTCATTTTCTCTGCTAGTCAATATATACACACACATATATGTACATTTTGGGTGGGTGAGTGTGATTACTTTAGTTTTGTAAGATAAAAGGTAAAGGTAAAGGACCCGTGGATGGTTACGTCCAGTCAAAGGCAACTATGGGGTTGCAGCACTCATCTTGCTTTCAGGCTGAAGGAACCGGCATTTGTCCAGAGACAGCTTTCTGGGTCATGTGGTCAGCATGACTAAACCACTTCTGGGACAACAGAACAGCGTGATGGAAACCAGAATGCATGGAAATGCTGTTAACCTTTCCGCCACAGTGGTACCTATTTATCTACTTGCCCTGGTGTGCTTTAGAACTGCTAGGTTGGCAGGACCTGGGACAGAGCAACAGGAGCTCACTCCATTGCCGGGATTCGAACCACTGATCTTGTGATTGGCAAGCCCAAGAGGCTCAGTGCTTTAGACCACAACACCACCCACAACCTTTCACCTTTCACATTTAATTTTGTATCACAACACAGCCCTGACCTCAAAGCTGCCTTGCCCCAGCCCTGGCCAGGTAAGCAGCCATGATGTCAGGCTCGGTAGGTAGCTCCACACCCACCCACACTCCACCACGCACACTGCCGCTGCATCCTGCACTATTTCTCCAATAGAAACAATTCCCTCTCAAAAGCCGCTGTTTGTTGTCCTGATGCCCATGTTGCAGTTGTGTTTCCTTCCTGTTCTTCTACTACAAGGAAGACATCAGGCCCCATTTAAATCCTTGTGAGACTAGAGAAGCTAATCTGTTTCACTTGTTTTATTATGCTAACTGTTTTATGTAGAGATCAGACTGCAGTTACAGACAGAATCTTTGAGTGGGCTCATTGGGTGCCTTATTTCTGTCAATGATATCAGCTTGAAGTTTTTGCCAAAAAGAAAAGTCAAATGCAAAAAGAATATGATTTGAGAATTTCAAGTATGATGTTTTCCGCTCGTAAAAAAGAAAGAAAGAAAGAAAGAAAGAAAGAAAGAAAGAGCAATATGGGATTGCATCCAATCAAGTCCTACTAAGAGTAGACCTATTAGAATTGAAGGACCTAAGTTAAGGCTCTTCCACACTTCTGCTTTTCCTATGCCTAGAAAGAATGTGTCCCAGAGATTTTGTGCTTATCCTGTGCTTTCTAGGCATGGGATGGAGTGGTTTTACCTTTGCTCTGCCAATTCCCCCCAGAAAACCTGCTCTTTAGTGCCAAATCTGAGCAAACGGAAATCCACAGAAAACCCAATTGCCATTTGTTCAGTACTAAAGATTGGGTTTCCCCAGGGGAAAGTGACAGGGCGAACGGAGATGTGTACAAGCCTTTAGTCATGTCCATAAACTTCAGTGGGTCTACTCTGCGTAGGACTAGCATTGGATGCATCCCATCCAATTGAGGCTTTTGCAATTTTTTAAATTTTAGTTTTACTTTGTAAATGCAAATACAGTTACAGAAATGCTTATGTAATGTTTTCCCATTTAGGCTTTTATTTCATACATGATGATCTGTGGCCGGAATAAATCTTTGTTCCCACAATGGTGGCTCAGCTTTGTTTCACCCTTCCAGAGAGAGGTCAAGTTGGCCAAAGACGTTAATGGCTGGTGAGCGTGCCATTCTTGCTACTAGGCCTGCAATACCCCACCGAAGAAGTCTCAGTGGAAGCTTCTCAAACAAAATGCATCAGTGTTTCCTTTGCCCCCCTGCCTTCATTATAAACTCTTGTCTCTGACTCAGAGACCCCCCCGCTGGTTTCGATGAAGGCTGTCATCCATCCTGAGAAGCAGGGAAAGCAAAACCGACCCTTAACTAAATAACTCCCAGAGATGGGAAGTTCTGGCCACTCTCCATCATGCCTGAGCCCCTCTGCTAATCTGTTATGTCTTTTTCGGTAATTTAGCACATTAGGACAGTCCCGGCTATGTTCTGTTTATTTTTCTGATCCTCACATAAACCATATTATAGCTGTAGGCTGGGGCAGGGGAGTAGAGTGGGGAGGAGATGTCTTGTAGTTAATACTTGGGGCAGGGTGGAGGGAGGGAATACGAAAGCAGAGGGGAAAGTCCCAAGCTTGTGTTTTCTGCTCTCCATCTGCCGTACAGCTGTTAAAATTAATGTCTCTGTTTAATGAAGTGATTGTTGATTTTGCAACCCCAGGGCCTGAGGTTTGAAGGAACTCATGAAATCACTTGTGCTTTTCAAGCAAAGCATTAGGACCTGGCTTGCTTGCTTGCTTGTTATTATTTATTTGCTAAATTTGTTTGCCACTTTTCCACCCAAATGGTGCTTGTGAAGTTCTCAGAGATGGTGGTGGGTGAGGGCAGAGCTAGGGTGTCCATCCTCATTGCCCCTGCTCCAGGGAGTCATTAGACCTTATTGGTAGCAGCTGAAGAGGACTACAGCCTAGAGTCAATGGTCAAACCCTTGATGATGTAGGTCAGCGGTGGGGAGCCTGTTGTTGGACTCCATTTCCCATCAGCCCCATCCCAGCATGGGCAGTGGTGGGAACTGTAGATCAGTAACAGCCAGAGGGCCAAAGGTTTCTCATCCTTAATGCATGGGTTTGGGCAAACAGAAAGAGTATGAGAAAGATTAACTTTGGAGAAAGCTGCATTCCTGTATAAAGTAGTACCTCAGTTCTCGAACGAAGTCTGTTCCGGAAGCCTGTTTGGCTTCTGAAACATTCAAAAAGCGAGGCGCAGCTTCCCATTGGTTGCAAGAGCTTCTTGCACTCAACGGAAACTGCTTCGCATGTTCAGGTTCCAAAAAACAATTGAAAATGGAAGCATTTACTTTCGGATTCTCGGCGTTCGAAATGTACGACAACAAAGGAGTTCAGGAACTGAGGTTCCACTGTATACACACACTTGTCTGTAAATTCATTCTGCTTAGCTCAGTGGAGTTTAGTACAGAGTAGACATATAAAGGGCTGCATTTCTAAGTACGGTGCTCGTTTAATATGGTTGCAAATCGGCAATTGTTCTGCAGTATATTGATGAGTTTTTCAATAACAAGGTTGAAAATGCACATAATACCAAATGATGTAGAGGAAAATTAAGATTTAAAAAAAAAAATACTTTCAGTAGCCGTGAAGTCTGTACCAACACGTACTTTGTTCTTTTGAGAATGCAGCACAAAGTTAGCTTTTGGAAAGAGGAAGTGTGTTTACATTAGAGATTAATGTCAAATAAATGGGACTGTTGATCCACAGTTCTCTACCCCCACCCCACCCCACCCCGGCCTGTCTTTTCTCCTGTCCTGCATACCCTTGTCCCCTTAGGCTTATTAATATCAGACATATGGGGGAGACACTTGTGAAATGACAGCCACTTCCTCTCCATCCTTTGGATTTGTCAGTAGGTCCTAGGGAACTAGAGGAGAAGGTTGGTTCCCCCCCCCCAACATACACACCCCATGAATTCTTTTATAAGAAAACTACTTTGTTTGTACTCTTTTTTAAAAAGGGGGGGAGCTGACTTTCTGCAAATACAATATCAATTTAGACTCGCCCATCTCACGAGGAGAGGTTTTCTCTCTCACGCACAAAACATAATGTTTACTGCAATGGTTTCAGGCCAAAGATCTCTTCCAGATGGGTTGTGGGGTCCAGTGTGGTTGTGTTCTGCAACTTGCCATTGATGCAATAGTAGAGCATTCATGGTGGGTTTATACTGGGCCTTCCACATATCCTCTGCCTTCATTAGTTGCTGTGGGACGCTTTTTGCAATATTACCTCATTACTGCTGGAGGGGCATGCAACCAAACCAAGTTAACAGAAAATAACCCTGGAACAATTTGTGGCATTAAATGTTACAGGATTTCTTCAGGAAATTATGGGACATGCACTTACTGGAAACAAAGCAGTATGTCCACTTGAAAACCTCTGCATGCTTGTGTATAACCGACTTGATACTATCCTGAATACACAGTAAAAAAAAAAAAAAAGGATGTCTGGAGAGGCACAAAATATGACCTGGCTCAGTAGAAGGCAGCTTCCTGTAGGAGTTTCAATGATGTACCCAAACCATTTCAATCATACTTAGAGTGCATGTCTAGGAAACTGTCTCATACCCATCTAGCTCAGTTTTATCTGTACTAGAGTTAGTCAGTGTGATGTCCTCCATATGGTGTTGGACTATCATCATCCCTGATCATTGGCTATGTGGTTGGCTTGGGCAGATGATTGCTGGATGACTCCACATTGGCTACCCCTAATATATACCAAGTGGAAGCAGGTCTTCATGGTTTCAGAGAGGCACATTCCCTGGAGCCTTCCACATGCAAAGCATGTACTTTCTTCAGCAGAGGTGTCTCGGCTTGCTGTGGGTCAAAGCCGCATTCCTGTTTCTGCAGCAGGATCCCTGTCTCCAGCAGCCTAGAGCTGCCCAATCAGCAGGAAAGGTGAGCTTTTTTAGCCACTGAGAAGAAATCTTCTTAACCGTCGTGCTGATTGGAGCCAGCTAGAGCAAAAGATGGTGAATCAGCCACTGAGGATTGGCTCCTAGGGCCATGCTGAAGAAGGTGTGCAGGAAAAACACCAAGGAGCTGTTGTTTATGCTCCAAAACTAAGCATTTAGGAGCACTGAAAACACAAGGTGCTTCGATTTCGAGAGAATGATGTGCAAGTTCTGTTACATATAATGGAATGTCAAGCAAAACACAGCTTAAGAAAACCCTGGAAAAATATATCAGAGAACTACAAATCCTTTGTCCATGGTCACACATAGCAAATAGTAGATATAGCTGAAAGGCATCACATGGAGATCTGCATGACCACTCCAATGCACTCACAATTATTGTTGTTGTTTAATCGTTTAGTCGTGTCTGACTCTTCGTGACCACATGGACCAGAGCACGCCAGGCACTCCTGTCTTCCACTGCCTCCCGCAGTTTGGTCAAACTCATGCTGGTAGCTTCGAGAACACTGTCCAACCATCTTGTCCTCTGTCGTCCCCTTCTCCTTGCACCCTCCATCTTTCCCAACATCAGGGTCTTTCCCAAGGAGTCTTCTCTTCTCATGAGGTGGCCAAAGTATTGGAGCCTCAGCTTCAGGGTCTGTCCTTCCAGTGAGCACTCAGGGCTGATTTCCTTCAGAATGGATAGGTTTGATCTTCTTGCAGTCCATGGGACTCTCAAGAGTCATTCACAATTATTATTATTGTATAATTAAAAGATTTTTGTATAATCTTAGAAGGCTGTATTTGAGCGTGTGGCAGTGAGGGAGCTTGGCTGTCATATGCCTATGACTCTCATGAAAGGATTCTGCACTTCTGAATCTGCCAGTACACCGCTGATCTTCACAGAGCAATAGCCTTTCCCCATTTCTACCCAGAGTCCTCAAACTTGTTCCATCAGTTTCCAGAGTTGCATTCCAGGTCAGACACCTCTTCTCAAGAAGAGGTGTCCCCAAAGGGTATCTTTAGCCCTAGCTCACATTTTGCTTTCTCCCAAGGATTTCCAAAAGAAACTCCATCAACCTTGCTTGACGGCAGCAATCCCCCATTGTCAGAGGTACATCTCCTAACATCCCATTCAGTCTCCAGTTGGCATGGCAGTCTCAGAGTTCAATGAGGCACAGCTGCATGTTTCTTTAATGATGAACAAACATCTGGAAGAGCTAAGGAGCAGCAATAATAGAAAACTTTTCACCTCGGTTTGTAGGGCTCTAAGCTGACTGAAGTATTCATGATCAGCACATTTGGGCCACATTGATCCTGCACAATAAATAGTACATAATGCTTTTAATTTGCACGGCAAGATGTTTTACTGTTTCTGCCTTCCATGCTCATCTTTCCAACAACCATGCTCCAATGCTATATACCTGTATCTTGGGCTGAAATTGCATGATTTGCCCCTTTTGATCACCCAGCTTGCAATCTCTGATGCACTGGACACCACATGGCAGCAATGAAGCTGTAACAGGAGAAACAGCCTCTACATCACCAGCATGTAGAAATCAGAACAACTCCATCATTCTGTCTTGGGGAGTTAATGTTCTGCCTAGGAAGGGAAAACACACTTTGAGATTCTGTCTGTCTTGGCCAGGCTGCCAAGCTAAACGGCGCTCCACTCTGGGTAGTGATTCCTCTGTTTCTCTGGAGAGACCTCTGTGAGTTCTGGGAGGGAGGTGACTTCCTGCTCCAAGAGCCCTTTCGACTCTGTTCCTTGTAATGGAAAAAGAAAGGGAGGGGGAGAGATGTGGCACTGGGGCTCTGCTGCCCCTATTATTTTAGCGCTAATACTTTCAGCCTGTGTTTATTTTCGGAGAGCGGCCAGTGTCTCCACTGCCGGAGATCCTGCACACATTGCACTAGTATGAGGGAGGAGGGGATCTCTGGTGACTGCATTCAGCAGCAGCGGCGGCGAGTGCATGTGAGTGTGCATGTGTTTGTTTTAGAAGTGTTGCTAGACTGGGGGCTGGACGAGGGAGATTGCCAACAGAGCAGCTTGCGAACAGGACAAGTGCTGTGTTTGTTTATTTAGCTGAGTGGAGCTGGGCTTGGGGCAGAGGGAAGAGAGAGAATGGCAGGTGCAGGCCTGACAAGTCCTCTCTCTAAACCAGAACGAAAATAAACGGCAGCAAAGGGAAGCCATGGGCTTCGGGGTACGAATCATCTTCTACCATCTGGTAGGGTGCTGGGCTGAAATAATTCCTAGGCCAGGAGATAGGACCTTTTTTCAGCCCCAAAGTGGCACATTCCCTCCTAAGGCAACCTTCCGAGGGCCACACAGTGACAGTAGGGAGGGGCAAAGGTGGGCAGAGCAACACACGTGAAAATGACCTGCGTGCACCAACGAAGGAGTGGCAAATAAAACTGATGGAGTATGCAGAACTGGCCAAGTTGACTGGGAGAATTTGGAACCAGAAAGACCAGGACTTTCTTAAGGATTGGAAGAAGTATATGACTTACAGTGGTACCTTGGGTTACATACGCTTCAGGTTACATACGCTTCAGGTTACAGACTCCACTAACCCAGAAATAGTACCTCGGGTTAAGAACTTTGCTTCAGGATGAGAACAGAAATCGTGCTCCGGCGGCATGGCAGCAGCAGGAGGCCCCATTAGCTAAAGTGGTGCTTCAGGTTAAGAACAGTTTCAGGTTAAGAACGGACCTTCAGAACAAATTAAATACTTAACTCGAGGTACCACTGTATTTGAAAGACAATTGCATTAATGTAACTCGCTTGTAGGTTTAAAAGAAGTTTTGTAAGGGGGGACTGTATAAATTATTGTAAAATGATTTAGGAAGGAAATAATTAGGATATGAAGTTTAAAAGCATTAATTAAAATAATAAAATGCAAGATTAGATAGCAAATTTGAAAATCACTAGACAGGATTGATGGAAGTCTCAGGCTATAATAGCCAAAATGAGGATGATGTGATGTGAAGTTTTGTTTGGAAAGCATATGCAAAAATTAATAAAAATGATATAAAAAAGAGAGAAAATGACCTGTGTGCAGTAGGCTCATTTCAACACAAGCTCACACAACTTTCTGTATCTCCCATCACAATGGGCAACAAGCATTATCAGATTCAAGGGCACATTCTAGACAGGCAAAAAGACTCCAGGGGTGAAGCAGAACCAGCGAGAGGTGTGGTTTTGGGAGAGTTCAGGAGACCAGACAGAGAGAACTGCAAGGCATACCCGCCAACATTTCTCTAACAGAAATAGGGACGTCCTATTCCATACCCTCCAACATATCTCTGAAGAAAATAGGGAAAACCAAAGGCTTTTTTTGTTAGGCATTCTAGGTACAGAGATTCCGAAGGAGCAGAAACGATTATTCGTGTACGCGACGATTGCAGCGAGGATACTACTGGCCCAGAGATAGAAAGAAGACAAAGTTCCAACCAGAGACGAAGGGCTGATGAAGATGATGGACTATTCCAAAATGACGAAAGTGACTGGGAAAATCAGAAACCAGGAAGAGAATAATTTTAAGAAGGAATTGGGGAAATTTATAATGTACTTAAGGGAACACTGTAAACAACTAAAAACTTTGGCAGGATTTGAGTAATGCTTGTAATGTACGAAAAACCATGGGAAAATGGAGTATTATACTTTTAACAAATTAGAGAAAATAAGATAAGCAGTTGGGGGGGGAGATTGATAATGGTAACCATGGAAGTGCGGGGGGGGGGGAGTCACAGGACTCAGGGAATCCTAAATGAAGAGATGAATAATTTCTTTGAATTTAAATTTGTTATGTAAAACCTAATAAATATATACATATATTACAAAAAAGAGAATAGGGATGTCCTAAGGAAAAGCAGGACATTCTGGGATCAAATCAGAAACTGGGACAGCTTCTGTTAATCTGGGACTGTCCCTGGAAAATAAGGACACTTGGAGGGTCCGGCCACGTCCAGCCCCCAGGGCTGATGTGTACCCACCTGGGCTCTAGGTATTCATCAGGCACGGCTTTCCAATATTTCATGACTGAAAACAGGTGCATTCCTCTGTGACGTGCAAAACATTATAACATTCTCACACACTGGCACCACACTTATTACAGAACTCATGCATTACCAAAAGAAGAAGAAGAGAAAATTCATCACCAAAAAAGAAGGCAAAAGAGGACATACACATGGAAGAGGGAACAAACTTGCGGGGTTTCTAGGCAGAGATTGGATGGCTGTCTGTCATGGGTCCTTTAGCTGAGATTCCTGCATTTCAGGGGGTGGACTAGATGATTCTCTGGGTCCCTTCCAGCTCTGCTATTCTATAAAATTTGCCAGTGCTGTTTTATAAATAATGACTATACAGTGGTACCTTGGTTTACAAACTTAATCCATTCCGGAAGTCCATTCTTAAACCAGAGCGCTCTTAAACCAAGGCGTGCTTTCCCATAGCAGCGGGAACACACAAATGGAACACACTCAACAGGAAGCGGAACATGTTCTGCTTCCAAGGCAAAGTTCACAAACCAAAACACCTACTTCCAGGTTTGCAGCGTTCGTAATCCAAGTTGTTCATAAACTAAGCTGTTCTTAAACCAAGGTACCACTGTAATTTAAATACTAATGAAATACATCTCAGGAAAGCAGGGAGAGAAAGAGAGATGGGCAGACAGACAGATTGTTGACCAGCTGACCATTGTGCATGCTTGGTCTGCTGTCCAGGTCCTATTGATGGGCAACCTCAAGGCTCCTCTTCTTCTTCCTGGATGCCTTATCTTTCAAGCAAACTTGGGTCAGATGCTGTCAAATAATAATTTTCCTGTATTTTATTTTCTTAACCTCTGTCATCGAACCAAAGTGTCATTCCCAGACAGTCACCCATCCAAGCACTGGCCAGTTCCAGACTTCTTCTGTAGCTGCATCAAGGTGGCCACACCCTTGGGATGGTTCCTCTGTGAAGCTGACCATATGAAAGCTTTATCGTCGCTTGATTGTTCACCATTGCATCTGCCCAGCGCCAACCAGTGGTGCTGTTTTGACCAGTAGGTGTTTTTTTTAATAGCTTGGTCCTTGCTCAACTCCCTAAGTGGTAAACTTTTGGCTCGGTCATAGTTTATACACCTGGCGTGCTGGCTGAACTCTTAACACACTGTAAGCGATGGACATGCTATGCTACTTTAAGGATGGTGGCATTCTGGAAAATGAATTTTGTCTGGCCCACCTTTAAGCCAGCCCTTATGCACACTTGTCCCCATTGATTTGGTGTTACTTGAGACTCCCTTCCTTCTGCTTGTTCGGCCACTCGTTCGGATTACTTGTTCGGATTACAATAGAAACTCGCCCTGGTGGGATGTTGTCCTTCCTGCTGCTAAGCTGTTTTTGCAGGTGAGAGAATAAAAGAGGCAGGGGAGGGCTTACTGGATTTTTGTACACTATTGAGGCAGGAAGTTAAGAGGCAGTTGAGAGTTTCACTCCCCCCACCCCACCCTCACCACACGCACAGCTTTTCTTTTTCTTTTTCTTTTGAGGGCAAAAGTGAATTGCACAAAGATCCTTTTATTTCCTGTCTGGGATCCTTTCAAAGTGTCCTGGGGCTGCGGGAATAGCAGCTTGGCTGCAGGTAAATGGTTCCTTGGATCCTGCTGCTCAGAGTTGATCTGCAGGTGCACTTTAAGCCCTGGAAACTGTGCTCCGTGCACAGTAACTGAAGACAGAGGATGAGGCAGCAATCCTTGTTCCTCCAGATGTTTCGTTCTACCTGCCTTCTCACTATTCACTTCTTTGCCTTTTGTTCATTTACAAAATAAATTTGGCTTCTTGGGGCATCCCTCTCCCCATTCCAATTGTAAGAGAATTGTTTCATCTTTGAAATTTAGTTTTAGGGCCCCTCCAGACTTTTTTGCAGGTACGTTCTGCATCATGTCCTTGATATAATAATACTACGTTAAAGGTAAAGGGCCCCCTGACCATTAGGTCCAGTCGTGACCGACTCTGGGGTTGCGGCGCTAATCTCGCTTTATTGGCCAAGGGAGCCGGCGTACAGCTTCTGGGTCATGTGGCCAGCATGACTAAGCCGCTTCTGGCGAACCAGAGCAGCGCACAGAAATGCCGTTTACCTTCCCACCAGAGCGGTACCTATTTATCTACTTGCACTTTGACATGCTTTTGAACTGCTGGGTTGGCAGGAGCCAGGACCAAGCAATGGGAGCACACCCTGTCGCGGGGATTCAAACCGCTGACCTTCTGATCGGCAAGTCCTAGGCTCTGTGGTTTAACCCACAGCGCCACCCAGTTTATACTGGAAACAGCTCTGGTGTGGGGCACACTTGCCAGAAAGATTGCTGACTACTGACCCACCCACTTTTTAAGCAGAAAGGAGGAAGGGAGTGGCACATTGGAAGGTTAGAAGGGAGTTAAAAGCTAAGGAGGTTTCCTACACTGGCCCTGATAGACCAGGGTCAGGTAGTAGAGGAAGATAGATTGCTCCCTGAAAACAATGGCAAGGGTAAGCAATGGCTAGGACTGGTCTGTGAAAGAGCAGCACTTGCTACCATTTTGTGCCGAGATTATAGCTGTAAAACCTAGGTTGTGAAATGATTGCTTTTTCCTTTCAAATAACTCCTATATAGGAAGGTCAAGAGTTCGCATTAAGGTTAAAAGTACAGGGGGTGTTTTGCTCAGGAAGAGTCGACAATACAAGATGATGTTTTGCACAGAAGGGCTAAAGGATCGCCCTAATAACCTGGCAAATGGGGGAGATACAAAGTTCACCAAGACCCTTCTCTTCTTATGATTGGCTGAAAGGTTGAGAGGGGAAGTGAAAATACAGCATGTAAGTAGAGTTACAAATAGAATAGTTAGATAGATGAGGAGTTGAAGAAACCTGTGGAGTCAAAAATGTGCAAAAGATGAAAAGGACTGAAACACTTTTTAAAAGTTAGAATACTGGAACGTGTTCAAGGGCACAGATGAGTAGTGCAGTAAAAGCCAGGAAAAAACAAAAGGTACCCAGAAGCTCAGTTGAGGGATGCAGATTACAAGTGTTGCCTTGTCTAGGCACACTGTCTAGAATAGGTATAGCTGGATGCATTTAGCTCAATTTATGTTTAACTTATGGGTCTAAATTAATTTCCCAAACTTGCTGACATTGCCATTTCTAGACTCCATAAGAAATAAACACAGCTTGTGATGGGACAATCTGGTTTGAGTCCTTGTTATTCAGCCCATGCCTAAGTGCCACAATACTCCACTCAATACAGAGAGTAGGTTGGGTCAGTTAAAGTCGAAAAGGTCAAACAGCTGTTCATTGGTGGCAGATAGAGAAAAAGAAAATCATTTACTTGGTGGCTGTGGGAAAGTTAAGAAGGAAGAGGGGTTGGTTTAACTGGTCTCCTTGCCTCCCTTGTAGTTCAGGATACACTCCATACACATTTTACTGCCTGACACAAAGGACAAGAGGGAGCTCTCTCTCTCTCTCTCCCATTCTCTGTATAAGAACCCACCAGATTTGCAACTGAATCTTCCTTCAGCTCTGGTGATGGAACAGCATCTGCCACTGCACCCGAGGACATTAGGCTAGCCTGAGAAGTACAAAGCAGGCCCTGTGGTGCACACAGTTCTGTCCTCCAACAAGTCACCATTGCTTCCCATCACCTGTTTCTGCCACCTGAGACATCTGCCTCACTCTCTCTAATGGTAAAGCCAGCCATGGCAAAACCACTCCCTTTTTGGGGAGTGGTCTCCAATAGAGATCCACAGACAAACCTGAATCACTCTGGCTTGGTGTCCATTTGTTTCCCATATTTGCTGCAGATTCGGAGAAAGTATGCAGCTCAATGAGCAGCTTTGTGATTTGGGCTGGAATATCACTTTCCCAGGCCTGTTTTAATGGGACTTGTTGTTTTTCCCAGACTCTTTGATCCAGTTCATTGCTCGTTGCATCTAATCTGAGATGCCTGAAAATGCATCTTGAGTTTTTGGAGAGTTATGGCTCCCGTCTTATTCATTAGCCTCTTGGTTTGTAGCCAGAGGAGATGTTCTGGCTTCTTTGCATGCCAGATGTGATGAAGAAAAAATGGAGGGGGTGTGTGTCTTGATCCTTGAGAAGAAAAGGTCTTGGGTAAATCAAAAGGAAATGTTTGTAATGGGTTACTGAGGCCAATAGAAGTCAATCCATCTTTATACGGCTAACTCATCCCAGGAGAGAACTGGTGAGATTAAACCATTCATTTGCATTCTGATACAGCTGCTTGTAGTCTTTCATCTTGCAAACGATGCTCCAATCTGTGGAAACTTCTCTTCTCACCACCACTTCAATCTTTCTCACTTTCCTTCGTTCTCTTTTGCAGATACACACAAGCACACACTTTTTCAACCTCATGTTTCAATGGCTTTACAAAATACTTTAATCCAACCTAACATCAAATTATGGAAGAAATGAAACCGGGATGAAGGCTTTAGAGTTCAAATGCTAAAGATGGCTCAGATCCATTTGTCCCTTTGGGAGCAGGGAAAGGTCTCAAGAGATGAACCCAGCCATAATGTCTAGGGCCAATCTGCTGTGGAAGAAATCTACTTGAAAAGGAAGAGCATTGGCATCACCATGAGCAAGGAAATGGAGAAGGCCCTTTTTTATCCACCCATTGTAATCCACAGGCTCACATGTCAATATTTCCACTTTTATTGACAGGTAGGGGTTTGTGTGTGTCTATCTTCTCTATGTGGATGAATTCCCACAAGTGTTTATTGCAAACATTTCATATGGGATTCACTCCCCATTCAAAGCTAGAGCATCTCTTGTTCCTAGAGAAGGGGGGTGGGGTGGGGAGGAAGGGCTGCTTAGGTTCCAAGCAACTCTCTTCCATGGCTGGCAATGGGGAACTGCAATTCCCAGGGTGCAATACAATAAAGTGTTCTGCTTGCAAGCTCACAGAGAGGGAGCTCAGAAAGTAGACACATTCAAGATATTCAAATTGATGATTGTTTACTCTTTTCTAGTTTATGTAGCATTGTTATTTTGCAGTGGTGTTATTGAGAAATTTGAATTCTAATGAGCTCTCATTTTTAGTCTTGGACTTATTGTAATACCATTTCTGGTAGCCATCAGCACATATCGAGATGGTTCAAACGGACTCTTTTACAATACACTCTCAGTCGTTCCTCTCTGACAGGACTTCTCTACTAGTTCCACCATTTTTCTTCATCCCCACTCAACCACTGCCCGTGGTTTGAGTTCCTCTAGGGATTTAAGAAAGCATTGTTAGCCCAAGTACAAAGGATATATTTATCCCGGGGCTTTCCAAAAGACCAGGTGCTATCCTCTTTAATCTTCTGGGTCAGAGGTCAGCATTTTTGACACTGCCGTGATCAAACAGGAGGTGGACTCGGAGAATGATTCCCAGGAACATGTGTGGTTTTGGCTCAGAAATGATAACCTTTTTTCCTCCCCTGTTTTCCAATAAAATAGTAAATTCAATGCTCTCTTCATTTAGAGCTATCGCTATTCTTCCTCAGGGGCAAAACCTGAAAAATAGTGCATCACCAATCAATACAAATCTGCCTTATAAGAAAAGATACAGATAGGTGTACTCATTCCACCCACCTGAATGTGTGCAGAATTTTCTCAGGAAATCTGTGGTGCCAGACAACCCACCCTTTCCCATGGTTTTAGGGCTCCCTCCCAACTGAGATTCAGCTGTCCCCCACATGGCCAAGGTTTAGGCATCAACTCAAAACATGTTCCAAGAAATTGATCTGTTCGTTTTTATTTTTATTTTGTTTAGAGCTTTTCAGCCCAAAAGGCTCCCAGATTAGCTTACATACAATCAATAAAAAAACAAAACAAGAAAAGACAGACTCTGCTTGCAGGTCTACCATATAAAACTACTACAAACACACACACCAGTCAAAAGGACAAGGGAGGAAGAAAAATCAAACTCAAGAACCAATTATTAAACAAGTCGCAATGTAAACTGGATACCAATCTCTTATTAGCATTGCTGGAGATGGTCCAAAAGAGGCTCCTTTGGATAAAGAAATTCTATATTCTGTATAATTCTATATTTATTGTTAGCCACCAGGTTGATTATCTCATTAACATGGAAATATTAAGAGGGATTAAATAAGGAATTGTGGTACAGTATAGACAAATCTGCTCCATAATTATTGCTGAAAAAATAGCTCAGAAATTAAGGTATAGTAGAGGACAAATGAAAGAAATGTTCATTTTTTTACTATGCAGCAAAATTTTATACAATAACAATGATAACAACGTTCAAATGACTCCCGTTAAACATGCTGCTATTGTGAAGATGTCATTGTGATCATTTTATTATTTATTTGATTTCCTACCCACCCAGTTGCATCATGGAACAGTGGCTTTTTAATCAATATACCACTATGTCATGCTAAAGTTCAAGTGATGGTAAAGAACTGTACGCTGGGATAGTGTCCCAAATTCCATCACATGAAATTGCAATGCAAAACTCCCACGATTTCTAAGTTAATGAGGCTGAAAATGACTTTTTCGCCTAGAAGCTAATTGTTAATGACATGGAAATGTTTGCGAAGCTCCCACTAGATTTCACCAGATACCCAGATGTGGCTTTTGTGTCATGTGAAAGATCACATAAGGAATAGAAATGACCAGGTAAGGTAATTTCAGGGAAATGGAAAAGGACTCTAAAGTGAAACTAGGTAGAACCCAGCTCTGGTTCTGCTCTGAGCTACAGAGTTCATATGTTGTTTTAACAGGGAGCAAACAGAGCCTCAGCACAGTTGCCTCCTCATTGTGAGCCCTGCGCATACTGCAAAGTGTTGCTTTGCTTAAAGGGGCCCAGCCTTTTCCATGACTTTCTTACCGCAACAGAGCAGGGGGGTTCTCCAGTCACACCGACTCCTCCATGGAGTTCTCCAAGTCCAAGGATTGCAGTACTAGGGGGACGCTGCCTCTGTAGGCTCATTAGGTGGCTACACTTCTAGAAGGCACTTCTGTGTACCTTCCCCCTCTGTTTCAGAGTCCTCCTCTTCCTCACATGAAGAGGACTCTGACAACTGGTACCCTCCAGAAGTTGTTGAACTACAACTCACATCATCACCTTTGAGCATGGCTATTGAGCATGGCCAAATGCATTTCTTAGTACAGAAAGTATTGATCTGATTTGTAGAGATCTTTCCTGTTCTAATTAATTCAAGAGGGTTCTGGAAGCTTCTCTGTGTGAAAGAAACTTCATGTTTGGGTTATTTCTTCAGAGAAGCTGAGTACAGCCTGTTTAAACTAGTTCTGTTATCTCTTTCTGTCAAGGTCATGTTGACTATAATAGTGAGACGAGAAGGAGCCTGGGTTTTACTCTCTCTTTCTGTCTCTTTTTCTTTCTGGTGTGGTGTTCAATATATAGTGTTAAGGTTTAGTCTTATTACAGTATAGGTTATTGTAAGTTTAAGTTAGGTCTGCTGCAACTGGATTTCTTATGGACAGGGCCGATCCTGAATGTATTGGATTATGCTCATTTGCCTTCAGTAGCAGTCAAGCTCTGCTGGATGAAATACTATTGCCTCTGGTCTATATTTTGGGAATCCTGCAACGTGTTTAAGTTTTTACTCTGCTAACTATACATTGGAATCTACTCTGGATCAATACTGAGTAGAATTTAAATGACACAAATATCTGGTGGGTACCTATTTGGGGAAGACTGTTCTAACCTACAAGGTTCTGAGCTGCTTTGGGTTGGATGAGGAGCAGCAGTTGATGGAAGGACCAACCAACTTCCAGTCCTTGACCTTGCCTCTTTCACATGTGTTCATTTATAAGTCTACTCTATGACATTAATTTTAAATACATACAGTGGTACCTCGGGTTACATGCGCTTCAGGTTACATGCGCTTCAGGTTACAAATGCCGCTAACCCAGAAATAGTGCTTCAGGTTAAGAACTTTGCTTCAGGATAAGAACAGAAATCGGGCTCCAGCTGCACGGCAGCAGCAGGAGGCCCCATTAGCTAAAGTGGTGCTTCAGGTTAAGAACAGTTTCAGGTTAAGAACGGACCTCCGGAACGAATTAAGTACTTAACCCGAGGTGCCACTGTATTTAAATAGGTATTTTTGAATTCATTTGCTCACAAAGCACACATTCCTAAATGAGTTTCTTTCCTCAAAATACACATTTCTAAGCAGGTTTTATCCCAAAATACATATTTGTATATGCATTGTGGTATTTCTCATTGCTGAAAACTGTTTTGTGAAATTTAGAAAAGTGCAAAATTCAAAGGCTAGTTATATTCTTATCCACACATTAGTCAAAGAGGTACTGAATGAATCAGGTGAGTCCAAATTAGAATTCATGAAGAGGGCATTCCTCAAGTATCTCTGGCTTTGCCATTATGTAAGAACCTGGGTTCGCGGGAGAGAATTCCCCCCACCAAGGAGGCAGAATCCCAGAGTCCAGGCTGTTTCCTGACAACGCTGTAGCCAAAGCACAGGCATGACTGAACAAACCTGGAAATGGGAGCACTTTGCCCCCCGTGATCTGTGTCAGCAGGCTGGAGAATGAACAGTGGGAAGGAATGCAAATGTATGGTTTCACTCTCACCACTTTGCAGAAGTGGCTAGAAAATAATAAATTGGTATTTCTAAAGCAACTACTGAGGCACGAGCAGATAGGAAGACAGACCATAACAAATGCATTTAAACAACAGCTTCAGACAGTTGCTAAACACTTGAATTATGAGAACCACAGCCTGTCAGACTTATTGGCAAATGCTCTAGAGCAGGCTTCCTCAAACTCAGCCCTTCAGATGCTTTTGGCCTACAACTCCCATCATCCCTAGCTAGCAAGACCAGTGGTCAGGGATGATGGGAACTCTAGTCTCAAAACATCTGGAGGGCCAAGTTTGAGGAAGCCTGCTCTAGAGGTTCCAACTGATCCTACAATTTTAGCAATATTAATTATTATAATCTGATTGGGTTGCCATACCTTCCAACATTTTTCCAATGAAAATAGGGAC
This sequence comes from Podarcis filfolensis, assembly GCF_964270895.1. Taxonomy (NCBI): domain Eukaryota; kingdom Metazoa; phylum Chordata; class Lepidosauria; order Squamata; family Lacertidae; genus Podarcis; species Podarcis filfolensis. Next base: position 32,036,390 of record NC_139618.1, read on the forward strand.
ATCCTAGTCCATACCCTCCAGCATTGCTCCGATGAAAACAGACATCTCCTCCAAAATTTCTCTGATGAAAAAAGGAATGTCCTATTTCATGTCCTCCAACATTTCTCCAATGAAAATAGGAACGTCCTAAGGAAAAGCGGGACATTTAGGATCAAATCAGAAACTGGGACGGCTTCTGTAAATCCGGGACTGTTCTTGGTAAATAGGGACAGTTGGAGAGTCTGGGTTGCCCCAGCCACTCTGAGCGGCTCCTAAAAGCAAAAAGGGAGAACTGCTGGATTAACATTAACAGTGCATGGCCTCAACCAAGAGGATAGTACCAGCATGGCTTAGCATCAGCGAATGAAGCCCTTCTGAACATCCCATTCTCATAGCTCTATGACAGCCACCTTAGAAATGGCATTACTTTTAACAGAGCAAATGATGAAGGTGGAAGCCAAAATGTTTTGCCATGAGAAATTTTAAATTTCTCTTTTGTTACTCATTGTAATATATATAGGTAAAGGTAACAGGACCCTTGACCATTTGGTCCAGTCGTTGCTGACTTTGGGGTTGCGGCGCTCATCTCACTTTATTGGCTGAGGGAGCCGGCGTACAGCTTCTGGGTCATGTGGCCAGCATGACTAAACCGCTTCTGGCGAACCAGAGCAGTGCACGGAAATGCTGTTTACCTTCCCACCAGAGTGGTACCTATTTATCTACTTGCACTTTGACGTGCTTTCGAACTGCTAGGTTGGCAGGAGCTGGGACTGAGCAACAGGAGTTCATCCCATCGCGGGGATTTGAACCGCCGACAAGTCCTAGGCTCTGTGGTTTAACCCACAGCGCCACCTGCATCCCTTGTAATATAAATACCTGTACATAAATACATTCCTTATATACAAAAAAGGAACATTTTCTACACTACAGGCACCAAAAGGATAATGCAGAAGGGCACCAACTATGAAATGCATGGGTGGGGAACCTGAGACTGGGGGGGGTCAAATACAGCCCCAAAGCCTCTCTATTTAGCTCTCAGCCCCTCCCCATGCCATACTGCCTGTTTTTCCCTGCTGGAATGTGGCCTGCAGCTCTGATAATGCCTCCCATTTGCCTGGCTGGAAGATAGTGTGCTTGAAACTAGCCCACTGTACAAAGATAAAAGTCCCATCCAATGTCTCTGGCTCCACTTAAAACTGGCATGTGGAACCCAGATGGCTCCCAGAAGGGGATGTGGCCCTTGAGAAGAGGGTTTCCCTCCCCTAATATAATGCCTGTCCAATAAATGATATTACCTGATCTACCTCCTTCCCCCTTCCTATACCACGAGAACATGACAAAGCTGAATGAGTACCACATGCCCTTTAAGCTATTCACAGTGTCCATAATTTCCAGCTGTGCTAAAACGCAACTTCTGCTGCAAACACATATTCAGGATTCAAATACCTTCCAGATAAAAAACTCCCCCACACTCCTAGGGAATTTGTTCCAGAGGTTAGTTGCTTTCCTTGTTCGTATCATGTGTGCCAAATCATAGTCTGCCTAGCTTCAGTTTCAGATACAGGATCTCGTTCTGCTTTTTGTCCTCTTCAGACATCTTTGAACATTCCCCACTTTGCCTGCACTCCAGGCCCTCTGCTGTACGTTATGAGTCTGCTACTTAACCCTCTCTGGGTATGTCTCATAAGTTCCTCCCGAGGTTAGATGTGAACGTTTAAAAGATGACTCACCTGTCTACGTTGTACATATGGCAAAGCTGTATACTCTGCTAGTTAAATGTGCATTTCAAGGCACCATCTGGATTCTGAAGAGCATGGCAGATGTTTCTCTTTCTCCATCCTTACCATACTCCTGACACCTCGCATGCACAGATGCCTACACCTGGCCCTTTCCCCTCCATAAACAAGCCCATAAATTAAACTACCATGGGAAGGGTGTCCAGGCTCCAACTCAGTGAAGAACCCAAACTCAGATAATGGGTCTTTCCAAAACTTTATATGCACAGATCCGTGTGATACATATACTAAACAATATCTCAAAAGTGCATTAGGCAATACACATCTTTACCCAAAGGCATAGCAGGTAATATGGCTACTTAAGAGAATACATTGATCCATGAGCGTAGCCAGGATTTATGCTGGGGGGCAGGATAAGCACATGTCATCATCCTTTGTCTGGCTCTGCCTAGCAGATTCGGAATGAAATATCTCAACAACAATTGTTTTAAATTACTGCCATACCTCAGAAGTCGAATGGAATCCGTTCCAGAAGTCCGTTCGATTTCCAAAACGTTCGGAACCCAAAGTGTGGCTTCTGATTGGCTGCAGGAAGCTCCTGGAAGCCTCGCCAGACGTTCGGGTTCCAAAGAACATTCGCAAACCAGAACACTCACTTCTGGGTTTGCGGCGTTCAGGAGCCAAAACATTCAATTTGCAAGGCATTCGGGATCCAATGGACAACTGTACTTTCTTTTGGCCCCAAGTGCTAGAAAACTCTGTCAAAATCGTTCTACAATTTTAGGTAAGTATTTTTATTTATTTACTTGATTTGTGGGGTGGGCAGCTGCCCCCTGCCCCCCACCCACCCACACATTGATCCAACAGTGATATATCCCTTGCACTTCTGTGCAGGCAATAGCACAGGCAAAACCTAGAGTAGCAAACTATTTCTAACAAGCAATCTAACACTCCATCTGGAAGGCTGGACCATTTGTTCAAGCCTCTGCTGGTGTCTCCAGGACCTAGGTGAAGGATGGGGGTACCTGTGTCTCCTGAGAGACAGGGAGTGGACACAGCATCCTCCTCCAAAGAGGCAGGGGGAGACCTGGTGACTGAAAGCTAGACTAAAACTCTCACAATCCCTTGGGGGAAAGGTCTGGCAGCATGACCCCACTGGTAACATGGCAATGCAAGAAGCTATGTTATATTTTTCGACCACTTGTTTCCAAATGGCATCCAATCGTATCCAAACCTAGAGGGGAAACCTTGATCTCAGGAACCATCACACCCAATTAGGTTATGATATCATAAGAGGTGTCTAAATGCATAGAGAACAAACAACTTTCCGAAATATATAGTAGATTTGTGTATGCTGTTTCTGCTACTGTGGGCGTCCTTTGCCCTAACACAGGCATTTAAACCAACCAACCAACCAAGCTCATCACTTTGCTGGAGAACTGCATTGCAAAATTCAGAGATGTGTGAATCTCAGCTGATGGCTGCATTTTGGTTCCTGTGTTATTTTGCCAAGTGCAACTTAGGTCAGTTCAGCTTTAAATGTGAACTGAATTGAATTTCTCCCTCATCCTTAAAGTGATCCTTTCAAGAGAACTGTAGCCACTAGCCAAATTGTCTCAACAGCATTGGTATATGGCAGGCATGTCCAAAGTCAGTTTCGGGGACGTAATCCGGCCCGCTGGTTGGTTTAATCTGGCCCCTGTGGCAGTTTACAGTGGTACCTCTGGTTACGTACTTAATTCGTTCTGGAGGTCCGTTCTTAACCTGAAACTGTTCTTAACCTGAAGCACCACTTTAGCTAATGTGGCTTCCCGCTGCCGCCGTGCCACTGCTGCACGATTTCTGTTCTCATCCTGAAGCAAAGTTCTTAATCTGAGGTAATATTTCTGGGTTAGTGGAGTCTGTAACCTGAAGCGTATGTAACCTGAAGCGTATGTAACCTGAAGCGTATGTAACCCGAGGTACCACTGTATTTCCTAAAAAAACCTCAACAACTTCAATCCTAAAAATAAAGTTCAACAACTTAAACCCTAAAAGAAGCTCAACAACTTTGGTCGGCCCTCACAGCTCTTCACTTCATCAAATCTGGCCCTCTTTGAAAAAAGTTTGGACCCCACTGGTATATAGTGTAATTCACAAGGTTTTGGGGGGGGCATTGTGGAAAGATAAAGTACCTGTTTGGGTGTGGTTTGTTTAAAAAATAAAAATTTGATATGTAATAAAAGACAAACGACTCCATCTGCAATGCAGTTGTTTCTGCATCTCAGCTCCAGGGAGAAATTCTGCTCCGATTTCTGTTCCCTTTTAACAATGCCTAATCTGGAAAGCAGTTGGAGCTTGGCACCAACAACCTTTGCAGCTGGAAGAGGCCCCAGTCTTCTCAGGAACACTCTCCAAATCTACCCAGAAGGTGGCAAAACTTGACTGTGTGAGGCGTCGGAAAGGAGCCAGACTGGTGTGAGGTATCTGTTCTCAGTTCCGGAGCCATAAATCCTGGCCTGATAGGGTAGCCAGATGTGAGAGAGGGCAAGGATGCACCTGCTGAAATTCCATCTTCTACACGGCTATGGAAAGGCCACATTGGTCCGTATGTGTGTCGCAAGGGGAGGGGTCCCTACAAAATCCACATGCCTTTATCAGGACCAACCTGAAAGAAGAGAATTGCACAAGGAAGCGAAGGCTTATATAAAATGCAGAAAGGCCCAGATGGAAGGGATAGGAATGCGTCCAGTCTGAAACCTTGAAAATCTTCTTGCACCCCCTGCTCTCTGCAGGCCTATTACAGGGGTGGGGGGAGACCCTCACCTTGGGAGTGAGGATATGGTAGTCTTCTCCCCGCGACAGTTTGCAAATTGAAGGTTCTTGTACGAAGGCTCATCATGAAGGGGCTTCCTGAGCCCCTAAGCATGCAGCCACATGGCTTGTTCTCTGGCAAGTAAATTGCAGTTTAGTAGCCAAGGATTTTTATAACTGGACTGGGATAGAAATTGAACTTTCAGGTTGCAATCCTAAAAAAAAAAAATACTTAGGAGTAAGACCCAATGAGATAGGTGACTATGTCAATTTTGATTTCTCTGATTGGAACAGGAGTGGTAAACCTGATTTTAAGAAATTTTATTAAATTATATTAATTTGGTTCAATTTGGAAAATTCATATTAAAAATGGGGGTCGGGGATCTGATTTCTCTCAGTTTTCCAACCTTAAATTCAGTTCTCCATATGCCCATATCGGTGTGAAATTCTTTTTTTAAAAAGTCCTGATGAAAATACATCAGTATTCTATTCCAATTTCTTCTGATACACACTTTTTTGCCAACAATCTTGCCCAATACACATGGTTTTTGCCCGCAATTTCCCCAAATGTATGATATTTTTGCACGATATTTTCCCTAATATAGGCATTTTTATGCACACTTTACCCTGGTACATGCATTTTCCTACATGTTACTTGGTTGGAAAACTGCATTTCAAAATTCAAAAAAGTGTAAATTTCAAAGACGACTGCATTTTGGTACAGTATTATTACTGGATGAGAAAATTATTTCTATCTCTAGAAGTAAATGTGCAAAGAATTGTGCTGGCACTAGAGTTACAAAGGTGGGTGCTAATATGTGGAGAATGGCAAATATAGTAACTCATATTAACATTACTCTAGGGGTGTTCACACATAACATTTAATGAGCATACAATCCGTTTACCTGTGCACACAATAACCTATAGCTGAGTTGCACAAAAAAGTGTACACTCTTTCACACAAACATTTGTACAAGTGCAGAGGTACCTTCTACCTGTGTTCAGTGTGAACATGTGAGCAGCCTTTTTATCTATCTATCTATCTATCTATCTATCTATCATCTATCTATCTATCTAGAGTTTATATTCCATCCTTCTTCCTGAAGTAGCCAAAGGTGGAAAACATACCCAGAATTTTTTTTAAAAAAAATTCTTTAAAAAAATCTAAAAACAATTAAAGTTAAAAACATTATTCCATCCAGTGATCTCAGGATTGCCAGAAACGGTATTCTTCTGCTACCAAATGACCGGGCAAAGAAGAATGTTTTCTAATTCCTCCTGAAAGTTAGTCATGATGGACTAAGGCTTACCACACTAGGAAGGGCATTCCAAAACTGGGGAACCACCACTGAAAAGACCCTGCTATGGGTCAACACCAACCAGGCAGCCCCCTAGGGGCAGCACCACCAACAAGGCCTTGCCTGTTGATTGTAGGATCCAAGATGGTTGGTTAAAGTACATTCTCCAAATCTCCAGAGGAGGAGGAGGAGGAGGAGGAGGAGGAGGAGGAGGAGGAGGAGGAGGAGAAGAAGAAGAAGAAGAAGAAGAAGAAGAAGAAGAAGAAGAAATGGGCAGGTTTGGGGGACTCGTGTTGTTTTTTTAAGTGTTTGTTTTAACCAGGAACAGATTCCTGGAAAATGTTTCATGTGCCTGCTCAATGACCCACTTGGCTGCTCAATGACCCACCCTTGCATCGTGGTGCTCACCTTCTGTTGTCGGATATATCTGTTTTTATGTCTCTGTGTTTTTATGTTTGTACATATTTTATGGGCTAATAGCCGTAAATAAATAAATTAAATTAAATTCATGTGCCTGGTAAATAGGAACAATTGGAACACATTGTATTTGCAAACCATGACACTGCTTAGAAGGTATAGCCAGACAGTTTAGCTGACTCTGAACACCTATATGATACATGCTGTGTTGCTCAAAGAGTGGGAGAACTTCAGAGAGAGAGAGAGAGAGAGAGAGAGAGAGAGAGAGAGAGAGAGAGAGAAAGAGAGAGAGCGCCATGAGTAACTCTCTGCAGAGCTGTCTGGACCGAATGAGGTTTTTTCCGGATGTAAAATTACAGGCAGGGTTTTAATTGGGATCATAAATAAAGAGAGAGAAATGTGTCAGTCTAAGACATTTGGGGAGTGTGGGGCGGGGGGGTGGCTTTCAGCATAAACATCATGGAAAGTTAGGTCTACATTTAAAAAAAAAAATCAGAATGGCCAAGCAGAGCCTTAATAAGACTCCCTGGAAAAGACCATGATGTTGGGAAACAAGGGCACAAGGAGAAGGGGACGACAGAGGACGAGATGGTTGGATAGTGTCTTCGAAGCTACAAACATGAGTCTGACCAAACTGCGGGAGGCAGTGGAAGACAGAAGTGCCTGGTGTGCTCTGGTCCATGGGGTCACAAAGAGTCGGACACGACTAAACGACTAAGCAACAACAACATCCATTATCATTGTTGTTGTTGTCGTTGTTGTTACGCTGCCCATCTGAATGGGTTACCCAGCCACTCTGGGCAGCTTCCAACATATATAAAAACATAATAAAACATTAAACACTAAGGAACTTCCCTATACAGGGTTGCCTTCTGATGTCTTCTAAAGGTTGTATAGCTACTTATCTTCTCGGCTTGGGGGGGGGGATCACATAACTCCATACCCTCCAACATTTCTCCAATGAAAACAGGAACGTCCTAAGGAAAAGCAAGGCATTCCAGGATCAAATCAGAAACTGTCCCTGGAAAATAGAGGCACTTGGAGGTTCTGTAACAGTTATTTAGTAAGCAAAAACCCAGCACCCAAAGTCCATTCCAGGGCTGGCTGTACCATTAGGCTCTGCCTCAGGCGGCCGATCCTTAGGGAAGCAGCAGAAGCAGTGCAGCCACCTCTGGCTTTTTCTCCTAAGCCCCCAGCCCTTCCCCACAGCTACCATATGGCCTCTTCTGCACCACCTAATCTGGCCTGCTGTCTCAGGTGTGGTGGGGGATGCTATCCCTTGTTGAAATAAGATTTGACTGCAGTGCAGTTGGCTTCTGACAAGAGAGATGGGAGGGAATGCAGAGATGGGAGGGAATGCATATGGCAAAATGTCTTGGACCGGCCCTGGTGCAATCTTAATGCCACATCTGGCTAGGCTGTCAGGGGCCATATAGACCACAGCCTGGCCTTTCAGATACATTGCAGCTACCGCAGTATATTTCAGGGATGGGGAATCTCTTGGCTCTCCACATGTTGGCGGACTCCAGACCCCATCAGCCCCAGCCACCACAACCAGTGGTCTAGAATGATGGGAGTTGTAGTCCAACAGCATCTGGAGGAGCACAAGTTATCCATCCCTGGAGTAGAGGCAGGTAACATTCACATCAAAGTAAGGGAGGCCAGGTTGTGGCTGTTCCCTATAGGGTTGTCACATGTCTGGAAATTCCCTGACATAGCCAGAATACTGGAGTCAAAATTGCAAAAAAAATGTCCGGGAAAATTTGGACGTATGGCAACCCATGTTGGGAGTGTCGTTCGGGGTGATTTTCCTTAAAAGTAGCTCAAAAACTATGTTACAGGAGCCAGAATCTAGTACCAAAAGAGTTTTAGAATTAATTCAAGAATTTGGTCAGGTGGCAGGATTTAAACTGAATAAGTCCAAAACTAAGGTTTTAGAGAAAAATTTGACATTGTTTGAAAAAGAGAAATTTCAGAATGAAACAGGTTTGACTGTGGTGAAGAAAGTGAAATATCTGGGGATTAATATGACATCTAAAAATGGGAATTTATTTAAAAATAATTATGAGAAATGCTGGTTAGAAGTGAAAAAAGATCTTGAAATGTGGTCAAATTTGAAGCTTTCCTTGATGGGTCGAATTGCAGCTATAAAGATGAATGTATTGCCTAAAATGTTATTTTTGTTTCAAACATTGCAAATTGTGGACAAGATGGATTGTTTTAAGAAGTGGCAGAAAGACATTTCTAAATTTGTCTGGCAGGGCAAGAAGCCCAGGATAAAATATAAGATTTTAACTGATGCAAAAGAAAGAGGTGGTTTTGCCCTGCCAGACTTCAAACTTTACTATGAATCAGCAGCATTCTGCTGGTTGAAAGACTGGCTGCTTCTTGAAAACACAGACATTTTGGACTTAGAAGGTTTTAACAATGTTTTTGGATGGCATGCATATTTGTGGTATGACAAGGTTAAAGCACATAAAGCATTTAAGAATCATATTGTTAGGAGATCTTTGTTTAATGTTTGGATCAGATACAAGGATTTATTGGAAAATAAGACCCCAAGGTGGTTGTCACCAATGGAAGCGAAAGCCCAGAAAAAGCTCAATATGGAGGCCAAATGGCCGAAATATTGGGAAATTTTGGAACAAGAAGGAGACAGATTGAAATTGCAGAGCTTTGAGAAACTAAAAAATAAAGTGCGAGACTGGCTTCATTATTTTCAGATAATGGAGGCTTACAATTTGGACAAGAAAATTGGCTTCCAGGTGGAAAAATCTAAACTAGAAACAGAGGTGCTAGAACCTAAAACTAAGATCATGTCAAAAATGTATAACTTGCTGCTGAAATGGAATACACAGGATGAAACGGTTAAGTCAGCTATGATCAAATGGGCACAAGATGTTGGACATAACATTATGTTTGCTGACTGGGAACAGTTGTGGACCACCGGTATGAAATTTACGGCATGTAATGCCTTAAGAGAGAATATTATGAAAATGATATATAGGTGGTACATGACACCAGTCAAGCTTGCAAAAATATATCATTTGCCCGATAATAAATGTTGGAAATGTAAAGAAAATGAAGGCACATTCTTTCACCTTTGGTGGACGTGCCCAAAGATTAAGGCTTTCTGGGAAATGATTTATAATGAAATGAAAAAGGTATTTAAGTATACCTTCTTGAAGAAACCAGAGGCCTTTCTCTTGGGCATAGTCGGCCATTTGGTGCCAAAGAAGGACAGAACTTTCTTTATGTATGCTACAACGGCAGCAAGAATACTTATAGCAAAGCACTGGAAGACGCAAGATCTACCCACTCTGGAAGAATGGCAAATGAAGTTGATTGACTGTATGGGACTGGCAGAAATGACCGGCAGAATCCGCGACCAGGGAGAAGAGTCGGCAGAAGAAGATTGGAAGAAATTTAAGGACTATTTACAGAAATACTGCAAAATTAATGAACTTTGAAAGATGCTGGATTGAACTTATGTGGTCTCTAGCTGTTATGATAAAAATAACTGGGATTAATATTGTTTAAGTCATAAAATTTAAAAAGTTGATTGGAAAATAAGGTGTTAGTTAAAAGGAATGTTAAGAGATTAGGATTTGCTGGATTAACAATTTGAACTAGAAAACAAGAAGGGGAGGTATGAGGAAGTCAAAGAAACATGTTATTGAAAATCTGTTATTGAAATTGATTTGTGTTTAATATTTTTCTTTTTCTTTTTCTTTTTGTGTTTGTATAAAATTGGAAAATTCAATAAATTTTTATAAAAAATAATAATAAAAGTAGCTCAAAAACTTATCTTTTCTCTCTCTCTCTTTTGCGATTTTGCCAAAGAAGCTCAACAATTTTGGGCAAAACTAAAAAAACCCAACTCAATAACATTGGCCAAAAAAAAAAAAGACAAAAAAGCTCAACAGAACTTTTGTGTCCAGATTTTCACTTTTCAAAATATGGCAACCCTAAATTAGAAGCTTTCCCAGACTTTGCCTATAACATTCCCACTGCAGGGTGTGTGTTTGTAAATGACGTCATCTGCTTCAAATCATATTTTACTGGAGACAAATGGCCAGGGCTCATGCCAGAGAACTCTGCCGGTTAGGGCCTGATCAAAGACTTTAGGATTGGGCTCAAGATCAATGGGAAGGAGACAGAGAGAGAAGGAATCAGCTTTATTGCCTTCAGATGGTCATTAGCTGCAGGTGGAAGAAGGCATCTCCCTCACACCTGTTGTGTTGGCCCAGTCATGGAGTTGGCATCAGCAGACCCAGCCAAGACACTAATGACTCCAGGCTGCCTTTCATCTAGAAAATGCAGGGCCGAGCTGACAGAATGCCCTGATAGTCCCTTTTCTTGCCTCTTACACATATGGCCATTATTTGAGCATGACTTACTTAAAACATCCATGCATATGCCAGGCAGCCCGCTACAGTGCCCAAATTTTAAAGCAAATGTGATGACCGCAACAGGGAATGGCAGCGATCCATTAGACAGGTTCCTTTTCAATTACAGCTGATTGACAAAGCTTCAACAGAAGTCCTTTACACTTCCAAATTAAGGATTCTTTAGGGCTTTGAAGAAATGCTCTATCTCTGAGATTCCTGCATCTCTTCATCAAAAATACCCTTTCTCCGGATAACTGGTGCTTGTGGAGACAATTTGACACTTCTTTCCCAACCTTCTCTTTCTGCTTTCCCCTATGGGTGTGAGCGGTGCTTTTTTTCTGGGGGGGGGGGGTACGCAGGGGTACGCATACCCCTACCTAAACATTTCGTGAATCTAAGTTTGGCCTCATTGAGGGGCTGCATTTCAATATGAGTGGGAAAATGTTGTTGTTTAGTCGTTTAGTAGTGTCTGACTCTTCGTGACCCCATGGACCAGAGCACGCCAGGCACTTCTGTCTTCCACTGCCTCCCGCAGTTTAGTCAAACTCATGTTAGTAGCTTCGGGAACACTATCCAACGATCTCATCCTCTGTCGTCCCCTTCTCCTTGTGCCCTCCATCTTTCCCAACATCAGGGTCTTTACCAGGGAGTCTTCTTTTCTCATGAGGTGGCCAAAGTATTGGAGCCTCAGCTTCACGATCTGTCCTTCCAGTGAGCACTCAGGGCTGATTTCGTTCAGAATGGATAGGTTTGATCTTCTTGCAGTCCATGGGACTCTCAAGAGTCTCCTCCAGTCCATAATTCAAAAACATCAATTCTTCGGCGATTCTTCTTCTTTATGGTCCAGCTCTCACTTCCATACATCACTACTGGGAAAACCATAGCTTTAACTAGACGGACCTTTGTTGGCAAGGTGATGTCTCTGCTTTTTAAGATGCTGTCTAGGTTTGTCATTGCTTTTCTCCCAAGAAGCAGGCGTCTTTTAATTTTGTGGCTGCTCTCACCATCCCCTAAACACTGTTCTGGGGGGGGGGGGAAGCACTGGGTGTGAGAGTAGGGCAAGGAGAGATTTTTCAAACATTCATGAATAATCTGTACTTATGTTTATAGTCAGCTGGGCTGGGCTGGTGCCAACAATGTGGACTTTAAATGCAGCTGAGTTCATGAGCTCAAAAAGCACTCAAAAATTAGTTGCATACCTAGTTATGCACTGTTTGTCTATGCTTATTAAACAGCTGTTTTGTGTGGCTTTTATCATACACGCTTGTTGTGTCAACAGTGAATGCGTTACAGATTGATTTTCATTTTAAATATGTATATATACTCCCAAGGCTTACATTGCACTTCCAGTGGTTTCCCATCCAGGTCATTAACCAGACCTTCACTGGCTTAGCTTCACAAAAACAATAGTCTGATAATGCTAAGCCAAGCCCCAGCTTAGTGTGAACAAGCAAACATGTAGCTCCCAGGGAGGAGATGATGGCCACTTTGCTCCTGCCTTGTCAACTTGCTGCTGTGCTGTACTGAGCTAAGCCATGGTGTGTCATCCAAACCCAGACTCATGCTTCAACTGACCATGAGCTAGAACTAAAGTTTGACCTTCGATTTGCATCTTGTGGTTTTTCTGGAAGAGGTAAACCACAACGCCAGGTTCAGATGACATGCTAAGGCACACCACGTGTTTGCACAGCAGCAAAAAAACCTATCATAGCTTCCTCCATAACCGCCATAGCTTCCTCCATAGAATCCCAGGAACTGTAGCTTGTACGGGGTTATTATTGATACCCTGCCCATTTGGCTAGGTTTCCCCAGCCACTCTGGGCGGCTTCCAGCAAAATATTAAAATGCAATAATTCATCAAATATTAAAAGCTTTCCTGCACATCAAATATTAAAAGCTTCCCTAAACAGGGATGCCTTCAGATGTCTCCTAAAAGTCAGATAGTTGTTTATTTCTTTGACATCTGGTGGGAGGGTGTTCCACAGGGTGGGCGCCACTACCGAGAAGGCCCTCTGCCTGGTTCCCTGTAACCTCACTTCTCGCAGGGAGGGAACTACCAGAAGACCCTCAGTGCTGGACCTCAGCGTCCGGGTTGAACGATGGGGGTGGAGATGCTCCTTCAGGTATACTGGGCCGAGGCCATTTAGGGCTTTAAAGGTCAGCACCAACACTTTGAATTGTGCCCGGAAATGTACTGGGAGACAATGTAGGTCTTTCAGGACCGGTGTTATATGGTCTTGGCAGCCACTCCCAGTCACCAGTCTAGCTGCCGCATTCTGGATTAGTTGTAGTTTCCAGGTCACCTTCAAAGGTAGCCCCATGTAGAGCGCATTGCAGATGTCCACGCAGGAGATAACTAGAGCATGCACCACTCTGGCAAGACAGTCTGCAGGCAGGTAGGGTCTCAGCCTGCGTTCCAGATGGAGCTGGTAGACAGCTGCCTGGATACAGAATTGATCTTTGCAAAATGAGACCCTAGCAGACTACAGTTCCCAGTTTTCTTTGGGAGAAGCCATGACTATCAAAGTTGTATAGGAGTGCTTTAAATGGGTGGTGTGGGTGTTCAATACCCATGACACATCAAAGACCATGCAGGGGTCCAAAACGGAACTCATTGTTGGCCAATTATGGCAGCAGTGGCCAATGTGATGTCCTCCAGCTCTTCTTCAACTCCAGTTCCCATGGGCCTCATCCAGCATGGCCAATGGTTGGAGATGGTGGAAGTTGTCCCCCAACAACATCACTATTGGCTGTCTTGGCCCTAGGAATCACAAAGTTCTCTTCTATATGCTCAGGAGTCAAGTAGCCAAGGAGAATCTCCTCCGAGAGTTTCCCAGCAAGCATCTTTGTTCAATTTCATCTGAAGACAAGGGGCGGCAGGAAGAAACCGCTATTTCTTTTTCTCCCCTGGAGAAAAAACATGGGTCTCATCTTCCTAGTTGCGGCAAAGGTTAGCCTCTGACCCCTGCCAGACACAAGGAAGGTGTGTGCCCTGAAAGGCAAGCTTGTGTGGAGCAGCCGAATGAATAAAGCCATGGGAGAAGGAGGGGGGTGCTTTATCCAAAACACATGTTTTTTGCCACTATTCTAGTTATCTGGAATATTTCCTGCATGTTTGTTGCCGTGGTAACTGGCCCAGCATGAAAGACCTATTTACTAGGCCCTAGGATAAGAAACAGCCATGTGTTGTCAATTTTAGAGCTCTCTTTCTCTCCCCCCAACACCCCTGTCTCTCTCTCTCTCTCTCTCTCTCTCTCTCTCTCTCTCTCTCTCTCCCTCTTATACAGTCCCCCTCTGCTGTATACCCGGATGGTACGGAGCATGGAGAACGACTGGGCAAAGAGCCATGGTGGGCTGGGGGGGTGGGTTCTGCTTTGAAGGAAACGTTAAGAAAAAGTGTCTGGTGCCTTAGAGGCGTGATTTGAACAGGAGAGGCTCTGAGACTGGACAAGAATTCACCAACAGAGCAGGAGGTAAGTGAGCACTTCAGCTTTCAGAAGGGGAAGCCGCTGAGTTAGCTGAGGTGAATTCGTCCCCTCTTCCTTCTTTCTCTCTCTCTCTCTCTCTTTGCACCTTCTTTCCCCGGTTTCCTCAGGGTGGTCAACCTGAGCTGAAGCTCTTTCACCTTGCTGCTTTCTCGCTCCCTCTTTTTTTCTTCTTCCTGTGAAGCGAGCAGCCTGTCGACAAGCAAACCTGTAGGAAAATATTTGCTCTTCAAACTGCAACAGGAGAGCTGCACTGAGCTGCCTTTCTTACGCTCCAGTTCAGAAGAGCAAAAGGGGAGACATTGATGAGAGCATCGAGATTGTGTGGTCGGAGCCTCTCCGTACAACAACAGAAAGTTGTAGTCCCCGAGGGAACATGAGACCCTCTCAGAAGGACTCTGGGGACCCAGAATTGATGGTGGCCTGTTTTACAGTCTAAGCCTCCGCATGTTCCTTCTGTGAGAAAGTCTTGCAGCTCAACGAGGGATTCCTCCAGTCACCAAGGGGCTCTGTTCATACTAAACGTAATGTGTCATATGCTGGACAGAGCCCCAAGCTTCTGTCTGCCGTTTAGGATTCAGAGAAGTCGCTTCTGGTTGTCCCTGGGGACAGATCTGCTGCCTGAAGTCAGACAGGTGCAAGCTCGTTTGAGATACTTCAGTAATTAAAACCAGTCCAGGTAATTTGCCTGAATTGATTATCCTAATAAAAGACAAATGTCTCCTCTTCTTTTTCTTCGATGTCTCTTTGCTGGACAAATCAGAGTGTGCTTAGAGGTGTGGGTGAGCTGAGGGGAAGAAAGTATGATCTGTCTTTCCACAGGTGTTGCCAAGACACTCCTTGGGAATGTTTGCTTCCCTGAGCTGTGGGATCTCTGGTGCAGTATTGCCTTTGACATATGAAGGATGATGGGTTGTGTTGTGATGTATGCAGCTACAGCTGTGTGAGCATTCCAAGTAGAGGTGAATAGGAAAAGGATACATTGTAATGGCGTGTCAGTGGTTCTTACCTGTGCCCAGGTGTGTGCAGTACCTGAGCACAAAACTTTGCTGCTTTGGGATCCATAATAATGCCTGAACATCAAACCAGCTGATGTAGGCATACCTCTGGTTGACTGACACATCTGTTTCCTATATTTCATAAGGTGTAGCAAGCGGGACTGGATGGTTAGGAGTTTGGGTTTTGTTTCTTCTTATTTTTGTAAAATGCTCTGTGTTGACATCAGTGTAGGAAACTGGTCCATTTAGCTCAGTTACATCTACACCAGGGATAGCCAATGTGGTGCTGTGCAGAGGTTGTTGGACTATAAACTCCCATCATCTCTGAGCATTGGCCAAGCTGCCTGGGACAGCTAAGAATTGTAGGCATGGAGAAAAGCTTAAACTTCCGCATATTGTGCATTTGTGCGCTCCTGCCACAAATTCAACAATGTCTGGAGGGCAACACTTTAGCTACCCTTAGTCTCCACTGGTTGGAAGTGGTTCGTCAGCATTTCAGACAAGGAACTTGCTCAGCTCTACCTGAATATGAAGGGGTGGAACATAGGATCTTCTGCATATAAAGCATTTACTCTACCACCTTGGTCCCTTCCCAAGGATGCACATGGCAAACCTCAAAAATTACGCATCCCAGGTATGTTATGGCAAAGGGAGCCCACAGCATCATGTATCTGCTCCAACATATAGATGTTAAGATAGGACTGTTCACCCCTAATATTTTGTGCCTTCCCTTTGCTCAGCTTTCCTCTAAAGCAGTAGAAGTCAGCACAGTATGAGACAGGATATCGGATAGGGTGAACTTGCACAAAAGACCTGAGAACTCTTTCTCACATCGTTTAATGTACTCATTTCCATTGTAATTGCACATATACATGTGCATAAACTCTGCAGTGCTGCATGCATAGAATTTCCTGCAGAAATACATGTTGCTGTATGGATTCCTGACACTGCCACCATCCATGATTTAAAAAACCAAACCATGCAATATAATTCTAGTCCTCAAGGAAATTGAAATAATACTTTAAACCATGTGTTGTATCTGCCAGAGGCTCCAGTGTTCAAATGATAGAGTTTCGGTGCTTGTCTTTACCTGTTCACGTATCCCACAACTCACGACTGACCCATTCCTTGCCTCCTGCCACCCTACTGCTGCTTCCCCCAATAGTTTATGTTTTGCAAAAAAAAAGGTAAGGCATGGGGCTCAGAAGAAAGTTGAGCCCATGCTTTACCTTCATACTTCACACCAAATGAACAATATGATTATAATAAGGAAGCACGTTTACAAAAAATAAAAAGATTGTTTATTTACATGATTGAACTCAAGATGTGGGGTAGATGCCATTATTTCTTCCTGATTTAGAACCTGATTTCTAGAACACATTCACTACTTTCACAACCCCATCAAGTACCCCGGGATCAACAAGAGTTGGTGTGCTCAACAGAGAAGTTGTGAGACTGCATCTATTGAAGTCTGGCACATTATAGAAATGTGGGGAAGGAATATAGCTCAATGGTACAATGGCACATGCTTTGCATTTAAGAGGTCCCAGATTCACCCCCTGGCATCTCCATGTAGGCAGAGGCTGGGGAAGACCCCTGGAGAGCTGCTGCTGATCATTTTAGATCAGAGATGGGGAACCCTCTAGCCCTCCAGATGTTGGTGGACTCCAGCCCCCTCCGTCAGCATGGTCCATGGTCAGATATGGTGATCCAATGACATCTGGAGGGCCACAGGTTCTTAATCCCTGGTGCAGACCATACTGAGCTAGAAGAACCAATGGTCTGACTCTGTTTAAGGCAGCATCCTATGTTCCTGGATATATTCTATGGGGCACAGCCATCCAGCCCACTCAATGGCAGCATTATAGTCAACTTGACCATGTGTTCATATTCCAACATGCTTTCCATCTACCCCCAGTGCATATAGCTCATTCTCCCATGCCCCTGGCAGAAATATCACACATTTAACAACTGTATGGCAGACAGAAACCCTGTCCCATTGCTGAATCTGCATGCAAGGAAAGGCTTTGCCTGGTTTCTGCCTTTCATGCAGAGGTAAAAGCCGCAGCAGTCTTGCTGGTGGGGAGAAGCAACCCTGTTCAGTTAGTAGGCTGCATTTTTCACTAGTCTTGGCATTCTGTGAATTTGCTGAAAGTCCCAAGACGTGTTGAAATTCCATCAGAAATGGCTCGAATTGAAGGTTGGAGTGGGAAATGAAACATCTCTGATAGGAGGGCAAACTAGGTCACCACTGTGGTTCTCTCTAGCCTGTAGATTTGTGTTACAGACAGCTAGGCTCCCCTTTTGAAGCAAAGCATTCTTTCATATGGATGTGAAGTGACTGTTTCCATACCTTTGGCCAAAACAATACCTCCTGCCATCCCCTAAGAGCAAAAAATGCCAAGAACATTCATTCTGGCATGTGAACTATATGGCAACGGCAGAGCGCGCTGTCATGAGCCAAGGAAAATACCTCCTGACATTCCCTTAGAAAAATAAAAGCCTAGGTTTCCTCGCAATATGAAATAACTTGAATATTAAAAACAAACAGAGGCCCAGTAACAGGGTCGAGATGCAAAGAGTAACTCCTCATACAACTGAAGTTTTGCATGCAAAGATGTGCCATGGCTATGGGAGCTTCACCCACATACAACCAGAAGTAAGTAGAAGGAAATATGATGGCACTGGCACTGGCCAGTAGGCAACCACAATACTAATATAACGGCCATCCACCCCACACACATGCTATTTCATCTGCAATACTTCTACTCCCTGGACAAATTGATCACTCAATCAATCCTTGAAGTGCTATCATGTATGCTGAATGGCAGGGCCTCGCTTTTGCATGGCTGGAACTTAACTCCAGAACACAGATAAACCCGCACTGATTGATCTGCACACTTTGCCTTTGGCCCCATCCACCACTTACACGAGGGCCCTGGAAAGGGAAAGCAATGGTTGGGTTGAAAAAGTTCCCCACCCCATGGGGACAGATAGAAGAGGACACCTTCATCCCAGTATGGCTCCCCTTTATCACATGCACAGCTCAACGAGACAACCCACGGGCTGCATACCAATCAATATGGCTTACCTGAACCAACAATCCCATCCACCACCCTCACAAATGCAAACAAACCGCACTTCAGCCAACTACAGACAACCAACCACACCCTGGGCCCCCCAATCCCTCTCACTATCAAGGAAATGTAAGAAGTGAATAGAAAGAGAGCCTACCCAGTTGACACTGGCCAACCCCCCCCCAAAAAAACCCGCATGTACGCTATACAAAACGCTATACACACCTCCTCTCCTCCCTCTCTTCTTCCCCAACTCCATACTGAATACAAAACTAATGTCTCATATATAATGCAACTGATTTGTAGAAAAGTCTTTAATCCAGAAAAAAGAGAGACAAGGCACGTGCTTTGGTAAACCAAGAAAAGCTAATAATAATGTCCCCCACTTTAAACAACCTGCAGTGCTAAAAACGAAATACTTATTCTGAGAGCCAAATGGATGCATGGAAGATGAGCACCCTCAATTCCCCAAGCTTATCTTCCCCTTGTGACAGTTATCTTCCCACTCTTCTCAGAATCAGAGGCCGACTGAGCAAGGAGAAGTTCTGGTGATGGACTGTGGGAAGGCAAACCATGGGAACGGTGTGGGATCTTCTCAAATGCACACCCACTTTCCACAACACTGAGCCCCATCCCACATTTTGAACATGATGGGGGCAGACCTAGGCCTAAACCAAGGGATGGAGAACCCTTTTTTATCCTGAGGGCCACATTCTTCCGTGAGCAACTTTCTGGGGGCCACATGCCAGTGGTGGGTGTGGTCAAAGGGTGTGACTTTCATGTTTGCTACATTCTGGCCACGCAGGTGCTAGAGGTTTGTATGCAAGTGCCCATATCTCTCTGTTCAGTCAGGAAGCAGGTATTATCACATTTCCAGTCAGGCATATTCCAGCCAGGCAAAAGCACTCAAGGAGTGGCTCAGAGTGGGGGGTTGGCGGCCTAGGGAGAGTTCTGAGGGCCAGAGAGATATTGAGGGCCGCAGGCTCCCCATTCCTGGCTTTCTGCAGACATCACTGGTAATTTGATCTTCAGTTTTCCTACACCAGATATGCATATGTAACCGTAATATACCTGTAAATCCTTGCATTTCCCTTTGCTTTCAGTCTGCTGAGCTGAAGAGAGTTTTGTTGATGAAAAGCTGTGAAATGCCAGGGCCAGGTCACATGCCCCTTGCAAGGTGCTCTGCGTAAGGGTAACACTGCGGTTTGTTTTGGAGCAGCCATGGCATGTGCCAGTGGCCAGGGTGCCCAGACGACCAGGGCTATGTTTATAATAACAGTGTTATGCGTGTAGTAAGAGCAGCCTATAAAAGGCAATGCAGGCTGGTGGTTGTAGAGGAGAAATGTAAACATATAGCTGAAAGTTAGAGGCAGACCTGCTGGGCTATGAAGAAACTTGCTTGTGAGATAGAGATGGGATTGAGACTAGAGGAAGCCTAGCGTGCAGGCAGTTTAAGGAGGTCTCTGTCTGCCAAGCATAAAAACCTCAAAACCTGACAATATTAGGAGTCAGGTCACACAGCCCTTGGCTCTGTCCGTTTGGAATATTGCTGTGAAAACGATGACAGCCTTGTAGAAATTTCATAAAGCTTTTCTTGAAATCTGACAGGGGATTTGATTTTGCACCTTTAGTCTCCTGCCTTCAGATGCACAGCATTACACATTTTTTTACTTGGGTGCTATCAGCCGACGGTTAACATTTCTGTGTACTTGTCAAGGATATTTTCATAATATGCTGACCTGTCATACCGTTTGCAGTCTGGTCCTCTGACCGCCATCATGTTGCACCAAAAAGACCCATTTAAGTTATTGAATGTGCCCCCAGTTTACAACTTTTCCATTCTAACTCAGAAGCATGGAACATTTAAGACTACAAAGTCAATGATTCAGTGTTGCGCTGAGCAAGAAAGGGAAAGAAAGGAACATGTGTGACACCACTCAGGGCCTAAATTAATTTAACCAAGTAACTGAGAAAGTATGGAAGTTGATTGCTTGGGGCCAGGGAAGTGGAATGCATCTTGTGTTTGGGCTATCATTTGTGTTATGCTTATTTTCTTGTAACAGTTTATTTTATTAAAGTTTTTTTGGATGGGGTAAAACACAGTTTGGAGGTGGAGGCAAGCATTGGAACCAGAAGCCTCTCTGAGCCATGAACACACATACAAGTGATGCGCCTCTGTGGCTAGTTATCACATGCCTAGAATTCTCCATCCGATCACCTGGACACTCACAGCTCCCACTGCCCCTCGCTCAAGAATCTGCCTCTAAAATGCCAAGAATGAGCCCATCTCAAACAAGGGAGGAGGCTGGAGGCCACTATTCTTTTGCGCAGGTGTCAAAGCAGAGTGCCTCGAGTGGGATCTCCCCAGATTGACAACACAACATTACATGGAGCAGCATCTGCCATCATTCCTGAGCGCGGAGCACAATGTGCGGCCCGGAGGCAATCCACAAGGTCAGAGTCCTGACCTCCAAAGACACAGCCCCACGGGCTGGAATGTGTTTCCACAGCAACCTGTTGGGTTTGGATTTCCCCACCCCACCCCAACTGCCTCACTTATCAAGGGGACAGTTTCTGTTTTGGCAGCTAATGGAGCAGCCTGGGAGTGTAACTGGATCCACAGCTGGAATTAAAGTAATGGCCTGGCTTGTTTAAGAAGTTTGATGGATGGGGAACCCCTTGGGGTGAGTGGAGGAGGGGGCTGGATACTCAAGGCCGAGTCTCGGGAGCTGGTGCTGAAAGCAGAAGGCCACCTGCCCTTGTTGCTCCAGAGCCCTCCTTCTAATTTGAGTCCCTCCTGAGTTGTTTGTGGTCTGGTGGGTGGTTAGATGCTAGCCGGAGAGATCTGATGAGTGGCAGAGCCAAGCTGTTTGCTTTAGCTTGGAGTACTGGCTCGCTCTTTGGTTTCCCCCCTTTCAAGTGGCAACTGAGGTTGTGTTGTGGGGAATGTGGGCAAACAGGGGTCCGGACAAAGAGGAAGCTGCCATCGAGCCTCAGCACGGCGGAAGGAGCTGCTTGTTCAGCATCTCATATTTCCAGTCAGGGCCTTTGCAGATGATGAATTTATCTATATTCAGACATTTCAATGCCACACCCATGATAAATGAACCTCGCAGTGCCTGAAAGGTTGATTCTCCCTGGCCACTGCTATTGAGAATGCTCACTGTGCTAGTCCGTGCTCCAACGTTGGGGGGAAATGGATAATGTTATCTGCAAGATCCTCCTCAATTTTAGTCCAATCCCAAACGTGGTAGCCTTTTTAAAAACAGTAGCTGAGGAGGCCAGTGCAGAGGGGAAAGGGGCTGGGTCCCCTCTGTCCCTCCTTATATTTAAGTCATATGCCCATTTTATGTATATTTGATCTTCCTGGGCTGCACCTTTTGGCATGTCATGGTCATGTGGCCTTACTCTTGTATATCCATAAGTGTGAGCATCTGTAAACACAGCATCTCTCTGGATTACAGCAGCCAGTTAAAGGTAAAGGTAAAGGTACCCCTGACCATTAGGTCCAGTCGTGACCGACTCTGGGGTTGTGTGCTCATTTCACTCTATAGGCTGAGGGAGCCGGCGTTTGTCCGCAGACAGCTTCCGGGTCATGTGGCCAGCATGACAAAGCTGCTTCTGGTGAACCAGAGCAGCGCACGGAAATGCCATTTACCTTCCCGCCGGAGCGGGACCTATTTATCTACTTGCACTTTTGACATGCTTTCGAACTGCTAGGTTGGCAGGAACAGTAGCCAGTAAGGTGTCACCAAAAACAAGAGCAAGTCAATTTTGCATAACATCTGCATATTGTAATGTACAGCCACAAGCTGACAAATTATGGGTTGCATCCAATACAGCACTAAGTTGACGTCACTTAGCGGCATACTTGTCCCACCGGCAAAATGTTTTGTGCGAGAGAAATGTTGTGGCTCAATAGAAGGCTGCTTGCAAACTGATTGTGACAGATTGTGCAAACTGTTGCACAATGACTTTCCACCAGTGCAGTTGATGCGATGGGTTCCTCCATTGCACAACTTTAAAACTCACCTGTCTGCTAGTGCATTGGCCCTTAATAACAATAAAACCAAATCCATTGCAGGTGAGGAGCTCTAGTTTCTCTGTACTCCAAGAGCCTGCAGCATTCAGGTCTAAGTACAGTTCAGCAGGAACGAGGGTCTTCTCACCAGGCTGAGTGGTTCGCAGCAACCAACTTTCACAGTGAGAAAATCGATACTGCGCCTATGAGTTCAGGCCCTATGCAAGCCTCTGTCTCCCTTTGCTGTTGTGTGTGTCAGCCTGAAGGATGCTATGGGAAAGTCTCGGTCTTCTGTGGGAACCTCAGCACAAAGCTCTGTCACCCCCACTTCCCAACCCCCTGTGTTGTGTCCCGAAGAAGCACCTGGACCTGCGCCCCCATGAAGCAGAGAGCGGGGAGCTGTTGTCCTGCAAAAACTGCTCCCTCTGCCCTGTTTGCATGCAAAAGTCTTGCAGCAGGAGACTCTGTAGGCGTGGACCCAGCCCAGCCGACAGTGGGATTTGCATACATCAAAGCCACAGACAAGGAGCCTCCCATGTGTTTGTCAGCCTGAGTTAGAGATGATACGGGCCGGAGCTATTGTCTGCCCTTAAGCCACCCCTGAAAAGATCCACTTTCAATATCTGAAATAATTTCTCCCTCGGTTATTAAGAGACGAGTGGCGGCCACTTACTGAGAGGTCTCCAGCTGTGTAGCCAATGGGGTTTTCATGGCCTTTGGAAGCGAGGCCGGTCCTTTATGAGAAAAAAGAGAGGTTTCCTGTGGGAAGAAAGGTTGGCCAGGGCGTATGTATGTCACTGTGGGTACTATGGACCTTGAGCAGGTTCTGTCACACTTGTCTAGCACTAAGGAGAGGCGTGCTGTCATTTCCCAGGCTTGTGGGCGATTCAGATGCATCGTGACCAAAACCAATATGAATCATAAGCATAAGCTGTTCGTCTAGGGAACAGCCAGATGGCCCTGGTTTGAGGAGCTAGGCAAACTGATTCAGCCCTTCCAGTGCCCACAGAGGTGTAGGGTAGCTCAAACTGCCTGAGCCCTCTTTGGGTTCCACAGAGCTGAAGGAAGCCCACATGGGACCACTGGGGGTTGCATCCCCTGCCTAGCTGACTCGGGGTGGGCATTTGCACATCACCAAGAAAAGAGTGGTGGTACTGTGGTCTAAACCACTGAGCCTAGGGCTTGCCGATCAGAAGGTCGGCGGTTCAAGTCCCTGAGACGGGGTGAGCTCCCATTGCTCAGTCCCAGCTCCTGCCAACCTAGCAGTTCGAAAGCACATCAAAGTGCAAGTAGATAAATAGGTACCGCTCCGGCAGGAAGGTAAACGGTGTTTCCGTGCGCTGCTCTGGTTTCACCAGAAGCGGCTTAGTCATGCTGGCCACATGACCCGGAAAAACTGTCTGCAGACAAACGTCAGCTCCCTCAGCCAGTAAAGCGAGATGAGCACCGCAACCCCAGAGTCATCCGCAACTGGACTTAACTGCCAGGGGTCCTTTACTTTCTTTCTTTTTTAAGAAGAGAGGGAGAGGGAAAGAGGGCGCAGAGCTGCATAAAATTCACATCTGTGAATTTATGTGTATAGATGTGCAAATTTTGAAATAATGACTATGACTGAAATACCTTTCCCCAGAGCAAGGAACATGGAGACCAGCTGGCCCGTGTACCTGCTCAGTATGTTCTCCAGATACTAACTGTAAATGGGCAACTTGGGCACAATTGGGTACATCCACACCATTAAAAGCACTGTTATACCACTTAAACAGTCATGTCTTGAGTTTGTTGAGGGTGCTGAGAGTTGTTAAGACTCCCTCAGAGAGCTACAATTCCCAGCACCCTTAACAACTTGCCAACAAACTTGGACCAGCTGGACAGTCCTTCAAGTGAAAGATGCCTTCAGAGATGGAGGTGTCGTCTGTCAGTTAGGATCCATGGACCCCCTAAGACATGGGTAGGTAAACTAAGGCCCGGGGGCCGGATCTGGCCCAATCACCTTCTCAATCCGGCCTGCGAACGGTCTGGGGATCAGCGTGTTTTTACATGAGTAGAATGTGTGCTTTTATTTTAAAATGCATCTCTGGGTTATTTGTGGGGCATAGAAATTTGTTCATTTATTTTTATTATTTTCAAAATATAGTCCAGGCCCCCACAAGTTCTGAGAGAAAGTGGACCAGCAATAAGCTAGGGTGTAAGTGACCAACTTGCAGCCCATAAGCTGAAATTAATCCAGGAATTTATATACTGTATACATAAGTACATGTTTGTGTGTTTTTGTGTGTGTGTGTGTGTGTGTGTGTGTGTGTGACAGAGAGAGAGAGAGAGAGAGAGAGAGGGAGAGAGAGAGAGAGAGAGAGAGAGAGTCAAGTATCAAAATAATTTGAAAGGGCTTGGGTGCTTTGAATTTCAATTTGTGGGATAAGGCACCATATACCGTTTTGTCCTAAAGAGCAGAATATGTCAGGCCAGCTTTGGAAACGAACAGACTGGTGGTTGAGGCTAATGGCTAATGCTAAGCAGAACAGGAATTCCGTCTCTGATTCCGTAACTGAATTACACCGGAATGCCCAGTCTCCCAATCCCCTTGGCAACCTGCTGCTGCTCCAGCTGGGCAGTGGCTGACAGGTAAAGAATGGGAAGGAAGCGTGCTTCGGTGCAAAAAGGTTATCAGTCCGGTGCTGTGACAGTCAGCAGAAACCTGCCTTGGTCAGAGGCTATGGCAGAGACAAAGGGAAGATAGCCCAGGGGTGAGGAGCTAGAGAATAAGGGAGGCCTGGAGGTGAGGCTTTGTTACCATGGCTACCAGGATGCAAACACGGCTGTGCGCAAAGATGCTGGAAGCAAGGAGCAGCTTCTTAAGAAACCGTTTTTTGGTGTGTGTGGCCTTTTTGGCTGCGTAATGTGCCTGTTGAATAAATATTTCTCTTTCGCTACAATCCAGTGACACTTTCATTGTTTTTACTTCATAAACAAGAAGGCTGAGTTTCTATAACTTTTGTTTGTTTGACTTGTCTCCTTCGCTGTGCTAAAGGCAATGGAAGGGAAAGAGCAGAACACTCTTATTTGGGACTGGGAAGCGTAATGCCATGTCAGGCTTCCCCAAGCTGGAGCCCTCCAGATGTTTCGGACAGCAGCTGGGCTGGCCGGAGCTGATGAGAGCTGTGGTCCAAAACATCTGTGTGGTACCAGGCTGCAGGAGGCGGTGCTATTCTGAGGCTGCTACAAGGGCCAAACAGAAAATTGACTTTGACGTTTGGGGCCCTGAAATTGGGAAGCCGTTTTTAACTGTTTGGGAGTGATGTTTACCGCGCTTTGTACACAGAACATCATTTGACAGAGGACGTTGAGCTAAAGGGAGAATAAATTTTAAAGACAGGTTGTCAGGATGCTCAGCAGGGAAGAGAGACCTGAAAGCCACAAAAGAGATGTCACTTCTGCACACATTACAATATGTTGTAAATAAATGCCAATTACATGTGCATTTGATGGATCATTGCAGTGCAGGTACAAACCTCTGGCTGATCTTGGTTTGAAGTTTGGCTAGGAGTCTCACAGCTTCTTTTCATGAATGTACTGCTTCATGTTATCTGTTAATCAGTACAATGGTACCTCGGGTTAAGTACTTAATTCGTTCCAGAGGTGTGTTCTTAACCTGAAACTGTTCTTAACCTGAAGCACCACTTTAGGTAAGGGGCCTCCGCTGCTGCTGCGCCGCCGGAGCACGATTTCTGTTGTCATCCTGAAGCAAACTTCTTAACCCAGGTACTATTTCTGGGTTAGCGGAGTCTGCAACCTGAAGTGTATGTAACCTGAAGCATATGTAACCTGAGGTACCACTGTAATGGCTAGTGCCCCTTGGGACTGGTAGGATGGAAGACCGGGAGACCAACTGTAGATGGCGCTAGAATTGATGACAGGCAGATCTAACTAACTCAGGAATTGGTTCATTCCCCTCCCCAATTATAATCTGGCCCCTCACAAGGTCTGAGGGACAGTGAACCGGCCCCCCGCTGAAAATGTTTGCTGACCCCTGGTCTAATACGTTTCCAAGCACAATTCAAAGTGTTGGTGCTGGCCTCTAAAGCCCTAAATGGCCTCGGTCCTGTATACCTGAAGGAGCGTCTCCACCCCCATCGTTCCGCCCGGACACTGAGGGCCTTCTGGCAGTTCCCTCACTGCGAGAAGCCAAGTTACAGGGAACCAGGCAGAGGGCCTTCTCAGTAGTGGCACCTGCCCTGTGGAACGCCCTCCCACCAGATGTCAAAGAAAAAACAACCACCAGACTTTTAGAAGACATCTGAAGGCAGCCCTGTTTAGGGAAGCTTTTAATGTTTAACAAACCACTGTATTTTAATACTTTGTTGGAAGCCGCCCAGAGTGGCTGGGGAAACCCAGCCAGATGGGCGGGGTATAAATAATAAATTATTATTATTATTATTATTATTATTATTATTATTATTATTATCCTTGTGATCCTTTCCAACCCTATGATTCTCTACCTCCCCAGCTTCTGAAGTCCTGCACATCTCAACACATCCTATTTTCTTTATCAGTTTTGGTCACCCTTTCCAGCTCCTCCTCCCATTTTCTTTACCTCCAGTGGAGCACTCTCTTCCAACTATCTTTTATTGGTTTTCTTGCTTCTAGGTCCTCTGCCTCTTCTTTTTTTCCTGGGCTCTCCTGCTGGCTCTACCTCTCCATACCTAGACCTTCCTCCTAACACCCTGTTCTCGCAGTGGCCAGCCAAACGCCCATGGGAAACCCACAAGCAAAATCTGAGCAAAAGAGCATTCTCCCCTTCCTGTGGTTTCCAGCAACTGGTCTTCAGAAGCATTGATGCCTCTGACTATCTGAAGCTGTGCTTAGGCTACGTTTTTAACCTTTCCTGCAAAAACTTTGATGCCACTGCCAGACGTATAGCTGCTCTGTATCATATATGCAAGAACACCCTATCAGTGACTATTCTCTGATCTCTCCCACCGGCCTCTTTCCCTCCTTCAGTTCTGAAAAATATCCCAAATGCTCTAAAGTAGGGCAGAGGTTGGGGAGGGGGTGTTATTGGGGGAGGGGTTGTCATATTTTGCTGGTCCTAAGGCCCCAGATTACCTTAATCCTGCTCTGTGTATAAGGAGAGGAGACAGTAAGGAAATTGTCTCTTTTTCAATTCCTGGAGGAGTCGAGAGATTCTGTTTGAAGACAGTTCTTAATTTCCTGCCTTGCGTGCTTCAAAGCTGAGGTATGCCTTAGGGAGTTTTTGGGGACTGCTCTGCTTGCAAGAGCTCAGGAAGCAGAGCTCGTGGGGGAAATGACAGCTGCAATTTTAATATGATGACTGCTTTTCAAATGAGCTCAATTACGGACGCAGGGCTGTTGCCCTGTTGACAGTGTTGGTTAAAAACCAGAAGAACAACTCCATCGGATGCAGGGAAAGCAACCAGGCTAAAGGATGAACGCTGAAATGGGCCTCTTGTTAAGGCTTCACTGGGGCCAAAGGAAGCATGGAAGGTTTTCTTTCTTTCTTTCTTTCTTTCTTTCTTTCTTTCTTTCTTTCTTTTGATAGATAGATATAGATAGATGATAGATAGATAGATGATAGATAGATAGATAGATAGATAGATAGATGATATAGATATATATACAGTCATACCTCGGGTTACAGATGCTTCAGGTTGCATTTTTTCAGGTTACGGACGCACCGAAACCCAGAAGTACGGGAACGGGTTACTTCCGGGGGTTGCGCATGCACAGAAGCGCTAAAACACACTTTGTGCATGTGCAGAAGTGCTAAATCACACTTTGTGCATGTGCAGAAGTGCCGAATCGCAACCGGTGCATGCACAGATGTGATGCTGCAGGTTGCGAACGCTGCGGGTTGCGAACGTGCCCCCCACACAGATCACGTTCGCAACCCGAGCATCCACTCTCTCTCTGTGTGTGTGTGTGTGTGTGTGTGTGTGTGTGTGTGTGTAGGTTTACGAAAGTACTGGTATGTGCAATGTCTCTTTTTCAAGTTACATTTTCTACAGATCAGTTTCATTTGTTGAGACATTAGTATTACATTAGGAAGAAAAGGGGGAAAGAGGTAGAGGGGGGAATGGGGAGTGGGGTGGGGTCAGGTGGCAATGCTTCTATTCTACTTAGTGTATGTGTGGGGTTTTGTGTCAGAGTCGCCTGTGCGTGTTCTCTTTACTATTCGCTTGTATCTCTTTGGTGGTGAGAGAGGTTGGGGGTTGGCCTAAGGTGTGGTTGCTTGTTTTTGATTGTAACCCGCCAACAGCATTCAAATCAATCTGGCTAAGCTGATGCAAGCACACCCACACCCCACTCACACAAGAAACCAAAGTTTTCTTTCACTTCTGAGTATCTGTAAAAAGGGCTGCAATGAATTGCTGATGAATTGGTGCAATTTCATAGCTGTCAACTTTTCCCTTTTCTTGCGAGGAATCCTATTCGGAATAAGGGAATTTCCCTTAAAAAAAGGGAAACAGCTATGCAATTAATGTTGCTAGAAACGTTTTGGTTGGCTAAAAGTGTGTGTCTGGTTGATCAGGTAGCAGGTTCTTACTTTTTAAATGGCCCTGGCCACATCCACACCAAACATTCAAAGCACATGACTTTCCCTGAAGAATCCTGGCAGCCACAGCTTTTAAGGGTGTTGGGAACTGTAGCCCCATGGGGGAGGGTAAAACTACAGTTCCCAGTATTCTTGGTGGGGAGAGGAGCATGACTGTTAAAGCGATACTAGTATGCTTTAAATGTGTGGTGTGGGTGTGTTCTTTAAAGCTGTAGAGGGTCAAGTGGGTTTTGAGAAGTGGAGAATGCTTTTCAGCTGCATTCCTTCCTGGGCAGCCTTGCAGGGCCTGCACACCACTGATGGGAACGGCCACAGGCAACAGTGGGTGGGGCCAGAGGCAAAAGTAGGTGGCGCAATGGAGACTACTCTTTCTTTTTCAGAGAAGTGTGCATTCCAGTCACACACAACTATGGGGTTTCTGTTTCTGCAGACATAGGGCTACTATATGTCTGGGATCCCGGACATATCCAGGATTCATCCATTGAAAATAGTGTCCAGGTAGAATTTGGAGAAGTGGTAAAATGTCAGGGAAAACTGGGGGTGTATGGCAACCCATGTCAGAAGTGTTGATTTTTTGGCGAATTTCCATAAAAATTGCTCCAAAACTTCATTTTTCATTCTTTGAAGTTTTGCAAAAAAAAAAAAACCTCAACAGCTTTGCACCCAAAAAAAGACAACTTCACTCCCCAAAAAGTTCAACAACTTTTGTGTCCGGATTTTTACTTTTTGAAATAACTCTATACCCTCCAACATTTCTCCAATGAAAATAGGGGCGTCCTAAGGAAAAGCGGGGAACTTGGAGGGTCTGAAATTTATGCAGATTATATTGAGTAATCAACTATTCTTCCTCTGATTCTTTGACTTTAATCACAGGACTGTGCTTAGGTTCAGTGAGAGTTGGATACCAGTGTTCGAGCAAGTCCAATGTCTGTGCCATCCACATTGGATCAGTTTTTTTATTATGGCCTGAGGAGGTGCTTAAAGCTGCTTAAAGAAGTGCAGCCGACCGCTTGCCTCCTTGGCCCTTGCCCATCTTGGTTTCTTAGAGCTACCTGTAAGAGGATGACCGGGCGAGTCCAGAGAGTGATTAGTGTTTCACAGAAGGAAGAGGAGGAAATGCCATCGGCATTGAAGGAGGAAGTGGTGTGCCTCCTCCTTAAGAAGACCTCCGTGGACCCCAAGATGTTAAAATAACCATTGCCCGGTGGTCTTCTGGGGGCAAGATGCTAGGGAAGATGGTAGCAGTCCAGCTTCAGGCATGCTTGGAGAAAGCTGCGTACTTGGATCTGTTCTAGTCTGGCTTGATCATGGCACTGAAACTGCTTTGATCAGGAGAGAGATGGAGCAGTACAAGCCTTGATCTCTCGACAATTCCTGAAACTGTCAACCTCAGGAAGGTAGAAACTTGGGGACATTGTGCGGCAGCTAGACTGGTGGCTGGGCATGGCCGCCGAGACCATATAACACTGGTCCTGAAAGACCTACATTGGCTCCCAGTATGTTTCCAAGCACAATTCAAAGTGTTGGTGTTGACCTTTAAAGCCCTAAATGGCCTTGGTCCAGTATACCTGAAGGAGCGTCTCCACCCCCATCGTTCTGCCCGGACACTGAGGTCCAGCTCACAGGGCCTTCTAGCAGTTCCCTCATTGCGAGAAGTGAGGTTACAGGGAACCAGGCAGAGGGCCTTCTCAGTAGTGGCGCCCACCCTGTGGCACGCCCTCCCATCAGATGTCAAGGAAATAAACAACTATCTGACTTTTAGAAGACATCTGAAGGCAACCCTGTTTAGGGAAGTTTTTAATGTTTGATGTTTTATTGTGCTTTTAATATTCTGTTGGGAGCTGCCCAGAGTGGCTGGGGAAACCCAGCCAGATGGGCATGGTATAAATAATTTATTATTATTATTATTATTGTTATTCCACTCATGCCTCCAGAACCACTTGCAGAAAATACATTTATGACAAGTTAGTGTTCAGCACCACCTCAGCTGCTCTCTATTGTCCTGCAAGGTTGAATCTTGTCCCCCATGTTGTTAACATCTATAGGAAGCTGCTGGGAGCTGCCACGTGATATTTGGAGTGTAGGTGGCACTTAGTTCTTTCTTCCACCTGAATCAGGCGAAGTGGTTGGAGGCAATGGTGAGGTTGAATTTTCCTCCCCAGTTACGCTCACAAGTCATGGAAGCATCCTTGTGTGGAAACACCACATAGGGGCATATGTGTTTGTGTGTCAACTTCCAGTGACAAGTGTAGGTGTCTGCCATCTGGGTACCACACAGCTGATTCTCTTCTCTCTGCTCTCCACAGAGAGACTTCCTTGGCAAAACTGGACCATTCCAGAAACGGTAGCCTGCCACGGTAAGTCTGCCTTCGTGGATGCTGCTACTTCCCTCTCTTCCCAATTGCCGCTTAATTCCTTGTGTAAACTCTTCATTTTTGCCACCTCGAGGCATGCTTCCAGTGACCCTGTCCAGTGTTTCCTCTTCCCCCAGCACACACACACACACACACACATCTGGGAGGTCCCCTGGGAAGTCTGCTGCCTTGATCTCTTTCGGGTAAGTGCTAACTGCTGATAATAATTAACAATAAGCATTTCAGGGCAAGGTTAGGGATATTATTATGGCAAAGCGTTCACACTCCTTTACTTGTTGTTGCAGATGGGGCCGGGGATGGGGGGGGGGGCTGGGCTGGAAGTGGATGGGGATTGAGACCAAATAGGCCTCTTTTCCTGACCTTGCGTAAATGGCCGACTTTAGGTCACGGCTGTGCAAACAGAATCTTCCCTCCCCTACTTGTTTATTTCTTTATTTGTCTAGCTAATGCGGGTTTAGTTCAAATGCTGCCAAAAGGACTGCTAGTCCCCTGTCATGGGCTTCACAGCCTGTGCCAGAAATCGGTGGCAGGACCACTAGGCAGGCAGCCAGGCCAATCTCTCCTCGAAGTGCCACATTCTCCAAATTCAGGGGTGCACCTTCCCACACTCTGTCAAATAGCAGAACTCTGCTCCCTGCAACTTCAGTGGAAAAAATCATGTCATTACTGAATTACTCAGCCTGCTGCTTGGGATAGAAGTCTCAATTCGCTCCTGTGCTTGCAGGAGCTGGAGAAGCCAGCTATTCCACATCCATGGTCCATTGTCCCAAGGAGGAGTTTTCTGGGCAAGGAGGGAAAGAAAACTCCAATGGTCCTCTGTCCTTCCACAGCTATTAGTCAGCTTTGGAGGTGGTTTGGCTGCTCTCCTTCCAAAAGGAGTTGTAAAGTAAAGGTAAAGGGACCCCTGACCATTAGGTCCAGTCGTGGCCGACTCTGGGGTTGCGGCGCTCATCTCGTTTTATTGGCCGAGGGAGCCGGCGTACAGCTTCCGGGTCATGTGGCCAGCATGACTAAGCCGCTTCTGGCGAACCAGAGCAGCGCATGGAAACGCTGCTTACCTTCCCACCAGAGTGGTACCTATTTATCTACTTGCACTGTGACGTGCTTTCGAACTGCTAGGTTGGCAGGAGCAGGAAACGAGCAACGGGAGCTCACCCCGTCGCGGGGATTCAAACCGCCGATCTTCTGATTGGCAAGTCCTAGGCTCTGTGGTTTAACCCACAGCTCCACCCGTGTC
The DNA here is from genome assembly GCF_964270895.1 of Podarcis filfolensis. Lineage (NCBI taxonomy): Eukaryota > Metazoa > Chordata > Lepidosauria > Squamata > Lacertidae > Podarcis > Podarcis filfolensis. Next base: position 32,068,765 of record NC_139618.1, read on the forward strand.
CCTAAAAGGAGTTGTAAACACATGCTATTTGTCATGGTTAGGAGTTGCCCCGTCTTCAATTCAGATTTTTGTGCAGGTGCATCACCAGGTAAACTACAGAACGATGGGCTGAAGCATCTGCCTAGTATTCTCAGGCCCTGGACTAGCTCTGTCCACCCAAGCTGGTCACAGGGCACCTTCTTATTTCACCTGAACAGCAAGACATTCCTGGTGTTGATGTGGCCTTGCATGCTCTGCACCTGTGCCCTGCAGCCCTGCATTTGGACTTATCTTTGGTTCCAACTGTCAGGAGTTCAGCCTACCCTCAAGTAGGAACCTGGCAGAGATACAAGCCCGACTGGCATGTTCTCTCCCTCCTGGTCGATCGTTCGGGAGCTTCTGCCCGAACATCACAGCGACCAATGCCAACAAACACCTGCACACTTAGGGATCCGCAGAGTCTTTGCAGCTTGCATAACAGACCTCAGCAACTCAGCATTTTGGCTAATCTACTTTATTTACATATAAACATATACAGAGCACTGCAACAGGGCTCCCTCTCTCTCTAGCATCAGACAGCAAAGAGAAAAAGAACAAAAGACAATAGTCCCACTTCACGGAACACAGTAACACAAACCTCCTGTCTCCGTCACTTCCCACTCTGTGGAGTCAAAACATACACCGTCATGTGATAGACAAACATCCCATGACTGCAATCATAGATCAGGAATTCTAACAACAACACCTGCTTTCTTCTAGGCTTGCCTTTGATTCTGCTGGTTCCTGGTGTGGATAGTGTCATTATGTAGTTTAGTCAATAGGTGGCGCTGAACTGACCTGTCTCTGGGTGGAGTCAGGCAATTCCTGTTGCTGCTCTGTTCCTGTTGGAGAGAGGCAATAAAATTCCTGTCCTGTTTCCTGTAGCTTTTAAGTCTTCCATGGTATTCCTTGGTGTCCGATGGTTTCCTTGGTTCTGAGTCCCCAAGCTTGCTCCTTGGCTTCGACTCTGTCGATTGGCTCCTGGCTCATCTTGTACATCTGCCTGTGGTTCGATCTGAATACTCACCTTTTCCAGGCCCTTTGCTCCCTGGATCTTGCCAGTGGGAAAAGGCACCGGTGCTGTTTGGACAGCAGGCACCATCTGCAATAATCAACTAGCTGAACTGGCAACAATCTCCCTGAAACAATAACCCTCATTGCAGTTGCCCCTTACCCTCATGGTCAACTGACCGCCATGCAGGACAAAAGCCTGACAGTGATTGATAAAGTCCAGCTGGACTCACCGCGCTTGGCTAATCATTTAAGGAGCCATCCTTCTTCCGTTTTCACGTGCTTATCCTTACTGCTTCTCTCAAGGCAAACCTCGCTTTCCTGCCTGTCGGCCAATCTTCCCAAGCCCAAGACAGATGGCCCAATTGCATCTGCCTTCTGCAATTAAAACAGCAATTCCTGTCGCTAGGTACTGAGATGGGAAAATAAGGGACCCTCCTTTATTCCTGACCTGGAAAGTTCCCCAAGCAAAACACAGCTCACCCTCTCCAAGCATCTCATAATGAAAACAGCAGGCAACAGAGCAAGCTGTTTACACAAGCTGTGCTCTTCTTCTATGGAGAGGTTGACTGGGTTGGAGCTTCCTTGCACATCCTTGTTTTAAAAAGACATTCCAGGGACTGGCTTGGCTCCGGCATTGCATCTGTTCTGTTCTACAGACCAGTCAAAGGCTAGTCTCTTTATTTCATGGACAGAGAACCTTTCGGTTGAGGGTCAGGACCCACAAGTTGTTGGTGGGAAGGACCAAAGGCAGTGGTGGTTAAAGCTAACAGGGTGTGATGGCCTGGGACTCGGGCTCGGATTCAGAATCAGAGGAGTCTCAGTCTGCACCAGATCCTTTGCCTCAGGCATCATCTGAACCAAGTCTGGGGCCTGATCCTGAAGAGTCCCAGTCTACACAGGTTCCCCTGCAACAAACACCAGCTGGGCCGAGTCAGGGGCCTGAGCCTTCCCTAGCTCCAGATGTGGGGGATTACCTCGTTGCCTTCAGCTGGGCCATCACTTACAGCTGCTCCACTACCAGTTGGGTCAAGGGAGGCTGAGGCGGCCTCTGGGTCTAGTAACCCACCGACGTCTCCCGAGCTGCAGAGACTAAGGTCTGAGAGAAGGAGAGACCTGAGTACTCGCAGGAGGAGTGCTCGCCTTTGGGTGAAACAGGGAGGTGAGTCGCTGGGGGATCAGGACTGGCTGTTACCCTGACAAAGATAAAAGGCTGTCGGACCTCGCCCCAGGTTGTGGGAGCAACATTGCTGTATGCCAGATCCTCCCTGAGATCCTGTACCTGTCCTTGCCTGGTTTCCTGCCTTGACCCTGTTGGACTGACTCCCAGTGGAACCTTTGGATTCTGGACTGGTCCTCGACTGTGTTTCACGGGTTACCCCTGAGCCCAGCACACAGGAGCTTCGACTGAACACCTTTCCCTCTTCTTCCTCCCCAGTCTCTTCACTGCCCAGCTGTCAGCTGGGGGTCAGACATCTTGCAAAAAGGTCTGAACAGATCACTTGCAGAGGACTTTTGAAATCAGGCTAAGGTCTGTGTGTGGCCGTAGGGCTGTTGGTTGCTCATCGTAGCCCTACTTTTATATAGCAGAATTCCCTCCTTGGTCTTTCGGCCAGGCTTATCCTAGATTAGGGATGGGGAACTTTTCCAACCTTGGGGCCACATTCCCTTCAAGGCAACCTCCTAGAGGCCACATGCCAGTGGTGGGCAGAACAAGAAATATGAATTACCTGTATACCTCTGCACTCCATCCAGACAGGCAAGAGGCATGATTAGAGTTCAAGGATGCATTCCAGCTAGATAATAAAACTTGAGGTGTGAAGCAAGGCCAATGAGGGGTGTGGTCTTGAGAAGGAGGGTGTTGCTTGTCGTGTCAAGGGACCACGAGGGTCATCTAGTCCAACCCCCTGCAATGTATGGATCTTTTGCCCATCATGGGTCTCGAACCCACAACCTTGAGATTATTAGTCTCATTCTTAACCAACTGAGCTATGATGGGTACACTAATTGTGTGACAATTAGAGTAAAACAGTCTACCTATAAAGTTGGGCTGTATTAGTTATATAACAAACTAGGGTGTGTGTTTGTGTGTGTGTAATGCACATCTGTATTGGACTGAAATGTGATGATGGCATCATTATGACAAAAAGAATTTTTTTTAAGAAAATGGGATTTGTTCATAAGCACGGGCCCCCAAATGCTATAAATCTCCTGCTGTTTAGGAGGTTTGAGTCTTGCTGCAACTGACTAACACAGAATTAGTGGAATTGGAATTAGTTGCTTGTTCGCCAGAGGCGGCTTAGTCATGCTGGCCACATGACCCGGAAGCTGTACGCCGGCTCCCTCGGTCAATAAAGCGAGATGAGCGCCGCAACCCCAGAGTCTGCCACGACTGGACCTAATGGTCAGGGATCCCTTTACCTTTATATTGGTTTGTCATGCTGTGCAGGTGCAAAACCTCTTCTTTGCATACAGTATATCCTACCTGTGGTCTCTTTTTCTGGCACATCATCTGGTGCTCCATGTCTTAGGATCTGGCCCCAAGCATTATTAACACCATTTGCCTTTCATTTAATTAGAAAAACAAACAAGCCCCTCTTCATTTCATCACTACAAACAGCGAGCCAAAGATGTGGCTGGTCCGGCTCCGCCGAACGCAACAGATTTACACCAGGAATGACTGTGGTCTGCATTGTGTTTTATTCAGCCACAATAAATTCTCTCCTGCAAGTGCTCTGGTGTGGCATGAAAGCAGCTGTGTTTTCTTAGGCACCAACAATTTGACTGATATGGTTTTTATTGCCACCACAGAAGCTGTTAGCGCGTAAAAGTTACATTAAAGTTTTATGGACCTTGCTGTCTCCTATGTTAACCTTCATATATCTGAAATATACTCAGAGTCGCAAAGTGATTTCATTCTCTTTATTCAGCTCATAGTGGTGAGGAGGAATGAATCAAAGTCCCCTCAAAGTATCTGCTTTATATACATTATTTACACAATGGGCTGCACATGATTGGCTAATTCCGGAATTCTACTGTAAGCCAATCAGGTTGTGGATTCACTTCTATCTGGAGCATGATTGGGTGGTTCCTGCCAACCAATCATACTGCTGCATTGTTCTAGGACCAATCAGACTGCTGCCTTTTGGATCCTATTGTTCTAGGACCAATCAGTCTGCTGCCTTTTGGATCCTATTGTTCTAGGACCAATCAGACTGCTGCAGTTTGGATCCTATTCAACTCAGTACATAACAATATCTAAAGAGGGTTTCCAAAGGAGACACCTCCTTCCAGAAAAGGCCTCTGCAGGTCTGGAAGAACCCACACATGCCACACATTTAAACACGGAGAAATACAGAATCCACCGTCCGAATGATTCCTGTCCCTCACCTTGCAGAAAAGCAGCGGTGCCTCCTGCTTCGGTGCCCCCTTCCCATTAAAAAGCAAAACAAAACGCTCCGTCATACAAGTCTCAATCATTATGCCGTATCAGATCATGTCGCTAAGAATGCCATAATGTAACGGGCAGCCGGCCAGGAATAATATTCACATTCCCACTGGAAATCTCGAAAACCCTTTCATTTCACCGCGTCCCCAGATATACTCTCCACAAAGAGGTCATGAAATCTAAACCTCAGTGTATAAACCGCAGGAGGACATGGGCCGAACATGTCAGGCTGGGAGCGAGGGGGTGGGCTGAGGGGTGTGTGTGTGTGAAAAAAGCGGGGAGGGTGTCGCATTAAAAATTGCCTTGCCCATTTACAATCTGTTGAAAGTTTAAAGATCGCTTTCTTTGAGGTGACAAAGCGATCTGTCCGCAGCAAACAAAGGCCATTTACCCGAGTGCTTGGTTTGGGGGGGGGGGGGTTTGGTGGTGTGTGTGTGTGTGTTTGCGTTTTGTGGTTGTTGCTTTTTAATGCGCGGAACAAGGGAGACTCTGCAGCCGAGTCAGCTTAGAAGCAAGAATGGTGCCTGAATTGGGGAGACAGGATGATTTGGGAGTGTGGGCTCGCTTGCATTGTTCCCCTTCCTCCTCGCCCCCACCCCCCACCCCCGTGCTGCCCCCATGCTGATCTGGCTTTGGCAATTTGAAATTGATTATTTTGGATTGTGTGCGTGTGTAGAGCCCCGCCCCTTCTGCCGGCTAATTAAAAAGTGGCCTTGTTGAGGCAGCATGCTTTTAAATTGCTAAGGACTGGCAGGCCGGGCCCGGCAACAAAAAAATCATTAATTCTAATGTGACAGTGTTTCTTTAAGGGGCCCTCATGGTACAGGACAGGGGTCGGATCAAGTTGATTATGGACTCCTGTTCTCATCAATCTCGCGCTCTGCGGGATGGTAGCGGAAACATAGCTCCAGACTTTGGCTCGCTTTTCAGCTCTGGGCTGAGCTGGGGTCGAGACTGTTTCTCAGGCTCCTCTTTTCTCCTGGGGGGAAGGAAGGGGGGTCAGAAACGAGGCTCCTCCGCGTACAGCCAAGTGTAATGAAGAGTCAGCCTTCGTCATCTTCGGCGAGATTGCTTTTCAGCGTTAAAAGCGCTCCAGCCAGGACACTGCTGTTATTCAGCTGGGCTGGGTCTGGTCCTGCCGGATTATCCCAGAGCAGGGTGTGAGATATCAAAGTTGGAAGAGCAAGGCAGTGTCAGCTCTGCTTTGTGAGATTCACTCCCATGAATGCATGAAAGGCTCCCTGTACAAACTGCATTAGATGCGCTCCAAATGTTCATTCCTGATTGGTCACGCTCTGACCCGCAGCTGCATTCCCTGGCTGGAGGAGTGAAAGATGCACTGTGGCTTTGTTCTGCCAAAATCAGGGCTTGGAACCATGACAGGACTATCATATTACTGAAATGGAGGGTCATCTGGAGAAAAATGATCCTCGCTGTGGCTCGAGGGCCATGTCCCTCCTCGGGAGAACAAAACACAGAAAGTCCCGGATTGGTTTCCGTTGAGGTGGGCGCAGTGAATACTGGGTGCAAAGCAAGGATCCGGCAGAGACCCGGAATCCTGCTCCATCGCAACATCCAAGGATACAACTCTCACTTCTAAATTATTTGCTTCTAAATTCTGCTGTGTGGATCGAAACGGTGACTGAACAATATACAGTGGTACCTCGGGTTACATACGCTTCCGGTTACATACGTTTCAGGTTACAGACTCTGCTAACCCAGAAATATTACCTCGGGTTAAGAACTTTGCTTCAGGATGAGAACAGAAATCGCACGGCGGCAACGGGAGGCCCCATTAGCTAAAGTGGTACTTCAGGTTAAGAACAGTTTCAGGTTAAGAACGGACCTCCGGAACGAATTAAGTACTTAACCCGAGGTACCACTGTCCTTGGTATGTTTAGGCTTTATCTAAAATAGATCTTGCCTTTCAGTGACTAATTTGGACTCACTATCATAACCCAAGGTTGGCTGGTTTTAAAAAAACAAACCCAACTAGCTTTGATAATTCCATTGTCTGCCCCAAATGTCCCCCCCCCCTTGTTTCAGAGAATAGTCTCTTTTATTTTTGTTAAGTTTCTAGTGCTCATGGACATCAGCGCTATGAAAATCAGTGGGTGGCAGCTGCTGAAAGCACAGCAAAACAGTGGATGGGTTGTGTCCAGTGCTTTTTTCCTTTAAAAAATGTTTAGGGGTACTCTCATTTTCCTACTCATATTGAAATACTGCCCCTCAATGAGGCCAAACTTAGATTCACAACATGTTTAGGGGTATGCGTACCTCTGCGTCCCCCCAGAAAAAAAGGACTGGTTGTGTGTATTCTGAGAATCTGTGCAAATGCAGAATGTCCATGCTAATACTTAGCAAAGTAAATTAATAAATCCCCCAACACAGCATTTTGTAGCAAAAAGAACCTAAAACACTGCAATAAATCAGAATCAGATAGGCAATTACAAAATGTGCACCGTTTATTCTGAGTGTGGCACTCGGTTCTTATTGTCACAGAATTTGGATGGGGCATTATGACCTAGTGGTCACCGGGAAAGCAGTTTTACTCGATGCACCTTTTATTGTGGGCATAGTCCAGCTGAACCCCAGCTGAAAAGTAAAAGTTTTTAAAACATGCCCTGTCCTATTTGGGGCTGGACCTTTTTATTGGGGATGAGCTAACCACTACACAACAGGCTGAAATTCAATAGTTGTAGTGAAGCACCCAGGGGTGTGCTCTCTCTCTCGTTTTGCCCCTCACAGAGCTACAGTTTGTGACACCCTTAACAAATTACAGTTCCCAGGATTCAAAGAGGGGTGAGTGAGAGAATGTGCTTTTAAATATATGATGTGTATGCAGCCTTTGCACCCAATGTGCTTCACCTTAAGTCAATCCACTCCTCTCATTTTTCTGCCACGGTGTCTTCGCAAAACTGCAATTGCTGTTTCTTGCCCCCTTGTTTGTGGGGTCAGGGTCTCTGCCTCTGTCCCTGCAGGTGAATCCCCCATCCAGGAAACATTAACAATAATTTAGAAGCAATAACATTTGTTTGTCAAAGAGCCCTGCTGGCTATCAGGTATCACTTGGGGCAAAACCTTAATGAGAGGCACAATAATGGAACAGCAGCTTTAAAAGTATTTTTGTTCTAGCTGTATGAACTGTGCAACGGACTGGTTTGACAATTTGCCAAGAACCTTCTACAGTCATACCTTCTACAATCGCAGCTTAGTTCTCGAATTTTTCGCCCCCCCAACGCCGCAAACCTGGAAGTGAGTGGTCCGGCTTGTGAACTATTTTTTGGAAGCTGAACGTCCTAAGGTGGTTTCGCGGCTTCTGATTGGCAATCAGAGCTTCCTGCAGCCAATCAGAAGCCACACTTTGGTTTCCAAATGTTTTAGAAGTCGAACGGACTTCCGGAACAGATTCCGTTCGACTTCCAAGGTACGACAGTATATGTTATTGACAGAAAACGAAACCAGCATCCTCCCTGTAGCTTGACTAATTGAAGCTAGAAGTGGCTAGGAGGTAGGTGGAGTCGTAGACCTTAGAAAAGTGTAGATTCACAAACGCTGGCTGGCTTTTGACTTGAAATGTTCGGCTTCTCGGAAATCTGTAATGGCGAGAAGCAGCAAGGGGGAGTTGGCCAACAATGGTCCCCAACTGAGAGGTGCCAGAACTGTGCTCTGGCATGCGCCAACTGGGGGGGGGGGAAGCGCTGCGCATGCATCTGCTGCAGTTGACTCTAGCCCCTAAAAGCTTATAATTACAGTGGATGCTCAAGTTGCGAACGTGATCTGCACGGGAGGCACGTTCACAACCCGCAGCATCTGCAAACCACAGTGCCGTGTCTGCGCATGTGCGGGTTGTGATTCAGCGCTTCTGCGCATGCGCAAAGTGCAATTTAACGCTTCTGCACATGCGCGAGCACCAAAAACCGGAATTAACCCATTCCGGTACTTCCGGGTTTCGGCGCGTCCATAACCTGAAAACGCGCAACCTGAAGCATCTGTAACCCGAGGTATGACTGTACAGTGGTACCTCGGGTTACATACGCTTCAGGTTACAGAACCAACTAACCCAGAAATAGTACCTTGGGTTAAGAACTTTGCTTCAGGATGAGAACAGAAATCGCACGGCGGCAACGGGAGGCCCCATTAGCTAAAGTGGTGCTTCAGGTTAAGAACAGTTTCAGGTTAAGAATGGACCTCCAGAACAAATTAAGTACTTAACCCAAGGTACCACCGTATTGTGTTTGCTTTTAAGGTGCTGCTCTCTGCTGTTGTCTCCACTGCTGTTAGACAGAGTGAGCTGACCACCTCAGGCAGAAGTAGCTGAGGGAGCAGCAATGAGGTGTTGTGGGCCAGGGCTGTCTGAGCCAAGCAGCCTGCTATGTACCCACAAAGATGGCCCTCAGGTGTGGTGGATGATGCTGCCTCACTGCCACCGCTGAACCGAGCGCCACTCTGATTGGCTTTTGTACGTGGACTTAGGAGAGCTGCACCATCTTGCCTGTTGCCTCGGGTAGCGAAACACCTTGGACACCAGACTGACGCAGCCCTGTCCCTCTGGAAATGGTTGCCTCTATCTGCCATTCCTAGCGAGTCTGTGTCATGGCCTCTGTTTATGGCTCTGCAAATGGGCACAGCTTTGTGCCCTTCAAACCACACCACCTTCCCTCATGTGATTCCAGCCCACTCAGATCATATCCATCTCTGAGCAGCAAACTGGTTAACGTGACCTTGCGAAAGGTTGGTGGGGGCTGGGGTTACTTCTCCCTCCTTTTTTGTTCTTTTGAAGCTTGAAAGGGAGTTTAAAGGCTCCAATCAGTAATGGGAAGCGAATGGGCACAGGTCAGAATAAATTAGACTCTCCTCTTGCAATGAAAACCAGGTTGGCTGAAAATTACCCCCACTCCCCAGTTCTCACTATTTTTAGTCCCATGGCGGCAGGGCAGGCGGATGTGGTGGGGGAACAGAACTATTTACCTTTTGGCAAGCATCAAGTATTGAACTTGAGAAGGGAGAACAAAAGGGAGAACATCTTTCTCTGGGCAGGCGGAACTCAAAAGGGTCAATTCAGAGCTCGCCCTGGATTTAATACTTCTGTTACTGCTCTTTATCAAAAGAATCCAGGGAGGTGTACAAAAGAAGACTTAATTCACACAACAGAGAGATGTTGTTTGAAAATGAGTGAATAAGTATCAGAAGATACAACACACATGCAAAACCACCCAAATATTGCTTCTTAAAGAAGCTGCCGAAAAGAAAGAGCCTGTGTAATATAGTTGTTAGAGTGTTGGAGTAGGACCTGGGAGACCAGGGGTTCAAATCCTTACTCGGCCATGAAGCTCACTGAGTGACCTTGGGCCTGTCTCTGCCTCCTAGGCTAGCCTACCTCACAGAGTTGTTGTGGGGATTAAATCAGGAAGGGGAAGAACCATGTACACCACCACATGACCCCAGTAAGTGGAGCTTTGGTTGCAGGGCAGTAGCCACAGAGGAGCAGCACCTTCTCATTTCACCTCAGGCGGCAAAACGGGACGGGCCCCCACCTGGTCCTTGGGCAAGACACCTGCCACAGGCCCCGCATCCTTTGTGAGGCTACCTGCTCATCACCATTCTCCCTCATCATGGCTACTGCCTGCTTGCTTGCCAGGCAGAGATCCAGTGAGCAAGCAGTCAGTGGCATCTCCTGCCCACCTTCTCCCCACTGCCATTGTCTTGACGTCTGGTGATCAAGCAGGCTACAGGTAGGGGAGCAGGCCCAGGCGAGCTCTTGTCAGGGGGCTCCCATCTAGGGTGGATGCCCAACCACGCCGGTCCAGTCATGACCGACTCTGGGTTGCGGCGCTCATCTCGCTTTATTGGCCGAGGGAGCCGGCGTACAGCTTCTGGGTCATGTGGCCAGCATGACTAAGCCGCTTCTGGCGAACCAGAGCAGCACACAGAAACGCCATTTACCTTCCCGCTGGAGCGGTACCTATTTATCTACTTGCACTTTGATGTGCTTTCGAACTTGGCAGGAGCAGGGACCGAGAAACGGGAGCTCACCCCGTTGCGGGGATTCAAACTGCCATCCTTCTGATGGGCAAGTCCTAGGCTCTGTGGTTTAACCCACAGCGCCACCCGCGTCTCTCTTGCTCTGCCATGCACCACTTGCACCCTAGAGTGGTCATTCGGTACCTTGAAGAGAGTAAAGATCTAGCTAAGGCCGACAGTGACCGGGAAGCGTCTCACTGGGCTATGCCTATTGAGCGTGCGCAGAAAAACTGGATGGGGGGGGAGGAGGAATCTGAGAAGGAAGGGCTGAAAAGGTTTTCAGCAAATCTAAGAAAACTTGTTATAGTTTAGATTTTTTTAAAAAAAATAAGATGGGGGAAAAGGCGCGTTCTTTGTAATTTTGCAAAATATACTCGTTAATGACATGAAAGGTACTCAAACCATACTGAATCAAACCATTAGTGTCCATCTAGCTCAGAACTGTCTTCATTGACTGGCAGCCGTTCTCCAGGGTTTCAGACACGGAACTCTTCCAGTCCTAGCAGGAGATGCCAGTGACTGAACCAGGGACCTTCTACATGTGAAGCAGGTGTTCTACCACTGAGCTGCAGTCCTTCTTAACTCCAAAATGGCATTTCTTGGAGATGACCCCCCGGGTGGCTGAGAGAGGCCTCTATTCCATCATGGATAGATGCCAACGGGTCATTGGATGTGCTTCAGCTGCCCCGTTTCCCCTCCGTGATTTATGTTTTGCAAATGCCAGGTGAAACTGGGCTGGCAGCCCGTAAATCTCCCATAGGTACAAATAGGAGCTTTCCTTCCGATGCAAACAGCAGGCGCGAGGCAGGCGAACTGGATCAGGACCACAGTGGGTGGCAAAGGGTTAAAGCCCCCTCCTTCCTGGCCAGGGTCTGGGACTCAGCACCTGCTATTAACTTTTTAAAAAGCGATTCCAGAAATTGCAGATTGCATGAATGACGTCTTGTCTAGCTTTGGACTACCTCTTTTAGGCTTACACCTGACGGTCATTTGCCGGGAACACTTCTGCTCGTTAAACTGCAGGGCAAAATGTACTGGGAAAGGAAAGTCCTCTGATTCAGAGAGAATTTTACTTGAATGCTTGTAAAGAGAAAAGAGCAGTCTGCTCATGGACACCCCCTAAAACTATGGCTGTTTAAGAGGCATTCTCTCAACATTTTCACCTACAATGACATCCACATTGTGGGACAAGCACTACAACCTCCATGTTGCAGTGCAAGCATGGTCTAACTACACTATAAGCACAGAAAATAGCAGTCTGCTCATGGACACCCTCTAAAACTGTAATTGTTTAAGAGGCATTCTCTCAACATTTTCACCTATATTATTATTATTATTATTATTATTATTATTATTATTATCCACACCATGGACAAACACTACAATCTCCATGTTGCAGTGCAAGCATGATCTAACTACAGTATAAGCACCGAAAAGAGCAGTCTGCTCATGGACACCCCCTAAAACTGTAATTGTTTAAGAGGCATTCTCTCAACATTTTCACCTATTATTATTATTATTATTATTATTATCCGCACCATGGACAAACACTACAATCTCCATGTTGCAGTGCAAACATGATCTAACTACAGTATAAGTATAGGAACAATCTCATGCTGCTGTTTAACTCCCAATAAGCAAAATATACCTACATGACATGTGGGAGCTAGTATGCAGTGGTTTGAGTATGAGACCAGGACCTGGAAGATGGGTTCAAGTCCCCTCACAACCACAAACTGACCGAGTGTCATATATTTTAGCCTCATCTACTTAACTGGATTGCTGTGAGGATAAAACAAAGAGGGGGAGAGAAATGATAACTGCCTTGGGATCCTTGGAGGAAAAGCTGGATACAAATGTAGAAAACGAAATAAAGTGAAACGTGTACGTGAAATCATCTGTTTGCTGGATTCCAGCGAAATCGGTTTTCCTCCTGGATCCAGATGGGTGGAACTCGCAGCAGATTTCCCGGTGGGATTCAAAGCAGCACGGTTGCTAACAGTCCATTTGAAAGCACCCAAGGCTCCCCTTTCATAAGACGGTTGCATTGTGTGTTGGAAAACACAGCTGGGGAGGGGAGAAGCAAAGCAATTCGGGAGTGTTGCAAAAGCCCATGGTGCCCTGCCAGCTTCCGCAGACCAGGGCTGCCATTTCACTCTTGGAACAGCTGGGTGTATTTTTCATTTGGCTGTTGCCTGGCTTCTGATATCAGCATTGTGCCTGATGTCACCTAGCTGATAAAACATGGCTTCATCCCCCATTGAGAGGAGCAAATGAGTGAGTCAGACAAAGAGCAGCAAAGAAAAGGGCTCACTTTAAAGAGGCTTTCAAGGATGTTGCTTAAGTCTCTTTTATAAGCTCCTCAAAGCTCCGTCCCTCCTCCTATTAACTTCCCTCTAGGTGGGAACCTCTCCTTCTGAAGTGTGACATAATGAGAGGACTGTGACTTCTGGGGCAGTCAGGTGGGGCCAGAGAGGCTGCCATTGCTTACACAGTGTTGTACTTACCTGGTTGTAGCCCACAAAAACAACAATCAAGGGCATGTTTGCTGCTTTGGCATGATGATTTTGCACCAGTATGTACTGCTGGTGGCTTGTACGGTTTCCATATAATAATGACATCTTCTTCTTTCTTTTTTTTAAGTAATATTTATTACTTTTAAACCTTACGAAAAAGAAGAAAAAGAGAAGAAAAAAAGAGGAAGGAAAAAAAACAAAAAAACAAAAGAAAGAAAATACAATACAATACAATATATAAACAATACACAACATTAACACATTAGGCTAAATAAAACAAAGCAACAACAATTTAAAAACATACATCATACCATTTCAATGCCCTATCTTTCATTCCCTCGTTTCATCGACCTCCTCTCACCTCCCTTTTTGTATTCCACTTCTATTAATTATTTCAGCAATTCCTTTCCATCTTTCACTATTTTCTGTCATATAATTTTCTTAACTTATTTTAACCTTATTTTCCATTAATACTATAATACTTATTTGTGCTTAACTCCTTATAACATTTCTACTAAAGCCATGTAATTTCATTCCAACATTTTTCTAACACTCATTAATTTTGCAATATTTCTATAAATAAACTTTAAACTTTTTCCAATCTTCTTCCACCGTCTCTTCTCCCTGGTCTCGGATTCTGCCAGTCCTTTCCATCAATTCCATATGGTCCATCAACCTGGTGATCTTCTGTCTGAGGCTCTTAACTCTTTTCCAAGTCCCTTCTGCGGATCTCCTTCATATTTATACATGCACTTTACTTTGTCTTCTGCTGATCTTGTTCTTAATTTCCTTCCTTTGATGCTGAAGAGTAGGTCTCGGGGAAGCTCCGACTTAGCAATGTTTTTATTCCTTCTCTGCAGTTCAGCCAAATCTCCATAGTTAAACTGAAATCCAAAAGATATTTCAGGACGTGTTTCAAAATCCATCCAAATCTGAAGGTCCCCACAACTCCAATCTCCTCCTGACCCAAGTCCAGGTCCCAAATGTCAATACATCCCTGCATGGGGGGGAATCTATCCAGACTTCCGGGTTGGCGCCTCCAGACAATGGCGGAATTCCTCTGATCGGGAGGAATTTGCTTCGTGGAAACTAGGGTCTGGCCGCCACGGCGAAGGCGGGGACCCACCAAAAATCACAGGCGGGAGAAGCCTGTGAACGTGGGATTCGGCTGGCACCTTTTGCGCCTCCCCTACTCGCAGGGAAACCCGGTTTCGGGGATCCGAAGCGACGTGGGGTGAGTGGCGTGGTGCTTTGAATCGACTGCTTTTTTCACGGAGTGAAGCCGCATTGCTGTTGCCAGAGAGCGCTGACTTTTTCCTGTGGACAATTTGATCTTAAAACAACTACCCGTGAGTAGAACGGAAAATTGGATTTTTAAACGTCTTAATTTGGCACCGAAACGGGGAGGTTCTAAACAGGAAGTCCGCCTTCCCCTTTTGTAAATAGACTGAAGCAAAGAGGCTGCAAGCTAAAGTCTTGGAAAGTCCTTTGTAAAGGGTTAAACTTCCATCGGCTAAAATCAGTAAACCCCCCTTGGAGGCAGGAGAAGAGGGGGGAAATTTTGGACCGCGCAAGCCTGCAGGAGAGAGAGTGAAGAAATTTAAATTACCACCGCTCTGAACCTGGAAACGGGCTGCTAGCAAGTTTGACGTTTTGGAAAAGTTCATTGACTGTGAACAAAACGTATGTTGACAGATAGTTAAATAAGAGAAATACATTGTTCCCATTGTTTCCTTCTGCGTTTAAAAAGGAGTAAAAGTAACTGAAAATTGAAACTGATTTTATTGCTTGAACCGTGCTTAAAAGGATTGATACAAATAGAAATTGTTTCCCTCTAGAGGGAGCCTTTGAAACTGTTACAAGAGTTGAGCTGGGGGAATCTCCAGCTGCAAGATAAAAAATCGTGAGAACCAGGGACTAACCTTGGATCGGTAAGAATGTCGACAGAAGAAGCCTTAGTGATTGCATTATACAAGATAAGTGACTCTTTGGAACAGCTCCATAAGAAGACGGATGTGATGGCTATCAAAATTGATAACTTGGGACAAAAAGTGACTTATTTGGGACAAAAAGTGAATATCTATACAGAAACTACTCAGGAATCGATACAGGAATCTACTTTGACACGGCAAATTGTGGAGAAGGCGTGAGAAAAAGTTGTTGTTGTGGAACCTAAAGTAATACAAGTGGAAAAGGAGAGAGCCCCAGCCTCACAGAGGCAATTTGATGAATATAAGTTGTTGCCTTCCATGACTGAATTTAGAGAAAGTCAGATTTTGAAGATTGGAGCCCTGCTTGGACTGGAGAATAATGACATCTTCTACCAGCCTGTTGTAATTGATATCCCATTTCTAGGGGTGCGGGGGCACGATTGTCACTTTACAAGAGAGAAATTAATGATGCATCTTTCAGTAATTTTGCAAGGACCCCTGATTGGAGCAAGAGAGACATCATTTCCTTATTAGAATATTTTCTTCTTCTTCCCAGGTGTTTTGTTACCACCCGAAGCCTGTCATTTCAAAACCTTAAGTTTAATTTTAGATAGATTCCACACGCACCCTTCATTTCTGTAGTTATCATTTACGGCTGTCGTTGAAAAATTTTAATAAGCCATTGATAAGGGGAGCAAAAACCTCACACCTATTTTAATGTGCTAACAAGGTTGCCTGGAAATATAAATACACACACACACACACACACACACACACACGGGTGTTATCTGGGTACTGGTTATAATTTCAAAACTCCTTCCAGCTCTTGCCTTGCTCTGCTCTTTTATATTTTATCCCTACTTATATTTTATCACTACTACATTTTATCACTATATTTTATTGCTACTATTCTATCTAATAATATTAATATTAATAATAATAATAATAATTTATTATTTATACCCCGCCCATCTGGCTGGGTTTCCCCAGCTACTCTGGGCAACTTCCAACAAAATATTAAAATACAATAATTCATCAAATATTAAAAGCTTCCCTAAACAGGGATGCCTTCAGATGTCTTCTAAAAGTCAGATAGTTGTTTATTTCCTTGACATCTAATGGGAGGACGTTCCACAGGGCGAGTGCCACTACCGAGAAAGCCCTCTGCCCAGTTCCCTGTAACCTCACTTCTCGCAGCGAGGAAACTGCCAGAAAACCCTTGGCGTTAGACCTCAGTGTCTGGGCTGAACAATGGGGGTGGAGACGCTCGTTCAGGTATACTGGGCTGAGACCATTTAGGGCTTTAAAGGTCAGCACCAACACTTTGAATTGTGTCCGGAAATGTACTGAGAGCCAATGTAGGTCTTTCAGGAGCAGTGTTATGTGGTCTCGGTGGCCACTCCCAGTCACCAGTCTAGCTGCTGCAGTAAACAAAGGTGGAAGGTGCTGGGGAAAATGGAGCCAAACCTATTGTTTCTCAGTAGCCCAGTCTTGGTGATACTTAAGTAGCCTAAAAACGATTGAACATACTCAGTACCCCCAAGCGTTATGGGGCGAGACAAATGGAAAATCAGGGGACTTGTGAATGCCCTGCTTCAGCTCCTTGATAGTATCCTAAGGAAAACATGCAGAGTCTTGTCGCTCGGAAGTGTTGCAGGTCCCAGCGTAGGGTGTGTGGCTAGTCACCTAAATGTTCCCATAAATTAGAGTATTATAGTATTAAAGCCTAGTGCCTCTTTCCCAAAGCCTAGGAAGCTTCTGCCCGGCTTAGGGAGGGAGGCATGATGTCAGGACGTTGTGATGTCACATGCACATTGTCACCCCCCCCCCCCGCATCACCCTCGCGAGCTGGCGCCTCTGGCCTTAGCTGCTCGCCTGTGAAACATTTCACTGCACACCACTGGTGGGAGTCCATTTGCTTGCCAATTGTAA
Source organism: Podarcis filfolensis (assembly GCF_964270895.1). Lineage (NCBI taxonomy): Eukaryota > Metazoa > Chordata > Lepidosauria > Squamata > Lacertidae > Podarcis > Podarcis filfolensis. The sequence continues at coordinate 32,085,645 of NC_139618.1, forward strand.
AGTTTCAGCATCAAATTGTACAGATGCCTGCCTCTTCAGCATTTTTATTATTATTACAGTGGTACCTTGGTTACCAAACGGTTTGGCTCCCAAACAAATTGGCTCCCGAACGCTGCAAACCCAGAAATAAGTGTTCTGGTTTTTGAACGTTTTTCGGAAGCCGAACATCCGATGCGACTTCTTTGGCTTCCAACTGAGTACAGGAAACTCCTGCAGCCAATTGGAAGCTGCACCTTGGTTTTCAAACATTTTCGGGAGTCGAACGGACTCCCGGAACAGATTAAGTTTGAGAACCAAAGTACCACTGTATTATTATTATCAGAGACTTTTCAATCATGTATTTAGCTTTAAAATAAAAAGCGTTCTAAGGTCCAGGTTGTTCTCCGTGCCTCATTTACTGATAATTTTGTCACTTCAACAGAGTGAGTCTGCATATCTGCAGCTAACGCATAAATGTTTTCCATTGAGCCAGATGTCCATGGCCTGCTCATTTGAAAGGTTGTGATGATGAAGATACCTGTTCTTTGAGAACAGTGATGGGGAGGGAGCCTGTTGCCTGCCAGTCTTGACTCCAGCTCCCATCAGCCCCAGCCAGCATGCCCAGTGGCCAGGAATGATGTGAGTTGGAGTCCCACATTTCAGTTTTTCAATGCTTGTAAGAACTGCTAAGGTAAGCATTTTCTTTAACCTTGGGCAATTTGATTTTCCTGTCCATTTTGAATGGGCTGTTGCTGTTTTACTCTGCGGGTTTAATTTTTCTGCATTAGTGTGCATTCTTGATTATAATGATTATGAAACTGTAGTCTAATATCCTGTAGTCTTCTAATATCCTATACTCCCACAAGATTAGAACTTCAGAATTTGGGGCATTATTTTATTTTATTTTAAGCCCCAAATAGCTATCCCCTTGTGCATGCTCTAAAGTCCAATATTTACTGGATGGAGGAACCTGAGGAAACTTAAGGGATGTGCTTACAGCCATGGATTCAGGAACAATTTGCCATTCATGTGGAAAGGAAAACCCCACATTCTCTGATAACAACGACATGGGAAGCAAGGTGCAGACAATCAGCTACAAAGTCAAACTTTGGATCAAAGAGCACTATAAATGGTATACACTATAAAAGGCCCACAGTTGTGAGGATAAAAGCAGGGGAATATGTGTGCTGCCCTGCATTTGTTGGAGGAAGGGTGGAATGAGAATATAATTATTATTGTACATGACTTCACACCTAACAAAAAGATGATGTTTCTCATGGTTTAACACAGAGGAAATATTTGCAGCATGTGGTGTTTTCCTACCTCATGTGGAAATAGGAATCTTTTGGTGCATTTAGCTAGCAGGACTGCTTAATAACAATTTCAGGAGCAGCTGTTTACCAAGTTATTTCAAAACCTCACATTTTCACCCAAATCCCCCTCTGAGAGTTAGCGATCTCCCGTGTAGACCGTGTGCGACAGACATGAAGAAACAAGCTGTCCGTCATCCCTTCTGAACCATGAAGCGGTTTGTCCCCTGATGTTAATTTAGTTAGATCACGGCCAAAGGGCGTAGCTTGTATCAATGCCAGGCCTTAATGAGCAGCTCATTTGAATCCATGCAAAGTACCAGGGAGCATGGAGACATGCTAATTAAAGTGACTGCTGTTCTTTAATTAAGCAGTAATTCCCCCCCAAAGAGGTGATTATCATGCAAATGGAGCCCACTTAAGTGATGTAAATGCTTTGGGCAATATATGAGCCTCTTTCTTTGCTAAGAAGTAAGGGGACATTAATCCAGTATGCATGTACTGGTATTAACCAAGCAGATAAAAGTTATTCATTTATTGAGCTATTGGGTTCTCGGGGCTTTGTTGCGGAACAATGGGGCCAGGCAACAGGGCTCTGCTTACAATAATATATTTATGAATAATCCTACTTCCATCCTAAAGGCCTATTCAAAGACTGCAGATGTATAGTTAAGGTCTGCCAGCAATATCTTACAAGTGTGTGTATATCTCTCTGTGTGTGCTGGGCATGTGAGAGAGGGAATACATCTGGGTAGTATTTCAAGAGCAGTAGGGTAACATGTGTCTATAGATGGTGTTGACATGTTGGTCCTGGAGGGCTGAAGGAGACAAAGGGCTCAGTCCATTGGGAATACCTTCGGTGTAAATTCTCTTGGAATGAATGGCTCTTGTGCAGGAGCACAGCTCCCCTACTTTTTCCACTGCTCCCATGCCTTTCAACCCTGTTGTTCTACAAAAGACCTTCCCCAGTTGCTCGCGCCCAAAGTAGGTAGCAAACTGATACTGTTTTGGAGGCGAGCCGCTAGTGCTAAATTTGTTCTTTAGTTTGCAACAAATCAATAGCAAAGATCCCACAACTCGGGGACAATTCTGAGGGGAGTTTTATTAGCATGCATGCTCTGCCAGGCGCTCTGTATTGGGGGAACATTGGATTTCCAAAAGTCAATCAATCAATTTATTGTGCATAGCCAAAGGCCTTTACAATGGATAGCAGAGGGCGAGGCAAGGCTTTCCTCTGAAATCGCACAACATACCCTATAAAAAGTTTACAGCATGAAATTTTAACATAAGAGAGCATTATGGAGTTTCTTACCTGCCAGAGCAAATTTGACTACCAGGTGTATAATCTGTAGGTATTTATCAGCCAGAAGCTCTATTATCATAACTCCTGGGAGGATCAGCCTGAGAGACAGTCGAGGAGGTAATTTTCTCTGGGCATTGAAGCTAAGGGGCAAAGCAGCAGGTAATACATCAGGGACAATTCACATTTCTGCTTCCTGGGTTTAGTTTGATCTGTGGACCAGCTACTTGTAACACTTACAACAGAGGGGAGGAAGAGAGGCAAAGTGGGAGGGAGGTTGCTGCAGCGCAAACACAGTGGTGAAGCCCATCTAGCACTCCTGCAAGCGTGTTTGCTCCACGCTGACCTTCCTGCTGCCTCCAACTCCCAGTAAGCAATAGCGACCCACCTGCTAGGGCGGCCAGTCCCTTCTGGGTTTAGGTTTATTAAATTTATTTATCTCTTCCTGCAACAAAAGTCCTAAAGCAATTTCCAACAAGAACAGAATACAATAATAAAAATACGTAAAGATATTAAAAATATACTCGGAGGAGAAACATCCAATCATTGGTACTGCCCAAAGTGCTCAAGGGGTGGTTGGGTGGTATTTTCCTAGCACCAAAGTAGCACCAGGGGATCTGCTACAGATTCTCAGACCCTCCAAGTGTCCCTATTTTCCAAAGACGTCCCTGAATTAGAGAAGCAGTCCCGGTTTCGGATTTGATCCCGTAATGTCCTACTTTTCCTTAGGATGTCCCTACTTTGATTGGAGAAATGTTGGGGGGTTTGGAGTTATCCGACCCCACCAGCCGTCAGAAGGCAATCCTGCATACGGAAGGTTTTTTATGTTTAATGCTTTATTATGTTTTAATACAGTTGTACCTCAGGTTAAGTACTTAATTTGTTCCGGAGGTCCGTTCTTAACCTGAAACTGTTCTTAACCTGAAGCACCACTTTAGCTAATGGGGCCTCCTGCTGCTGCTGTGCTGCCGCTGCACGATTTCTGTTCTCATCCTGAAGCAAAGTTCTTAACCTGAAGCACTATTTCTGGGTAAGGGAGTGCGTAACCTGAAGCATATGTAAACTGAAGCGTATGTAACCTGAGGTACCACTGTATATGTTGGAAGCTGCACAGAGTGGACCACCAGTAAGAGGTGCGGGATATAAAAAGTAAAATTAACATTATGGAATGGGACATCCTTATTTTCATCAGATACATGTTGGAGGGTATGGATTCTTATTTCTAAAGGTCCCAGGCCATTTGAAGAAAAGACTGCCTACATCCTGCACTTGGCAGCCTAGTACAGTGGAAGCTTGGGTTGCGAACGTGATCCGTGCGGGAAGCACGTTCGCAACCTGCTGCATCCGCAACCCGCAGCGTTGCGTCTGCGCATGTGCAGGTTGTGATTCGGTGTTCCTGCACATGCGCGAGCGCCGAAATCCAGAAGTAACCCATTCCAGTACTTCCGGGTTTGGCGTGGTGCGCAACCCGAAATCGCACAACCTGAAGCATCTGTAACCCGAGGTATGACTGTAGTATATTTTGGGCTGTAACTGTCTTGGATGGGGCTGCTGTGAAAATCAATATAACTTCTCATGATTATGCCAGGCATCAGTATCTGCTCATACTGATGTGAATTCCATGCTCAGCTTGCCATGTTAGTATTGTGAGAGAAGCAGTGCCAGATTTACGTATAAGCTAAACAAGCTATAGTTTAGGGTCCCACTCTCTTGGAGGCCCCCAAAAAATTAAAGGAAAAAAAATACTGGGTGTACATTTCCAAAATATAAGATAAAAACCAAATAAAATAAAACCTACATAACAGCAACAGTGTTTTGTGTTGTGCAAGCTCCTATGATGTACGTAATGGGCCCCGCCTGCTCCCTAAAATATCACTGGTTTGCTCATTTCGATATATAGGGTGCCTACATTCTGCACGTGCAAATGGCTTTAGATACCTGTTAGGTCCATAAATTACCCTATAGCATACATTCAACACAAAAAACAGCGAGAATTGTTGACAAAGGACCGCTGGACATATAAAGGGCCCCATTACCTTCAGTAGCTTAGGCCAGGGCCTCATTAAACCTAGACCTGGCCCTGGAGAGAGGAAGAGGGGGAAAGCTTGTCCAGATTAGAAGAAAGGTAAAAAAATCAAGTAGTTATGTCAATAAACCCTGGCTAATATTCCAAGACAGATGTGTGCCTATTTATTTTCATGGAATTATGGAATTGTAGAGACCCCAAGGGACATCTAGTCCAACCCTCTGCAGAGATATGCCATAGTGTGATGGCTTGATATTGCTCAATAGTCTTGATATTGCGCAATAGTGTAGTCAGCTTGCAATAATAAGGTCAACAGAGAATCTTGTGGCACCAACAAATTTATTATGACATAAGCTTTCATGGACTATACTCCACTTCACCAGATGCATGAAATGTTATCCTGAGTTACAGTTGCAGATGCATAATATGAGAGGCAGTGTGGTGTAGTGGTTAGAGTGTCAGTCCAGGACTTGGGAGACTAAGGTTCAAATCCCCATTTGGCCAGGAAGCTCACTGGGTGACCTTAAGCTAGTCACTGCCTCCCAGCCCAACCTAAAGGTAAAGGTGAAGGGACCCCTGACTGTTAAGTCCAGTCGCAGACGACTCTGGGGTTGCGGCGCTCATCTCACTTTATTGGCCACAGGAGCTGACGTACAGCTTCCGGGTCATGTGGCCAGCATGACTAAGCTGCTTTCTGGCGAACCAGAGCAGTGCACAGAAATGCCATTTACCTTCCTGCTGGAGCAGTACCTATTTATCTACTTGCACTTTGACATGCTTTCGAACTGCTAGGTGGGCAGGAGCAGGGACCGAGCAATGGGAGCTCACCCCGTCGTGGGGATTCGAACCGCCGACCTTCTGATTGGCAAGCCCTAGGCTCTGTGGTTTAACCCACAGCGCCACCCGTGTCCCTTCCAGCCCAACCTGTCAACCTGTTATTGTGAGGATAGATGAAGAGAAGGAGAACCAGGTATGGTATCTTGTGCTCCTTAGATAAAAATGTGGGAAATAAATAAATAAGTGTGTCTGCCTAGCAGCAGAGATTGTCACTAGTGAGGTCAGCAAGAAATAAGATGCAAGGCGTCTTGATATTGCTAAATACTGGAACAGCTTCTATATAACAGCACAAGACCTTTTCATAGAAATGAGCCGTGCCGTAGCATATGAAAGATACGTGCTTAGAAGCAGAGTATACAAAGGCTGTTTCAGGAGCAAGCAAATCTGGCTTTTATAGCTTGCAACTCATCAAAGTTAAAATGGGCCCTTACGCTGGTGATGGATTTTTGGAGCCTTAAAGACTACAGAACAAGCATCAGACTAGAGAGAATGAGAGCTTCAGTGCATCACTTGAAGCCTGGGGAGACTCCTGCATGTCTGAGTGGCAGTCTTTGAAATTCATTTATTTTTGTCTCTGGCAGCTTTGATCAGATTGTCAACATGGGGCCTGACAAGGACTTGTTGTGATGATGAGCGAGTGATAAAAGTATCTTCTCTCTAGAGGAGAGGCTGATCCAAGCTGCTCCTTTTCTCATTATGTAGGCCTGTAAACTGTGCAGGAGAGACACTAGATGTCGAGAGGATTCTGAATATGCCGCAGTTATTGTTCTGATCTATGCTGGAGCAGGGGAGTGCGGAAGGCTTCCCTGCATCCAGCATGTATTTGCATGGAATTAAAGATGGTCTTTTGATCCACTGTCTTCAAAAATAAAACCACATGGAATGACTTGATGCCAAGAATGATATTGAGGCTGCTATTTTGGGGTTAGCAGGGAAGAGGCTGCAGACTGACGGTGGCAATCCTAAATCTTGGGCGGGAAGATTTAGACCTTATCTAATACGCGGGTGGCGCTGTGGGTTAAACCACAGAGCCTAGGACTTGCCGATCAGAAGGTCGGCGATTCAAATCCCCACGATGGGGTGAGCTCCCGTTGCTCAGTCCCTGCTCCTGCCAACCTAGCAGTTCAAAAGCACGTCAAAGTGCAAGTAGATAAATAGGTACCGCTCCAGCGGGAAGGTAAACGGCGTTTCCGTGCGCTGCTCTGGTTCGCCAGAAGCGGCTTAGTCATGCTGGCCACATGACCCGGAAGCTGTACGCCAGCTCCCTCGGCCAATAAAGCAAGATGAGCGCCGCAACCCCAGAGTCGGTCACAACTGGACCTAATGGTCAGGGGTCCCTTTACCTTTACCTAATACTTTGCCAGGTTCTTACGGTGGCAGAAGATCGCTCTTATGTTTCTCCATCCGTTCCCTTTTGTTGCTGTGGTGGAACAATTTTCCTCCCAATGGAAACTACAGGGGGGGGGGAAGATGAGAAGAAACTGCACCAGCTCCACAAATGGTGGAGCTCATAATGTCCAACCGGTTGATCGCAATCTACTGGTCGATCGCGGGGTGTCCCAGGTCAATTATGTGGTTTATTTGCCACAGCATATACAGTGGTACCTCGGGTTACATACGCTTCAGGTTACAGACGCTTCAGGTTACAGACTCCGCTAACCCAGAAATAGTACCTCAGGTTAAGAACTTTGCTTCAGGATGAGAACAGAAATCGTGCTCTGGCGGCGCGGCAGCAGCGGGAGGCCCCATTAGCTAAAGTGGTGCTTCAGGTTAAGAACAGTTTCAGGTTCAGTACAGACCTCCGGAACGAATTAAGTACTTAACCCGAGGTACCACTGTATTTCAAACATTTTGACTGTGGGACACATATACCGTATTAGGGTTGCCATATTTCAAAAAGTGAAAATCCAGATGCAAAAGTTTATTTTACTATATGCCCAGGAAATTCTGCCCGGACCCAACTGACGAATTCCAGACATATGGCAGCCTTAGCTAAGTGACTTTAATGTAACACTACACTGGATACAACTAGGATTATATTTCAAACAATGAAAAAGTTGTTGAGATTTTTTTAGTTTTGCCCAAAGTTGTTGAATTTTTTTGGCAAAATCGCAAAAAAATGCCAGTTTTGAGCTATTTCTATGGAAAATCGGCACTGCCATATGTCCATATTTTCCCAAACATTTGACCTATTTCCACCCAGACACTGCTGCCAACTGCAGTATTCCGGATCTGTCGAGGAAATTCCAGGTGTATGGCAACCCTAATACAACCCACAATTGCTATGCTCTATACAGCCAGTGCTTCTCAGCCCTTGCTTAAACATTCCCATTGGAGAAGAGCTTTATTCTGCAATCCTTTAGGCATGTGCAACTGCTTTGAACATGGCAATGTACACCACACCAGTTCTTACTTTTCTTCTTGGGGGTGATTGCTGTATTGAGAGAGGAAAGGGAGTGATGTATTGCAGATCAGACTTGCTGGTGGCGACGGTGGCACTTACCCAATACATGAACTATGATGGTTGCTCCTGAAACATTCTGTATCAGGGAAGGATAGTCAATGGAAGCCCAATGGAAGCCCTCAGACCATATCTTGCCTACAAGGGCTTTTCCATCCCATGCTGTCAGGAGTCTGCGCTGGAATCACGGTTAACCTGATCTATCACACTGAACAGGTAGGAACACATCCAGTGCCCCAAAGAACCGCAATGTGGGCCGCTTGTAGGAGCTGCAGACCTCACCAAGCCTCCGCTTCCCAGTCTCTTTTCAACAGAAGCTCTTCTATTAACGGGTTCTTGATCCTGTTTATTTGGCCTTTAATCCACCAAGAATAATTGTCCTCATCGGGAAGTTAGCATTTATTAGAGGAGTCGTTTTCAAAACCCTTAAGCAAGTCACAGTGATGAAATGTGTCTGTTTTTATGGGGCTTTAAAATGCAGCTTAATCATTGTAAACAAAGAAGAGAATTGCGGACAGTGGAAATCTGGAGTAATCCCAAATGGTGAGAGAAGCAATGTGCTATCTAAAGAAGAAAACAAAAACAGAGGCCTGAAGCCCATAGCTCTGTTTATTTTATTCTTGGCCGGTGGAATCCTTTCACAGTGCAAAAGCCCCAACAAAAACTTAAAACAGCAGTAGCTATTTATATAGACAAGCACAGAGTAAACACTCTCTGATGGAGTAGTCCACCATTCACAACACAGCAGCCATTTTTTTTTTCGGGAATCCTGACACTTCCTGTTTCCATAGAAACGTGGCTCGCCCTGTTTCGCCCTTATCATTTCCCTAATGACTAGACCGCCAAGAATTCTGGTGCATGGAACTTTCCTAAATAATACATGGCATTTCAGCTGATTTTTTTTTTTTAAAAAAAGATATTTATTGAAGTTTTACAAAAACATAAATTTAAAAAGGTCATATAAAAAGAAAGAAATACAAAAAAAACATAGAAAAATACATGAAAAAGAAAAAAGAAGAGTAAAAGCAAGTCCATTTTTTGTAACCCTAACTCATTATCTTATTTCCTTGGCCTCCTCACACCTCCCCTTTTTGTATTCCCATTTAAGTAATCAAATCAGCAAATCCTTACCCTCTTTCGTTTATCTTAACTCTGTATCTTAACATATTATAACTCTATATTTTCATCCATTATCAATTCAATTTTGCATACTCTTGTTAACTTTGTTGCTAATGCCACTTATTTTCAATCCAACCTCATTTTAACATTCCTTAATTTTACAGTGTTTCTGCAGATAGTCTTTAAATTTCTTCCAGTCTTCTTCCACCAACTCTTCTCCCAGGTCTCGGATTCTGCCAGTCATTTCCGCCAATTCCATATAGTCCATCACCTTCATCTGCCACTCTTCCAGGGTGGGTAAATCTTGTGTCTTCCAATACTTTGCAATCAGTATTCTTGCTGCTGTTGTTGCGTACATAAAAAAGTTCTGTCCTTCTTTGGCATCAATTGGCTGACTATGCCCAGGAGAAAGGCCTCTGGTTTCTTCAGGAAGGTATATTTAAATACCTTTTTCATTTCATTATAGATCATCTCCCAGAAAGCCTTAATCTTTGGGCACGTCCACCAAAGGTGAAAGAATGTACCTTCATTCTCTTTACATTTCCAACATTTATTATCGGGCAAATGATATATTTTTGCAAGCTTGACTGGTGTCATGTACCACCTATATATCATTTTCATAATATTCTCTCTTAAGGCATTACATGCCGTAAATTTCATACCGGTGGTCCACAACTGTTCCCAGTCAGCAAACATAATGTTGTGACCAATATCTTGTGCCCATTTGATCATAGCAGATTTAACCGTTTCGTCCTGCGTATTCCATTTTAGCAGCAAATTATACATTCTTGAAAGTATCTTAGTTTTGGGATCTAACAATTCTGTTTCCAATTTTGATTTTTCCACCTGGAAGCCAATTTTTTTATCCAAATTATAGGCCTCTCTTATTTGATAGTAATGAAGCCAATCTCGCACTTTATCTTTTAATTTCTCAAAACTCTGCAATTTCAATTTATCTCCTTCTTGTTCCAGTATTTCCCAATATTTCGGCCATTTGGCCTCCATATTGAGCTTTTTCTGAGCCTTCGCTTCCATTGGTGACAACCACCTTGGGGTTTTATTTTCCAGTAACATGGCATTTCAGCTGATAAGCAGTCAGAGGTGCCTCACAACACATCTCACGTGTTACGCAAACGGGGGGGGGGGGGGGAGAGAGAGAGAGAGAGAGAGAGCATCTAAAAAAAAAAAAAACCCCAACCACCTCCTAGAAATCTTGACAAGAGTAGATGTTGTTTGCTTTGGAAGCAGAGACTCTGCGGCTGTTCGGATACACACAGCAAGCTCCACAATTTGGTGGCGTGTATAATATTGCACAGGCTTTTCTGAGTGACACATACACAGCTTTTACAGGCTTTAAGTAAAAACACCTCCTGGACTCATCAATCTCTCTCCTCTGTCCTTTTAACTTTGTTGTCAGCAACTACTAGTTGGAAGAGATGGGATGAGTTAACATCTCTGTTTACCCCCTTTCCCTTACTTACTCCCTCCCCACCCGCCACCCCGTCTTTTTACAACAAGGGGCCAGTAATATAACCTTTTAGGGCTTTGAGGAGCACCATTATCCTCTTCTGACTGATGCATCCTGCAATTGTATTCCTGCCTTGGATAGCTTTTGTTTTGCTTCGTAGTGCAGGAGGCAAGTGGCTGAGCCCGGAGTTAATGAGGGTAATTGCTGCTGCAAGAAGACTGCTGTAAATATTATGCTTTGGGATTCTAGACTGCTAGGTTAAACATCATCCTTGCTCTGCAGTCATCCTTGGAATGCAGCCTTCCAGCGACAGAAATAAAGCTGGATCTGTTAAGGGAGAGCCTTTCTGGATCTGCCTTTTCATGTAAAAGGGATGGGGTGGGGAAGGGCAGGGGAAAGGTTCCACAAGCAAAAATATTTGTGCTAACTGAACAAGTTGCATGGCACTACGCTGGCCAAAGGCGTTGCCGAAAGGAGGCCTACATCCCACCGTAGGGCTTTAGGGACCCCATTCGGGATTTATATAGGGTTTATTCCTTAGCTTTTTCTTCTCCCGATTACAAAATCTTCTAAGATTATACAGTAATCTTATAATTATACAATAATAATAAAAAAGGGGTCTGCAACTATCAGTGCAGATCCCTATGCGTGAATCTATTTTTTGTGCATGGACTTGGGCAAACGATTTGCAGTGCTCCAATATCTTCCTTCAGAGTGCCTTTAGTCTAAGGTTACCAGACGTCCCCGTTTCCCAGGGACAGCCCCCGGATTTACAAATCAGCCCCCTAACAAAATCTCATCATTCCTACTGAAGTTGAAAAGTGTCCCCAAATTCACTGAAAAAATCTGGTAACCTTATTTTAGCCGTGTATTCTTTGAAGTTTAATTGCATATAACAGAGCTTGCGCAACATTCCCTTGAAAAAGAAACACCTTGTGTTTTCAGTGTGTGTTCCTAAATGCTTAAGCTTTGGAGCATACGGAAAAATTCCTCCTCTGAGTTCTTCCGACGCATCTTCTCCAGGGTGGCCCTAGGAGCCAATCCTCAGTGGGCGACTCACCTACTTTCGTTCTGATTGGCTCTGATCAGCACAAAGGGTGTGAAGGCTTTTCTCAGTGGCTGAAAAGCTCATTTTTCGTGATGATGGGGCAGCTCCAGAATGGGGGAGACAGGAACCCTATCTTCAACCTGCCATAGTCCCGGACCACTACACCACTGCATGGATATGTGTTATGTACTGAGTTGAATAGGATCCAAAAGGCAGCAGTCTGATTGGTCCTAGAACAATAGGATTCAGAATGCAGCCGTCTGATTGATCCTAGAACAATAGGGTCCAGAATGCAGTAATCTGATTGGTCCTAGAACAATGCAGCAGTATGATTCGTCCGCAGGAGCCACCCAATCCAGCTCCAGATGGAAGTGAATCCGCAACCTGATTGGCTTACAGGAGAATCCCAGAATAAGCCAATCATGTGCGGCCCATTGTGTAAATAATGTATATAAAGCAGATATTTTTGGGGAACTTGCATTCCTCACTACTATGAGCTGCATAAAGAGCATGAAATCCACATTGAGTATATTTCAATATATTTTTACAGTAGTCATTTCTCTACATAGCTGACCTTTTTCTCAAATATGCAAGGCAACTTACAGAGGTTGTCTGAGCATTTTTCCATCCAAGCTGACCAAGGCCAGGCCTGCTTGGGCTCATCAAAGTGGATTGTATCATATGGGAGTTGGAGTAGATGCTCCTCAGGGTCCCTTCTATGATTCTGTGTGCCTTCTGACTAAGCCTTGGGCTGCTGGGGTATTTATGTGATGCTGAGGCTTCATGGGAAAGAAGTTTAATGGCCAAAAGGAGCTCCTATGCCACCCAGCATGGTCATGTGATCACTAGTGCCATGCCACTAGTTTATTCACTCCCAGAAAAGTTACCAGCACCTGTGGAAAAAATGAGTAATCTGTGATGAGTAATCAGAGGCGTTTGCTTGATGTTTGAGGGTCCTCCTCAGCATGAATGGTGGCAGTTTCTGTAACATAGGCAAAGAACCTCATAGGCTCATAGAATTGCAGAGTTGGGGGGGGGACCTTGAGGACCATCTAGTGCAGGGATGTCCAACCAGTCAACCATGATCGACAGGTAGATCCCCAGATGTTCACAGTCATGCATGGTTGATCGTGTGATCCCTGTTGATCGCTGGATGAAAAAAGCATTGCGAGGAAAGTCTCTGGCTCCTGCCGTCCTCGCTCTATCCCTCCGTTGCATCTAATGGGCGTCCGTTTGTCGTTTGTTAGCCTCACCTAAAAAAAGCTCAACAACTCTGGCGTCTCCCTCGATTGACAATAGGTAGATAACTGCCATTTATTTTCTACTGGGAGTAGATAGCAGTCTCTTGGGAGTTGGACGGGCCTGATCTAGTGCAACCCCCTGCGATGCAGGAATATGCAACTGTCTCATATGGGGATCGAACCCGCAACCTTGGTGTTATCAGCACCAGGCTCTAACCAACTGAGCTAACAACAGATGCTTCTGTGGTGCACTGCTGCTGTTGTATTTTGTGCAAGGAATGTGGATACACAACCCTCCGATGGCTTGCGATAATCAAGAAATCCCAGCTTATGTGAACATGTGAACATAGCCAATCAAGGTTGGAGGAAGGGGGGCGGTGGGGGCGGTCCGTCCTGGGTGTCACCACTGAGGGGGATGACAAAATGCCAGGTGGCACTCACCGTGGGGCCTGCAGCGCGCCCGAGCCACGGGTCTCTTCTGTGAGTGACGTGGTGGCCCAAACAGTCCGCCTGCTGCCTCCCCCTCAGCTATAGGGCGGCTGAGTGGGAAGAAGGCAGGCAGATTCCTCGGAGGTTCTGCAGAGCGTCCTGCCCCAGCTCGCCCCACAGGCGGCTGGCTGCGCCCCTGGGTGCAGGGCATGTGTGCCGCCCCAGGCGCCCGATCGACTTGCTCCGCCACTGTAGCCAATGGCTTGGTCTTCTACCTTGCTGCGCTGAAGCAGCCCAGTTTTGGTTGCACTCAGACCTGAACACTTCTTTTAAGGATCCTTAAATCTTTCCCAATAGAAAAATTCATTTCTTTAAAGAAAAAAATAGTAAGAAGACACCATTTTGCCATAGCTCCCCCTTTTCTTTCTCTTAAGGCTATTATAAGCTTATATGAAACGCAAACAACATGATAATTATTTATGCCCCCCCCATAGCTGGCATGGAGTGCAATCCTGTTGTTCTATAGATGATTGTTAAACTATTTGCTTTTATTTTTTAAAAAAATCTATTGCACAGATTTCTTCTCACATTTCCATCTTCCTTTTAAAACGTCTCTGTAATGCCGTGCCAAAATGGAAAAAAGGCGCAAGTGGTGCAAGCTGAAACATTAAGATGTTTAAAAAGTGTGTGTGTGTGTGTGTGTGTGTGTGTGTGTGACAGAGTGAGTGCACACTGAATTTAATATTGAATGTGGAAAGAGAAAAAGCAGATTGCAGTCTTTCTTGAAGTCTTGGACAGCAAACAATATTGTATTCAGTTGCTGCAGAATAAATGCTTTGTGTTACGGCATGCTCAAGATATGATCTCAAAAAGTCTTGCCAACTTTGCACTCTTTGTGCCAATTCGCGGGCCGTTTCTGGAAGGGGGAGCAGACCAAAAAACAACATTGCCAGGACTTGTTAGCAAAACATTTTCATCATTCAAAGGACTGCCATGCTTGAAAGTGCGAAAGATACCAAGCATGCCCAGTGACTCATAATATACATACTTTTTACCTTGCTTAATTTTTTCAAAAAATTGTCCTGCAAATTGATTTAAAAAACTGTCTCAATGTTCCACCAGGTGGGGAGGGGGCGTTGTATTGTGTGTGTGTTTTAAAATAATCCTACATGAGTTCTTGTGTTAGCGGTTAGGAAACTTTCACTTGGTTGGGTTTGAAAATGAAAACAAGGTCAAAGTACTTTCGATTTACCAAAACCTACAGGAGGAAACCAGATTTTTGGTAGTTAACCAAGGCAAGTTATTTTGGTGCTTCTCTGAGATTATCATAGAGCGACTGTGATTCTTATCAGTATTTTCCACAATAATTATGACGCTCGTTGCGACTCTTTGCACATACATACCTTCCAACATTTCTCTGATGAAAATAGGGATGACGTAAGGAAAAGCGGGACATTCCGGCTAAATCAGAAACTACTGTGGCTTCTGTAAATCCGGGACTGTCCCTGGAAAATAGGGACACTTGGAGGGTCTGCAAGAGAGCCTATTGGCTCCACTCCTTACATGTGTTTGGCATCAAACTTTATGTGTATGTAGGTTCTGTATACAGGAAAGTACCTTATACTGACTTAGGCCATTGATCTATTTGGGCCAGAATTATTTCCGCACCATGGGTGGCTGACCTGGGACCTTCCAGATTTGCTGGACTACAACTCTCATCATTCCTGACTGTTGGCCATGCTAAGCAAGGAATGATGAGAGTAGAGTCAACAATATTTAGAGGACTCCCACTGATCAACTCTGGCTGATAGAGGGTTGTGCCAATTCACATCATGGGTTAGTTTACTATTATCTATAGTTATTGATGGTGGCTTTCCAAAGTTTCAGACAGGAGTCTTTTCCAGCTATACCTGAAGATACCTGAGATTGAACCTGGAACCTTTTGTCTGCAAAGCATGTTTTCTGCCACTGAGCACCATTTATCCATCACCTGCTACCTGATTCTTTTAACTGACGATACCAAGGATTCAGCCTAGGACTTATTGCCTGCAAAGCATGTATCTTACTATTCAGCAGCATCAGTGATCAGAGAGCTCGTTGAATAGGCAGAATCCCAATTATGTTTGCAGAGTCCGTGCTTACGCTCTCTGGGTGTGCAAGTAGGTCAGGGATCACAAACTTTTTTGGACTTGTGGGCCCATTTTGAATTTTGAGAGGGTGCTGAGGTGCCAGTCACAAAACGGCTATTATGGAGAGGGTGGGCACCACACAAAATGGTTTATCTGGAGTAGCGTGGCATAACACAAAATGAGAGGGACAACCACCCCCAGGAAAAAGATGCATGGTAGTCACTCTCATTTCACAGATACAGTTTTGAAAGTACCTGCATTTTTTGCCCCATAACTTTCTAGGAAGGCTAGAAGCTTTTTTCTTTTTTCTTTTTAATTGAAAACTCAGAGTCTGGGCCACTTGTCCAGAGATACCTCTGAAGCCTTCATAGGTGTCACAGTCCCCCCCCCCCCCCCGGGCACAGAATTGGTGACTCCTGATATAGGCCCTTTCACAGGTTATGCTGAACTCAGGTATAGGGCAAGGCTAGCAAGCAAGCACAGTCCCACTGCCCCATCTACATGGAGTCACCACAAAGTGTGGTGTGGTCTGAGTGGTGGGAATGCACAGGAAGTGGGGTCCATTAATGGATCCAGCTGAAATAATTTCATGGCCTTGGCAGGTGGTGAACAGTAGAGTGGTTTCCCAAAGCTCTGTGGTCAGAGATTGGAGATACCATTTATCACAGGTAAGTTTTACTCCGCGTAGACTCATTAAAATGAATGGGCCTAACCTGGCCATATGAATTGTGTTGGGTCTACTCTGAGCAAAACATAGATCCCACCCCAAGCTGTTTGTTCCAATCCAACAATGGAGATCCAGCATGAAGAAGACCT
The DNA here is from genome assembly GCF_964270895.1 of Podarcis filfolensis. Classification (NCBI taxonomy): domain Eukaryota; kingdom Metazoa; phylum Chordata; class Lepidosauria; order Squamata; family Lacertidae; genus Podarcis; species Podarcis filfolensis. Next base: position 32,101,808 of record NC_139618.1, read on the forward strand.
TCAGCGTGCATTGCAGATCTAGAGGAGAACCTCGGTGTGAGTGCCATCTGCATCATGATGCTTATCCATATACAGTTCCCACAGGTGGGTGAGTCTATTGATGGAAACAGAGAATATAAGCCCACCAGGGAAGGTCCAGAACAGCAGTGGGGAACCTGTGGTCCTTCAAACGCAGTTGGTCTACAACTCCTGTTGTCCTTGGCCATTGGCCATAGTGTTTGGGGCTGATGGAGGTCCAACGACATGTGGAGAGCCACAGGGGTACATGATTTGAGTTGGGTCAATTTCCCTCTTGGTGTGGTCATATCAGTACCCTACATCTGGCAGAAACCCATTCTGAGAATGTGTTGATTAGTAAGTAATTAGATTTTAAAACATACCCACACACCCCTACAGTGAGCAGGAGGCTGTGTGCGGCTGGCAGCATAGCTAGTGTTTGAGAACAGCTCATTCCAAGGGGATTGTTTTAAATAGCAGGTCGTTAATCAAAAATCTCGTTTCATTAGAAACGAATATGGCATGTTAGTTTTTAATCTAATCGCCTATAAATTTCAGTTTGAGAATAATAATAATACATCTTCTTAAGTGGTGTGGCTGAGTCATTGGTGTCTGAGTAATGGAGTTTTGGATGGTGGGAAGAAAGCCCTCTTAGATCATATCTTTCAACAAGATTTTCTAGTATCCTCCCAGTCTTATTTCAAAATGTTTGTTTAAAGCGTGTTCGGAGCCCATTGTCATAGTATAGACAACATCTTTCCATGGGGCCACATGAAGTCTTTTTTGTCAAGAGCCACAGACAGCACTCTCCTTAAGCTATCTACAGCCTACCTTTAGCAATTTTGGTGTCCACCTCCTCTGCTCCTGTAGTTTCTCCTGGGACAAGGAATTATTGAATAATGGACCTTTTAAAAATTACAGCAAGAGTCACCGCATTAAGAGTCTGGCTACAGTACAAGGAATCTATTCAACTGATGCTTAAACTCATGGCCAAAAGCAGCTGCTCTGCCATGGCGTAAAAGGAACTTGCCATTAGCTGTCATCGAAAACAGCATGTCTCTATCCCAGCTGCTAGCAACATCAGCTTGCCTGTCTCTGTGCACAGGTGCAGAAGAAACTAGGCCTTTCTGAGTTCCCAGGACTCGGCCTGGAGAACGTCAACCCATCTCCAACATGTGGTTTGAGGGATTTCTATAGATTCTCAGCACAGGTTTCCCCCCACTAGTGATTCTTAAACTGTGTGTGGCAAAGGGGGCTGAGTGTGCTTTGATGAATGAAGTTACCATGCTTAATTTGAGATTTACGCAGGTTATCAATATATGTTGACTTTGTGATTCAACATTTACTAGTATTTAAACATGCCCATTGGAATGGGTAGTGTTTATTCGAAGAACTGCCAAGTCCCTTAAGATTCTGCCCAGTTATCAAGACCATCATTAGCTAGAGGATCAACTTGCAGGTGGCTGTCTTTTTTCCTCATATACAGGTTATATCAGGCTTCCTCAACCTCGACCCTCCAGATGTTTTTGGCCTACAACTCCCATGATCCCTAGCTAGCAGGACCAGTGTCAGGGAAGCCTGGGTTATATAATAAATACACTGGGCTACACTGTTATTTATTTTATAGGATAATTTTGGTTCTTCTGCTTCCCAGAAAAAGCCCAGAGAAAAACAAACAGAGCTAATTGAGGCTACCCAAGTACGATACAGTGTGTGGTGTGTGCGTTTGCAAGGTGCAATGTTTGGCATAGCAGTTTTGCCCGATATAATACCTTCTTATTGAAGAAATAGAAATCTCCTAACAAGTTTTGCTGCAGCCTGGAAAACCATTCACAAACTTGTAAATCCCATTAACTTCAGTGACATAGCGGTTACAAGTGGTTTTCGGGCTCTGCCCTTGTTATTTTCAGTCATTTGGATTTATTGAAGGAGGGGAACTGGGGTGTCAAAGGCAAGTCACTCCACCTAAATAAAAACAAAGCCCCGAAGCAGAGGATCTTTTGTGATGAAGGATCACAGACAGAAGCTCTGTTGGTTCAGCTTCCTGGCTTCTGGCAACAGGTCAGGCAGAGTTAAGTGATTTAACTTTTTAGAAAGGAGTTAAGTCCTCTTTCAGGGCTTTTTTCTTGTTTTTGTTTTTTCTTAGGATTAGAGAAAATGTGGGTGTTTCCCCCCACCACTCCACCCTCCTCCAGGCTTAATTCTGAAAGAATGCAGAAGGATGCATTCAAGGGTGCTGTCCCGAGGCACCCAACTTTAATCACAAGGTAAACCTTTTGTGGAGGTAGCCTAGTAGAAAAGACAGCCATTCTAGGGTGCTAATTAGCTCCAAGTTAAGCTTCTGACAAATCCAGCTGAAATAAATGTGGGATGGGAAACACATCCAGGAATGCAGGTAGAAGAATGTGAACGGAGGTGAATGAATAGCCTCCGCTGATTATACATCCCCTCCGCAGCACTCCGACAGACAGGTAGCGGGGGAGAAAGGACGTTTAATCTGAGACCATAGAAAATTGCATTGTGGCCTGCCTTTAAGGATCTCTGCCTGGGTTTTAGCTGCTGTCGTCAGCAGGACTGTCCTTTCCTTAGGGAACTGGAGGAGAGGCAGAGAGAGCACCATGCTGGGGTATAGAGTACATCCTGGCAGGGGACTGGATTTGATTCACTCCCTTAGCATCGTTATTCTCTACAGAGCAAAGAAATTTTAAAAAGGGGTATCTAAGTGAAGCAGGCAAGTGGAGTATCTAAGTGAAGCAAGCCACATTTAACAGAGGCGATATAGAGAAAACATGCTAGCCATGTATTCTGTTCCTTGCAAATAAGTCACTTTTTGATTTGTCTTATTTTGTCATTGTTTTGTTTGCAGAGATTTGCTCGATGAATATACATTTGCTTTTCAGCTTTTCAGCAGACTCAGCAAAACATTAACTAATTTTGTCTGATGAGTAAAAACATTTCAGTATCCTCAAGGGCAGTTCCACTACACACACACACACTTCATTTTAGTCATGCTTCAAGTTCATTTGAAAACTGATGTAATGTGAAATAAGCTCTTAAAACTGCCAGAAACAGCACCCAGTTGTTTAAAAACACAGTCTCAAAAAGAGCCCAAAGTTATTTCAGTAGAGCATAGTGGACAGAGCATTTAGACTGGAGAGACACATGTTCAAATCTCTGCCCAGCCATGGAGCTCCCTGGGTAGCCTTGGGCCAGTTTGTTGTTGTTTAGTCGTGTCCGGCTCTTCATGACCCCATGGACCAGAGCACGCCAGACACTCCTGTCTTCCACTGCCTCCCGCAGTTTGGTCAAACTCATGCTGGTAGCTTCGAGAACACTGTCCAACCATCTCGTCCTCTGTCGTCCCCTTCTCCTTGTGCCCTCCATCTTTCCCAACATCAGGGTCTTTTCCAGGGAGTCTTCTCTTCTTATGAGGTGGCCAAAGTATTGGAGCCTCACCTTCACGATCTGTCCTTCCAGTGAGCACTCAGGGCTGATTTCCTGAAGAATGGAGAGGTTTGATCTTCTTGCAGTCCATGGGACTCTCAAGAGTCTCCTCCAGTCCATAATTCAAAAACATCAATTCTTCGGCGATCAGCCTTCTTTATGGTCCAGCTCTCACTTCCATACATCAGTACTGGGAAAACCATAGCTTTAACTATACAGACCTTTGTGTGCTTTATTTATTTACAGGGAGTCTGTTTTTATTCATTTGGTGGTGGTGGGCGTATTCAAAAGTGGTATCCCACACCAGGCATTGTGGAATCATAGAGTTGTAAAGTTGGAAGGGATCCCGAGGGTCATCTAGTCCAACCCCCTGCAATGCACCATGACAAATGGCCATCCAGCCTCTGCTTAAAAACCTCCGATGGAAGAGTCCACCACGTCCCAAAGAAATCCATTCTTGTCGAACCGCTCTTCCTGTCAAAAAGTTGTTCCTGGTGTTTAATCTCCTTTCTTGAAACTTGAAGCCATTGGTTCAAGTCCTACCTTCCAGAGCATGAGAAAACAAGCTTGCTCCATCTTCCAAGTCACAGCCCTTGAGATAGCTATCATATCTCATTTCAGTCTCCTCTTTTCCAGGCTAAACATACCAAACTCCATCAACCATTCAGTTTCAGACCCTTGATCATCTTGGTTGCCCTCTGCACATCTTCCAGCTTGTCAATGTCTTTCTTAAATTGTGGTACCCAGAACTGGACACAGCATTCCAGGTGTGGTCTGACCAAGGCAGAATAGAGTGGCACTATTGCTTCCCCTGATCTGTGTAAGAATTTAGGCTGCAGTCCTAACCCCCTTACCTAGGAGCAAGCCTCACTGACTTCAGCAGGACTTATTTCTCAGTTGGTTGAATTTACTTATATGCCACTCTTGCATAATGGGCTGCACCCAAAGTGGCCTACAGCAAACATCCAAAAATCAAAATACAAATATACAAAATATAAAGCATGTCAGTAAATTTCAAAAATGACAATTTAACAAACACAGAATAAATTCAGTATTACCAAAATACACACACCACAATATAGGTTTAAGTACATAAATACAAAGCAAAACAAGAGTTAACTGACAGTAAAGTTTCTGGTTCTAGTTTTCCTGTGCTCCAAGCAGCTTGGCTTACAGCTCAGAGGGGAGGGGTCCTCTCACCAGGCTAGATGACACATACAGCTGGCTCCCAAATCCTTACTCCAGAGGAGGCTGGCAGCAGCAAAAAGCAGAAGCTGGGCAGGGCAATGATGGTCAGTCCCTTCCCTAGCATCCTAGTGCGTATCTTATTGGTTAGGAGTTCACTGTTGGTATAAAGTTTATCCACGAATTCTTATGGAAGCAACAACCTTTTATTTTCACTCCTTGAAAGAAATGTTTTCGCTAATAGTGTTACAGTTTATAAGCACTTACCTGGATGAGAGCCAGCTATTTCCTGAGATCCACTTTTCCCCAAGACTCCATTATATTTATTTTAAAACTTGGTGGAGGTGAGTTTTTGAAAATGCTTTGCTTAATTTAAACCCTTTGTTTTCGCTTCACTATTAATGTCAATATATATGGCCTGTAACAAAGAATCTTGTTTTGTCTAGCGACGTTGATCCTTCCAAAAATGCTTATTTTTAGAACGCCTAAAAGTCAGCCAAACATGCAGCAGCCACAATCTGTCTTCTTTTAGACAGGAAAAATACAAGCTTCTATTGGGTTTTTGTTTGTTTGTTTGTTTCGTTGTCAACTCCACAATGTTCAAGTGGATTCTAACCACAGCCAGATGACGTATAATGTCACTAGGATGGTTGTGTGCCCTAATTTACAATGGGCAGTCCTCTGTTGGGCTGACACTCCTCTATTGGAAGAGTCCAAGTCTCGTTTAAAGAGAAAGAACCCCAAGAATGGTGAGCAGGTGCCATGAAGTTTGAGATCAACAGTGAACACCTGCACAGAAGAAAAAGCAGACACCTGGCCATAGTTGTTCCCACTACTGTGAGATGTATTTTAGTTAAATGATAGCAATTCTTCCTAATTTTACATCATTACATATAAATTGGGGATGCGGGTGGCGCTGTGGGTTAAACCACAGAGCTTAGGACTTGCTGATCAGAAGGTCGGCGGTTCGAATCCCCGCGACGGGGTGAGCTCCCGTTGCTCGGTCCCTGCTCCTGCCAACCTAGCAGTTTGAAAGCACGTCAAATTGCAAGTAGATAAATAGGTACCGCGCCGGCGGGAAGGTAAACGGTGTTTCCGTGCGCTGCTCTGGTTTGCCAGAAGCGGCTTAGTCATGCTGGCCACATGACCCGGAAGCTGTACGCTGGCTCCCTCGGCCAATAAAGCGAGATGAGCGCCGCAACCCCAGAGTCGGTCACGACTGGACCTAATGGTCAGGGGTCCCTTTACCTTTACTTTTTACATATAAATTAGATACGGAAGTTCTTTGCAAATCTGTGTCCTCTTTTGAGGTGATACATTTCCACTCTTTTTGGGTGCTATATAAATGAGCACCCCAGCTGGAGCTAGCTGAATTGCCCATGGTGTATTGTCATTGAAGATTTAGAAATATTTTATGACTGTTCTTCCCCATGTCTCTATATGTTAAAGGAGAGAGATAGTTGGAGAGGCTAAACAAACTTATTAGGGAACAAGCCCCATTGGACACAATGGTCTTAATTCCAAATAAACATGTATCGGAGACAGAAGGCATGTTCAGGACTGTATGTTTGCATGAGTGACCAAAGGTAAACTTGATCAAAACAAGAGTTATTGCAGGAGCTACTCAAATGCTACAGCTATTAGAAAGTAAGATCATCACTCCTGGGATGGTAATACGTACAGGATAGGGGTGCATGCATTCTTGAGCAAAGATAAGATACTGTGTTGAATTTCATGAATGCACATTTCAATTTTTTCCTTTCATTATGAATGGGTAAGTGTGGCAAAGAAAGGAATCACAATAGCAAATGAGAGCAGGACTGTACTCTGTGTATCAAGTGTAGAATTTTATTTATGGCATCAGAATTACCCTGGCTTTGTGCCAGTGCAAAAAAATCAAGCCCGTGGCACTCCTTTCAAGGTTTTCAGCTTCCCCAAGGAGAGTAGTTCTAGTTAGCAAATGAGTAGCTTTATTTATTTATGACACATGGCCATTTTTAATTTCAGAATTTGTTATGCATATCATCACTGTGGCCTCTGGGGACATCAGGCATAAAAATGAACCTCTGATATATAGCATTCCGTGCTGCTGCTGGTAAATATATTAACTCAGCCTTGCAGAAGACTTTCAGAGAATTTACTAGCTCACCTGTCTACAGCTACAGGCCATCAAGCAGACCCAGCAGCAAGTTGCCCTTTATTTATTTTTGTTTAATTGCTACCTTTATATCTCTCCTTTCTTCCATGATGCATAATTCCCAGACAGACTCTTCAGGGGCAGGAGCAGAGGGCTCTGAGTGACTGACCCAAGGATATTCAGTGAGCTTCATGGCTGAGTGGGAGGATTTGAACCCTAGTCCCCCAGGCCCTAGTCTGGCACTCTAACCACTGCAGCACACTGCCTCTAACATATGTGAGCCCTGTGGTGCTCTGGTCACTTTAAACTGCTATCATATGCCTCTATGCAGTGCTTTTTTCCTTAAAAAATGTTTAGGGATACTCTCACTTTGACTCAAGAAAATCACAATTTTATAGTCCAAATCAGGGAAAATACAGTAAATGGACAAAAGTGCAAAAAATGTTTAGGGGTATGCATCTCTCTGCGTCCCCCCAGAAAAAAAATCACTGCCTCTATGAATAAATAACGCACGTAATTTTTTTTAAAAATCGTTTTTATCCCACACCTGCTTACCTAGGAGCATGTCCCACTAAACTAAATGGGGCTTATTTCTGACACTAGGATCGCAGCGTTCATCTCAATAATGTTCGCAGCGATAAAACCCACAGCAAACCATACACAAACTTCACACGTTGCTGGATCTCATTGAGAAAACTGGAGGTCAAACAGAGTTACACATGCGCGCAGCTCCGCCTCCTTTTCTGGACGGCAACGCCCATGTTCGTACGGGGGGTGGGGTGGGGAGAAACACCTTCGCTGTTCCTTCCTAGGACTTCCAAGCGGCGGCGCCCCGCTTCAAAGCCAGCCGTTTCCTCCGCAAAGTCGCCGCCGTCACATCTCCGCTTAAGCAACGGACGCGGCTCGGCCAGGATTGAGACTTCGCTCTTTTACGCACGCACCCCCCCCACCTTCCATTTGTTTACGCCATTGGTACATTCCAAGAGTGTTGCGGTGGCGGGAGGAGGGAGGAGCGCGGGAAGGCAAAGGAAACCGCCGTTTGGCTGAGCGAGCGCGGTGGGCGGCGCTTGAGGCGCGAGCCCAGCCGTTTTGACTCGTGAGGAGAAGGAGGAGGAGGAGGAGGAAGGCGGAGCCTCGAGAGCGCGCCTCCCCCTCCCTCTCCGTCTGTGAGAGGCTGCGCTCGGGCGCGAGCGGGCCATGGGGCGGGGCTTAACGCACCCACCCACCTACCCTCGCGAGCGGAGCCGAGCGCGCGCCTGTGGCTTGCTGGCTCGCGCGGGCTGGCGGGCGGGCACGCGCGCGTTCCCTCCCTCAGTTCAGTCAATCAGTCCGTCAGTGCTTGAGAGTCGTGTGTTGTTCGTTGGCGGCGGCGGCGGCGGCGCAGGACGGGACGGTCTGCTCTGGCCGGTTGGTCGGTCGGTGTTGGATGGAGGGTCCCGTCCGCCTCGCCTGCTCTCTCTGGAATGTACTGGGGGGCGGCTGCCGAGTGGGAGCGAGGGCTCTATGGGCGCAGGCAGCGCCGCTGCTGCCGCTGAGGAGAGGTGAGAAGGAGGGGAGCCGCGGGGGTGGGTGGGGGCGGGTTGGCTGCGGTGGGTGTGTTAAAAGCCGGTGAGGGGATGAAGAGAGGCCGAAGAAGTGCCGGGGCTTCGGGCCGAATGCCTTGAGCCCGGCCAGCCCTGGGTGTGCGCGCGTACGTGTGAATGCGCGCTTGGAGTTACAGGTCGTCTCAGGAGGGCAAAGTGTAGGGCCGGGGGACGCTGCTGCAGCTGCTGAGGGCCCTCAGAGAGGAGGAGGAGGTGGTGCTCTTCAGTTAAATGGTGAGGCTCGGTGTTTACAATCGGTTCGTTTTTACGGCTACGTGTAAAGAAAAAACCTCGGGTCGTCGCACACTGTACTCTGAACCGGGAAGTGGGGCGCGTTTGTGTGTAAACGAATCGGATCCGAAGCAAGAGCCGGGTGTTAGCTGCAGGCTGATTTTGGCGGGGACACCCCCACCCCAATGCACAACACCCACACACCCTGTAAAAAAACAACAACACGGGTCATCAGTGTGCGAAACAAATCAACACGTGCGCACATGTGTGACACCTTTAAAGGCTCGCTGATTTATTGTGCGAGTAAGCTGATGTGGGCTACGTGCAGCAAGCAGCCCACTCAGTCAAGGCAAGACGCAGTTAGGTTTTGCGCTGAGGCGGGAGCATCAGCAATGTTTCATGGCACCTGGAAGACAGTTTTATCCGGGATGTTAGCTTCACGAAAGCTGCTGCCATAATAAACCTGCTCCTCAAAGTTATTTAAATACACGAAGCATGATCCAGCCAGCCACATTTAAGTTGGATCACAGTTCATGAAAGTGGGATTCTGTAGCCCATGTAAACTTATGCCACAATAAGTATATTGCTTTTAAATATGTTATAGAAGTGAGGCTTAGGTTTCTATTGTATTCTGGTGTTTATATTTGGTTTCAATGCATGTTTCACGTTACAAGGTACAGATACTTCTGTGTATATGTGATATGTGTTTGCTTTAATAAGCTACCGTGTCTACTCCTCTGGAATTTGAGGAAATAAAGTTTGTTTAATCTGAAATAGTTTCTCGTTTCCACATGCATCTGCCCAGGGGAAAGTAATTGGTGTGGAAGTACCTTTTTAAATCCTAGAACTGTGAAAAGAAAGAAGCATTATGACTTTAGTCTTTAATTCTGGGTGTCATTTTTGATATCACAGTATCCATCCTCTAAGGTTGGCACTTGAAGAAAAGATCTGTTTGTTGTTGAGTGCATCCAAGCTTTCCCCCTATATACAAAGGGATGAACACCTCTTACTCAGCTGTACTTTTCTGCAGAGTGCATATGCAAACTAGCACTGGGGTTCTGGAATAACCAGCGCCTCCTGGTTCCATTTATAAATGTGAAAGGGGTTTTGGGGGGGGTGGAGGCAGATGATTCTGCTTAACAATTTCTTAACTTTCATTTTTACCTGACAATGGATGAAATATTTTGATTGGTATGAATATACCCTCTTGCATTTGATTACTTTACTTTAAAATAAGTTAGCCCAGTACAAGACATCACTTTTTATGTCTTCTGCCCCCATATCCTATACTTCCTTTAATGTAAAAAAATTCTTCTGCCTACTTTTTGTTACCTGACTTTGCAGTCAGGGATAACCTTACCTGATTGTGTTCCTGTCATTTATGATGCAGTTTCAAAAGCTCTAGTGTGTGCATGTGGAAGGAAGAATACCTGTGATTACCTGTGTGAATTGGAAGGTATTCTGTTCCTTCTGGTTAAGGCATGGATGCTGTATATCCATGACCAAATCCCATAGAAGCAGATAATTGGATCCTAAGCAGCTGCGATGTCTGCAGTCTTCTGATGCTGTCTTGATCAGAAACTTGCTTTTGATAGAGCCAAAAGCAGTTCCTGGCACTTCAATGGGAAATGTGATTGAGAAGCTTGGTTGTCAACTTCAAACTGTTTTAAGTTCTGGCACATCTCTTTATGAACATGAAATTGTAAGCTGCATCTTGTTTTTCTTAAAAAGTATTTATAGCAGCTACATGTTGGGAGTTCTTCTCATTTGGGCTGAGATGAAACATCACATTTTGTCTGGAAAGTTTAAATTAACTGTTGTTAACTGCTGCTTAACTAGAAAGCATTCTTACCAGGAGCAGCCTGCATTGCCGCTATCTGTTATGCACATGTTAAAATTGCAGAGTCCAAATGAGTTGTGTGGAAGAACGATATAAAATAAGAAAAGCTTGTTTCTCTGTACTGTACCTAATTTCAGAGGAACAGTTTGCTTACTTAATCAGGAACATAATTCGCTGTGACTTGTGGGTTTACATAAGAGAATTCTTAGCATTAAGTTCTTTCAGCATCTTAATTAACCAAACTTGCAGGAGATTGATGCCTCAATCTTCTGTTCCTGGAGGCTATCTCTATTGATTTCTAAGCAGAGTATTTATGATTCTGTGTCAAAACACTTGTGTTTGTGTCAAAATGAGATCAGTTGTGATTTTAACCCTGTATCACTCTTAACAGAGGCTTGGCTGGTTTTAAAACTTTGTATTCAAATATGATTTTTCCTGTGAAAAGAACTCTACAGTGTCATTTAGTTTTCTCAAAAAGGACACAGTAAAGAGCTGGATCATATTGCTTTAGTTTGTAGGTTTCATAATCCTTGCCCAGTCTAGCAGGTGGTTTGACTTTCAAGTGAATTAAATTGATTGTTTAGACAGCCAGGTCAGCAAAACAGTACAGAATGAGTTTTCTATGTACCAGAGCAAGAACTGTTGTACTCCTTTTACTGTCAAAGTGATAGAGGAATTAGTACTGAACTCAGTTTAGGAGGCCTATAATCTGATGTTTTTCCATGATGGATAAAAAACATGCAGACCTATTTTGATGTATTTTTACATTTTTTTGTGGGGCGAGTGTTTCTTTTTAGTTATAGCATGTACATAACCTAAGGGGTTGAATCTAGTTCATTATGACCTATTATCTGACAGTTTCCTTTCACAAGTAATAATGGTTGTAGTCTGTCTGCAGCGCATTTTAAACAGGATTTAGGGCAATATTATTTTAAATGTTAATGTTCTCTAACTGTGAAATATCCCTTGACTTTTAGCCATAAAAGTTATTTCCCAGGGCCATTTGGCACATATCTCCTGATTTTCAAAACTCATAGTATTCAGCAACATCGGTGTCATGTACAAAGAGATTTCATTTTGAAGGTTAAAAATCTAAAGGAAAAATTAATCACTGCTAGCTTGTTTTCATGCTCAAAGAGTTAAGCATGAATGTCTTGCTGTTAAAATGAAACCATGCAGCATGCAATAATAGGAAACATCCCTTTGTAGAATATGTAACATTTATATGATTCTTTTTATATTTCCTTAGTTCCCTTTTTCAGCCTTGCGATGTACAGTATCGCTGTCACGCACAATCTGGGTAATAGTACTGAGGTGATATTAATGTGACTCTTTAAAATCAAACTAATTATATCTGCCTGAAAGAGCCACATTAGTGTGATTCTTGCTCCCTAGTGCTTTTTTGGAGCCCTGGAGACAACCTAGTGAATAGGGCTGAAAATTCATTCTGTATTTGATTAAATGGAACAGACTCGTTGCTTCTTACCCCAGCAGGGGCTATGAGATCTCTTGATCCCCGAAGCGGCTCATAGACCCTGGGAATTCCATTAGCAAGCACCTGAGGAATTTCTGCCCTGCAGTGCCTTTTTTTGTAATACGGGTGGGGGTGGGGAAAATAGAACAAGAAGTATATCACTCTTGATGATGAGTGGGGGAGGCTACACCAGAAGAATCTGTATGTTGGCAGATCTAAAATCAAGGCATGACTTAACAGCTTATCTAGTGAGAGAAAAGCCCAACCCCAAAGAATACGAATAGTTAGACACTGATGTTTAAAGAGAACTGTACTTTACTTAAGGCACTGAAATTAGTTCAACCACCCTTATTATTGAAACCATCACTTATTTCTCAGTCTGAAGAAGCAAACCGGTGGCAAACCATTATCAGTGCAAGCACTTAGACTTGTGGAGTGGGTGAGTCTTTTTAATAAGATAGAATATAACAGACAATGGTGTGTACTTTTTATTTGCCAGTTAATATAAATTTGGTTTTTTAATTATTTTTAATTATTTTAATCATATTTGTGGTACTGTTTAAAGCATAGTTTTTTGCTGAGAGAAGCCTCTAGAGCACTATTTTGATCACACTGATTTTTTTTTAAAAGTCTGAATAAGTAACAGATTCTTGGTAATTAACCTTTTATTTGTATACTTTTCATCTTCCCCCACAGGAAAAATACTGGTAATTGAAGCATTTCTCAATAGTTCCAAGTTTGTGTTCATTATCTTTTTATCTTAAATTTTTGATAACATATGCAAATTGGTATATGATTTGTATGCAAGAATATATATGGATTGCACTATACATGTTTGATCATTTGGTGATTATCATATTTCTATATTGAATGGTATATTTCTTATGTGGTCCATTGTTTCCATTTACAATTTGTACATGGAATTTATGTCTATTTTTTAGACATACTTCATTAAAACAACTAATGTACTTAGCAATTGAATATTGCACCTTGCCTGATCATAATCACAAAGATTGCACAGGTAGTCTTGTGTAATGTGGCTTACTTTTAAGGATGACAATCCCTTCTCTAAATACATACTCCCCTCTACCTGCTCCAATTTTTAAACATTATTTTTTAATTGAAAAGATTTAGGAAGCGAAGCTTATTCTTTAACATGATTCTTGGAGGATGTGCTAATTTCAGGGTTTAGATTTTCTGTTGTTATTTGTGTATGTACATTAAATGTGGAAATTGTATTGATTTGATTTACAGCACCAGCAGTGCTTTTTCTTCTTCTAAAGAAATGTTTAGGGTACTCTCATTTTGACTCAAGAAAATCACCATTTTATAGTTCAAATTGGGAAAAATAAATACAGTAAATGGAGAAAAGTACAAAGATTTGCAAAATGTTAAGGGGCATGCATCACCCCAGGAAAAAGCACTGAACATCAGTATTGGCTAAGATTGTCTCTGGTACTGTCTGAGTTTGGAATCCAATTTTAGTAGTTGCACTGACAAACATTTCCAGTAGCATTTCTAGTTTATCATTTGGATATTTTAAAATAGAGCATATGAAGGGGGAAGAAAAATGTAAGGAGTTCCTTAGATTTACGTAATTCAATCGGTTGCATGAAATATACTTCTGAAGTAAGATTGAAATATTATTTGTTTGTAAGTTTCATTTAAGCATAATTAGGTGTGATGTGGGCTAACAAGTATAATAAATAGCTTAAATGTCAGCCTGGTAAAAGCACAAAACAGTGGGAAAATGATAAAATGGTATTATATTGATTGACACAAGAGCTAATATTTTAGGATTACAACTGAATCGTGTAGTCCTAACATTTGAAAGTAAGATTTTATTTCCAAAACAATTTTTATTCTGAGAAGTTGGCATTCTCTGTTCATGATCTGCAAACATTGATCTTCTCTATTTCTGTTTAGTAAAATTATCTAGTTTGTGAATGTTTACAAAATTCTTTTCAGCTATGCAGAACATTGGCTGTGACATACTCCCTCTGCTGGTCAGCTGCAAAGGCAGCACTATTTGTGAATACAGTACCTGTTCAGGAAACTTTAGAGTAGTAGACACTTTTCATGTTTGATAGTACAACAGCTATAACTTTAGGGAAACAAAGAAAACAGTAATTTGGGAGTCATACAAGCACTACTATCTGTCTGTTAGAATGTAAATTCAAGATTCTTGATTTCAGCTTTCTCTTTTAGAATGGGTTCACCAAAGCACGAATTGCACACACATGCATTTGTTATCAAACTACAAAAAATATATGCACTGTATTCTGTACATTAGAAGATTAAAGCTTTTAAAAACTAGATGGGCAGTCAGTCCATGTCAAGTTATTGGCACAATAAAACTATGCATTGAAAACCACAGAAACAAGTTTGGATAGTGACTTGAAGAAAGGGCACAGTTTTTAAAATGTAATGCTATCTTAGCATTGCAGCCAAGTCTGTTCTTTTAACGTAAAGTAAACTATCTTAAAGTAGCCTGGGGCATTTTATGTAGTACTGATGTCTGCCTTAGAAATGTGTCATAAGTGAGTATTCCAATCTATATTTTGTGTGGTAACTGATGTAGCATTTGCTTTATGATGCCAGTTTTTGATGGTTTATTATGCTCAAGAACTTCAGCAAAACGTATCAGTAAATGGCAGGTAACTTTCTCTGTCTCTACTGAAAATGGTTTTTCTTGCTACCTGTAGGGTTTTACATGAGTCTACTGTCTACAGCGGTCTTGATGAGTCTTCCTCAACCTAGTGCTCTCCATATGTTTTAGACAACTCCAGCTGGCTGAGGCTGATGGGAATTAAGTCCAACAACATCTGGCGGGCAACAGGTTGGGGACGGCTGACATTAAGGTTTTAGAAATTAGTGGCCACTGAGAGAACAGCATGCTGGATTAGATGGACCTTTGGTCTGATCCAGCAGGGCTGTTTGTATGTTTGTATCCATAGAAAAGTAGGTGGCAAGTGGCAAAGCAGGGGATTGGTGTAAGTAAGCTGTACAGAGAGTGTGTGGAAGATAGCTGTTCTGAAAAATCAGGGGTGGAGTCTAGCTAATCTGCTGGGCATTGAGGATGCATGTGAGGCAGAGATGCACAGTGCACTGAGGGTTTACTTACCTCACTGCTTCAACAGTGGGGTTGTGATTTTATGACAAGTCCATTGAGGTCTGGGCATCTCTAAGGCAGTCATAACCAGGCAGGAAATGTATGTGATCTTAGAAGTGAGAAGGCAGCAGGCTGTGGGTTCTGATTCTGCAAGTTTGTTGAGTGTAAAGGAAGAGAAGTGGGGAAGAGAAGTGGTGATTGTCATCCCTGTCTTTCTACCTGAGCCCTTTGTTGGCAGTATAGGCAGTGAACATACTCTCCTCACCCCTCACAGCATATATGCAGGAAGCATGATGTTGGCACAAGAGAAAGCGTGATGCAGTCAGCTGACATATCAGTAAGGGAGGGTGATGGAATAAGTTAGGCAGACAGATATGGGAGATAAACATGGATGATGGAGACCATGTATCAGGAAAAGTGAGGAGAAATTTTCTCTCAGTCTACTATTTAGTAACTGTGGGCACATTTGTGTATTCTGTACCAGCCAGTGCATTAGGCGTGGGCCTCTAGGGTCCTAAATTGAACTACAGTATTAGAAGAATAAGTCTTGGAATCCAGTGTCAGCCTCCTGATGGTGCTCTCTGTGATTGAAAGTGAGGGCATGTTAGAGGAAGTCAGCAGCCTCTTCCTGCTTATGGAACTTCTTTCTTCCAGCATTCTATGAAACCCTGTCCTGTACTAGACAGATATGGAGAATGTGTCAGAGCACCACTTTTTTGTCCCTTATACCTCCCAGCTAAGACTATTCCAACCCATCATCCATTACAACTACGGTATATTTTGCAGTTTGGCAGTAGGCATGTCTTGATTCACCGGCAGTCCCCCTAACCTGAATCAGCTGCTCACCATTGCCAGCAGCCCACATAACAGAGGCACAAATGCAAGGATCAGACACTGCAACAAGCCCAGATACAGATGCAATAAAATAGGTATTAAAGGACCTAATAATGTTAACCACAATATCAAGGGTTTATTCACCTGCTTGTCTTCCAATATGACATACAGCATCATCTGCCAGTAATAGCCTTCTGCATTCTATACAGCATAGGGCAAACAGGTCAGTAGCCTTTATGCAAAGAAAGAGAGAGAAAACACAAATATTACATCAAAAAGGACCATATCCCATTGGAGAACATTTCACCACCACAGAATACAGTACTCTGTTACTGACCTTAAGTTGACCGTTCTTGAACAAAGAGAGGTGTTGATTAACTTGCAACGCCAGGATGTGTATGTTACTGTTCACAAAGCAATGTTGCTCATTGTAATTCTTTTACATACAGTTAAGTGTTAATACATTTTTCACCATCTGCATTTCTTACATTTCATTTTCTGCTCATCCGACAGCTAATGTTTTGTCTCTTTCTCTATAGTCATGTGTACTATATTGTAGCTACTCATTCAGCATCATATTCCATACATCTGATAAAGTGGACTTTAGTCCTTGAAAGCATGTGCCATAATAAATTAATTTTAAAGATGCCGCAAGACTTTGTTTTTTGCCTATGTTCTAAATAAAACAATCTAAATAAAATGTTCTAAATAAAACAATCCGGTTGTTGCTTGAATACCTGAGGCTACAATATTAGAAATTATTAAAAAGCAAATAATCACAAATCCTTAATTTAATTCTTCAAATCCCCATTTAGCATTCACAGAAGTTATAAAGCATTTGACTGCTGGTGCAAGACTTGCCTACCACTAAGTTGATTTATTTCTGGCATTATATCACATAAATCAGGGGCTGTACAAACAATGTTGATACCATGTAAATTTTAGAATAGCTGTAGCCTTCAATCCAAGAAATCTTTCTAATAAGACTGCTGAATTGTTGAAGGAATAGTGAAATGATACTGTTGTAAATCTGCTGTTCTGTGATCTGATGAAGCTGTTGAGATACATTTTGGAACATTAAAGCTTGATTTCCTCATGGAATCTTCTGCTGAGTTACCTGGAAATTTGCATTGGGTTTTGGTTTCCCAGAACCTGAAAGAATTACAGGAGGTTAAAAAGTGTGGCCCACCACTTCATTTGAAACTAGTATATATGCCAACAAAATGCAAGCAAGACTGAGTTTGGTGAAAATGTCAGTGAAGTATAGAATAAATAGCATGAAGTCAAAACTTAACAGTTGCTCCTTTCTTACTCCGTATTGAGTCAGATTTAATTCGTCTCTACCATATGCTGGTTGAAATTCTGTGGAACTTGTGTTTGCTTTGTGTTCCCATTCATGGGACTTGTATTTTCCCTGTGGCCATGAATTCAGTGAATTCTAATTACCTATGATGTAAGACAGTAGTAGATGACTGGGTGGCTATAAATTGTAGCTGCAGGTGTGGATTTAATAGATATATGTTCCTTTTATGGATCACAAATAGTATCTATAGTACAAGTTGCAACAGAAAATAAGACTTGATAAGCTGGCTTACTTTTGGCCTGTATTTTATAGAGTTGCCATAGTTTCTTGACAATGTCAGTGTAAGTACAGTTGAAAATTAAGTTATTAGTTATTTTAGAGTAGAGTTCAGATACCTATGCACAAGTGCTTAATGACTGGTGGATACTTAATAGCAGAACACAATCATTCTTTAGCCAAAATGGATGCTAAACAGTGTGGTGTGATGGTTAGAGTGTTGCATCAGGACCTGGGAGAGCAGGGTTTGAATCCCCACTCAGCCATGAAACTCATTGGATGATCAATCTTAGCCTAACCTACCTCACAGGATTGGTGTGAGGATGACATGGGGTGGGGAGAGAGAACCATGTACACCACCTTGAGATCCTTGGAAGATAAAGGTGGTATATAAATGTAAGCAATAATAATAAATAATAATAACCCTGATGGATATGTTCTGCCTCCAAAGTTGGAAACCACAGGAGGGGAGAGTGTTGTTGTGCTCAGATCCTACTTGTGGGTTTTCTATACACATCTGGTTGGTCAGTGTGAGAACAGGCTGCTGAAGTAGATGGGCCACTGGCCTGATCCAGCAGTCTCTTTTTGCATTCTTATGTGTGTGTCTCTTCCTGTTATTTAAGTTATGGAATTTCCCAAAAGAACAGTGTTGAGGCATCTGAGCATTGTGATGGGATGAAATGTCAGATCTCTACACTTGTTCTTTGGGCCTCCCTTCATCATATCTGAATGATCTTTAATGTCATTTTTCTAGTCTTTCAAACCAAATTAATAGGTCTTCAGGCCTCTACGTTGGCTCATCTTACTTTTCTTTCTATGCGATTGAATTTGAGACTACTTGAGAGATCATATTTGGATTCAAACCTAGTTCTTGCTGTACACGTTAGTAGCTTTCTTTCTTTTTGAATGCAAAGTATCTAGCTACTGATTGCTTACACTAGTGAATGGAGTAAGGCTCTGTAAAGCTAAAAGAATTTCCTTACTGAAAATGCACCAACAGTCTTCTTGGGTTTCTTCTTCTCTACAGGCAACTCTCCACTTACGCAGGGGTTACGCTCCAGGGACAGCGCATAAAGCCAAAATTGCATATAGTCAAAACACATTGGGTTGAGTAGGTGTGTAAGATTGTCAAAGCCTTTTCCCCAAGACACCTATTCCATTTCCGTCCATTCATTTATTTTTTAGCCAAGCACATAAAGCTGGATGTGTGCAAGTTAAATGCACACAAGTTGCAAGTTACCTGTACTGCCGTGCTTGATTTGCTTTCTTGAGTTGTGTGGACTGTTACTGGGTTGTTTATGCACTTCTGGCATGGCCTACCTTGTGTGTTCTACTCCATTCTTGTGACATACTTTAGTCAGAATATTTTGGAATGTGGAATAATATACAGAAAATCATGCTTCTAGGTCAGAGGGTAGATGGTTCTATTATATCTCTAGGCCACATCTGTATTCCATGTGCAAGTTCCATTAGACTGTCATTGGCCATACCTAAGAACCAGATGTGTTCGACATGGTTTAGTGTGCATTACATAGTCAGGGCCATATGCATGCCAAGTTTTAGAACAAAGCTGCTTTTTTGTGTGTCTCGTTATAACAATTGAATAATTAAAACAGTTGAAAATCCTGCCCTGCCCTATTCCTTCTATAGCTTGCAGATGTGTAATTTAGTTGACCTATGAGTTGAGTTCAAGAATGAAAATTTATAGACCTCAAGGCAAAATGTAAAAGGCTTACCAATTGAAGTGTGGCTCAGATAAATGGGTGGTGGCTGCTATCTAGCTTCGAAACATGTACAGCTTTTTGGTTTTTCAGAGGAGAAAAGTATTTCTCTCTAGGCATCACACCATAATTAGAATTCCTTACACAACTGTGTAATCATGTTGGCAACATGTCAGCAAAATGTGTACAGTTTTTTAGCTATGTGACCCACGGAGTCTTACAATGATGAGTTGCCCAACTTTTCTTAGCCTTTATAGTTTCCAAGAATTAAACTGTAGTAGAAATGTTGAAAAGTCAGGAGCAAGGAAATACATTAAAATATGTGTTCATTGGTCGGTGGTCATAATCAGTGGTCATAATTTCTAAGTTAAATCAATATTTTTTTAAGGGTTGCAGAAAACACTTCAAAGTTTTCTGTTACCATTCTGTATGGCATAAAGAAAGAAAGTCTCAAAATGGGACTGGAAAAATGTAATGAACTCTAATAAAAGAGTAAATGGACAATTTACTACATTATTTTGTTGAAACATTCCTTGGGGGTGTAAATTTAGTTTATGGTAAATTATAATGCCTCTGAGGAGGATTTATATTGATACTCATTGGACAGTTTACTGTTTTACTTGAGTTCACTCCTATACCCTGTACTATTTTGAGGTTTCCCTCTTTCTCTACTCTTTTGCATTTGGTTCTGTCCTTTTTTATTTAGTGTTGTAGCAGTTGTTTGTAGCCTTCTACTCTTGATCTATAATAAGCCTGGTTCGTGTTGCAAGACACAAGATTTTCATAGTGACTTTCAATTTCAGTAGTAGAAGGATTTATGTGAATTTAATACTTTCAGAAATAAGCCCCCAGTGTATTTTGTTTCACAGTAACTTGCACACAGAGAATTTGTCTCAGGATTGTGGGTTTGAGACCTACATTGGGTAAAAGATTCCTGCGTTGGGTAAAAGAAGAAGAAGAAGTGTTTGGATTTGATATTCCGCCTTTCACTCCTTTTAAGGAGTCTCAAAGCGGCTAACATTCTCCTTTCCCTTCCTCCCCCACAACAAACACACTGTGAGGTGAGTGGGGCTGAGAGACTTCAAAGAAGTGTGACTGGCCCAAGGTCACCCAGCAGCTGCATGTGGAGGAGCAGAGACGCGAACCCGGTTCCCCAGATTACGAGACTACCGCTCTTAACCACTACACCACACTGGCTCTCAACAGGGGTTGGACTAGGTGTCCCACATGGTCCCTTCCAACTCTACAGTTCTATGATTCTAAGTTTCTGTGAAATAAACTCCCTGGAAAAGTTCAAGAGTTCCTTCAAATGGTTGTGGTGTTTGATGAAACATGAAATGGTGCTTTGTGGCAAGTTGGCATATTTTTGTTCCTACTAGCTCATGCTGAAACTTGACTCGAAAAACAAAACACCCTAGTCTAGTCATAGTGAATCAGTGGAACACTTTACCTGTTGCTTTAAATTAAACCTTTTTCCAGGAAAGTGTTGTGACTTGAGGAATCTAGGGGAAAAATTTACTAGTGCACATCTGTGATTCAAGGTTGTAAAAAGTGCTTGGTACACCCTTTATCTCTAGAGTTTGGTTTATCTTTAGTGCCTGACTCTGTTTTTAATTTAAATTTATATTTACCACTTTGAGAACTGAAGGTTCTCAAAGTGGTAAATATTAATATACTATTAAAATCAAACAAGGTTAGGAATGAAGTTACAGCAAAAAAGTAAGCTTTAAAGCAACATATGGTCACCATCAGAGCACTAGTAGGAGGGACAGATAATCACAATAGCAAAGGCATAAAAAAAAGCAGGTTTTTTTTACAAGATGTTGAAATGCCAATAAAGAGTGGGACCAACAAGTGTCTTGGGATTGGGAGTCACATAATCAGAGCAGTACACCTTGATACGTATGATTACTACATGCACAGTGATTTCCAAATTTGGGGCAGGGTGGACAATATCATATTTGTAAATGTTTTAAATGGAGTGTTGACTGCTTGATTCCTTCCTTGTTTTAGAACAGTGAAATAAACTTGGAAGCGAGTTTGTTGCTCATCAACTTTAATTCAGAGCATAAATGAAGGCATAACATTGTTGCTGGGTTATATAGATATCTCACGTTTAAAATAGGCATATTTGTTCCTGAACAGGGATAGCATAACCACTATAGTCCATGCATTTGTAATTTCTGGGCTAGATTACTACAATGTTCTCTATGTGGGGCTGCCCTTGGGTCTTGTGTGGAAGCTCCAGCCAGGGATGTGGCTGACAGCATGTGACAACATAGTTAAAACATTAGCATTGCTGCCATTCTGCTACTAAGTCAGGTTCTGGGTCCTAAGGGACCACCTGAACCCTTACATTCCAGACTGATCCCTGAGATAATCTGCAGGGGCATCATTAGTTGTTTCCTAAGTTGACGAGGCTCATTTGATAGTAACAAGAAGCCTTTTGTGTCACTGGAATACTTGTGGAATACTCTGCCAGTAGAGGTACCTTCTTTTTCAGCTTTTAAATCAGGGGTAGGCAACCTAAGGCTGGATGTGGCCCAATTGCCTTCTCAATCCGGCCCATGGACGGTCCGGGAATCAGCGTGTTTTTACATGAGTAGAATGTAATTTATTTAAATGTTATTTAAAATGCATCTCTGGGTTATTTGTGGAGCATAGGAATTCGCTCATCCCCCCAAAAAATGTTGTCTGGCCCCCCACAAGGTCTGAGGGACCGTGGACCGGCCCACAGCTGAAAAAGGCTGCTGACCCCTGTTTTAAATGCTTGCTGAATTTTTTTCTATTCCATGAGGCTTATGCTGGCAGCTACACATACATACTTCTGTAATAGTTAACTGTTCTGGTTTTTTTTTTTACTGTAATTTTGTGTATTTTTTATGTATAACTGTTGTAAACCACTGTGATACTTTTTAAAAGAATAGCGGTATACAACTGTTCAAAACAAACAATTAAAGCATTTCATTATTGGTGTCGCACACAAGCCATCTAGTTGCCCAAGATGAGCAGGTTCAAATGCCTACATAACTATGGGATCTCTCTGCATGACTTTAGCAAATCACTTTCTTTCTGTCTCACTTATCTCTCAGGTAGTACTTGTGCACACAGTAGCATAAAGCTTGCTTAAACATATGTTCTTAATGGTTGCGTTCAGAGTGTTACAGTGACCTACAGCAGATGGTATTGGATTTTGATGAGGAAATTTTCCACATTCCTGCCTTTCCATATCATTTTGAAAAGGCATTCATTTAATCCCCTTCCCCCTTGTGGCCTTTGGAGATTTGTATTCATCTGGTTGCCTTTTCTGTATCAAGTGTCCATATTTATCATGAATAATATAAGGGATATCACAGACCTCAGATTTAGTTGCTGTACCTAACTCCACCCTTTCTGCTCTTGGAATGTAAAATGACCCAAATCCAGAAGTTAGGGGAGCGAGGGAGTAAGATGTGCATAGCCAGACAACAGACAACTCAGTTGCTGTCAGCCCATTGAACTTAGTGAGACTTACTTCTGAGTAGACATGCATATACTTGTCTGTTCAGATTTAAACCATGCAATATTAATTTATTTTAGGAAGATGAGAGAGGGATAATAAACTGATTAGTTAATTCGTAGCTGTTACTAAACATACCTATAATAAATGTATTAATTAAATGGGTTTTCATAAAAGCTTATAACTGCATCCTGCATTGAAACCACCACTTTTTATACATTCTTATTTATTGATTTCACTGCAGTGTTTGAAACTCCCATTGTTCTAGGCACATTTTGCAACAGGGAATTTCATTTGCGCGAGCAGTTTCTGAGCCCTGGGTGCAGTACTGCGCCAAAGATTTCAAATTAAAACGGCATAGTGGAAGGAAAGGAGGACCTTTTTCTGCCTCCCCACTTCCAGCTACTCTCTGAAGACTGGAGAAGAGACCCTCTTAAGAATATTAGGGGGGTGGGTAGGAAGAAGGATTCTTGTTATAAAAAAAGTGCCTTGACAGTCCATTGTTGCGCTCATAACCTAGGTTTAAGGTGCCATTTAGCTCTTAGCTTTCATATCTCGGTTTCTAACACTGTTATACTGATATGCAGTACTAGCTTTCTTCCAAGGCATTCCAATGTTATTTGCATTTTTAAAATACTAAAACACAAAAGGTACAAAATATGGAACATTTTCGTCTTAGACCAAGTGGTGGTCCCTTCAGGAGCTGATAATGAGCCTCCTACCTTGAGCTTCTTCACTTTTGCCTTCCTTCAGGGCATACAGCTCTTAATTTGCCCCAAGGAAGATGTGGGAAGAGCTACCCCAATAGTAATAGGTGGAAGATGGCAGTTGTGGAAAAAGACGGCAGGCTTGAGGACTGTCTTCTGTTTGGTCTAGCAGTCTTAGAATAAATTATTTTAAAATTTCTTAATTGCCATTCTATTTGCTTACTAAAGATGACATACAATAATAAGAAAAAAAGCAAAGTTAGGCAGGTAAAATATGTTAAAATATGACAATTTCTCCACTAGTTTGGTAATATCTTCATTGGGACCATCCAAAATGTCACAAAAGTGTAGCATACTTTTGAGTTCCCCAGAACTCAGCATTCAAATAAGATGTTTACACAGAGATGAGACCAAGAGGTCAGCTTGTAGACTCAGTTACAAGATGGAGACTGCAGGCTAAATAAGTCCCTCCCAGGTGCTTCAGATATCAGGTTACACACCTAGGATTCTGGGATAAATAAGCGATGCCATCTCCAAATTTCTGATAAATTAAAGCCTGGCTTGTAACATATCTGTGTCAAAAATAATGAATAACAAAAAAGTCTCCTGAAATGGTTAAAAATGTTAAACTTTTGAAATAATATTATGATTCTAAAGTATAATTCAAATTAGCTTGTTACACACATTGTTTTCTGTCCTAAATTTAGAAAATTTAGGTGTGTGCACACACATCCTGCCTTCATTCTTGTTTTGAAAAACTTCTGGTAAATTATTTGTTCTATTCAGTATCATAGATTTGTGAAAGGCTAGTACAAATATTGAAAATGCAAATTTAGTTGAAGGACTGAACCTTGGAAACCAACAGACTCACTTCTCTCTTCGCAAAGTACTTCTAGATCTGACTTTTCAAATTACTTTTGCAAGTTTCTCATCCGCAGGCATGTTGGAGGCCTGACTTCTTTTAATCTAGTAATACACAAAAATATAAGTTGTAGTTCCTGCCTTTTACATTAGGTTGTGACTAAATCAAAACATTATTTGAGCTCAATCCCTTCTTTTCTGAATGTAATTAGGAACACACTGATTCTTATTGCAGCTGGCAGCCTCTCACTATTGCCTTTTTCTTCATGTGACCCCCACGGTCTCGATGACCTTTCCTGGGGTTAGTCATAGGCCTTTTTCATTGTGATGGGCTAGAAGTGGCTCATGTGGAGTTGATTATTTCCTTGCTTGTCTGGTCTTTTTGGTGCCATAACTTCAAGTCATTTCCATTTTCTTCTCTGTTTTTGGCTGACCACAGTGAAAGGAAATGCTTTTGCTGGCGACAGGATCAGTTTACATGCTTGGCCGACTTGATTGAGCCTGTGAAAAGGTGGGGGCGTAGGGTAACAAACCCCAAAGGTGCTATATTTCCTAGGTATAATTTGGTAGTTGGTAGTGTCTATTAAACATCTAAAATCTGCTTAAATTTACATTTCCCCGATTTTCCAGTCTCCCTTTCAGTGTTTAATGCACAGCAACTTTTTAAAAATCCCAAACCCACAGCCCTGTGAGAGAGAATGTATTCGCGTCAATTGTACATGAATGTGCATTGAGAGATTTTACAGTTCTCAGAAGAGTGAAGAAATGAACCCTGGGGTTAGCAGTTAAAATTGATGGGCAGCAAGTCAGTTGCTACTAGCTGATGTTTAACCACTCCTTGTAAACAAATAAGGCCTAGTGAATTGCATATGCCAGCTGTTACACTTGTATTCCTGAGGTCTGACGAAACAGCATGAAAACTGTGATCAAAGGCTTTGAGAATCACGGAGGAGCCAGTGACTAAGGAAATGCCAGTGACTAAGGAAATACCTTTCTCTAAATAATGTAGACGTCTCTACTTTTGCTTTTAAGGTGGCTCAGTGTGAAACTTAATGATCAATTTTCACTTTTAAAAACGTGTGCTGTTCCTGACAGATGTAGTGGAATCTAAATGGGTTTTCATTGATGCAAGGGGGGCAGTGTGACAAGATGTTTCTTCACACAACGTTATGTACCGATTAAGATCATACAAAACTCTGAAATTGCAACAGAATGAAATAAGCAACTTTCATAAGTTGAAATTTCTCTGTCGTGCAAAATTTTAAAATCCTCCATTTTTCAAAGGCATTGACTTGCACTGGTGGTGTCATTTGCTGCCTCTCTCAGCTCTCTTTCATTCTCCAGAATGAAATAAGCAACTTTCATAAGTTGAAATTTCTCTGTCGTGCAAAATTTTAAAATCCTCCATTTTTCAAAGGCATTGACTTGCACTGGTGGTGTCATTTGCTGCCTCTCTCAGCTCTCCACCCCTCACTTCCATAATATGTAGATAGTACTGACATACATTCATGGATTTTTAAAGTATTATGACAAGAAAAAATGTACCTGAAGTGGATTATTATTCATTCAGTTAATATTCTCAAAGGGCAAAGAAGCTTTGTTGTAATTCATCTCAAGCAAATTAGCCGCTTATCAAAAGCTCATTTTAGAGCTGGGGTAACAAAAGCAATATTGTCTGGCTT
This sequence comes from Podarcis filfolensis, assembly GCF_964270895.1. NCBI lineage: Eukaryota > Metazoa > Chordata > Lepidosauria > Squamata > Lacertidae > Podarcis > Podarcis filfolensis. The sequence goes on from NC_139618.1 coordinate 32,127,694, forward strand.
CTAGGAAATGGAATCATGATCTTACTAATTTTTGAATTTTTTTGAAAACTTGGTGCTACTTTAAATGGATGATTTGCTTATTTATTTAAGCACATCAGTAGAAGGGCCTAAAATATATTCCAGTGCAGAAATCACTAGATATATAGACGGTACAAAACAATGTATTAATCATGTGCAGGATTGTAATGTTAACTGCAGAATTTCCTGCAAATATCTCTAAAAATATTGTTCACTCATTTGATTTGAAATTCTGAACTACAGCTAAATATAAATAGTGATGATTCGATTCTGCAGTAAATTCTCCAGTTCAGAATTTTGTTCACTATGGACAGTTAACATAATAAATAAGGAATAAGTAGTGATCCAGGTTTTGGAATATTAGAAATTGTGATTAATGTCCAAAATAATATTCTGTGACTGAAATAAATGTAACATCTCATGCTGCCTCTTTCTTGAAGATTTGCAACTTGTACAGATGATCAGACTTCAGTCTGTAGACTCATTAAATCTTGACCTCTTGAAATGATCAATAGAGATATCAGTGATGACAAATGAAAGGACACCTGTCACTTAACAAAGTTGTTGGCCTTTCCTTTCAGCTTCAGGCTGAGTTTCGGTACTGTGGTTACCTTGGTAGATGACCTATGCTGTTGTAGAGATCTGGGTACCATGAATATTTATCCCTCTCCCCCCCCCCCCCGATCTTTCAGTCGACTTTGATACCATTGATTATGGATGTTGCTGGGAGGTTCAAGAAGGTGAACCTGGGGAACTGTTCTTAGCAGCTTACTTGTTGTAGGGTCCTTCCAGGATCCACACTGTCTCCAGGGTGATAATATTTACAGTACAAGAATCATCAGAGTGAGATCAGCCCCAATATGCATATGGTACACACTTCCATTTATGTCTTCCATCTTAATGACATGATTCTTCAGCTTTACTGGGCACTTGCCTAGGGTCAATAATGCACTGATTAAATCCAGTCAAGTTGCTCATAGTCAATATTTCTCTGAAATGAAGTGAGATGGGTAACTATCAGGGACATAGGGACCACCTCCTAGGGGCTGAGGTCCCTTTAGCCCCCCCCATAAAATATTTGAGGGAGACGGGCCCTTGAAGGTTGATTGGCATTGCCATTCAAATGGCGTTCATGTGCCATGTCATGTGATCAGTTATGCAGGTTGTGGCTTACCTGGGCCCCCTCAATATTTTATTCAAGTTGACACCTGTGATCAGGGAGGGTATCTTTTTAGTAGTGGCAACCCAGGTAGGGAACTCTTCCCAGGGATGTGTGTGTGTGTGTGTGTGTGTGTGTGTGTCAAGTTTGTGGTCTTTTCAGTACAGTGTGAAGACTTTGCTGCTTATTGAGCTTAATGGCAATTAATATTGGTTGGTTAGACTGTCTACTTATTTTGACTTTTAAAAAACAAAATATTGAACTTGTTAGAATTCACCTGCTTATCTCTCAGTATGATATATGAGGGACTCCATTCTCCTATACAGACTTGCAGTTACTGCAGTATAGTCACTCACTGCAGTCTGCAGATGGAACCCTCCTGGTTGTACCATGAACCACAGAGATCAAATTGCTGGTTGGGCAAGGAAATCCTTCTCCTTTGTGGCACCTACCACATGAAATGCTCTTCCCACTGAAATCAGGGAAATGCCAACCTTGGGGTGTTTCTGCCACTGATTTGAAGACATATCTGTTCATCTTTTCCCTGACCCTTAATATTACTAATACTGGCCATTGGGATGATTGTACTGATTATTTTTATTGGATTTGTTGCATTTTATTATTGTGTGAGCTGCTTTGGTATTTCTTTCTGTAAATGAAAAGTGGAATAGAAATCTTTTAATAAACAAACTGAAAAATCTACCCTCAGTGCCCTTCTGCATTCTACAGAGGAAAAGCCCATCTCTGTGCAAAAGAATAAGTGAACACAAATCTGACAGCAGAAATGACAGTATTCAAAAGCCATTGGGGGGGATATTTCTGTAAATGACCTCAAAGTGCCCATCCTAAAGCAAAGGGACTTCAGAGGCAGATTAGCTTTCCAGTGCCAGAATTTCTGTCATCAAGTACACTTTGTGAATTACCCCTGTCAAGAATGTAATGATCACTGTCTATTTTTTTCTGCATTTCATTTTCCTTTGACCTTAGTTTTTACAGTCCCTCTCAATGGGGTATATGCATGTAAATATGTGTGTATCTACCTGTAACTTGGAGTAACACTTCATATGTTTGATGAGGTGGACTAAAGACAACAAATACTTATGCCAGAACCACAAAAGACTAACACAGCTGTTACTTGGGAAATGGTTAGAATTCTACTGATGTTTGATATTGCTTTGTTTGTAAGCTGCCTCATAGATCAAATGGTAGAAAAGCAGAATATTTTGCTGCCCTCAAAAACAGAAATGCTTTTGTAAATAAATACCGTGCCAAAATGTAGTTCATGATGAGTGCTTAGCTGCCCTGATTGAGGTGATCCTTAAACCAGAAGCCCTTTGTGTTTGTGAATTACTGTTTTCTGTTAGAGAAATTAACATACATGACATTTTGTTTTATATGGAAACTAATCTGCCAATAATAAAGAAATTCTGGTCACAAAGCCACTTAAGTGGTTACTGGATGAAGAGAAAGTGGGAGTAAAGAAATTCTTTAATAAGCAATCATAAAGTAAACTTGTGGAAGACAGGAGTGCCTGGCGTGCTCTGGTTCATGGGGTCACGAAGAGTCGGACACGACTAAACGACTAAACAACAACAAACTAAACTTCTTGAAAAGCAACATAATTTATTTTCTCTTATTAAACATGTTGCTATAAATACAACGGGGTGTGTTCTGGATGTTCAGTTTTATAGCAAACAGTAAAATTTGTGACATGTACAAGTTGCGTGAATCTACTTCTACTTTTCATAATACATTTTGTTAAGCATTCATGCTCCACTGAAAATTTAATATGGCAAGCATTCAGGAATCATGGATTTTTATCAGGCTTTGCCCACCACATTAAAACTTACCTTCAAAATATATGGGCTAGAAACTTAGGTCACATCCACAACTTACATTTAAAGCTCTTATACTGTTATAAGGGTAATGGAAAATCCTGGGAACTGAAGTTTGCTCAGGGTGCTGGTAATTGCAGGTCTGTGAGGTCAGCACCCTAAAACAAACTACATTTCCTAGGATTCTTTGCAGGAAGTCATGGCTGTTAAATTGATATGAGTGCTTTATGGTGAGGGTGTAACCTTGCTCTTTTAGAATTAAAAGCATTGGAGAATGTAACATATGGTTGACTTCAATTGCAAGTGTGAGTACGCTTTGCCCTCTATCACTAGCCAGAAGAGTGAGGACCACTGGGAGGTTGTACCCCCTCCATCCCAGAGTATCATGGCAAAGGGAGGACTAGCCTGGCCCTAGCCATCAGCCATATTTTCTTTCCATCTCCCTAATGGAAAGAACTCTACACCAACTACGAGGACCTGTGACTGCAGTTGTATGAAGATGACACTGGCTTCCCTCTCTTACCAGAGCACTAAGGACCATTGAGTTAGTTTCACAGGTTCTATTCCAGCCAGAATATTCACAAGGGAAGGCCAGTGATCCTAGGTGTCTTCATTCTGGCAGTATCAAACTGTTGATTTTCCTCTACCCTTTTCTTCCTCTACCTTTTTCTTTTAGTCCCTTCTGCATGTGTGTCTCTCCCTTTGTAAAACTTTCTTTCATTTGTGCACAGTGCTTACCACCACATGCATTGTCTGATATGAACCATTTTTGGCAAGCAGGATTAAGAGCATATAGCCTTACTATGTAGCAACAAAAAACACAAAAGTCCACTTCAGACTGTTTATTTCATTGGATGGTTTCTTATGTGAATACAACTGATGTTTTGTAAACCATGTTTCATTTAATACAACACTGATTTTTATAAATAAAGACAATCCTAGAAAATCAATACATTAAAGGGCGTGTATAGCATAGATATGTATATGGTCCACTGGATGACTTTTGAAATTTTTCTGTATACAAAGCCTGTGAAATAACTGGGTAAAGTTGATGATGATGAGTGTAGTTTCAACTACACTCTTTACATAAATAGATGGTAGAAGGATTTGGCAGATAGCGAAAACACTGCTTCTCATCCTCTTAAAGTTCTCTAAATGTTTACTTCTCACATGCTGCTCAGGTGGTTCTACTACTGAATAAATGAAAAACAAGCAAATGCACAGTTATTTCCATCTGTATAGCTTGAACTCTAAAGGATCACAAATAAAAATGAACTAAATACCTTGGATTATTTATGTGAGTTTTTCTCTTTTCAGTAAGAAAATTACCCAGCAAATGGTAATATAAAATGTTGAGTTCCTGCTGGTTGAGTATAGTTCACTTCTACATTGAACATTCTAATGCAGCAATTATATACCTCATTTTATGCCATTTTTAAAAAAAACCTTTCCTTACTAGACATGGAAAATAATTGACAGATTTGGTGCTAGCAATACCTCTGGAGTAAACAAAAACACTACAGGACACCTTTACACCCACCCACCCCTTTAGGCATGTTGTCCATCCTAAAATGACTTTCAGGTACCCCAGAACTGTATTGCAGCTGGAAACAGTTAGTGAAAAGTATGTAACTTTTTTTTAAAACAGAGTTGAAAATGTAAATGCAGCATGTTGAACACATGCAAAGACTTCACTCCTAAAAACTGAATTCCCTTAAGCAACTTGGAGATCTCTTATGGCCTTCTTTGGTAAGGAAAGCAACATAGGGCTCATCCACACTTCTGCTTGTACTGTTCCTAGAAAGCACGGGTCTGAGTGGTTTTCCCCTTGCCCCACTGACAGAAAAGAAGTAGGCCTTCCCTCAAACGACCTTCAGTGTATCATTCACATGGCACCATCTGTTTGGCTGTACCATATTACATCTTATTCATGCAATCTTTCTGGCCTCATCTTACTGTCCCATCAGAATGCTTCTATTCTGCAGGCATTTGACATGGTTAATGAATTTAATATGGCAAACCCTTGTTTTAGATTACTTTTATCAGCTGTGTCAGCCTTTTTAGCTGTTCTTACATTTACGTATCTGAAAGCTGTCTTGAGTCCCTGTTAAGGAACAACAACAACAACAATGTTGTTGCTGCTGCTATATTGGTTTGCGGTAGTGCTAGGTTTGGATTTTCCTGTTTTTACCTATTGTGTACTACTTTTACAACAGCAAATGCACTGGAAGGGCAGGTTAGAGTTTTCCTAGCACTGAGAGATGCTGAGGAGAAACTCAGGAGCTGGAAATGGAACAAGACAGTTTCATACCTGAAAAACAGATGAAAAACAGTAGTAATAAATACCTAAATAGTATCCTCCAACATGTGCCGCTCCTTCCTCCTTGTTAGGAATTCCTTGGTAGCTAAGTTATACAAATTTTGTATTTGCTTAAATAGCAGGTACAGCTTCATTTTGTATGATGGGATTCAATTAACCCACTAATATGTCTGTCAGGATCATATAAGTATGTGGAAATGGTACTGTAGCAATTATGGAATGAAGAAATAACCAACCTTATTTTTAGATTTTAAAAACTAACAAAAGCCAACTAGACAAAAGACATCTGAGAGAATTTCCTTTTGTAAAACAGTTATCATATTTACACACTTGTAAATATTAAAAGATGAAAGATTGATACGATCTGTAGGAGGGGAGGGTGGTTATTGGTTTATTTTATTTTTGTTCATTTTAAAAATGTATTTTGTGTATTTAATCTTGTTTTTTATGCTGTGAACCACCCAAAGATCTATGTAGTGTACAGATTGAGTAAATCATAGTGTGGCCACCCCTGCTCTATCAAATAACATTCCTGTTAAGATATGACAGGTGTATGCTATCTACTTTCGAGAAACCATTGAAGACATTTTTGTTCTGATAGATTTATTCAGGTGGATAATGGGTCTTTACTACAAGTGTTCACTTGTTAGGATTTTAGTATTCTTTTAAATGTATTTGTTTTTGTGTTTTAAACAGTTTTTAATTTTCTTATGTGTAAGTCACATTGAGACAGTTATTTAGAAGGCTACAGTATTAATAAATGAATTGTAATAATAATAACATGCCTATTCTTTTGCAGGCTCTTCAGTGATTCTCATTAATCTGAAGCTCTTTGCCACAACACTTTCTAACTTGGCACTATGCATCCTGATCCTGGACCTTTACAAGAACTACTTTTTCTTATAGTTACCATTTGCTTCTCAAGTACAGCTTCAGGTAAGTTCACCTTCCTAAACTGTCATATATAGCTAATGTTCTCCTCCAGACATTTTGGTTGTTGATCTCTATTGCCATGACCCTATATTATGTGCTCCTCACTTGGGCACAACCTAACCATTCAAACTGCCAACCTTCTGATCGGCCAGCTCCAGGCTCTGTGGTTTAACCCACAGTGCCACCCGTGTGGATACATCCCATCAAAGACTGCCCACTAATATGGATTCTAAAGAGAGATACAGTATACTTACAAGTAGCAGAAAAAGTGAACCACACGTGTGGATCTGTTCATATCAATGATACAGATGGATAAATTGGATCAGAAAGACCTTCCTGGATATAAGTACCTGAAGTGTCTGTTAATATCTGATAATCAAGCCAAAATATTATATTACTTTCTGTATTTAAAACTGAGTTTTTAAAAAATCAGTCTAAGGATTTAGAATTAAACTCGATGATACCACATATGGTGATCAGAGGTCGTTGTATATTAAATAGTATGGCTTCACTGTAATGAAAACGGTTTCTGCATTGTCTAGCACTGTACTTGATTTTGAGAGTGGTAAAAATGCTCATATTGAGTTAAGGTTTAACTTCAAAATAGTTTTCTGTTCCAATCTGTAGTGCTTATGAGTAACAAATGCACAAATATTGAGGTTGGATATAAATTTAGAAATAGTATAAACTGGTGTGTATTTGTAGGAGATACGTTAAAAAAAAAATTCTATGGGATTCCCCCCGCCCCGCCATGATGCTGCCTATTGAAAATCCTGACACTATTTTATATTCTTTTGATTGTTGTGTTTTCTATATTGTACCTTTATTGCATATTTCTTTTGTATCAATATGTATTAAATGTTTTCCACTGCTTTGGGGGCCTTTGGGCTAAACTGCAGTACTGTATATATCCTGCAGCATACCAAATGTTTAGTCCACATTTTCATACATACTCAAAACTGCTAACAGCTAAAGGAATTGTTTGCACTGAGTGTGTGTGTCTTTCTTTTCTAGACTTGATTCCTCACTTTGTTTCTGAGCCACTTTCTACCATCCAGAAACCTGGTGCAACTGTAAAGCTTCATTGTACTGCTGAGCCCTCTACAGCTCATGTAGCTTGGCTATTCAATGGAGAGAAATTACACAAGAAAGTGGAGCAAGTAGACTCACAGCCAGGATACCTTACAATCTTCTCCCTTAGCCCTTCAAATTCTGGTGTATATCAATGCATAGTCAATAACAGCATTGGTGCAATTATCAGCAGGCCTGCAACAGTATCTATTGCCTGTAAGTTATACTTTTATTTATGGTAAAACTGAGCACATTATTCTTTTATAACGTTTCCTTTTATTTTGTCCATTTTTTTTTGTTTGCCACATCCATGAATTTAACATCTTGGAGGAATTTATGTGTCTTTAAACATGCCTTATTTGGGACAAAGGGGTGACCTCTGTGTTAGAAGCACATAGTAAAGCAAAGTATCTATTTTGTGTTTTTCTCTTGAAGTTAACTACATAATATAGAAAGAAACTATTACTAATTTCTTCCAGTAAAAATCAGTCCTCATATTGCAATTTATGAACAAGTTCTAGAAAGGGAGTTTGTGCTAAATGAAGAAATCTTTATCTGAAGGCCTACCCAAACACCCCCTAGTTTTTAGGTAGATGGTGCAAGTTTGATCAGTTTTACCTGAATTGAAAGGGGAGGGGAACAAAGCTTGTTAATTCCATGGGAATTGCCATAATTTACATTATAAACCATAATCAACTGTAAAAAAATTAGATTTTCAAATACAATTTTAAATGAAAGTTAAAAGATCTTAACAAAATCATCCCATGCTTATATTTGTCTTTTGAAAACCTTTTCCCCTCTTGTTTTCAAAAGTATTTCCAACTTGAGGGTGATTTGGCTTTTGGGGATCAGAAGTAAGATGCTTGAATTGTCTTGTTAAGTCTGAGTTAAAGAATCTCCTTTATAAAGATGCTGTGTGTATGAAGCATATCCCAAATACCCATAAGAGAAAAGTTTCTCATAATTGAGACGGGTAAGTGTTTTTGTAGAGTATTGACCCATAGCAGGATTCCCTTGAGAGCTTATAAAGGTCAGTTAGCACTGACAAACTCTACTGGTTGCAATAAATTGTGAATATATCTAAGTGTACTGTACCACTTGGAGGTGAAAATGGCAATGGTGGAACTACTGGTAGGTGAATTGGCATTTAAGTGAACTAGCAGCTCTGTAACATAAGCTGAGAATTGTACAAAACAGTGGCCCAGTTCACACATCACATTAAACCATAGTTAAAAGAAACCAGTGTGGAGCAGCATGTTCATGCATGCTGCTGAAGTCATGGGCACTTCACTTCATCCTTGTCATGTTGTTCAAACCCAGTTGTTTTTCTACAAAGGAGCAAGATGTGGAAGCCAAGGTTATTTGGAGAGAAACAAACCACAAGAGTGGGTTCAGATAACATGACATACCAAATCATGGCTTATTTCCCAACAGTACAGCAGGAGCAGGGGAGGAAGAAGACATCTGTACTCTCAGCAGTATGCACCAGCAACTCTGCTCATTCAAACTCAGTCATAATTTGTTTTAACAATGGTTTAATGTGCTGTGCAAACCTAGCCTAGCCAATGAAAACTGGCATGGCAGTACTGTACAACAGCACTATATTCCACACATTGTCGAATTGCTATTCTGCTATTCTAATTATCTTCCATTGCAGGAACAAAATGTACTCTGTTCTTGTTGCACGCCCTTTCTCTTGCATCTGATTTTATAACAGTACCCCACTAGTTCTTGCATTTTAGCCTTTCCTTTTAGCCTTACTGCAATATAACTGAAGGGTTTTTTTAATGATACTTTGAATGAATTCATCCTACCTTTCATTTAGAATTGAAATTGTCTGGTTGCCCATATAGCATTGTTGAGGTCGAAAAGGTTAGAAGAATTTTTAGATGGTGCTCTTCAGGAGACAGTCAATACAGTAACAATGGAAATTCAGACTTAGATATATTCATCCCTGGCACATACGTGTGTGCACACACAGAGAGAGAGCTTGTAGAAAATAAACTTCAAATTGGGCTGTATGCTGGAACTTTAGTTTCTGTGCTTAGTAAAGTGGGAGGGGAAGGACACACATGAACTTAAGGCTTTCCTTCATTGTTACTGCATTGACATTCTCTCCTGAGAAATATCCTCTGATCAGGACTTGAGCACCCCATTGTTATTAAACCCAAAACTTTGGAAGTAGATCCTGCTGTATTTTCTGAACCTTTAAAGAAAAAACTACGTTTTCTTCTAGATCTTGATGATTTTGAGACCTCAGTGAGGAACACAATTGTTGCGGAAGAAGGGAATACTGCTTTAATCAGTTGCAAGCCACCAAAAAGTAGTCCAGAGGCACATATTCGTTTCCGTGTACGAGGGAAATGGCTGGAACAATCAACAGGTGAGACTCTGTGTAATAAAAAGATTTAAATGGCTGCAATCCAGTGCACCCTTACCAAGAAATAAGTCCCATGGAACTGCATAGAACTTATTTCTGGGTAGATATATATATAGAGGGATTTCACTTTCTGTCTGTTTCCTGACCATTAGGAATTGCTACAGTAATTTGAGCTTTGGTCATTACATTATCTTTCTGTTTCAGTAAACACTGATTAATCTGCACACTTGAATAGAAAATCAATCCATAGCAACTAAATTAATAATAACCCAATTTTATTCTAGAAAACTACCTAATTCTCCCATCTGGAAATCTGCAAATTTTGAATGTATCTTCAGATGACAAAGGATTCTATAAGTGTGCAGCATATAACCCAGTCACTGATGATCTTAAACATGAACCCAATGGACATAAGCTCATAATCAGCAGTGAGTATTGAATGTGATAGGACTAAAATTGTTCCATGAAATCATAGGGCATAAACCACCAAGGACTACCACTGCAAGTTCCCTGAATCTCATACCTTGCACTTTGAAAAGTTCAGTTTAGAGGAAGCCCTGTCAAAGTATCCGGTACAATGCATAACCAGTTTTCCTTAACCATGGTTAAGCATTGAATCTAAATACCTAAATTATTATTATAGATGTGAAAACGTAATTTGGAGTGTGTTTGTAAATTGTAGTTAGTATTAACCTTTTTTAAGAGTTGCATCTGCATCAAGCAGACCATTGCAAAGGGCCACAACTCATTGGCAGAGCATATGCTTTGCATGAAAAAGTTGGCCTCTCTAGGTAGGACCAAGAAATGCTCACACCTTGAAACCCTGGAGAGCTGCTGCCAGACATGATAAGCAATACTGAGCTAGATAAACCAATAGTCTGGCTTCGTGTAAGGTAGATTCTTATGGTTAAAGCAGTTTGCAAGCAGAGAAATGAAGAAAGAAGGAAAAGTGATAAGCAGATCTTACTAATGTGTACTACTTAAGGTTTAGCTTGGCTATGCCTGGCAAATGTTTGGAAATTTAACCAGGCTGAAGGGAACAAACTACTGTACAATCAAATGTTACATCTTCATTCAGCCTAGGGTCAACAGTGGGTGGTTATGTTGGCATGTTTATAAAACGGTATAGAAACATAATGCCTTGGTGAGAATGTAGGAAGCCAGAGAGTTTTGAACACCCAGTTGAAAAGAACTCATGTATCCTTTTCTCTCAATTTCTAGGCTCTTCCTCAGACAGCTTTCACATTGTTCATCCCACCACTTCTCAGACTTTGGCAGTACCTCAGCACAATCCTTTGATGTTGGAATGTGTTGTTAGTGGGCTGTCTGTTTCTTATGTCCATTGGTATAAGGATGACCAAGATGTACTCACTAAAGGCAGGTGGAGAATGCTTCACTCTCATCTTATGATAGACTCGATTAATACGTCAGATGCTGGAAATTACTCCTGTGTGGTGGATAACAAGTCCGGAGTTGTGAAACATGTAAACTACAGTATAAATGTACTTGGTAAGATATGCAGTGGCAAAATGCTTGATTGGCGAGTTTTTTTGAAGCAATAAATTTATGGTCCATGAGACATGCTATTGTGAAATTAACAGAATGAATGCAGCGTATCATATGTACATTTTCTTTTCCATTCTAGAATCACCATCAATTTCAAAAGGATTGCAAGATCAGTTAGTGTCCCTGGGTAAAAATATACATCTTTCCTGTGAAATACATGGAAACCCGACACCTAACCTCACCTGGTACCATAATGCAGCTCCTGTCCATCTTTCTTCACGGCACTTTCCTTCAGGAAACAAGCTGAGAATTAATGGTTTCACCAGAGAAGATTCAGGGTTGTATCAGTGTTTAGTCAACAATGGCATTGGATTTGTGCAGTCTACTGGGAGACTTCATTCCCAAGGAGGTAAAAAAAATAAATCACATCAAACACCTTTCTGTTTATAAACTTCTGCTTTTCTTTTTGACATCTTTCAGTCTAGCATGAAAATAGCCTGTTGCTTCCTGGGATTATTCTCCTAAATTGTTCTGATCAACAAGTTATGCTTTAAAATGGTAGACCTCATTTCTTGTGTTACAAAGTAGGCTGTAGTCCACTGACCAAATATTAGCCAATTTTAATAGGCCACCTAGTGTGTGAGCTATGAAATTGTGACAGACTAAATTTATTTGCCTTAGTTTTGATGGTGTTGAGAGTGTTGTCAATGGTTTTGATGATGTTGCCAATTGAAACCAAATTCCAGCTGTAAACTTATATATGCAGAATCTCAAATAATAGAATTCTGATAATACATCTTGCTGATGTGTCAGTTTAGGGCGCATATTTGAAAGCTTTCAGTTTCTTTCTCTTCAGAATATTAAATATTCTTTTACTAGAGTAGTTAACAATCACAGCACCTGCATGAGTGGGTTCTGATGTGTTTGTGGCCCAAAGCAGTCTACGTAGCTTAGATGTCCATATATTACCCCCTGGCCCCCTTTATGACTGTGCTGGCTTCGGGATATGCAAGAACAGTACTGTATTTTATTATAATATGAGTTTGTATCTTATATTTATATTTTTAATAGACAGAGGCTTCAAGCCAACTATAACCTCGCTGCCAGCAAACAGCAGAGTAGCAGAAGGTGACACAGTCACGCTGTCCTGCAATGCCACTGGGTTGCCTCCACCTGCAATCCGTTGGTACAATAGTCATGGGCTGATTACCAGCCATCCTTCACAGGTGCTTTATTCAAAATCACGGAAGTCATCCTCCCAAGCAAGAACTGGCAACTCCATTTCAGACAGAACCTACTTCATCATGTCTCGCAGTGGATCAAGCTCCTTATATGTTCAGCCTGTTACATCAGAGCATGCTGGGAAATATACCTGTGAAGCAATTAATGAATATGGGACTGCTCGTTCCGAAGCTTTCCTTACCGTTGGTAAGTGGCATCCAAGTTGCTGCTCCAATAGCGTGCAGATATTTTGGCTGAAGTACTGTCAGGATAACTTCTTTTTTAAAAAAATTGGATTTGGACAAATCATACGTCTAATGGATGGTCAGGAGCATCTGCCTGTTGCTGTTCATACATATTCTGCAATTTATCCTGCTTTGTTTCTGGCCAAGCAAACCCATGAATGGAAACCAGGGTTCTTGACTTAACAGTTGTGGTTGGTCTGGTGGAAATAAACGATGACTGTTAGTTCACACATAATGCTAAGCCAGGGCTGTGGTTTGTTTCCTCCTGGCGTGGAAAACACAGGAGCAGGGAAGGAGCAAAGTAAGGTATGACTAACTTGTGTGCCAGTGCACAGTGCTTGCTCACGTTAAATCTGAGTTTTATTTTAATTTTATATTTAATTATGCTTTTGTGTGTTGTGCAAACTGGCTCGCTGTGTATTTCATATTTGTTGGTAAAGATCAAAAAGCAAAGCAATATTTTTTGTTCTGTAGGGCAGGGGTAGCCAAAATGATGCCCTTCAGGTGCTGTTGGATTACAACTTCCATCATACCTAGCCATTGGCTATTGGCTGGAGCTGATGGTATTTGCAAACCAACAACATTGGAATCCATGCATATCTCCAGGGCTTTTTTTCAGCTGGAACTTGCCAGAACTCAGTTTCGGCATCTCTCAGGTAGACACCATTTCCCTTATAAGAGATTAAGGGAAGCGTTCGTGGAGAGTTCTGGTGCCTCTTTTTCTTTCACTGCTTATCTCTAACCTTCAACTTCCTTCTGTAGATTCCTACGAAGCTAGTACAAAAGCAGAAGAAAGTGCTCCTGTGGAAATTGCCCAGAGTGATGAAGGAGATGGAGATTATGATTCCGATACGGGCCTTCAAAGTTCATCTCCAACAGAGATTCTTACTGAAGAAGTCGCTACAGAAAAAACATCCAGTGGCATTTCTCCACCAGAAGCTCCGATCATTCTCAGTCCTCCACAGACTCTTAAACCAGATCAGTACAATCTGGTATGGCGCCCTGGAAAAGATGGTGGTCAGCCAATTAATGCCTATTTTGTGAAATACCGCAAGGTACTTGTTCAAATTGCGTTATATTTGATAAACTTTGTGCTTCATTTTTTGAAAATTGGATGAGTTGGACTGCCATCATTTTTAGTAACAAACAGGGCTTATGTTACACACACACATACATGGTACAGAACTCTGGTATTTGATGATAATATTAGGCCAAAGAGAGATACATCCATCTGGATATGTAGGTAGCTATTTAGGAATGAAGAAGTTTCAGGTTCCTTTGCTACTGGCAACATGAAATAGAGCCTTGGGAGTTTCCAATTTAACCTCCTTAAATACTGCCCAGAAGCTTGGGGAGAAAACCAGAAATCCTAACAAGATTAGGAAACTCCATGTCCCAATGCATTCAAGTCTCTGCTCCTAAAGCTTGCTCTAAGCTTTGCAGGAAAAGTCATTAAGAAAACTCTTTCACATCAGTTACTTGCTTTCACTTTCTTATAGTGAAATAACTAAGGTATTAGCTTATATTTAGACTTTTCTTTCTTGTTTTTAACTGCAGCAGATTCAGATAGCGGTTTATTTGCTCTTAGCCTCTTGTGATTCCTTTTTGCAGTTGGATGATAATCTCAATGTTACCAACTGGAATACAGTTCGTGTCCCTGGAAGTGAAAATGAACTTTCTCTCTCAGAACTGGAACCTTCCAGTCTCTATGAGGTCTTGATGGTAGCCAGAAATGTGGCCGGTGAAGGCCAGCCTTCCATGCTTACTTTCCGTACTAGCAAAGGTAAGTAAGCGTGTACTCAAAATACATTGCAGTTGATGGGCTTTTTTCTAAAGTTCCCATTTGCGGAGACCTATAATACCCATAAAAAAACCAAAGAGAGTGGCTGCAGTCTCATTGGAACTCCATGTCCAGTACTTGCTCTGAACCAGGATTCAGGAATTGAACATAGATCTGCAGTCTGAGTAGAACCCTGAGATTCTGTGAGTGATCTTCCATTCACAGAACAATGTCAGCACTTGCTGATATAAGGGGAGGAAGGTGATTTTTGCAAATTTCTCCTCTCCTCTTTAGCCCCTAGGAAAATTTACTCTGGTAGAGTGGGGGTCCCTTGGCAACAGTATTGAAAGTTGTCTGGCTGGTTGGCTGGCTGCAGGAATGAAGGCAGATTGGCAAAATCACCTTTCTTGCATTATTGGGAGGCTGTGCTCTTTCATACATAGAAGAGCACTTTAGGATCTCTTCACAATGAGAATACGCTTTCCTTGGGAACTTCCCAAAGTTCCATTGAAACAGACTTGTAGATTCGGGCTGTCCTATAGCAAAGGCTAAACTGATGTACCATCAATAGCATGGCATATTCAGTTTTAGTAGGATTTCTGTAGTGTAAATATTATTTAGGTTCAGTAGTATTGCTGCCTATTTCCATGGGGCAGAAAGCTGTTCTCAAATGGCATAAAAATTTTGTAGGATGTGTGTGATTATAAACCTTTACTACTTGGTTCAAAACATGCCATAAGAGAGGATATTGACTGACTAGCAAGGTTTCTTCCACTCACTGAGCACATAATTCTCTCTTAGAAAGAACCTCCTCCTCAAAAAATACACAGGCTCCCTCTCAACCAGTTGGTATTCCTAAGCACTCTGTCATTCAAGAAGGGGCAACCAACAATTTTGGAGTGGTCCTTCCAGATTCATCTCGACATAGTGGAGGTAGGTGTTACCATTCAGATTTTTGTCTGTGCATTTTATACTGCAGCATACATTACAGTTTGGGGTGTGTGTGTGTGTGGAAACCCTCCTGAATGTTCTCTGGCTGTTCATCTGATTTTCAGGTCATTTATGTGTAAGTGTTCAATTTGTGACTTTTCTAGTTGAATGACAGTATAGCAACTTAAAAGAACACCAACTGAGCACTAAACTGTTTGTGGAATTGGGAAGGCCCCGTAGCTCATTGCAGAATGCATGCTTTACATGAAGAGGATCCAAATTCAATCCCTGGCATCTTCAGTTAAAACAAAAATCTGGTAGCAGATTATGAAAGACTGAGAACCTAGAAAATTGTCACTGCTCAGTGTGGGCAGTACTGATAGTAGATGTTTGATAGTCTGATGTGGTATAAGGCAGCTTCTACATCCAGTTAAAGATCTTAGGTAGCAGTGCTGGGTAAGACCTCTGCTTTTGGGAGAGTGCTTCCAGTCAGAGTAGATTGCAGTAAGCTAGGTTGGGGTAGAGAACCTCTGGTCTGTGGAGCTTCACCAAACCACATCCACTTGCCTCAAACCTGACATCATATGTGATGTGAGGTGCCAGGCAGATAGAAACTGCAGCTGGAAAGCAGTATTTAATCTGCCAATTAGTCGACCCCCACCTTGTGGACCAACTTTGACAGAGTATACACATTATGTCATCAGATGATAGACAGTGGTCCCCCCGATTCATCAGAGTTTGTCCAAGAATGAACTCTCTGTGCATCAGCTGAAGTGTGGGGAGCCTAATCCGTGATTAATCCAAACCTTCCAGAAAGTAGGACTCCTCACTCATTACATGATATATTTACCCTCCTGATTTCCTATATGATTTGTTGTGTAATGAAGAGGGTTCCAGTGTATAATCAAAATGTATTATTTGTGATGGTCTTTGGGTTGCATGTTGAGATGGTAGGATTAATGGAGTTTATAATTAGCATGTTGAGATGGTAGGATTAATGGAATTTATAATTAGTGAGAGATGTCCTACTCATTTACTAAAAAATGAGTCCAATGTATGTTCCATCACTTTTGTCGTTGCTAAATTTTACAGAATAATTTAACGTTTCATAGTTAAATTGATGTGAAACAACATAGTCAAGTGTCGGCGCTTGCATGTGTTGTCTGTCCTATGTGGTAGAAGATGACAAGCTGGAAAATAGCCTTAAGAATATATAACCTTTTCATGGTTAAACTATGTATCTTCCTCTTTCAAATTATATCCTATTTCTCTATGCTGTACTCTATGTAGTTTAAGTGTATGAACCAATAAAGTAAAGACTGAAGGATATGTCTGCCAGAATGGTTATAATCACACTTACTAACACCACCTCTCTCCATTCTTTCTGTTCCCACTGCTGTCTAACTTCAAGTGAGTTCAGTAAGTATTAATATAATATGCATGGTTTTGAATGCTAGCTAACTTGTTTCTAAGAGGTCTTAAAGCTTCTTGATACTTATGAAGGCTTTATTCTTATAGTTACTGTATCTAGGAATTTCAGTTTAGATTGTAGGCTTTCTGTTCTGCAAATGGTGAGGTTTCTGTGCAACACGTTTATTTCAGTTTGGTACCAAGTAGTAGTGACACAGCAGATCACCCTGTCTATTTCTGTGGTTGTGAATTAAGCTATGCAATTCTCTTGGTTTCTGATGATGTGCTAATGCTTCAGGACTGGTGTGCGCTGACATAATACAGTGTTCTGGCATAACGTAGTCTATATACAATAGACTACATTGCCAAATTAGCTATTTTTTTCCCTAAGAAGCTTTAATTATCTCCATATTTGAAAACTGAAATGATCTTCCATGTTTGTGTTTAAGAAAGGATTTTCTGGGCTTAAGACTAATGCACATTTGAGTATGTTCTTTCTCACTTGACTGAAACACATTATTAAATAAAATCTGGGTATAGAAATCAAGTGCTTCTAACTTCTAAATCTTTATGAAGCCTTCTCAATTTCCTATTTCAGTACCTGAGGCACCAGATCGACCTACTATTTCCACGGCATCAGAGACTTCTGTTTATGTCACTTGGATCCCACGTGCCAATGGTGGATCACCCATCACTGCCTTTAAAGTAGAATATAAACGCATGAACAGGAACAGTGAGTGGCTGGTTGCAGCTGATAACATCTCCCCTTCCAAACTTTCAGTGGAAGTTGGCAGTTTGGATCCAGGTATTAATATGCATTTTTTGTTCAAGAGAGATCACAATCAGTATTATGCATTTCTGCATTGGCGCTGTAGCCAAGTTAAAATCCTGTTAAACTATAGGATGTTGCTTTTAATGCCACCAATGTTATATAAGATTCAGGGAAATTAGCAGTCCTTGTGTCTTAACTATCACAAACTTTTTTAGTCAAGCATCTGAACAGCATTTTCATAATAAGCATGAGAATAAGTCACTGACCACCTTTACTTTCCTAACTTGGTATAGAGAGCAGGCATGTGCTCACATCTTGCCATATCTTTTCTGGTGGAAAATAACATCTCATCCAGTATTTGGCTAGATTGGATCTTTCTATCAGGAAGGGATGTCCAGCTAGTAAGTGAGAAAAATAGTATAAGATAATCTTACAATAAGGGCCATTTGGATCTTTCTGTTCTATGTTTCTAGAATGCTGGGTTTTATCTTATCATCTAATGTTCAGTTCTCTCTTTTTTTGCCATATGAAAGGAGCTGCATATAAGTTTCGTGTGATTGCTATTAATAACTACGGGGAGAGCCCACGAAGTTCTGCCTCTCGGCCTTATCAGGTAGCTGGCTTTACCAATCGGTTTTCCAACCGACCCGTCACAGGACCACACATTGCTTACACTGAGGCGGTCAGCGACACTCAGATCATGTTAAAGTGGACTGTAAGTATCAATTTATGTGCACCATGAAAAAATTGATTTTGCTTGCATCTCGCGTTAGATCAAACGTTCTGTACAGCAACAGATCAGTGGATTATACTAAACTGACCTTTTGGGAACCAAAAGCTGTATATGAAAAGCAGTGAGCACTTGAAATGCACAGTATAAATGCTGAGTATTTACAGTCAGTTTAGCAACCAGTATTGCACTCAGGAAAATGCCTTGGTGAACATGTACTCTTAAAAACTTGCATCAAAACATAATATAGATAGTGCCTACTGTAACTCTGTAGGGTGGCTGTTCCACATAGTAGGTGCTACCCTTTTCCTGGTGGTCTGGAGGCTGGAAGGTGCATTAAGAGGGCTCATCTTCTGATCTCATTGCATGGACAGGTCTATATGGGAGGAAGTATTCCTTTGTGCAACCCGGTTCCAAGTTGTTTAAGGTTTTATAAATTGCAGTAGACCCTTAAACTTTGTTTAATTGCAAATTGAAAGCCAGTGCAGTTTCTTCAAGTGGGATGTTACATGCCCACAGAATGGTGCTCCACTGAGCAACCAAGTTACCACATTGTACACCAGCTGCAACTTTCGAAACAGTCTTCAGAGCAGCCCCACATTGAATACATTATATTACTGCAATCTCAGAATTTCCAAGGCATGGGTCACTAGCTTAGGCTGTGCCTTTCTAAGAACAGTCATAGCTGACATACCAGCCGGAGCTATAAAAAGGCATTCATAGCCATGGAGCCTACTTGAGTCACCAGTGACAGAGATAGATCTAGGTATACCCCAGACTAGATACCTATTCCTTCAGGCAAAAGCAGCCCCATCCCGAACATGCAACTCTTCTGTTTCCCAGAACCAGGAACCACTTACCCATAGGGCCTCAGCTTTAGTTCATTGATCCTCATCCATGTGTAAAGGCAACAGGGTCACATTACTCCTGCCCTTCTCCTGATAAAGGTCATCCCTCAAGATGACCAAAGCTAATTTGGTCTGAACCCAGAATGGAATGGTTCCCGATTTTAAACCTTTAAACAATAATGAGAGTATAGCTTTAGCTAAAATTCTAGAACTGTATTCACAAAATACTTCTCACTGTTTTAAAGTCCACTTTTGTTCCGTTGTCTCTTCCCGCATTACATTAACATTGTCTTTCAGCCCCTGCCCCAGGAAAATATATCCCTTGTTGACTGTAGTTCTGGAATTTCAGTTGTTTTAATATTTCTTTTCTAGTATATCACTTCAAGCAACAACAACACACCCATCCAAGGATTTTATATTTATTACCGGCCAACAGATAGTGACAATGATAGTGATTACAAGAGGGATGTTGTGGAAGGTAAGATACATTACTCTGATTATGCAAGGAATTGCTCCAATTACAGTACTTCTTATTCCCCCTCCAAAGCATCAACCCAAATGCTGTTCTAATGTAAAGAAAACATAACAAAGACATCACAAAAAAGACATCACAGAAATAGACAACTCTGTATAAGGGACTGTGCTCATTGTAACATTTAAGAAAGCCAAAGTGTAATGTGGGGGGGGGGGATGAGAACCCTTTCTGATTCCTGTGAACTAGAGTTGAGGCACTAGAATAAACATCTGTGTCACTATCTGCCAGATCTTGAACCCTTGTCACAGAAATTGCAGTGGGACTATATTTGTGGAGTATTAGTTCTCATAATAAATTTCGCACATGATCCATAAATCTCATTATGGTCTAACAGGATTGTGTGGAAGCTGTTCATGTGAATGAATGATCCTTCACTTTTTGAATTCAGTGTCCCATTACTATAAAGATGCCATGTTGTTAACTTTTAGGTTACAAATTTGAGATAAGCTGCAAAATTTTCTATACTGCAATTGTTCTTCTATTTAATTCAGGTGTCAAATCTCTTAACGTGCTTGAAGCTGGAAAAGAACTGGCTTCTCAGATTTAGTCTCATAACACTAATATATAAGCAGCTGATTTTATTGGATGGATTTTGGTCCATTTGTAGGTCTTAATTTTATGAGCTGTACAGTGGGAAAGTATATAAACCAATTACATTCGTTAACGCAGGAACAGGCATTTGGTTGAGCACTGACAACTACAGAATTCCTCTGATAACACCTGTTAGTGCATCTATGAGCTCTTAAAATTATTTTATGTAAGATTAAACCTGTTCTCACAATTGCATAGAATGGCTATGGCTGCCATAAGTTGCCATGCTTGAATCTATTACTATATTAATATTGCTCTACAATGCTACAGGGCTGCTAAACACCTATGTAATGAGTGTAGTTAACTGAGAGGTTAAGCTATTACCTTGGAAGAAGTTCAGTGTTTCACTTGTAGCCTTTCTGGTACACAGAATCTGTGTTTATAAATGTTTAAGTGAGCTCCGCTGTGCTGTGAAATTTGCTTGTTCCTGATTGTTCAGGTTTATGCATTCTGAAATCTTAAAAGAAGCCTGAAACCACTAGCAGCTGCTCTGCTGTGCCAAAGCTTGAACAGAAAGTTGCACAGTGGTAGAAATGTTATACATCAAACTCTTCTTTACTACATTATATATCCACAACTACTTATTGATTTAAATATTCAAATTAGCCTTAGTTATGTAGGAAAATATAGAGAGGGGAATCTCTTGTGCATGCCTTTTGGATCACTGCAGTATTTTTCTTTTTCTTTTTTGTACCTTTCATAAGTAAATTTCGGCACAGGATTTTCAGTTCCAAACACTCAGTAGTAAAGTTTTCGCAATGGTTGTGACTTCATTAGTAGCCCAAGGTTTCATTTCATGATCAGTCTTGTCTTTCTGAGATTGTCTCAAAACTTTGATGCCTTTTCTGTATATGTTGCCACATGCTAGCTTGATTTTATTTTTAAAGTTCCTGATGTTTGCATTTGGTTCTTCATTACATAGTCAGTAGTTTTCTGTCTTTCTGCTTGTTCAACAAAAGCACCACCAAACCTTTTGTTGTCTCCTGTGCTGAAATTTTGCATTCCATACTTGGTTCATGGAGCTAGTGTCAAAAACTCAAAGTGCATTCAGATAACAGTTGCTTACATTTTCCTTGCTTCAATATATGGGAACAGAGTTAAAATATTTGTACT
The DNA here is from genome assembly GCF_964270895.1 of Podarcis filfolensis. Lineage (NCBI taxonomy): Eukaryota > Metazoa > Chordata > Lepidosauria > Squamata > Lacertidae > Podarcis > Podarcis filfolensis. Next base: position 32,149,091 of record NC_139618.1, read on the forward strand.
GATTCCAGTTCTAGTAAACGTTTGAAGGGAAAATCTAAAGCCTGATGTAATTACTAAAAGGATGCTTGAGGTGTAATGAGAAGATGGAGCTTAGAAAGATTTGGAAAACTGAGTTCCTGGGGAAAAGCTAGTCTGCTGCTTCAGCCTGTATTCATTTTTGAGGATATAAGCTGCAAACATAAATGAACTATGATTTGTTTGAAACAGTCACCTCCAAGGCTCTTCAACAAAGCAGTTAAACACACAGACTTTCAGATATTGGCAGGCTGTATTGTACAACAGTGGTGTTCTCTTGTCGGTTCAGTCTTTCAGTAGGGACAATAGTTGTATATGCATGTGATTCACACCTGGAGTGTGATTTTGAGGGGAAGCAGAATTACACTGGCTGACTCAAGCTCTATGCATTGACGCAAAGGTGAGAATTAGGTGTCTGTGCGTGTACATGTCTGTAGCCTTCCATGCAGTTGAGATCCGTGATTGATCAATGTTTCAGGTGGTGCCGAAGCATCTGTGCACATAAAGGCCCATTTTCACCTTTGTCGGACTGTATGTGGAGATCAGGGGAAGCACCAACTGAAACGACCCTGATTTACTTCCACCTTTCTAAGTGGAGCAAAGAAGAGCATTGGGTTATTGTGTAAATAGCACCCCTATTTGGGTGCTGTTGAAATACAGTAGCATCTTGATACTATTCTTCCCTGTGAAGGCTATAGCTTATAGATCTGTCTGTGTTCTAGGTGGAAGCAGTTCCAGCAGAAATAGACCACGATGTCGACATTTAAGAAGCATTAGGCGTATCTAAACCATCTTAATTATAATATAGTGGGTTCCTCTTTATTAAAACTTGTCATAAGGGTGAGCATACAGACTGAAAGTGATTTATGAGTACAGAGAAAACACCAGGTGGTGTCTAAACGAAAAATTGACTTTCAGCCAGACACAGTAAAATCATTCTCTTAAATGAACTTGTTTGGATTAGAATTTCCAATGCTGAATATCAAAGGCCTTCTTACTTCATATATTTTCATAGTACATAAAAATTGTCTGCAGCTAGTCATGCTGTTGGTAAACTGCTTTCCTCAGGTTCTCTGGAGTATGTTCTTAGACTTAAGTATAGAATTGAGTGGCTTCAAGTCTTTTTGTGATGTCTTCACTTTTCTGCCTTTAAAAACACACACACACCCTAAGGTGGCTAGCAAAATGTTACTCCTTTTATCATATGATTTGTTGTATCAACAGAAGACCTACAGACAAAAGTACAGTTTCTCTTTCTACCAGGCTCCTATCACATGCTTTATTTTTAAAAAAGTCAAGTCTTAATAGCATGGTGGAAAGTGCTGTGGGAAAACCTCACCTAAGGTCTGTTGCACAGCTGAGTCCTTTACTCACTATCAAAATGACAAGTGACACTCAATAATTCTCTAAAAGCAAATTTAATTTCTTACTTGAGCAGAAAAGGTAACAACAAGCGATCAGAAAAGTGATCAGAGGCTGAATCCTTATCTCTGTTTGCACACAGTTTTTATACATATAGGTTAGACTTGCAAGACTCCCAGTAATACAATCTTGCGTGTGATAGCGCCAGCTTAACTGCATAGACAGATGCTTCCACATTTCAGCTAGCTAGGCATTTTTTTGTTTATTCCATTTAAATGTCATGGCCTAGCATGCTCCTAAAACTTCCCTTTACACACCCTCTTGTGGTTTGCTTTTTCTCTGTTCCTCTCTTAAGCTTGCATGTCAGCATGATTACAATGAGAATACATGATTATGGTGTCAGCCTGCAGTAAGATGGTGTTAGTCTTGCTTAAGCTATAACAAAGGTGGAGGTGGTTCATGTTAACTCTGTGTATCATATTGTGATTAGTTGTATCAACAGCGAGTCAAAAGTACAGTGTCTCTTTCTACCAGGCTCCTATTGCATGCTTTATTTATTTATTTTTTAAAGTCAGATCTTAATAGCATGGTGGAAGGCCACCAACAATGGCGCTAGATGAGTCTCTTCTATGATCATAGCATGTTGTGATCCATGGCTGTCCATGCGTACTGCTTTGTATTGGCCAAATTCCAAAGTTTAAAACAACCACTTTCTGCCAAATATTTCTTATTGCAGTTTTATTTATGTGTCTGATTCAGACTTTGCCCTTAGGGTTTTATGTTAAATAGATGCTACATTCCATCTTTGAGACAAACATGTTCAGGAAGGTTGTAGACATTTTATTAGTAGTAAATTAAATTCTTCTTATATGCATATTTGTGTATGTAAGACTGATTTTGGCCTGCTATCTTAGCTCTTAATTGCAATGGGCCATTTATTTTTTACCTGTTGTCCTCAAATTGTAAGGACAGTTCCTACATTTTTTAGCTCAGTTTATATTTTCCAAATTGTGAAACAAACATGCTACATGTCTATATGTTTTTCTTTCTTTCTAGGCACAAAGCAGTGGCACTTGATAAGTCACCTGCAACCTGAAACATCTTATGATATTAAAATGCAGTGCTACAATGAAGGAGGTGAAAGTGACTACAGCAATGTAATGATCTGTGAGACCAAAGGTGAGAAGGAGCTGTTATTTTTCTTCTGTCACTAAACCAATAGCCATATATTTGCTGTTCCCTAATCTTCATACTTGGGACGCGGGTGGCGCTGTGGTCCAAACCACAGAGCCTAGGGCTTGCCGATCAGAAGGTCAGTGGTTCGAATCCCTGCAATGGGGTAAGCCCCCATTGTTCGGTTCCAGCTCCCCCCCCCCCACCTAGCAATTCGAAAGCACGTCAACATGCAAGTAGATAAGTAGGTACCGCTCCGGCAGGAAGGTAAATGGCATTTCCATGCGCTGCTCTGGTTCGCCAGAAGCAGCTTAGTCATGCTGGCCACATGACCCGGAAGCAGTCTGCGGACAAACGCTGGCTCCCTCGGCCTATAAAGCGAGATGAGCGTGCAACCCCAGAGCCGTCTGCAACTGGACCTAACAGTCAGGGGTACCTTCACCTTTAATCTTCATACTTATGTAAGAATTCATTTCTTTTCCAATATTTTTCACAATATTTCAGATGTTTTAGTTAGTTTCTTGACTTCATGAAAATAAATATTCCATTTCAGCACACTATATGTAATCTAATATGGGCTTTTAGAAATCACATGCTACCATCAAAACCACACCTCAGTGGTTGAGAGAGCTTCTCATTCAATGCATAAAACTGTGCTATCTTCCCATACTTTATCTCAAGCTAATGTTCCTGCTTGTTATTGCTGTAAACAAAACGACGGCTTCAGTTTCTCGGTTCAGAAAGACACGTAGGATTTATCAGCAGCTACCCAATACCCTTGTTGTTCAATAAATAATTTATTTCTTTTAAAGCAAACTATGTTTGAAACTATGATCAGTTTTAAAATATAAAATTTTGGGATACTAGTAAGGGTAGAAGAAGGATCTTTAATAAATTTTACGCACACCTGTCCCAGAATATATTGGTATGTGTTCATTTCAAGCCATCCATAAGCATCGATATTTGACAACAAAAATCGGCCCATTATCTTTTTTTGTCAACTACTTTACATTTTGGTAATGTTCATTATTCCTATGTGTGAAAGAAGCTAAAGCAGTGAGACGTGTGGACTTGAGGGTAAACAAATTCCAAAACAAATATATATTATCAAGTAACTTACGATAAAAAATGTTCTACCATCATATTTTATGCCATTTTGGATTACGGTAGTTGCAGCTCTTGATTGACTTATAGAATGAATAACACTTCTGTAGACTTGCTATTTTAAATGTGTGTTTTATCTTATACCCTCCTCCCTCCATATTAGTGAAGCGCACACCTGGAGCATCAGAATACCCAGTGAAGGACCTTAGCACACCACCAAATTCTCCTGATCGTGGAGTTGGGAGTAATGCTGGTCAACCAAATGGTCCCGTCCGAAGCAGTGACATGTTATACCTGATCGTGGGCTGTGTCCTTGGAGTGATGGTGCTTATTCTGATAGCCTTCATTGCTATGTGCTTGTGGAAGAATCGCCAGCAAATTGCCATGCAGAGTAGGTTAATTCTAATATTCTTCATGTCCTCTGCTGGACCAAACCTAATGAAACAACATTGTTGCCAAGTAACCTAACACCACAACATTCATTGTGAATTTCAGTTGCTGTTATGATCACCACTGAATAACAGAGGGGAACAAATTTGGAAAAGCGCTTTATTCTTCTTATGAAACATAGAGATTAGAGCCTAACTCCGTGCCTTCACTTTCCATTCCAACTTAGCAATAGAAATGTATTCTAGGAGAACTTTATATTTTCACTTTCAGAGGATATTGGTAGATATAGTTAATGGCCAACTTACATAGTTACAGTCTTCTTTGAAATCTGCTGGGAAAGGGAGACGCTTCCTGTTCCTACATTTTTGGTATTCTAAATGTTCATAAGGTATAGCAATTGTGTCTTGGTCTGGGGGAAATGTGGGATATAAATAAATATAATAATAGCAGTTTTACTTGGCTCTTATAACTATAGATCTGACAGAACAATCTATATTGCATTGAATAGTGCTGGTGCAATAAAATAAGTGTCTTTATGCCACAAAAGCTGTCAGATTCCCCAAACAGTGGTAAATATGCAAAACATGTAATCTGTGTTAGCCCCTTAATTATCAGTGGTGGTAATCTGCTATCTGAACTCTGTTAGTCAGATTGTAGCATGTTTTACAATTTGCAAAGGGCTTAAGGCATTGTAGTGCTAGGGGTGTAAACTCTATCATGAACAGCCAGCTGTAAAACGTTTTCATCTGTAACCTTTTCAGCTAAAAAACATGTTTAAGAGTTGAAGTGTTAAGCATTTTCTCCCAATCCTCACTCTTGCAGAATATGACCCTCCTGGTTACCTTTACCAACGTGCTGATATCAATGGGCAAATGGTTGAGTACACAACATTACCAGGCACAAGTCGTATCAATGGCAGCATACATGGAAACTTTATCAGTAATGGAAACCATAATAATGGTTGCCTTCACCTCCATCACAAGGTTCCTAATGGAACGAATGGAATCATGAATGGTGCTGTAAATGGAGGAACTGTTGTTTATCCAAGGCACACTAATTCCCTGTCCAGAGCGCACATGGAATATGAACACACCCACCACCTCGGAAATGTAAGTAAGCCCTAGATGTTGGAGGTCTGTTTCTTGAACATAATACGAAATGAAATCTTAGGAAATGGAAAGCATTCAGCACTTAACAAAAATATGTTGAAAATTCCACAACATGGCATGCTTTTTGAAGCTTAACTTGCTGGAAGTAACCTCATAGAAGTATGTTACATTAAAATTAATCATTTCAGACCCCTACAAGAGAACTGCACATGTATTTCAAATGACATCTCCATACATCTCAGTTAATTTTATATTTTGAATCTGAATATATGGATTTGTTTGTAAACTCTATCCCCACCCAACCCCCTTTTTTACATAACCCATGAGCTTTTACTGCACTGTTAGGGGTTAGAATCTTCATTTTTAAACAGCATTTTTAACACCCAATATTAATGTTTTGCTAACCTGGTGATTACAGAGAGGCTCAAAAAGGTTGGCTAAAAGATCAAGCATAGCAAATATGCTGTCTTTCAGTTCTCATCATTTCTTGTGACTCTGCAAAGTTTTTCAGAATAAAGATGTTATGCATGCATGTGTGAACCTGATGGGATGAACAAACACCATTGAAAAGTTTTGCGTTAGACTTGGTTGAAGAAAGTTGTGCTTTTAGTGATCTATTTTTATATTATATATGTGCATGTCATCAATGGTGATTTTTTATGTGTGAACCAGCATATAGATAGATAGAGGTAACTTGCATAAGTGTAGTTTCCCATGTACTATTCTGCTTTGTTGGTTTTTTTTGTTCTTGAAGGCTGTCAGCCCAACTTTAATGAAGGTGCTTGGGTGGAATTATTCCTCAGGCATTCTCAGTTTAACTCTACGTCACAGTAATAATGGCAGTTACACATTGGATACCCTTCCACTCACTTACATTGCTTGGAGATTTTTGTGATCTTATTGGAGACTTCTCACATTCTTCCATTAATTGTGCCAGAACCTTTAGCTTTATGACCAGGCTGTTACTACAGCCCCATTTCAGGTTTAACTTTTAAGCAGTGCACTTTATTACATTACAGTGTGCCAAAACTTTAGGTTAATAAATCAGAAAATCCCTCCTCCTGGTCCTGCTCTGACACACCATAAGTCTATCTGCATTCTGAATGTTTGAGACTTGGGTTGAAATTATTAAGAATGATTGTGATTAGGCCCATGTATTATGAAAAAAATATTCATTTGTTTCCCCAAGGAATTATCTAAATACTAATTTTTTTTCAACACTAGTCCTGCTCAAAACGTTTTGAATATTTTATGGGGAAACAAATAATGTGTTCAATTTTTTTGAGTAAGTATACTTCTGAGGGTAGTGGGGAATATAGGACTAGTGTTTGTTTTTGGTAACTGAACACAAGAGCTTCATTTTAGGGAGAAACAGATTGCTGCTCAAGCAAGAGTTGCCACTTCAGATAACCTTACCTTATCTTATTTCTTTTTGCAGCACTCTTAAAATCCTAAGTTCTCATTCTTTCTAAAAAGCCAACCCAAACACTGATTTTAGAAGTATCAAAACACAATTCTATAAGCATTCTGTAAGTGATGGATATATCCAGACTATGTGAACCTAAACAGAACAATTGTCTATTGTCTGTATAGGGGTATTCCAGGGACACAAACCTAAAACAGGTGTTAACCAGTTTTCTTTTAGATGCTTGTCTAAGGCCTGATTCTCACTTTGACATTTACATTCTTAATAAAAATACAGTCATACCTCGGGTTACAGGTTGCGTGTTTTCAGGTTGTGCACCACCCCAAACCCGGAAGTACCGGAATGGTTTATTCCAGGTTTCAGCGCATGCGCAGAAGCACTAAATCGCACTTTGCGCATACACATAAGTGCCGAAACGCGACCCCCCTTGTGCGCAGATGCGGCGCTGTGGGTTGCGAACTTGTCTTCTGCACGGATCACGTTCGCAACCCGAGCATCCACTGTAGTACTTTTAAACTAAATATGAAATCTGTAGTTCAGCATGCATGCCTATAAAATAATCCAAAGCAAAGCCTTTTCTTTTCTTATTCACTGGTTTTGTTTATTTCAAAGGGCTGCATACTGACATTTAGAGAGAGAGAGACACTCTTCAACTTAATGAGAGCCATGTGTCTGTTGTACTTGCCCCATCCATAATATCAAAGTGAGAATCTGCCTATAATATTCTAATTTGTCCTCTTCATCTTGAAACAACACACCAGGGCTAAATTGGAGTATGAAATTGGAATTTTGTGTGGCTATATAGTACGTTCTTTTAAGGCCCTCTGACCTACACAGTGAACTATGATTTACTGGTGAGCAAATTTATTGCGTTGAGCAAATGTGGCAACTTAGAACTAGTGTACAGGAGCAGTTTTGCTTTGGATGTCTTCATAGTCAAATACTGGACAGAAAGATTTGTTCAGTAGAGTTTGAGTCTTGGATGTAAAATGGTCTTTCACAGTCTTGACTTGAGTAGTTAAATACAGATTTTTATTGCCACCTGTACTACCTCATTTTCAAATATTCCTCAAACCTGCATCTCCCTTGCATTCAGCAGTGAGGTATGTGTTAATCTTAGCATTTTTATTTGTAAAGGATTCTGCAGCCAAAACCAACAATTCAAAATCCCTCTCACCCCCAAACCCCAAATCACTCTTGGCTGGTGAATTATTGCATCTGTGAAAATAAAGAACATTTCAAAACTGAGTTTGGTGAAGCAAGCTGATCTAATCAGATTAATTCCAAGAAAATCAGTCAGATGTATTCATCATACTAGCCACATGTATATCTTGTCTCCACAAGCAGACAAAAGTCTGTATTGGAAAGGAAATTACTTTCATGTCTCATCTGTGTGTGAAGCATTTTCAGTTTTGTCAAATTTGAGTTGGGCACTACAAGCTGAAAATAGAGCCAAGGAAATTACAACATACGTGGGCAAGCTACAGCTGTTAGTTTTTGCTGTAACATACATGCTGAAAGTTAGGCTTTACAAAACAAATTTTGCAATACTGTGCGCTCTGTCTTTTTGATGAATGCCAAACTTCATTACAAATTAGAATAGAATCTGTTGTTGTTGTTAAATGTAACAGATGGCATGCTTAAGGGCTTGAATTTATTCTGATTTGTTATTCTCTCCCCATCCCAAACCCCCAATTTATCTAGGGTGGTGGTGTATACACAGCTATGCCTCAGACAGACCCTTCAGAATGCGCGAACTGCCGGAACTGTCGGAACAATAACAGGTAGTAAACCGGGGAAAGGAGAATAAAGTGAGCTTTGGGATTGAGTCTGCTCCAGTTGCTTAATACACCTATGCATTTTAGGGGCTTTCAAATGGAGGTTGCTTTTTATCCCTGATTTTCACATAAAGACTATGCAAGATTTATTTAAAGAAGCTGTTACGTTTTATGGAAATGTGCATCCTAAGATGTTGGCACTCTAACAGCAGCTTTCTGGGATTTCTCGAATACTTTGAGTCCAGAAACAGGTACCATAGCAGCTGGTGATGCTGCCTCAGGATAAAAACCATCTAATCTGTGTTCTGTTACCTTGCCATTGCAAATAAATGGGTGAGCTTGCAAATCTTCTAGGTTTATTGTGGTTATTATACCACTGTGATTTCAGCATGGGTGTCTCAAACATCCCAAACAAGGGATGAATATCATCACCCAGAGGAGCTTCTCTCTGGATCCTCGTAGCTTAGTTTGTAAGCTAAGCTTCCAAGAGGCATAGTTCTTTTGCCATCCATTCTCTTTTATCTTCCCCATCTACCAGCACCTTCCAGTCTTTTTCCAACTGGAACATCTTTGAGTAGCTTGTTCCCTCTATGGTATTGCATTGGTATATGATAGCCCAGCAGGTGCGCTCTGTTTTCTTCCTTTTATATTGAATTATTACTATGAAGAGGCCCCAAAATAAGGCAAAAGTCCCTAAGCTCTGTACAGCAAAACAGAACAAACACAAGAAATGCGGATTATCTGCTCAATTTGTATGTTCCAGTCGCAAAATGGGCGTACTGGATTGACAGTTTTGAAGTATGGCAGGTGTTTTAACAGAGCTCTTATACTTGTAGTGAGGATGGGGCATGCAGTTAGGTAATGAGCCGAGTACCTCCAAAAATACAGGATCTGCATTTTGCAGCGAAGTATCTCTGAACCCTTCTCCTGAGACTTCAGATCAATGGCAGGCTAAACACCACATCCAAAAATGTAGCATCAAGCAAGAGAATTTCCAGTTTCCACAGATGCACATATGTCATTTCACATAACATTTATAAGAGTCAACAGGAGAAATGAAGCTGTCCAAGAACCAGCCACAAGGTTGGGTGTGGCTCACTGCTTAGCACTGGATACATTTGGCTGCTTTTAGAGTCCTGAAAACAGTTCCATCTTCAAATGTATAGTATCTAGTTGCCACAAAGGCCATCCATCGACACAGAAAAATGCTCTTAGGAAGCACAATGTCAGAAAAGAACAGCTGTTACAAGCTCATCATTTTTAGACTGAAAGTTTCATGCTGCAACAGACAATTTCATTATTCTAAAAGAAGCTAACTGCATGTGCACATCAAGAGAAACTGGGTGATTGGATAGAACTAGTAATAAAGATAATCAAGCAGAGGTAACATTGGGTATAATATTATCATTGTTAGATATTTCCACTTTACTCTTTTGTAAAAGGTGCCAATCCTCCCCCCCCCCCCAAGTTTATTAAATGACAACAGCAATAACTAGTTGGGAGAATCAGAGTGCCATGTATGCCGCCAAACGTCTCTGCACATGCACCTGAATTCTTTGGCTTTTCCATTTCAACTGCAACTCCTTTAGGTGCACCAGAGGCTGCTCTAGTGAGACTATCGCATTTCAAGAGTGACTCTTTGGGGTCCATAGTGGCAGGAATGAGAAGTCACAGCATGGGGGTTGGGGAGAGGAGGTTCAGTCAACATCTCTTTAGTCTTACCCTTGGTTTTTGCAACTTTCCATTAGCAAACATTGCACACCGTAGTCAGCGAGAAACCACTGTCTGTCTGCAGGGGACACGTGGAATGCCCTGGTTGATTACCAGGGTTAATTTGGTCTTATTTTGCACACAGCTGACCCTTTTGGGCCCTTAGATCAAACAAACTCAACATTTGAGGATCAATGCTAATGTTTTCCTGGTCAGACTGTTTTAAATACACCTGGGGTAATAGTTCTCTTTTACAGAAGATAAAAAGCACTCCTTGTGTTGGCTGTATATTTTGAGCTTCGTGGCTTGTGGAGTAAGGGGAAAACCCTCATGCAAACATTTTTAAGTTTGTTCATTCCAGAATATAGCCAGTTTCTTGCCCTTCAGTGTAAAACAAGCGGAAATTAAATGGCTTAGTCAGGAGCCATTCTTAATTCCTTTGCTGTCAACTTAAGTAAGCACAGCTTCTAAAATAGATGATTGTACCGTAGAACTGTGTAGCAGTTCTGTGGTGTCAGTTTTTCTTAGTATTGAGTGTGGTGCAGTCATCGCAGTCTTCTCTAATCAAAGACTGATGTAACTATGATTCCAGGATTGCACAATCTCTACTTATAGTTGCCTGTGTTTTGAGTCAGTCACGTATTTATGTGTTTATTACTTTAGATGCACAAAGCGAATAATGTTTTATTTTAAAGAAAAAGTTATCCCCCAGCATTCAAGCCATTCTGCGTTGCAAATTTTAAAGCAAATGTACTATCCTTTCAAATAGAATCAGACAAAAATGTAGTAGCAGATCTATGCTGACTATCAAAAGTCGGATTTTACAGGTCTTCTGTTAAAAATACACAAGGAGAGTTAATTTCATGATTATTGTTAGACCACAGTGTGCACATCAGCATTTGCCTCTGCTGTCTCCATTTGTGATTCTTTTTGGGAATCTCTGTGATTCTTGCAATAGGATATGGGAAGGATCTGATTGCTCAGGTAGGGGTGAGGTTGCAATTGTTTTGATATGCGCACTTTGACTATACTATTGGAAGAGCAAAGGCTCCTAAACAGAGGTTCTTAGTTGCTGCCTTACAGATGTGGAACTCCCTTCTAGATTTCCATTGAAGTCTCAGCCTGGATACCTTCCAGAAGTATTTTTAGGCTAGGTTTACACGTGCAGCAGAATTTATAAAAACTCCTAACCCACAAGGCATGTCGCAACTGTAAGTCAAAACATAACAACTTACCAATAATAGAACTGTTAAAAATATACAGCAACAGGTTTGAATTACTCAAATCAAGCTAAAAATGTGGCAGAACAAAGTCTTTTCAATTCACATAAATGACATTAAAGAAGGGACCAGTTGACTCTCCCAAAGACCGTTCCAGAGTCTAGACACTGCAGCCAAGTATGCAGTATCCTGCTGGACCTATGATGACAGTGAGATGCGGAGCATGGCCTCTAAGAAGATAGAAACATTGTTATATGATCCCCATATTGGTTTAAAAGCCTTGCCAGGAATAGAACCCTTAGCTGTAATGAGGGGAGGTTTTAGCTGAGCATTCAAAAGCATCTTTCCACCTGTAGTCTGATGTGATGCAGTCCATTTTACTGCCTCATTCTAGGACAGACATAACCTTCCCTGTTCTGGCTGGCTTTTAAAGCTCAGACGTAAAGAGGTATAAAGTGACTTCTGTATGTAAATTGTGTAAATGCAGCATCAGGTTTTTTTAACTTGGTAGAGTTGTGCTGTGTCTTAGCTGACAGTGCTTAAGCATCCTAATGGCATATAAAATGGAATAAATAATCCTCTAGTTGGTAAATGTAGGAGATGCAAATGTATATTTGGGGTAACTCTCAGAGTCTCAAGATGTGGGCTACGACCTTCCTGGGGGGATTGTGAAATAGTCGTGGGAAAGTTATGCCACAAGAACTTCATGGAATAATCCAGCAGTGCTAGAAGACATAGACAGACGCTGGCTGGTAACTTGTGCAAGGAGCAGCTCAGTTCCTTGTCTTGGCAGAAAATATAGAAATGGAGAAAGGGCAATAGCACTCCTGCTAAGGTCTTGAATGTCCATTTGTTCAAGTACATAGGTTCTCACACGGTACAGAAAGATATATGCTGCTCTGTGCTACATTGTCTAGACACTCTTCCGCTATGCACAAGGTTAAGGGAGCCTGAAAGTTTTTTAAAAAAAATTAAGAGGATGGCTTGTTAACTTGAGACACATTTTAAATATCCTGCAAATAAGAATCTTGCAGCTTGTGTTGTATTTGTCCATATGAGTGTTCCATTTGTGAAATGAATCTTATCTCTCTCCATTCACATTCCTCCTCTGAATCCACCTCTTCTGTGAATCCTGTGCCCTGACTTCTTAATCTTGATCACAAGCCAAAACACAGTCTCTGTGTATTTCCATCTGCTCACATTCATCCCCTTTAGCTCTGTTGTCTCTCATCATGACGAAATTTAGACTGTAAGCTACTTGCAGCAGGGCGACTTTTGGGTTTCTTCTGTAAAGTGCAAAGCACGTCGTTGGCACTGTATAAATAACAAAGCATTTCTAATTATGATTCTGCTTCTGTGGCTAAAGAAAGTTCCACATAATAAGCTCTCCGTCTGTAAAGCTAAATATTATGTAGCTTTAGGATGTATTTTGACAGCCATTGTGAATAAGTGGTGTGGTTGCCAAGGAATAATTTAAGACAGAGCTTCATGTTAATCATCTTCTTCCTAGGAGATAATTATGGAGAGCTAGCAAACCGTAGTCAATGAAAAGTGAATGAATTCAAAGAATGTATATGCCAGTAGTTCCTCTACTTGGTGGAAGAATACTTTCTATGTTTTATTTCAAGTTCTCTTAATAAACCCTGTAACAAGAAAAGGTTTAATTTAAATCACTGTAAACACGTATATATGTGAGAGGATGAAGTGCAGTGTCAAAATATTTTTGCTACTTCTATCATAGTTTTGGAGAATATTCTTAATTGTTCACATGCTTTGTGTCCCAGATTTTCAGTTCATATGCCTGTCCTAAATAGATATGGGTGTGCTTTGGTTTCTCATTTGTTTAGTTACAAATAATATAGTTAAGTACTTGTTAGCATATATCTTGAAAGTTGAAAAAGCAAGTTGATAACCACCTCAGTGTCCTTAGAAGCTGGTTCTCCAGCTGCAAACATTTATAGCACTGGCAGTTTCCCAACACTTTGGATTAGCTCTGGGCATGTCTACAAAGGATTTTAGCTGTAAGATGCCTTTTTTTGTTGTTCAAAGGCTAAGTAGATTCCGCTATAAGGAATTGACTTCCTTCCCTGCTTGACTAGTCTTTCACAATCCAGAATGAGAGAGAATTATCAAAGATTCTTTCTGGGAAGGCTTAAAAAGCATGTTCTCACTTTCTAAGTTTACAATGCTGAAGAATCCAATATTGAATGTAATCACTCTATCAGCAGCACTTTAACAGAGGTCAAGTTACCAACTGAAAGAGCAAATTGATATTGAAGTTCTTTTTCTTATATTTCCAAAAAAATACCCCATTTAAAAATGTGTAAGAGAGCACTTAGTGGGAGCTGTCTTTTTTTAAAAAATAAAAAACCCTCTATTTTGTACAACTGGGTAATGAAACGTTTATTTAATTTATGAATCACTCTATAAGGTGCATCACAAAGTGATTTACAGTATACTTTATAGTGAGCCATTTTCCATGAACGTGTTTGAATTTTTCTAGGTGCTTCACTAAAACCAGTGGCACTTTTGGAAGCAACCCTGCAGCTGTGATGCCCATCGTAGCACCTTATCAGCAGGACAGTTTAGAAATGAAACCGTTGAATCATATGATGGTTGCAATGTGCTTAGCGTCCACAACCCCCGGATGCAATGCTGAGGCAGAGGAAGACGGCAAGGAGAAAGTGGATCCCCCATCTCTTCGGGACTCCTGTGACCAAGAAAATGTGAATCCACTCAGTACAGATTGTATAGAAGGTACGCCAGCATTTTGGGAATTGTGAAAATATATAGCTGCCTCCGAGGCAGTTGCTTTTTATTTATAATCAGAGCAATTTAGCACAGAAACCAAACTCAGACTGAGATTAAATACTTAAGCTTCTTGTGGTTCCCTGTGCATGTTATGGAATTTGGTGCTGTGGTGCTTAAACTGCGGGCTTCTTTTTCTTTTTTAAAAATGGATTTCATCCAGTACTCTCCTTGGATTATTTGTGGTGACTAAATTGTTTTAAACACTGTGCTAATTTATTTAAATCTCTGCCAAGACCACCTTCGGCTGTGATCTTGTGTTTCAGCAACTAAGATTAATCAAACTAGCTACTTAGGATAGAAGAGCTGCAGGACAGCGGGGGAGGGAGAAATGTTGATGATTCATCAAATAGGAGACTTGTTTCCCAGCCTGTTGGAGCTTGTATGAAGCCTCTTGATAAATTTGATGGTTGTTGAAGTTGCTAATAGACAACTAGATGATAATAGCTGCGTTTTTAATTTGCAGATCACAGTGCACATTTGGAAACATCAGATCACATGTTGAGCTGGAGCCCCCTTATTCTCCAGCCTCTTTCAAAAGACTGTAATGAAAAGACAGAAGGGATTTCAAATGGCGTTACGTTGGACGGTTTGGGGAGTCTTCGACAGCTCCAAGTACAAGAGACTTAAGGAACTGACCTCCTTCCCCTCCCCACTTAAAGCCAGTAACTGCACAGCAGAGTCGCTGAAAGAGACTTACAACAGGATGTTAATTATAAAAAATGCTATTTATTTTTTGGTGTAGTGTCCTATGAATGTATGTTTTTAAGAAAGCCTTTTGCCTTTTCATTTTATTTATGTCTTGAGAAATTCCTTCCCATCCCTCCCAGCACAACACCATTGTGACTATCTGAAGGTATGTTGTCATTACAGGAGACATACTAAAATGTTTTCCACGGACATTGGAAGAATACAGCTTCATTATAGTGCAAACATTTAGGTGAAGTAACTTATTGGATTGGTTCAGATCCAAGTTGATCTTCGGTTTATAATTTACAATTTGGTGATATAACTCCACAGGATGGTTCTGTGCTAATGAAAACAGAATGAACTGTTGGCTATGGAAATTTAAATTGTTATAGCATATTAATGAACTGTTGCCACCTAACTCTAAACACCCTAAAGTGGAAAAACATGGAACTTGCAGTGGAAGTCTGGTTCTCAGTCAGTGCTAGCGAAAACTTGTTAGAAAATGGCAGGACTGAAGAGAGGCTCATTTAAGTGAATGTAGTAGTTGAGGTGTGAAGTTCTTGCCATACTCGTTCCAGATAGTGAAAGGCACAACATGGGCAACAATTAATGGTTGGCAAACACATTATGTAACCCTTACTGTTGGGTGGAAGAATTGAGCATGGGTATTTTGCACCGGCGCCCCTTATTGCCATTCTAAAGTGTTTTGATTTGTTTCCTGATGTTCCTGTTATATGTCCTGTGCATCAAGGAGGGCACATTTTCCTACTTGGGTTAGGTGAGCTTTTTTGAAAGGCTTTGTAGGATGCTTGGGTTTAAAAAAGCAAGGGGAGAATTTGATGTCAGTGATTTAGGAAAGCAATCAAAATTGTTCTGGATTGGAAATGGCTTCTTCCTATCTACCCCCCCCAAAAAAAAGTGTGTTTCTGGAGTTTGCTTTAAGGGTAAATAAGTTCATACACAGTCCACATTAAGGAAAACAGCTTAGAGAGGGAAACACCAGGAGGGAAATGGCCAGAATGGAGGAAGTTGAGAATGGTTGTCCTGGTTAATCCGCAGTTAGAACCTTTATAACTTAACTTTCACAAGATGGAGCAGTATTGAGGAAGGTTTGGGGACAAAAGTGCTAGTTGTTGGTAGTTAAGTTTAGCAACACATTCTATGAAATAGGTCGTACAAACTCACCCTTTCCCAGAAGTTGGTCCAGAAAAGGGTTCTGCTTTGGCTGCTTTATAAATACACTGGAGCATTACACAATCAAGCTTAGAATGTAAGGCCTCTAGAACATTTTGTTCATTTGGTTTAGGTACCAGCTTCAGACTCGACTTGACTTCTTTGTCTTACACCTTCCCAGGGTTGCCAACTTGAATAAAATATTTTTTGTGGGGGGAGGAGCTTCCCAAAAATGATCATGATTATTCTGTGTATCTTCATGGAACTTGGATAATAGGTGTAAAAGCAGGGCAGTCAGGGTTGGGGGTGATGCAGAATGCTTAACACCCTTGTTTCACTTCTTTTGGAGTACAAAATAGCTGCTTCGCCCCGCAGCGCCGAACACTATTCAATGGTTGTGTCAGACTTGCAGCCAAGTTGTACAACACCTGTATATGTAGCTTTAAGAAAGGTGCCTGTGCTTCAGAAATAGCTGAGGGCACAATGTGGACGTCACAAGGCTAGCTGCATATTTCCACCTTCTCCCAGTTTTAACCAGCACAAATAAAACAAACTTACACTTGTAAAACAGCTCCACGAATTGGAGGCACGTAACTCTATATTTGCTGTTGCCCCTCGGCAATATGAATTCATTTTCCTAGCTAGATCCAGGAACTAGAAACGCCCCGTTTGAAGAAGGGGTGAGGGGGGAATAGAGGAAAGGCCAAATATACTGAATAGTAATTGCAAGCCCCTTACAGAAGAGCAGAGGTGATCATAGGTGCAATGTACCATACTGAGTAACATTTGTGTGTGTATTTTGTGTGTGTGTGTGTGTGTGCGCGCGCGCGATAAAAACAAGCTTTGTATTTTTATATCTGTTGCAGCAGTTGTCAAATGCTGTGTGTGTATATAGTGTGTGATTATTTTATATAATATATTATGTATATTATATAATTTTATAAATAAGGCTCCCTAATGAGAATTTGCAGTGCTTATTTGGGTTACTGTGCAAGGACCCCGTTCTTTGTAGGAAATTAGAACAAGACTTGATTCAATTTATAATTAGGCCCACAGACCATCTCTGCTGCTCATCTCCAAACTAAACTAACGGCTGGACACTTCTGAGAAATTACTTTTCAAAGCCTTAGAGGGGGAGTGACAACTAGTAAACGAATGTGACCTGGTGGAAGCAAAGTCCCAGCTGGTTTGGAGACAATTATTATATATGCCTTTTCAAAAAGCAAGAATGTCAGAGTACCTTTGATGTGGGAATTTAAGGGATTCTGGCACCTCTGTCATACGAGGCCACTTCAATTCAAAATAGTCCAGGCAGGTAACATGAGCTTTTTGATGTGGAACTGAGAAGGTCATACTTGGAGGCTGGGAAAGAGTTTGTAATCTGTTGTAGTAGAATCTCATCAAGGACTGCTTTATTTATATTGTGTGACACTGTTTTAAGTGTTTTTCCTTTTTATTGTATTTTATTTATAAAAGTTATATATTGCCTTTATATTTTAGGGGGATTGTGAGTTTTCCCTCAATCATAGGTGTGTAATTATGAACCTTGCAAAGCATAGACAAGTGGCCAAGTTTCTCTGATCCACCCGCTCATTCAGTTCCCACTATCATATTAGATTCTGACTAGTGACTTCTGACCAGGAAACTAAGAAAATCTTGTTTTTGCATGTACTGATGGATAATAATGTGCCTTCCTACTTGGTATCCACTTAAGCTGTCACTGCCTTTTCAAATTCATTAAGCACAATAAATTTGTGGGACTTTTTAATGGCTCACAAAGCACTTTCATAAGACTTACAGCATCTTGTTTAAAATCTTTAGAATGCTAGCTTCTCAATGTTTCTAATCCTCATGTCTTCACAGAGCTTTGGAACCAAATAAGCAAGTAGAAGTCTAAACTCCACATTCATTCTCATGCTTTTAGTGTTTAGCAGATTTTCCCTGAATATTTCTCATATACAAAATTCATGATCAGAATATATTACTGCCGCAGATGAACTGTTGCATGTCTGTCATCAGTAGTTTGGCATCTGTCCTCATGGAAAGATGCAGATTATGTTAAAGCAGAAACAAAATGCACAATTTTGGCTTGCGATAGGTTAGATGTTCTCCTTTTGTTCATCCTTAAGGTCTCTGACTCATTAGAAGGGCTTCTGACTAATTTAAAATGGCAAGAACTGATGCAGCGATATATTATTATACCACAGCTATCCATGTTATGCATGGCACTAGCAAGTCTGTAAGTCCAAGCACAAAATTGGCAAGTATGTCCCACTGAAATCTGTCCTCCTTACTTCAATATAAGGAGCCAGTGCTGGGAAACCACTTCAGCTTTGACAAGTTTTTTTTTTAACAACTTTCTTGATGGAATATGTCCTGCCTATGGAACTGAAGTGTTTCTCAACCTGGTGCCCTCTGTATGTTGCTGGATTACAATTTCCGTAATCCCGAAACATTGGTCATACTGGCTAGAGCTGATGGAGTCCCACAACTTGTGAAGGGTACCAGGTTAAGGGATACTGGTCTTCATTATAAAAGGTCTTATCCCCCTCCAATCTCTTAAAAGCAACTTGGTTAAATAAAGTATTGCTGTCTAAGCAGCAAGCGTTCTAATATTTGTAATTCTTGTTCTTTTGCAAATAAATGGTTTTAAAGATGCATGTCTTTTGTATCATATAGAAAAAAATACACTATATTTTCCTTTAAAAGTTGTAATATTCTTTTTTAAAAAAGAAAATTGTACATATGTTTAAATGATGTAGGTTTGAGCAGGATTTTCCTTGTTTTTAATATTAAAGAGAATGCTGCTGCTTTGGTGTAATAGTTACAATTGCTGTCTGGTGTTTCAGTCTCCAATGTTTAAATCTGAATTCTCCAGAATTATGGATTCCAAGTGCTATGCCAAGTAAGTTAACTGCTTAACGCTGCTTTGTTATTGCTATTTTGGTATTAGTAGTTGTACACACAACATTTCTCTCTCTCACTCACACACACACACACACACACACACAGCTGCGCATCATAAAATGAAACGATTGGTTAGTATACTATGTTTACCCCGGACATATGGGGATATTTTCAGGACCTTTTCAATAGTTGTGCCCTGGTTTTGGAATGCACTCCCCAGAAAAGTTCCTCTGGCACCCACCCTGATAGTTTTCCTACAACAGGTGAAGTCCTTTTTTATTTCCCCAAGCATTTTTTACTGAACCCAATAGATCAATTGGGTAATTTTATGCTGCCCTCTATAGGTTTGATGTTTTTTAGTTTATACATAAGTTTATACATACATTATTTTATGGTGTTTAAATTGGTGTTTGATAATACGTTTGGAATAATAATAATAATAATAATCACAAATAATAACTAATTTCAAATCCACTATTTGGCACACACCTTATTTAAATGGTGACAGTAGGCCAGCCTTCTCTGACCTTGTGCCGTTCCGAAGTGTTGAACTATAACTCCCAGTATTCCTTAACCATGGCTGTGCTGCCTAGAGCTGATGGGAGTTATAGTCCTGACACCTGGAGAGCACCTGGTGAGGGAAGGCTGCGCTTGAGGATTACAGTGCTTCCATGTGTTTGCCACTGCCATCCCATAACCAGCTGTTGCTACACCGCATTGGTGTTTAAAACTGCTGTGGAGGTTTCATATAAAATAGCAACCCAAGCACTTACTATGGTTGCCTTGCTCTGGGGACCAGTTTTTCCAGCAGACAATTAGAACAGGCTTGTAATAATTGTGGAATTGGATGCCACTTCAGGGACCAAAAGCAAACTGCACCTTTTTCACATAACGTGTATACTGCCAAGCCTTGTGTATTTTTAATATTGCCTGTTGTGGATCTGTGTTACCTGTCTAAATGGCCTTTAATGTTTGCAGCATTTCAGTTATCTTCCACAACTGTCAACTCTGAAAAGGGCCCCTAATGAAGTTTAGAAGTGTTTTTATAAAGATGAATAAATATACATAAGAAGCCAGCTGCTGAATCAGGCCAGGGGCCCATCTCGCTCATCACCCTGTTCTTATAGCGACCACCCAGATGCCTGGGGGAAGTTTGGAAGCAGGACCTGAATGCTACAGCATTCTTCCCTCCTCACCACCTCAAGAGAAGGACATAAGTTGAGAAGCTCCTAGATTGCTCTAAGGGAAAGTGTAGTGTAGTCAAACCAGCCTGTGAAACTGCTCTGAACCAAGACTGCTTCCTGCAGTTGGTCAGACTGCCTTGTTTATAAAATCTTACACCAGAAATCCTGCACTCAAAATTCCCTACAAGACCCCTCTCCAGCTATCTCTGAGCAGCCACTGCCTTAAAACTGGACCTGCAGCAACGCCTCTACAGCTTCTATATCACTCCTTAGTCCACCCATCCTCATATAATTGGTCAATGCATTCCACTGGTACTTTGGATGACTTTTGCAACACCCCTATCTTCTTGTTTCAACTTTTTGAGCTGTTGTTTTGCCTGTCTAAGTTTCCACAAATCCTATGATCGCTCTTAAGAAGGTAGGAAATGGAATCCTACTTTCTATCATGGCCTACGGAGACAGTGGATATTGCAGCCTCAACATGTTCCCCAAAACAAGATTCCTTGAAGGTACCTGCTTTTAAAGTGTACCCTGATCCAGATCCTCAGAGTGGGTTCCTGTGATTTGAATCGCATAGTTGTGAATTATTTCCTAGCTGCGTGGCAATGATGGGCAAAAGCAGTACTTGGTGTTAATGCAGCCCTTAAAAGGAAATGAATCTTTACAAAGTCTGGAGCCCAGTGACAATGGCTGAAGCCACATGGACCCGTTGGACTCAGGCAGAGGTCAGGAACTTGTGACCCACCAACAACAACCTTGACCATTGGCCATGCTAGCTGGGGTTGATGGGAACAGAGAGTCCAACAAAATCTGAATGGCCACATGTTCCCAATTTCTGGGCTAGGGAACCTTACAGAAAGGCAGAATGTGGTGGTCTGTCTTTTTAATTGCAGAGAAACCGGTTACGCAGGAGTTGGGCTTCCAGTGACCGAGGCACAAACTTTTCTTTGGTGTAGATATTAGAAGAGAATGTCTGTGTGGTTGTGGTGGTATGGTTGCTACAACAAAATGCACTGTGTACAGAAATTTGATCGCAAGCAGGCAGATTGCTTGGGTAGTGAATGCCGTCTCCCACCGATCCCTTAGACAAGCTGGGAGGGGGGAGAATATGTCTGGGTCTTTGCCTGGGCCTTGTTTGCTGAAGAGTCTCATTGTTCCAGTTGCTTAGGGCTCCTGTTTTATTGGCCCAGGCAAGTCGCTAATGAGAGATGAGAGGATGCAGGGATTCCATGGCAGATGAGACCGGGTGGGTGCTTGTGGGGCTGGCAGTTCCCACAGTTTTTCTGACTGTCCTCTTGGGAGACAATGAAAGGAATGTCTCCTATGGTTAAAGTAGCTGTTGACATCCTATGTTCTTTGGGGCACTGGATTTAAAACTAGGAGGGATTAATCTGATGCAGTCAGAACTTCTGTTAGCATGTGTGCCCCTAACCACCCCCTTTCTCATTCATTTCAACAATGAGCTGAGCAAACAACTGGCTCTTCAATCCATTCCTCTGTCCCTGATCATCAGCTCAGCCTCTCCTCCACCTGCTAAGATTTGGACCACCATAAATCACCTAGGAATGGCTGTGTTGATTTCAGCAAAAATAAATAAATGGGAGGGCAGGTACACATCAGTAAATGAATGTATAAGCTGCCTTTCCATCTTGAACAGAAGATCCAAAGGTCACATGTTGGAAACAGAGAAATAGAAAGAGCAAAAGTAGCCAGTTCGTGAGCTGAAATCAGTCAAGGGAGTGATGCTGTTTGACTGATGAAACTCATTGCAACAATAGCCAGTGTGTTGAGCCACAGCTTGGTGGCATTGTGTGTGCGCAGGCATGAGACATGGACATGTTTAGCCCCTGGCTAAATCTCCATTTAAAGCAGGAATCACAGCATTCACAGAACTTACCTAGGCAGCATTTAAGGGTATTGCAAGAAGGACTTGCAAGCAACCTAGAGCCATGGCTACAGGCTCTGTCTGTAGAGCCATTATTAGCTCCACTTTTCCATACCGGATTAGACAGTTTCCCAGTCTTTTCAGGCAAACTCTATCCCCAAGGAAGAAGAAGAAGAAGAGAAGAAGAAGGAAAAAGCCCAAGGGTGACAAAGGGGGTGGGGTGGGGTATCATTAGTAATAACTTGTGGTGCAGTAATTTTGGACTATTGTCTTACAGTGACAACACTTTTTAGACAGTGATGTGTATAATTCACTTCACTTCAAGCTATGGGAAACCAGTCCTCTGTTTATGCCAACTTGCCTGCTCATGTTGCTAAGTGGGACCCTGGATGCCTGTTCCAAAGTCTTGATGATGCCACTGGCAAGAGTTGTGGTGCTCTGACTGGGTGAAGATTTCTGCACATGGTTCTTGGGTATATGAATTTTGGGGTGATTTACATCACATGCTCAAGAGAGCTCTTAAAATTATCCTTCTCCCTGGACCATACCATATCAGACAGTGGGATGTGGGGGTTGAACTGCCTGGGTGAATACTCTCTCCCACCCACAAATTTCAGGGTAGAGAAGAACTAATGCAGCCTAGCAAATGACAAGAATTCTTACCTTGGTAGGAGATTCTCTCACTTTCAGCATTCCAGGTGCTGTTGATGTGCAGGAGCATTCCAGTGTGCAACTGCTCCACCTCCAGTCCAATAATACAAAATAAGCTCTAAAGTGCAGCGTTCTTCCAGTGGCCCATCCGTTTTTGTTCCTTGGTGTTCAGGCCATTTATCACCACATTAGACCAGAGATTGACAATCAGTGGCCCTCAGGTGTGGTTGGACTCCAACTCCCATCAGCCCCAGCCCAAATGGTCCATGATGATGGGAGTTGGAATCCAAAACATCTGGAGAGTCACAGGTTCCCCACTAGATCCCAAAAAAGAATCTTCTTCACCTCCAACAGCTAACCTATAGCCATTGACTTAGAAGTTGTCTCATATTTGTGCAAGAGATGGACGCAGCCATTCCCAAGGAGCAAAATAAATTTGCAAAGCCCTGAAATGGGTGCATGATACAATCACACTGGGGTTCCCAAACTGGGAAATTAGTCCCTTGGTTACCACACTTCTTCTTGGACCTGGGGCTCCAGATAGACTACCCAGCCTCCTTCAAAAGACAGTAAGGAAGAGGTGGTCTAAGAGTCTAGGCTGAGCAGAGACGTCAGACCCATTTCAATAGATTCGTCCAACCATTTCCATCAAGCAAGACTGAACTGGAGGGGCGGCAGGGAGGGTATAGCTATGGCAAATAAATATTCCCTGAGTTGTTGTGGATCAAACACAAAGGTGACTGTCAGCTAGTCACAAGGGGCAGACATGGGTAGAGCTGTGAGGGCAGCTTCTACTGCAAAGGCAATCACCACGAGACTTTTATTGCTCCTCTATCTCCAAAGGGCACCCATAAGAGTGAATTTAACTTGTAGGATGACCATTGGGGAGAAAGGATAGCATCTATCTCTACCAAAATGGCAAGATCCGACCTGGGACTGTGCTTCTATATCTTTTAAATGGAGTTATTTAAATGCAGCACTTGACCTGACACCTGCTTTCTGCAGGCACTGGGTGCACAAGGGAGTTCCCTATGGGCAGGTCCCTTGTGCAGGCTAATCCAGAAGCCTTGGCTCTACTGCTCATCAGCTGCTCTTCTTTGCCAATACAAAACCATGAGTACACTTTAGGGCTTCTGATGGTACATTTGCAGCCACATTTCTACTTGCCCCACATCTTGTGGTGTCTGGCATCAGGCAGGTGGGTGTGGTTTTGGCCAAGTAAATGTGTTTAGGATCTGGATGGTAGGTTAGTTTGGGCCCTTTCTTTGGGCTCCTTCGCACTTCCCCTTGTCCCGTGCCTAGAAAGTATGGCTTTGAGCTGTTTTGCCTTTGCCCAGCAACTGTCCCCTGGAAAACCAGCACTTTAGCGATGATTTGGAACCAAGGACAATCTGTGGGAAAACCCAATTGCCCTTCGTTCCCATTCAGTGCTAAACCATGGGGGGGGGGGTTGGGGGGAGTGGTGGGGCAAACAGAAATGTGGATGAGCCTTTGCACTCATGGAGATATCCATTCATCGGAAAAATCAAAATTTTCAGTCAATGGCTCACAGATCCCATCACAATTGTCATTGTCTCCAAGAGGCAAACATCTTCTTGAGATAGGCAAAAACGACCTTTTCTTCAGCCTACTATATATCTTGCAAACTGAATGTGTTTGCTTAATGTCAGCTGAGGACTTAAACAAGTTCCACTTGGATGGGAGCTGTAGAAAACAGCTTGGTGGTTTCGATCTAGCCAGCAATTAGAGAAATAGGTCTGAGGTTTAAAGCAGGCTGGCAGCCAAGTAAACTAAAAAAAAAACCCACCTAAGACAAATATTGAGTTAGAAGCAAGGTCTTGCTTTCCATTTCTGCAGTTGTAATTCGTGTAATGTTAAATAGCCACTTGCACCTTTTGGTTTGAACCCAACTGTCAGAGAAACAGGGTTTTAGTGGCAGAGCACATGGGCCACATGCAGAAGGTCCCAGGTTCTGTCCCCAGCATCTCCAAATGGGATTTGGACACTCCTGAAACTCTAAGGTGGTGCTGCCAGTCAGTGCAAATGGAGGGGTAGCAAATGTGATGCTTTCCAAATGCTATGTACTGCATGTTTCCATCAGCCTCAGGCAGCATAGCCAATAGCCAGGAGTGATTAATGTTTTTATCGAGGGAACACCGCGTAGGTTCCAGCATAGTGTAGTGGTTAAGAGCGGTAGTCTCGTAATCTGGGGAACCGGGTTCGCGTCTCTGCTCCTCCACATGCAGCTGCTGGGTGACCTTGGGCTATTCACACTTCTTTGAAGTCTCTCAACCCCACTCACCTCACAGAGTGCTTGTTGTAGGGGAGGAAGGAAAAGGAGATTGTTAGCCGCTTTGAGACTCCTTAGGGTAGTGATAAAGCGGGATATCAAATCCAAACTCCTCCTCCTCCTCCTCCTCCCTGCCTCTGAAAATATATTGAGCTAGATGAATCAGCTGTCTGACGTGATACAATGCAACTTTCTATTAATCCAAAGCAACTGATCCTGATAGCAAGAGCTTCTGCTTCTCAGCAGATGGTGGCAGCTCTTTCCCTAGCACATCTTAAGGGTGGATTTAGCCTTAAAGGTGAAGCTGGAGTAACTAGACTCTCATCTAAATGAGTAACCTCTGAGATGCTGGAGGAAGAGAGGGGGTTAGGACTCTATCGTTTTCTAAAGGAGCCCAGGGATAACACACCTACTTAATATCCCAGGCACTTTCAGATTCCTCCTTCTCCCACTAAGGAAAAAAAAGATTCCACACTGTCAGTGCATCAGACTGTTTAACAGCAGCGACCAATCATTAGCAATGGTTTTCTGCACACCCACTAATGTACAAAGAAACCAGCATCTGTTGGATAAAAGGATTTTGTCCCAGGTCTCCCAGATGAGGTCTCTGAATCTTCAGCAACCACATGCAAACTAAAGTGGCACCTCTGAGGCTTCCCCATCATCATTCCTAGACCAGGAACTGCCCAGCCAGCTTCTACAAAGAGGAAGGAAAGAAGCACACCTCTTTCTCTAAGGAAGGCATCCTCCAGATTTTTCACAGGCTACCCCTTCTTTGCTGCAAGGAGCCTTTTGGTTCTGTGGCTAGTGCTTAGATGTGGCCTTCTGCTTTCAGAGAGGAAGAAGCTTCAGGGTCTGCGATGAGAGAGATCTTGCCTGATTCAAGGAGCAGTCTGATATCTCCCTCCAGTTTCCCCCAATCATTGCAATCCTTCCCCATATCACTGTCCTCCCCTTGTTGAGCTGAATAGCTCTCCCCAAGCTATTTTGACTACTGGGGAGTCACATTTCCTGGTGGTCACGGGGTGGCGGTCACTGTGATTGTCACATTAACTGGAGGGTCGTCAGCGGTGGGATCTGGGACAGGCGCTGGAGCTGGGGCTTCTTCCTGGGCCACTGCCGAATCCTCTGGGGCTTCTGTACCCTCCCCGGGGCTAACCTCTGTAAAAGGAAGAAACACATGCACAAAGTATATAAGGGACAGTGGTACCTTGGGTTACAGACGCTTCAGGTTACATATGCTTCAGGTTAAAGACTCTGCTAACCCAGAAATAGTACCTCGGGTTAAGAACTTTGCTTCAGGATGAGAGCAGAAATTGTGTGGCGACAGTGGCAGCGGCAGCGGCAGCCCCCGCCCCCGTTAGCTAAAGTGATGCTTCAGGTTAAGAACAGTTTCAAGTTAAGTACGAACCTCCGGAACGAATTAAGTACTTAACCAGAAGTACCACTGTACGGACAGGACAAAGTAACTCAAATCTAGTCTGGGGATGGTACTCACAAGACAGAGTTATAAAGAACTGGGAATTTCTCTGACACAAGTGGCACAAATCCCCGCAAGGAAAAAGCAGGCCAAAATCTTATACTATTTCAGACCAAAAGTAGACGATACAAGGAACATGGAGAGCCTGCATTCTCATGAATGGTCTGTCGGCCGTACCTGGCATGGGAAGGATATGGAAGCAAATGGAGGAGGGGAGGGAGTCGATCTGGCAACTGAGCTACAACAAGCCTGCAGGACGCCTGAGCGACACGTCTCTTGGGGAGTGATGCAGTGGCTCGGGCACCTGCAGGCTCCGCGCTGTCTGAAATGGCAACATGGGGCTTGTGGACTCTGTGGAGGTTCTGCGCAGCATGCTCTGCCCTGGCTTGCCCCGCCCCATGGATGGCTTGCCCCGTCCCCAGGTTTAGGGCATTTGCGCTGCCCCGGGTGCCCGAGCAGCTAGCTATGCCACTGCCTGTGAGCTGATGGGGGAAAGGCAGTCAACAGGAGACGAAATGCAAAAAGATTTTAAAAGACTATTTATGTATGCGACAACAGCCGCAAGAATGCTGCTCGTCCAGAAGTGAAAGGGAGAGAAAGTCCCAACCAAAGAAGAGTGGATAACCAAGATGATGGATTATGCCGAAATGGCAAAGATGACTGTGAAGATCAGACAACAAGATGATTTTTAAAAATTAGTTATGAGTGGGGAAAATATCTTAAAGACCACTGTAGATACTTAAAAACGTTAGCAGGATTGTTATCGCACTTATAGTGTAATATGATTTAAGGTAAAAAAGGAGATAAAACGGATTAGATAAATGTAGTTATATATAATAGAATGAAAAGGAAAATTGGAAAGCGGGGGGGGGGGGAGTCCAGGGATCTAAGCAGTCCCAGATGTATAGAAATTGAAAATGTCTTAAATGTATAAGAATATTGTTTTTGAAAAATGAAATATATATTTTTTTAAACGAAAGGCAGTCAATTGTTTCTGCCTATGTGCACATGATGTTCTATTCTAGAATCAATGGAAAGTGCATACTTGTGGGAGTTTTTTGGTTTTTTTAATGTAGCCCGCCCACGATCTAGACCTATTGCATGTTTTTTTTGCCCAGAAAAGTGCTTTTTGAGAAATAAGTCCCTTTCTGAAGAGAAGGACTCATTGCTATTTGATTCTGTATTATCCTGCCATGTGTCCATTTGGAAAGAAATGGAGGAAGTCCCGGCAACTGGGGGATATATCCACATCTGCGTAATGGCATTGTGAGTGGGCATATAACAAGAGTGCAACCTTCTTCATTCACTTGCCTCGTGTGCAGTAAGGAAAAGGCAGGGAAAATCTAATCAAAGGAAGGTTGTCAAATGTGTATCAAGTAGCCATGCCCAGCCTTGTAGACAGCAAGAACTAGAACAGGCATTCCCAAACTCAGCCCTCCAGCTGTTTTGGGACTACAACTCCCATCATCCCTAGCTAACAGGACCAGTGGTCAGGGATGATGGGAATTGTAGTCCAACAACAGCTGGCGGGCTGAGTTTGGGGATGCCTGATTTAGAATAAACCTAGATTGAAAGCAGCATGTTGACAACTCCGAACAGAGAAAAGGTACATTTTGGTGCTGGGATGCGGGTGGAGCTGTGGGTTAAACCACAGAGCCTAGGACTTGCCGATCAGAAGGTCGGCGGTTCGAATCCCCACGACGGGGTGAGCTCCCATTGCTTGGTCCCAGCTCCTGCCAACCTAGCAGTTCGAAAGCACGTCAAAGTGCAAGTAGATAAATAGGTACCTCTCTGGCGGCAAGGTAAACAGCGTTTCTGTGTGCTGCTCTGGTTCGCCAGAAGCGGCTTAGTCATGCTGGCCACATGACCCGGAAGCTGTACACCGGCTCCCTCGGCCAATAAAGCAAGATGAGCGCCGCAACCCCAGAGTCGGCCACAACTGGACCTAATGGTCAGGGGTCCCTTCGCCTTTACCTTTACATTTTGGTGCTACAAACATTTGCATATACAGGTCTCTGTAATTTTTTTGCTAGAATCTGTTACTGAGTTCCTTCCTTCTTTGGACCATTCATTGGATAGGGGCAAAAGGAAAACCTTACAAAAAGTAAGATGGGGAGAGATTTTCTGGAGAGAGGCCTGCCCCTTATCTCAATTAAACCTTTTGAGGTTGCCAAGGCTTTTCCATTTGGCCCCACATCATTTGCAGTTGTGTGAGGCTCCTGTCCTGTCTCTGTAATTTCTCCCCAGCATTGCCACATCACTGCGTGTTGCATCCCTCCCAAGGCATTCCAGGAAGTGCGGCTCGTGGGAAGCAGCACGAGACTCTTCCCACGGGGCACACATCTTAGCAAGACCCAGTCAGGTGAGCTGCACCCACTTCTGAACACTTCAGAGAAATCCCTTCCCTCCCCCTTTGCAAAAGAACATGGGGCAGAGAACCAGCCCCTATTTTTGCAAGACGAGAGTGTTTGGGGAAAACAAGGAAGGGATTATTAACCCAGCCCTAGAATTCACAGGAACTCCTAGATCCGGCACTTTGTCCCAAAGAAATGCAGGTTTTGTGCTTGCAAGCAAACAGAAACAACACCTAAAAATGGCAAGTTGGGTGCAAGGAGTTTGTTTTGTATAAAGGTAAAGGGACCCCTGACCATTAGGTCCAGTCGCGGGTGACTCTGGGGTTGTGGCACTCATCTCTCTTTACCGTCCGAGGGAGCCAACGTACAGCTTCCGGGTCATGTGGCCAGCATGACTAAGCCGCTTCTGGCGAACCAGAGCAGCACACGGAAACGCTGTTTACCTTCCCGCCGGAGCGGTACCTATTTATCTACTTGCACTTTGACGTGCTTTCGAACTGCTAGGTTGGCAGGAGCAGGGACTGTGCAACGGGAGCTCACCCCATCGTGGGGATTTGAATCGCCGACCTTCTGATTGGCAAGTCCTAGGCTCTGTGATTTAACCCACAGCGCCACCCGTGTCCCTTTGTTTTGTATACATGTGCTCTTTTTGTGCACTTTGGGGAATGCAGTGACTCAGCATGACGATCAGAATTGTGGAATGTGACTGAACAAAAGCAGGGCAGGAGGGCACTGAGACTTCTTATATTTTTCAATGAAAACCAAACTCTCGTCATACAAAATTCCGGCTTCAATTACAAAAAGAGAGAACAGATTCATGTGCCTAATTAGGAAAGTTGTATGATGCTGCCACTCCCAAAGAGGCAAGCTGCTGTTCAGTTTAAAAGAGAGCTTGCCTCTTCAAAACGGGGAATGGCAGTGACATTTATGTACTTATAAATAACCAACCATTTCCTTTCCAGAGAAACCAAGTGTCTGAATGGATAAACTGAGCCCGCTGGCTGCACTATGTCAAAGGACTTGTAAAATCTGCACTCATTGATCAGTGGTGCCTTGGTCCACACATGTGAGTCACCAGTTCCTGCTGTGGTTGCCAGTCCTCCAGAGCAGATTTTCAGAGGCACCATGGGTTTTCCAAAAAAAGGGATAACCACACCAGTCCTTCTCCTGGTGGGAGCTTCACATGAGTGGAACTCCACTTAGGGGATGCTCCCACAAGTAGAAGCCTAGTTTGGATGCAAGTCAACTTTATTAATCGGGTGATGGTGGAGGTATGCCATCGGTTTACCTGCTGCTGTTTCCTCGGCTTCCGTGGAAGGCTCTCCAAGCTGCTCACTGGACCCTCCTTCCATCCCTGCTGCTGTCTCAGCATCTTCTGGAGTGCTGATATGCTCACGGGCTTCTCCGCCAGCCCTAAAGGGGAGTGTACACAAGAGACATAGAAGGAAAAAGTGAAGACACAGCTAGAAACATCTCTTTTTTTTCCAAGTGAATTTTTATTGTTTTCCTTACATATTCTTTTCCAACAAATTGTAATAGCACCATACATTCCCTTTGACTCTGCCGAGTCGCGACCCCCCTCCCTCCCCACAACTGGTATATTTATCCTCTTGCCATCACGCACATCATTTCTCATATTGGTACTATTATACATTGGAGGTATTATGTCAATCCTGCTAGTGTCTTGACCTCTTTACAATTCTTCTTTAAATATTCAATAAATTTACTCCAGTTATTTTGGTATCTTTGATCTCCCTGGTCCCGGATCCTCCCTGACAGTTTGGCAACTTCTGCATATTCTGTCAACTTCGCCTGCCACTCCTGAATAGTTGGTATATCTTGTACTTTCCATCTTTGGGCCAGAAGGGTCCTTGCGGCAGCTGTAACAGCTAGAAACATCTCGAGTCTTTTGGCTCTCTCACATCCATACTATTCCTACGATCATGTCTTCACAATTTCGGTTCTTTAGACTTGGATGGAGGTTGGGCTTTTCTTGAGTGTTTTACTCTGGCAAGTGTCCAATATAAAATCTCCTAAGTTCTCTCTCTCTCTCTCTCTCTCTCTCTCTCCTTTTCAAATTTATACATTTCACTGATTTTGCAATCATTTCGACATTTCAAAACTTGAATTCCTTCCCCCTATTTCTGCGGTTCCTCAAATTTATTTTTAATATCTTCTGCATATCCAAATTAACTTAATTTGTTCATTGATTCATCTTCTTTAAATATATACTCTTATGAAACTGCAAGTTATTGCAATAGTCCTGCCAATGTTCTTATCTGTTTTCAATTTATCTGGAAAAACTCAATAAACCATTTCCATTCTTTTATAAAAAGTTTGTTATCCTGATTTCTTATTCTTCCGGTAAGTTTCACCATTTCTGCATATTCCGTAAGTTTTTGTATCCATTCTTCTTTCACTGGGACTTCTGCTTCTTTCCATTTGGGGGCAAGTAACATTCTTGTTGTAAGGTCTCTGTCAAGTGACATCTTCTGCCAAATGCTAAGCCTGGCACCATGGCTGCAAAATTGTTATTTGCCCAAAAATGGAAGGAAGAAGAGGTCACAACGAGAGAAGAATGGTTACAGAAACTAATGCAGAAAGGGCAAAACTTACCGGAAGAATAAGAAATAAAGATAACAAACTTTTTAGAAAGGAATGGAAATGGTTTATTGAGCACTTACAAATGAGCTGTAAACAGATCAAGACATTGGCAGAAAACCTGCAGCTTCAAATATATATATATATATATATATATATATATATATATATATATATGAATAAAATAATAAGTTAAGATAATTTGGAGTATGCGGGAAAGGATGAAAATAAATGTAAAGAACCACAAAAAGAGGGGGAAGGGAGTCGAAGTTGGAAATGTTAAAAATATGATTGAGTAATTGTTGTAATGTATATAAACAAAAATTATAAATAAAATCATATATATATATATATATATATATATATATATATATATATATATGCTAAATTTGGTAGCTAGTACACAAAATAGCAACAACCAAATATTAAAAATAAGCATCAAGGTCATATATGAAACATTGAAATCAAATGGCAGTAGATATTCACTATTGACAAAATATTTAAAGGCTATCTGGAAGTGTGTGTACACCCTAACATATACATACACTGCAAAGCCATGAAATTCATGATTCCTCCCATCTGCTGTGCCATCTAGGTGGCAAGTCACAGTTTATATTCTGGGCAGTAAGATGGGGTGGGGGACCAGAGGTCCTCCAAATTTTGCTGAACTCTGATTCCCATCAGCCTTGACCATTGGCTATGCTGCATGGAGCTGATGAGTGTTGGAGTCCAACAACATCTGGAGCATTTCAGGGTCCCCATACCTGCAGCAAGGGCTCCTGAAGCACCTAGCTTGCCATTGGCCTGCTGCAGGAAGAGATGCAAAGACCCTCACAGTCCTTCCAATTGTTCAGACTGGAACATTGACAGGGCCACAACAGACCTTGCTGTCTCTGATTCCTGTCTTGTGATTCCTGATTTATGATTCTTGGCTTGCAATTCTTGCTCAACAGCTGCCTACAGCCCAAGTCTGACGAGCTCTGACATCAAAATTAGCAAAGGAAAATTCTGGGAAGCACATTTATTTTGGCATAAAGTGTTCCATGGGATCTAGGTGTTTGAGCTGTGAATGCAGACCACTTGCAGTCAACAGGTTGCTCTTCATATGTTGTTCTCTATGCCCATCAGCCCCAGCCAGCATAGGCAATGGTTAGGAATGATGGGAGTTATAGTCCAACATCTGTAAGGCTGGACCATATTCGCCATCCCTAACATAAGTCAACAAGAGCAAATGAGAGCAGGAATCGATGAGTGACAGAGGACATAAGAGGCAAAGAATAGAGGATACCACTTACATTCTGAAGAGCAGGTCGTGTAACCCTGTAACATAATAAAGCAAAGAGACCACATCTTTAGAACTATGTTGCAGGAACAGTGGCAAAATTAAACCCCATCCCCAAAACCCAGGGAAAGGGAGCTTCAGAGATGAGGCTCACCCTCGCAAGACATGTTTGTAGAATGGGTGGAGAACCTGTTGCTGGGCTACAGTGCCATTTGCTGGCATCTATCTCGAGAGCCAATGGAGTGTGCCTCCAGGGGTGAAGTCCAATGGCTGCATTAGCAGCAGTGAAGTGCCCTCCCCAGGGCACAAGCCTGAGCACTAATCCTGGACTATTGGCTACACCGGTAGAGGCTGATGGGAGTCAGACTCCAGCAAGATCTGGAGGGCCACCAGGTTTCTCCAGTCCAAGAAATAAATCTGTCCTGCAGCAACGAGCCACTTGCTTCGAGCAAAAGCAGAACGGACTCATGACTTTGCATGGCTATAGGAAACATTTCACTTGATCTACTTTGGCATTATACCTTTGTTGTGTTCAGATGGGAAGAGAGCCCCCCTGGTCACTAACCTGGGGGCTATAGGCGTCATGGTGGATCTCTCTCTCTCTCTCTCTCTCTCTCTCTCTCTCTCTGCCTCTCTTTCTTTCTCTGTCTCATCTATTCCACCCTGTTTCAGTTCAGTACACACCGCAATGCATCGCCATGTTATCTAGGCAAGGCCCCACTGATTGTACCCCTAGATGGCTGTGCTATTTTGACTTCTTTGTCTCTCTGCTTCACTCCACATCAGACTTCAGCTACACTTGCTGAGCAAGAGGAGGAACTTAGGAAACTGCCTTGCGCCGAGTCACGAATCTCTCGTCTTGTCAACACTGACCAGCAGCAGCTTCCAACAATTTCAGTGCAGCTTACAGAGTCGAAACACAATTGTGGCACAAAACAGATAAAATGTAAGTGCATCATAAAGAAATGGGGGCGAGGGGAGAGGCTGAGCATATGCCCTCCTAGTGGTGCAGGAATAAAACTGTGAGCACATTTGCAAAGCTAAGCAGGGTCCGGCATGGTTTCAGATTGGATGGAAGACTGTCCATTGCAGGGAGTTGGGTTCCTTCAATCTCTATGATTCTAATGTGTACCAAGATAATCCCTACACCAAGAGGTGTATCCTGGAGAAAAGGGGGAAGTCTAGTGAGAATCCCGAGGGTGAAATAGAGATGCCTCAGGGCCGCATTCAGCCACAGAGCCTGCGGTCCCCCCCCCACCTCCCCATGACTCAAGGCCCATTACTCTTTGCCCTTGAATAACACCCCAATCTTGGAAGGTCTTTGTGGAACCCCTTGAGCTAGCAGCAGCAGGGAAGGCAATCGCCCGGCAGTCAGACACTCACTTGGATTGTTCTCCCGGTTCCGAATGATGTACTGGAACACCAGGAGGGATGTAACTGTTGCCACTATCATTCCTGCCACTGCGGCACCAATCACTGCAGGGTAAGCGTTAAATGGAGGGTCGGCTGCAAGAGAGAGGAAGCTGCTGTTGAAGGCCACAGAGTCATACCACGACTGGATCATCAGGACCCCAGAACATGCTATAGAAAATAGATCTCAGCATCACACACCACAGGGGCTTCCGGCATACCAGTCTGTGGAAACGAGGTTCTAAATATTGCCTCTGCTGAGCATCTTTCGAATTTCGGCTTTCACATAGGGCCCCTGCAAACTGGTGTTTCCTTTGGCGGGTGCATTCTGCTAAATATGTGACTAATGCATTGCTGCTGGATTCATACAGGAGCATCCACTCATCATTCCATTTCATTGGTCGATCTATTATGTTCCCCTAATATTACCGCGTTGTTGCTGTCTGGGGAGGCACTCTTGCGCTATAGCACAGCAAAAGCAGGGGGTGGAATGGGGCAGAATGGAGCATTTGTGGTATGAACAGTTACCAGATTTCAGCAGAAGTCCCGGGAACTGTGTGGACTGGAAATGAAGCAATATTGCCTACGCTGAAATTTTGCAGGCACAAACAGTATCGAAAGTTGGGTGACTAACAACCACCTGATCATAGCTGTCAACTTTTCCCTTTTCTTGCGAGGAATCCTATTCTGAATAAGGGAATTTCCCTTCAAAAAGGGAAACGTTGACAGCTATGACCCTGATACCATCAGGAGCACCTCTGCCTCAATCCGATTCACCCATTACTCTCCTGAAGCTGATTTTAAGCTTTGGGGGGGGGGGGGAGTCATAAAAGCCAATCACAGATTGCCTACATTAACATGCCAGTTGGTCCTTGGCAGCACTGTGCTATTGGAGAATTCTTTCTCTGCTAAAGGAAGCCCTCAGTGAGGCTTTACACAAACTCTCCTCAGGCTCCTCCCAGGGAGCCTGCTCATTCCAGGCTGCCGCATCTGTTTCCAATCTCCTCCATTTTCCCAAGAAAATAGTTTGCTTGTTTTTCTTGAGTGTTTCGTTTTGGTTTTGCACCTTCCTTAAAGCTGTCCCTGACCTGCACCCAGACTTGTTGCAACAGCTGCTGCCCATATGGAGGGGAGAGGCAGCTCTTTTTTGCCTGGCACCAGCAGAGTTAAGCAAAGATGTGCGGAGAATATTGGGCAGAAGGCAGAACAACTGGACTGCAGGTGGAACTTGGCTCCCAGGTCAACAAGGAACCCAAAAGAGAAGCCCTTTTACAGGCCCTGTAAACATTGCTGTGTGCATCATAAACTATATAAGTTTATATAGCTTCTGGGGCACCACAATCCTAGAGATGAGTGCTGTTTCTTCAATTCTCTAGGAGTTATGATGGCCAGCTATATACTGTCTCCAGTACAGACCCATCAAGTATCCTTTTTCGCCCACCTGCCATAACAAACGTGAGCAAATGAGCTAAGGTGATTTTACAATAAACAGATGATCGTGTCAAAATCTGCAATGGGACCATGAGATGTTGTTCTATAGTTCCACCTTTAGGACCTGGAAATAGTTGAACAAGGATCCTCCCCCACAAAGAGAACAGGGAATCCTATAAACTGTTGTTCCGTAAGGGAGATCCAAAGGCTTCTAGCTAAGAAACTCAGAGCACCTGATCAAACTGCAGTACCCCATGAGAATGCTGAGAAGCCACTGGCAGTTAGCAAACTGGTGTGAGGCTGACATAATTTTGCAGTGTGTGTGTCTGCCATATGGTACAGCAAACTGTATCTTCCCTCTACGGCATCATGCAATCACAAACCCTATTATGCAATATGGGATGTGCAAGGAATACATATAATGGGTGGGCAAATGGGCTCTGCCGCCAGCCTCTGTTTGATCAGCTGAACATCTAAAATGACACCTTTGCTTTAAGTGCTCAGATCAGGCTTTCCCAACCTGGTGCCCCTCAGATGTTATTTGACTACAGTCCTGATCATTCCTGGCCATTGGCCGTAGTGGTTGGGACTGACGGGAGTCCCAACACTTGGAGGACAACAAGTGTTGAGAAGAGCGACACACAATCTCTCTGTGCTGCAGAGAATTCTGCAAAAGGTTCCCAGTGACAAGTCACATCCGCCCCATACATTTAAAGCATGTGAATTCTCCCAAAGAATCCTGGGAACTGCAATTTGTTATGGGTGCTGGGAAGTGTAGCTTTGTGGGGGGTAAACTACAGTCCCCATGACTCTTTAAAGGAAGTAAAAGGTAAAGGGACCATTAGGTCCAGTTGTGGCCGACTCTGGGGTTACGGTGCTCATCTCGCTTTATTGGCCGAGGGAGCCGGCATACAGCTTTCGGGTCATGTGGCCAGCATGACTAAGCTGCTTCTGGCGAACCAGAGCAGCACACAGAAACACCGTTTACCTTCCCGCTGGAGCGGTACCTATTTATCTACTTGCACTTTGACGTGCTTTCGAACTGCTAGGTTGGC
Organism: Podarcis filfolensis; assembly: GCF_964270895.1. Taxonomy (NCBI): domain Eukaryota; kingdom Metazoa; phylum Chordata; class Lepidosauria; order Squamata; family Lacertidae; genus Podarcis; species Podarcis filfolensis. Next base: position 32,185,579 of record NC_139618.1, read on the forward strand.
AGGAGCTGGGACCGAGCAACAGGAGCTCACCCCGTCGTAACGTGCTTTAAATGTGCTCTCACTGTATATGTTATGGACATTACAGAGCCTGTTAATCCAGAACTTTGGGCTGAATTCAGAGAGGCTGAGGGCTGATCCACTGGATACAATCTTGATCTTCCATCTCTGATCAAATAATCTGGGCCTTTCCTCCTTTGTCATGAGATCTCATTTTTCATATGTTTGGGAGATCTTGCAGCGAAAGCCCAGCTTTGTCAAACCCACTCAAACGTCAGGCAGGAGTTTATATCGAAGGAACCCCAAGCTAGCAAGCGAAGAAGCAATTACTTTCCAATGAGCCTGGTGGGCATGTCTTAGATAGGAGGGCGGAGAACACTTCCCAGAAGAAGAAGACGGAGGAAAATAATCCATGGCAGGAAGGATTAACCAAACCATGCAATTAAGAAGAGATGATGGGGCACAGGAATGACAACTCCATCCAAAAAGAAAAAGAAAACCACCCAAAAAAACCCAACTCACCCATCAGATATAATTTGCCCCGCCTGATCCCTGTGGCATGCAGCAGCCTGCACCATTTGGTTTTGCAAATCTAAATCCAGCCTCATGCAGTGCAGCAAGACAGGAAAAGCAGAGGAAGCTGAGCCGCTCCCCGATGCAAAAGAAGATCAGCAACAGCAGCATAATTGAACACACACAGAGAGGGAGCAAAAGCAAAGGCATTGGGAGAAGCAATGGCAAGAAGCAGGTTCTTTCTGGTCACTGCAATCACATTCCAGACTCAAGAAGCACTTCCCCCTCTATCCTGTTTCTCATCCAACCTGGCTTTGGCTCCCAGCTAACCCAGGATTGTGTCTGCTATGACTGGCAACAACTCTTCAGGGTGCCTCAGGTAGGTCTTCCTTATCATCTGCTACTACCTGATCCTACCACCTGGGACATTCTGCATGCAAAGCACCTTCTCTGCCCCAGAGCTATGGGGTCTCAACTCACAGGGCAGCCTATGCAACACATCTCTCCCCACAATGAGATCACCCCACAGCCATCCTCCCCCTGTGGCTGTTCTGCTCCATCATGTTGCATTTGTGATTTAACCCACCGCCTCCACCAGACAGACGCAGAGAATGAATTATTAGATAAACTGCCACAGGGTTTCATGTAAACATTTATCTTCCAAGCGAAGCGGATTCAGATTTTGCAGCCCTCAAATGGCACACGTACCACCTCCAGCTTTGAAATGCTCCCCAGTTTGAGAAGGGGGCATTTGCTTCACTCCCCCACAAACCACTCAAAAAAAGAATCCACTTTTAATGTTTGTTCAGTTTTTTTGTGCTCTCTCCCAACACACACTCCCTATTTACATCCTGAAATCTGCTCTGTTAGGGATGAAGAAATGGCTCATGACTGACACAAGGATCAGCCAATTCACACTGTTACACAGCCAAGCTCTGAAAAGATGGAGGGAAGTTCCTTCAGTCTAGAGCAGGGGTGGGGAACCTGTGGCTTTCCAGATGTTGTCTGACTCTAAAAGAGGATGGAAGAAAAATTCATGGAGGAGAGAGCTATCAAAGGCTACTAGCCACAATGACTGTACTCTGGCTGGCTCCATAGTTGAAGGCAGTAATGCTTCTGAAAACCAGTTGCTGAAGACCACAGGAAGGAAGAGTGCTCTTGGGCTTAAATCCTATTTGCAGGTTTTCCACGAGCATCTGTGCTACTATGAGACCAGAATGCTGTACTAGATGGGCCATTGGCTTGATTCAGCAGGATCCCCTTGTGTTCTTATTATGTCTGACCATTGCCCATGCTACTCCAGCAACCTCTGGAGGGTCTCCATTTCCCCACCCCTGGTCTAGAGAAATATATATTTTCTGCAGAGTCCCTTTAACCAACTTTTAGAACTTTGCACCAAATGGACTGGCATTTGGGTTTTTAAAGGCATGGATGGAAAGCCTCTTCCTTCTGCCTAATCTGTTCATATCAGTGTGAGAAGTAATCGCAACTACATCACTTGGAGATCAATGGTGACTGAGCAGTCTACGAATTGTCAATACAAAATATTAAACTAAATTCTGAATCACTCAGAAGACTATATGAATATAGCAGACTGTGCAAATCAAAGTCTGCTACTAGTAGGTGTAGCATCTGGGTCGTCCCAGATAAGAGCTGTTTATTTATTGCATCAGTCCCATTAAAACAAACAAACCACCAACCGATCATATTATTTCTTACATATCCGAAAAGGATTGATTGCTTCTTGGGAGAAAGGGCTAAGCTTGCCCCCCACATCCAGATGCCCAGCTCTTCCCCCGGCTCACATGAATCTACCATGTGGCCCTTAGGAAGGGGGTCACCACAGCTCCCAAGTTGACTTCTGTCACAGCCTGCAGAGGAATGCTGTCACCCTAGCTACCCACGTCACCTGGTGTCTTTACTTCAGAGGGGTGCCCGGTCGTCCGGTGGTTGACAGCCAAGATGCGGAAGGCATACACAATTGCAGGATCCAGCCCGCCCAGCCTCTGGTCGCGGGTGTCAGGGTCAATATCGCTGACTACTGTTTCCCAGCTGCTGGCCAGCTGGTTTTTGGGAGCCTTCTTTGCTTCCCTCATCTGGACCACAAAGCTGGTCAAGTTCCCCGAGCCCTGGGTCTGCCACTCCAGTTCCACCTCTGTGCGGTGGCGAGTGTACATCAGCTTGCTGATTGTCACATTGGGCGGGGAGGGGTACTCTGCAAAGGAGGAGAAGGGTATTCAGTTAGTTAGTCAGTCTTGGCAAACCTCATACCTGCCATTGCTTGGGAATTCCAAGAAATCAAAAATTCAGTGCACTTTGGAAAGGTTCAGTTCACGTATTGATTCAAAATGGTATTCACCGTATTTTTTGCCCCATAAGACGCACTTTTTTCTTCCTAAGATGTAGGGGGAAATGTCTGTGCATCTTATGGAGCGAATGCGTGGTCCCTGGAGCCGAATTGCCCAGGGGCGAAAAGCAGATCATGCTTTTTTTTTTTTTTTGAAAGAGGGAAGGGGGTGTTGAAAGGAAGCAGCTGATCGGGGAGAGAGATAAGGGACGGTAGAGATAAAAGAGGCTGCCTGGGAGGGGGGAGGTAAAAGCACATGGATCCTCAGGATTTTTGCATTGGGTCACCCCAAATTCACCATCAGATCACATGTCTGTGGCCACAGCATGAACCACAAAAACGATACATCCACTCTTTCATTCAGAATATTTTTTTTCTTGTTTTCCTCCTCTAAAAACTAGGTGCGTCTTATGGTCACGTGCGTCTTATGGAGCGAAAAATACGGTAGCTGTACCCCAACACAGATGAAAACCTCCTCCTTGAGAGCACAACATTTGGCAAAGATAAAAAGAAATAATATGGATAAATAATTACTACACGCAGTAAAAAGGATACAGATCTTCACTTGTAGATTAATAGATTATTGAATGTGTTAACATGAATAGAAGTTCGAGAGCCAGTGTGGTGTAGTGGTTAAGAGCGGTAGTCTTGTAATCTGGGGAGCTGGGTTCGAGTCTCCGCTCCTCCACATGCAGCTGCTGGGTGACCTTGGGCTAGTCACACTTCTTTGAAGTCTCTCAGCCCCACTCACCTCACAGAGTGTTTGTTGTGGGGGAGGAAGGGAAAGGAGAATGTTAGCCGCTTTGAGACTCCTGAAGGGGAGTGAAAGGCGGGATATCAAATCCAAACTCTTCTTCTTCTTCTAAATATTGCAGTTGCTGAATACGGATTATTATTTTGATTGGCATGTAACTGGATTAAATTAGATTTTGGAAGCAGAATTAAAAGAAATTATCAAATCTGTAATTCTAGCATGTGGGGAACCACCAAAATTATACAATTGGAAAGTTGATTAATTGATATTTGATTTGGTATTGTGATTTGAAATGGATATAATGAGGCTTATTTTGGATTCTTGTAATTAAAAACTTATTAAAAAATTATTTTAAAAAAAGAAAGAAAACCTGCTCCTTGATCATGAAAAATTTGGTTACTATATCTTAAGAGGTGTCCAAATGTATGCAGTTTGGAATGTTTCAGTCCACCATCTTGATTCAAAATGGTGTCCAGCTGTATCTAAACAGAGACAAAAACCTGCTCCTTGATCTCAAAAACTATAATGCAAAATTTGCTTACCAGGTACATAAAAGGTAAAGGTAAAAGACCCCTGACAGTTAAGTCCAGTCGTGAACAACTCTGGGGTTGCGGTGCTCATCTCGCTTTACTGGCCAAAGGAGCTGACGTTTGTTGACAGACAGTTTTCTGGGTCATGTGGCCAACATGACTAAGCTGCTTCTGGTGAAACCAGAGTAGCTCATGGAAACGCCGTTTGCCTTCCCGCCAGAGCAGTACCTATTTGTCTACTTGCACTTTGACGTGCTTTCGAACTGCTAGGTTGGCAGGAGCTGGGACTGAGCAACGGGAGCTCACCCCGTCGCGGGGATTTGAACCGCCAACCTTCCGATCAGCAAGCCCTAGGCTCAGTGGTTTAGACCACAGCGCCACCCACGTCCCACCAGATACATAGCTTTCCAAAATGCACAGCAGATACATCCTGCCTTTTCTCCAAGGGGTTTATGATAGCATGCATAAGAATCCTATTGGGAAGTTTACAAACAGGACACAACATCAATAGCCCCCCCCCCCCGCTCCTGCTGTTGCTCTACAGAAACTATCACTCGGAGACGCGATGCTGTCCCCTGGATCTGGAGGTTGCATATAGCCATGGATAAACACTTTGTCTACAAATGAGTTATTCGCTGTGCTGTTGCATCAACACAATCAAGAGCAGTCAATGTGTTGTGGGGACTCATTGCGATCTCATCCCCCCATCTCCATGCCTTGAATCCATAGTACCCAGCTTTAGAGCATCAAGCAGAGAAATCCAAACGATAGGAAGCCAGCGTAATTTATAGTGGGAGAAATTATGGCCGTGAAATTTACCCCTATTTCAAGCTGGCTAAAGCCTGGCAGAGGGAACCAAGCTTTTAAAACAGAATTAAACTTACACCACACTTTTTCCCAGCATCAATTCTGCTGGGTTACTCAGTCATGTGACATGTGAATGGAGTTTGGAATAGAAGATTTGGAGATATGCTTCAGAGGTCCAGACTATGGGGAGCCTGGAAAATTAATAATTACAATTTGGACTATATTTGGTCAATTTTTATTTTTATTTTTTTATTTTTAATTGGATTATGATTCGGATATGCTGATTGGCTGTTTTTATTGGAAAATCAATAAAAATGATTTTTTTAAAAAGCAAGAATGGAGTTTGGAATAGGGGCAAGTCTCCCCCAGCCCCACCCTACCTCTGACGCTCCCCTGGAACACCCCTTTTTCAGAACTTACCCCAGCTGAGCCCTGGTTGAGCCAGGACAGATGACACATCTGAGCTGGGATGAGGGACTTCAACTGGTGCAACCCCGGCTGTGTCCAGGCTCAACTGGCTCAGCCGCAGATCAACGTATTCCAAACTCCACACATCCCAGCGGATCTTGGGTTTGGATTGTAGCCTAAATGCAACCTTAGCATTTTCGCTTTACCTTCATGCATCTGCTTACTTTTAACCAGCAGGTTGATGCTGGCAGAGGTGTTGCCCACAGCATTCATGGCAGCGCAGCGATAGGTACCGCTGTCTTTCATCCACTCTGTGTCCCGAAGGGTCAAGTTAAGCCAGGCGTTCTCCTGCTGCAGCCGGTATTTCCTAGCATCTGTTCTGACGACCTGATTCTTGTTGTTGTACCAAAAGACTTCTGATCCTAGGTAGGTGCCTTCGAGCAAACAGGCCAGCTCGACCTCATTGCCTTCAAACAGCGACACCTTGGATCTGTCTACCACAAGCTTAGGAGGTTCTGTGAAGAAGAAGAAGAAGAAAGGAAGGAAGGAAGAGCCTGAGAAAAGTCGGCAATAAAGGTGCCCCTTTGCCCCCCTTTTAACAATTGTGTGCCAGGCAGGAATTTGATAGGGGAAGCTTTTGCTTAACAATCTCAGAAAATTAGAATATTAAATGAAATCAGCAAAACAAGGACTGCAAATAGAGCAATATTGGACCTCTGAGAAGTAGAAGCATGCATATGTACTCAGTGCTTGGTTTGGGCCCCTTTTGCATCAATTACTGCCTCAATGTGGCGTGCAATGGATGCTATCAGCCTGTGGCACTGCTGAGGTGTTATGGAAGACCAGGATGCTTCAATAGCAGCCTTCAGCTCTTCTGCATTGCCTGGTCTCATGTCTCTCATATTTCTCTTGGCAATGCCCCATAGATTCTCTATGGGGTTCAGGTCAGGCAAGTTTGCCGGCCAATCAAGCACAGTAATCCCATAATTTGGGGTTTTCATCAGCTGTACACCATGATCATCACAATTATAACAAATAAAGGCTTGACATATCTCGCTTTGCATGTCATGAGTCTATCACATATATTAGTTTCACCTTTTAAGCTGAATTACTGAAATAAATGAACTTTTCCACGATATTCTAGTTTTTCGAGTTCCACGTGTACTATGCCCCTGAGCTATGGCCCCATCCCAAAGGTACTGTTCTCATCTGCTTACCCAAACGGACCCGGCACTCAGTAGCTCTTGAGAGAAGTGGGTGGGCTGCCACGCAGGTGAATTCCTTTCCCCCCAGGGTGGCGTTTGATTTCATGACAAAGATGTTGTGGGATTGTTTCAGTCCTCCGAGCACATGGTCCTTCCAGTCTCTCCACCACAGAGTCACCCGGGGTTCTCCGCCTGCCCAGTCACAGGTCAGCATGAGGAATTCGTTCTGCTTGGTTGCTACGGCGCTGCAGGTCGGGTTCCCACCAGGGATCCCTGTGGCACAAACAGGACAATTCAGAGGCAGATTTCTAGCCTTAACAACTCACCAAGGCTCACTGCCTTCAGAATTCTGCTGGAGAATTCCATCTGGCCCTCCCGTTTCAAGGCAAACTGACCTAAGTTGCAGTATGCGCAGACTTAATGCCCTGATCAGAACACAGTTAATGATCAAATGATGCACTTCCACAGCTCTTGTGATGCGTGCAAAAATATGTTTTTTAAAAAAAAAATATTTATTTATTGAAATTAAACCTTTTAAACAGCAAAATCAGGGATTCTACCAGATCATATTCAATAAATAAATACATCTGTATACAAATACTAATAGTATTATTTGAAAAGTTAGAAGCAGCGTAAGTTTGAACACTCTCATTAACTTTGTTATTCTAAATATTACAAAAATACCCATCTTTCCACAAACTTGTTAGGTTGATTGATGCATATTTTTTAATAAAATAAGTAAACTCAATCATTGTTAAAAGGTAAAGGGACCCCTGAACGTTAGGTCCAGTCGCGTACGACTCTGGGGTTGTGGCACTCATCTCACTTTACTGGTCAAGGGAGCCAGAGTACAGCTTCTGGGTCATGTGGCCAGCATGACTAAGCCACTTCTGGCGAACAAGAGCAACACACGGAAACACCATTTACCTTCCCACTGGAGTGGTACCTATTTATCTACTTGCACTTTGAGGTGCTTTTGAACTGCTAGGTTGGCAGGAGCAGGGACCGAGCAATGGGAGCTCACCCCATCACAGGGATTCGAACCTCCAACCATTTGATCAGCAAGCCCTAGGCTCTGTGGTTTAACCCACAGCGCCACCCACAGCATCAGATAGTTGTTTATTTACTTGGCATCTGATGGGATGGCGTTCCACAGGGTGGGTGCCACTACCGAGAAGGCACTCTGCTTGGTTCCCTGTAAACCCACTTCTCCCAGTGAGGGAACCACCAGAAGGCCCTCAGAGCTGGACCTCAGTGTCCAGGCTGGACAATGAGGGTGGAGTCGCTCCTCCAGGTATACTGGGCCAAGGCCATTTAGGGCTTTAAAAGTCAGCACTAACACTTTGAATTGTCCTTGGAAACGTGTTTCAAATGTGCTTTAAATGCCTGGTGTAAATTACATGCCACATGTTCCCAAGTTTTTCACTGGAACAATGAGAGCTGGGGACTTAAGAACAAAAACCAAAGCCAGAGAGCCTCGTGTACTAAGGGCCCTTAAATTAGGATGGGGCTCACTCATTGTCCAGCTTGATTTGTTGTTAACCCAGACCAAAATGGCATGGGGAAGTTTAAGCGCCAATCGCGCAGCACGTAGAGAGCTCTCTATACAAACTGATATCCCCCCATGATCCAATCACAGCCCTTCAGTGCAAGCCGGGGCTGCGTATGAGCCTCAACATCCAGATTACACAACTTTTAGAAGACATCTGAAGGCAGCCCTGTATCAGGAGGTTTTTAATGCTTGATGTTTTTATTATGTTTTTACATATGCTGTAAGCTGCCCAGGGTGGCTGGGGAAACCCAGTCAGATGGGTGGGGAATAATAATAATAATAATAATAATAATAATAATAGTAATAGTAATAATAATAATAGACAAAGGTTTCACTGGGAGGAGAAGGAGGGTCACTACTCACACACAGTGGTTCTGCAGATGGTCTCGTCTCTGAGTGCCGGGTGAGAAGCCAGGCAAGTGTAGGAGGTCCCGTTGCGAACATATTTGCCATGATGGATTTGGGTGGCGTTGGAGTAGGTCGCTGTGCTGTTTCCTCCCCACCGGGATTTCACCCACCGCAGCCGCACCGGGGGGAACCCTCCCTGCCACGAACAGCGCAGGGCAAGGTCTTGGAAATTGGTGGCTGGCAGCGGAGTGCAGCTGGGCTTCCCCTTGGGCAGATCTGTGCGTAGGGGGCAAACATGGTATCAACAGCAACGAGGAGTTCCTGGCACCCAGCACATCCCTGTTGCCTGGGGCCCAATGGGTGGCGAGAGGCGAGAACTGGCATTCCCATGTATGCCTCTTGCAACATGGACACACATAGTCGTTCAATTTACAGCCATCCTGCTCAACCGTCCCAATATAAGCGGGAAATCCCAGAATTACAGAAGCCATCCTGGCTTCTGGTGGGATCCTGGAATGTCCTGTTCTTCGGTTTGGCACTCTGGAGCAAGTCAGCTGGTTCACGCCAGAGCATGGGACCCAAAGATGCTCTATTTTTGGTCTCACACTCTTGTGCAAGTCAGAGAGCTTGGGACCAAAGAACAAACAAGCGTCCCCATTTGGATCAGCAGAATGTTGGAGTGTGTCAAATGCATATTGTAGGCGATTCCCTTTAACATCTCAAATGCACCTATGAAGGTGATTCCCTTTGACATCTCCACAGGCTTCACCCACAGTGGCATTGCAGTTCCTAGAGCTCCTTGGGAAGAGGGATTGGTTGTTATACCATGCTGACAATTGTAGCTCTGTGAGGAGAATAAGGGTCTCTTAGCAGCTCTCAGCACTCTTAACAAACCACAGTCCCCAGGAATCTTGGCGGGAAGTCACGGCTGTTTAAGGCGGCATGATGCTCTGGTCCCTACCAGAGAGGAATGGCAGGCTAAATGGATGGACTACGCTGAGATGGCAAAAATGACCATGAAAATCAGAAATCAGGAAGAGAAAAATTTTAATAAAGAATGGGGGAAATTTATATTGTACTTGGAAGAACACTGTGTAAACAATTGAACTTTTTAACAGGACTCAAATAACACTTGTAATGTAACAAAGACTTTGGACATAATGGATAATTAATCAACTGGATGACTTAAAAAAATGCAGTAGAAAAGGATAAATGTGGAACCCATGGAAGGGTGCAGGGAAGTCTATAGATTCGAATGAATCTTGTATTTCTTTTGATTTAGATGTGAGTTTGAATGTAAACATTAATTGGAAAAACCAAACAAAAATTAATATAAGAAAGTGATATGACACCCCTTTAAATGTATTATTGTGCAGATGGCGTCTGACTGTGGCAAGATAGGGTTGGAAACCTATAGTGGGGTTGGGTGGAAGAGAGAATCCAGGAGATGGCACGGATTGAACAGAAGCACATTACGCTGCAATGTTTTGTTGCAGCATGCACTTGTTGTGGCTTCATTTCTTTCACTCTTCTCTCTCTCTCTCTCTCTCTCTCTCTCTCTCTCTCTCTCTCTCTCTGTGTGTGTGTGTGTGTGTGTGTGTGTGTTTAAAAATAATGTCCACAAGCTTAGAGAAAATAAGTGCTGATGCCAAGATGGCTGCCAATGTACTCCTTAAAAGCCAATGCACCTGTGCAGCAGAACTGCATGACTCATCTTCCATAGACAGCCCATCATTTGAGGATGCAGGTGGGGGGGATCTCCTGTCTGGTTCCCACATGAAAACAACATATTGCCTGTAGGCCAGCCATGAACTCAGACAGGGTTGTTTTCTGTGTGAAAAGAGAGAGGGAGAACCCCCTCCCACCCTACAGTTCTAGGTGGTACAGTACAGGACGATTGGTAAAATGCTGTTGCTACACATGTAAAGAGGCACCACAATAACTTACTGGGGATGCAAGATCATGCAATTTGGTCTCTGGTTTAAGGGCAGGGTTTAAGAATTCCTAGGTGGATTCTAAGGCCATGTCCAAATTACAGTCATACCTCGGAAGTTGAATGGAATCTGTTCCGGAAGTCCATTCGACTTCCAAAACATTCAGAAACCAAGGCGCAGCTTCTGATTGGCTGCAGGAAGTTCCCGCAGCCAATCGGAAGCCGCAGAAGCAGCACTAGCCATTTGGATTCCAAAGAATGTTTGCAAACTGGAATAATCACTTCTGGGTTTGAGGCGTTTGGGAGCCAAAACGTTCGACTCGCAAGGTGTTCGACTTGCGAGATACAACTGTACTGGCTTAAAACACAGCTGTCTCATTCTATTTCTTATTTTGGATTGAAGTCGGTTTGTGGGAAATGCATCAAAATGCTGTGTTTCCCTTTTAAAAAACAACAGGATAGATAGATACCGGCTTGATGTGGATTGTGGTTAATGTTGTGTGAACACGGCTTCCCAAACCAGCAGTGAGAGTGCACTGGTTGCAGAGTAAACGAGCACCTCTCCCAATGTTGCATCAGACATTAAACAACAAAGAAGAACCCCTTTCAGCCCACTTGAAAAAGTCTCCTTGGCTACTTACTGCTGCTGTTAGCTACATAAATAATAACAAGAACATCAAACAAAGCAATCCTCCCTTTTTAGTCCTAATAAAATGTCAACCCCATTCGCTCCACACTACTTCCTTCCAAATAAATGCAGATGGAAATAAATCTTTACTCTCTTTCATTCCTTTTTTGCAACAACAACAACAACAAAAAAGCCAAATTAGAAGCGTCTGACCAGAAAGAACAAAATTAAGTTTGTTTTGGCTCGTATGCAGAAGAACCCAATTAAGATACTGTAGCTAAAGAGTAAGACATCAGCACCCTTCTGCCGTACATTGTTTTGTTTTTCAATAAAAGGAAAGTTGTGAGTTCTTTGTTCTGTGACAGATGACATTCTGCTTCGCTTTCTCTATCGTTTAGGTTCATCAAAAGATGGAAACATCTCTAGAAGAGGCACCCATGGCCTTCATTTCCTACTGATGCTCTACACACCAAATAATCCCTCCCCCCGTCTCCTCTTTAGCCATGACAATGTTTGGAAAGGTAGAAGGAAATAAAAACCAGAAGACAGAGGGAAGGAAGGAGCAGCAGCACATGCCAGAGCCTCATGCCCAAACAAGACAAGAAGGGATTACTTACAGTAGACTGTTAAGATAATGGCCGTCTGGGTACGTGTATTCAGATGCATGTTCTGAGCAAGGCAAGTATAGATTCCTGTTTGGGTCCTTGAAATCCTGGTGATCACATACTTCTGACCAGAGTAGACCTGGGAGCTATTGTAGAACCAAATATAGTGGCTGGGTGGATTAGACGATGCCAGGCATGTCAGGATCACCTCTTCTTGCTCATTGGCTGAGAAGCCATGTTGGTTTACAGCAAACGGCTCCACGCTGATCACGGGTTCATCAGGCCCATCTACGGAAGAGACCATGAGGTTAGTTAGAGGCGTACCTGCTGCAGAGAAAGGGCTCGGGATGAACTTTAGAAGCCAGTATATTTAGCCATCATTATGACAGTCAGATAGGGACGCGGGTGTTGCTGTGGTCTAAACCACAGAGCCTAGGACTTGCCGATCAGAAGGTTGGCGGTTCGAAGCCCCGCAACAGGGTGAGCTCCCGTTGCTCGGTCCCTGCTCCTGCCAACCTAGCAGTTTGAAAGCACGTCAAAGTGCAAGTAGATAAATAGGTACCACTCTCGTGGGAAGGTAAACGGTGTTTTCCGTGCGCTGCTCTAGTTCACCGGAAGCGGCTTAGTCTAAGGTTACCAGATGTCCCTGTTTCCTGGGGACAGTCCCTGGATTTACAAATCAGTCCCCACACAAAATCCATTGAAGTTGAAAAGTGTCCCTGGATTCAATGAAAAAAATCTGGTAACCTTAGCTTAGTCAAGCTGGCCACATGACCCGGAAGCTGTCTGTGGACAAATGCTGGCTCCCTTGGCCTATAGAGCAAGATGAGTGTGCAACCCCAGAGTCGTCCGCGACTGGACCTAACGGTCAGGGGTACCTTTACCTTTATGATAGTCACAGCAGATCTACAGTATTTACTTGTAGCAATGTTAAACTGGTATCATTGTCAGGGCTTCCACCCAGTGCAAACAGGAGCTGAGCAGGAAAAGCAGTTTCTCTTACAGGGTGTATATTTTGAGGATATATTTGACATGACCTTTCACGCTGCCAAGTTGGCAACCCCTGTCTTGGGAGATTTAGATGTATTTAGATGTATCCCTTCTCTCTTTCCCTGATCAAAATTCCCCCCAAAATTTCCCCATTTTTCCTCACAGGCTTTTTCTTCATGGAGAAAACAGCAATTTTTAGATCATGGAACAGCAGGGATTTGGAGAGGTCCTCTTCATCTGCACTAAAAAATGTCCAAGGCAGCTAACAATAAAATTCAATACATAATAAATAAGTAGTTTCACAATACTACCCCTTCTGAGAGTCTGAGGCTGCTACCGAGTTAAAATTAGAACATTGAGAGATTTGACTCAGAGAGAAATGAGATAAAGAAAGCACAGACACGACCTTTTACCAAAACAGTTGTGGGAGATACAACATAGATATCCTGGCATTGGTAAGCTAATTCATAGATATATTGTGATACACACACACACACACACACACACACACACACAACCTTTGCCCTGATTCAATCCACAGGTTATAGAGCTGAAACTTGAGAGTGAATAAGAGAGGGAGAGAAAACAAACAAACACAGTTTACAATCCAATATTCACTCATCTGTAAACTTAGTTCTAGACCACCCTACATTAAAATTATCTTCAATATGAGTATAAATGGAATCTTCATAATTGCCATTTAATTAATGAATTAACCCATTGTCAGAGCTATGACAGCAGAGGAAACGCTTTAAATAATTCTGATGCTCTCGTTTCATGCACTTAATTGTTCAATTCTTTGTTTGCTTTCCTTTAAAAGGTAGCATTTCTATTAATTTTCTTGTTGTTGCAAGGTATCAAATGTTATTAAACCACTCTCATTCTGTTGGGATAGCTGAATCTCTTGATGAATTTGAATTGCACGGTTTTGCATTGCAGTCTCCCTTTGAAGTCCCTTTGTCCAAGACTGTCCGTTTTGAGATCGGTTACACCATTAATGGCATAATTATCACTGTCTGCATTTCATTTTCCGCTGATCTCACTGTGTACAATCCCCAACCATCTCTCTCTATAGACCAGAAACTCAAGATGACACCATAGGCTCCTCCAGGCTGCTGGTTTTTTTAATTGTGCATGTATCCTGCAACATGTCACAACAATTGTGAATTAGCAATGGATCCATTCCACTTAAGTTTGTTCTGTGATGCTTCCCCGATGCTGCCACATTATTGCTGTCCAGAGGGGCTACAGTGCAAGCAAAGCAGGGGGACAAAAATAAACCAGATATTTTGCATTATAAAAAAAAGTTACAGGGTTTCAGCAGAATGTTACAGGTTATGCACTGATTGGAAATGAAGCTGTGTGACTGCCCCAGAGCCTCTGCGGGTGCAAACCGTATTGAAAGCATGTGACCATCCCAGTAGCATCAGTAGCACAAATAATCACGAATGCACAATAAAAAGGATGTCAGGAAAGGCCCTCCATGCATCCAATGAAGTGAATGAAAGCTTATGCCATAATAAATGTGTCTTTAAGCGGCAAGATTCTGTTGATTTACTGTATTTTTCGCTCCATAAGAGGCACTTTTCCCCTCCTAAAAAGTAAGGGGAAATGTCTGTGCGTCTTATGGAGCAAATACATGGTCCCTAGAGCCGAATTGCCCAGGGGTGAAAAGCAGATCCTGCTTTTTTTTTTAAGAAAGAGAGAAGGGGGTGTTGAAACGAAGCCGCTGAGCAGCTGATTGGCAAGCGATTGGGAGGGAAATAAGGCTGCGGGTAAAGGAGGCTGCCGGGGGAGGTAAAGACAGCAAACTTGCAAGGAGAGGAGACAATACTAAAACAAGCAATGAAGAGAGAAATTGGAAGAAAAGGAGGAGCAAAAAACTGCTTCAGCTGAGGAAAAGACACTAAGCCAAATAAGATGGAAGGGGGTGTTGAAACGAAGCTGCTGAGCAACTAATCGGCAAGCGATCAGGAGGGAGATAAGGGATACTAGCAATAAAGGAGGCTGCCTGGGAGCGGGGAGGTAAAAGCACATGGAGCCTCAGGGTTTTTGCATTGGGTCACCCCAAATTCACTATCAGATCACATAGCATGTCCATGGCTACAGCCTGCAGCAAAAAAAATCACACATCCACTGTTTCATGGGCCGCAATGGCGCAAAAACATGGTTACAAAGCACAGATCCACATGGATTCTCAGGATTTTTGCATTGGGCTACCCCAAACTCACCATCAAATCACGTATCATGTCTGTGGCCACAGCATGAACCACAAAAATCATACATCCACTGTTTCATTCAGAATATTTTTTTTCTTGTTTTCCTCCTCTAAAAACTAGGTGCATCTTATGGTCAGGTGCATCTTAAAGAGCAAAAATATGGCATTTTTTAGCACCTTTCCAGCACTGAGGAAAGACATGAAGAGGAAAGACCAGAACATTTGGCTCCTTTCTCCGATTACTTACAGATAACGTCAAGGTACATCCTGTCGCTGATTTGGCTATTGACTTCATTTTGGGTGGTGCAGGTGTACCAGCCCATCTGAGTCCGGTTAGACGATGTCAGGTTCAATAGGCCCTCCACTGTTTCTGCGACGGATACTGTGCCATCCCGGTTAGTGTAGCGCTGCCATGAATATGTAACAGGAGGCGTCCCCTCCTTCACTGTGCATGTCATCACGACAGGCATGCCTTCTATGGGCGTTGAATTGTTCATCTGCAGGAAAGGCTTTGAAACAGGAACTGCAATAGAGCAAACATAGACTTGAGCTCAGCTATGCCCTTTCCCTTTCCAGGCACTATGCTCTACCTCCACTCTGCCTCTGAACACCATTTGTTTGGAAACTCAAGTGGGCAGACAGCTCTTGCACATACTTCCTGCCTACCAGCTTCCCATAGGACCTGGTTGACCACTGTGAGAACAAGAAGCTGGGTTAGATGGATCATTGGCCTGATCCATCAGATTTTCCTTATGTTCTTATGACAGCAACAGAACATAGATCAAGGATGAGCAAACTTCAGGATAAGAAGAGCAGAAGAGCCCTGCTGGATTGGACCAAAAACTTGTCTAATCCAACCTCGTCTTTCCTACAATGGCTAGCAAGATGCCTCTGCAAAGGCTGAAATCAAGAAAGAAGGGCAATAGCCACATAACATCGGTCTTGAAAGACCTACCTTGGCTCCCAGTACGCTTCCGAGCACAATTCAAAGTGTTGGTGCTGACCTTTAAAGCCCTAAACGGCCTCAGCCCAGTAGACCTGAAGGAGCGTCTCCACCCCCATCGTTCAGCCCAGACACTGAGGTCCAGCTCCGAGGGCCTTCTGGCAGTTCCCTCGCTGCAATAAGTAAAGTTAGCGGGAACCAGGCAGAGGGCCTTCTGGGTAGCGGCGCCTGCCCTGTGGAACCCCTTCCCATCAGATGTCAGAGAAATAAACAACTATCTGACATTTAGAAGACATCTGAAGGTAGCCCTGTTTAGGGAAGTTTTTAATGACTGATGTGTTAATGTATTTTTAATCTCTTGTTGAAAGGCACCCAGAGCGGCTGGGGAAACCCAGCCAGATGGGCGGGGTATAAGATGATAAGAAGAAGAAGAAGAAGAAGAAGAAGAAGAAGAAGAAGAAGAAGAAGAAGAAGAAGTTATTATTATTATAATCTCTCATGATCGTTTCCCAGCAACTGGTAATTTAAAGGCATGCTCCCTCTGATCTTGGATGGAGTCATTAGCCTTCATAGCTAGTAGACACTGATAAACTTATCATCCATGAATTGATCTAAATTATTATTATTAGTAGTAGTAGTAGTATTTATTGAATTTATACACCGCCCTATACCCTACATATAACGCATTGCAGTAAATTAACCTTGAGGTTACCATAGCATAGACAACAATAGTTAGTCTATCCCTGTCCAGATAGGGGCGTAGCTGGGCCACCAGCCGAAGGCGATGGAAGGCACTCTGGGCCACTGAGGTCACCTGAGCCTCAGGCGACAGCAAAGGATCCAGGAGGACCCTCAAGCTACAAACCTTCTCCTTCAGAGGAAGTGTAACCCCATCAAGAACAGTCGATCTCCCACCCACTTTTAAATCTATTTACATTCTTGGCTGTTGCCACATCTTGTAGAAGTAACTATACCCTGTGAAGTACTTTCACCTACTTCCATTCATTGGATTGTCCCAGGTTCTACTATTACAAGGGAGAAGGAACTTCTCTATTCCCTTTTGTCATGCACAATGACCCCTCCCTTGCTCGCCTCTTTTTTCTAAACTGAAAAGCTTTGAATATTGTAACTTAGCCTCTGGTCCTGAAGGGAGGATATAGCCACCGTAGTGACTATCCTGGGATGAGAGACTGAGAGAAGGGATCCCAATCACCCTCACGTGCATTTTCTTAGCTGAAAATTGCAATGTATTTTTCCTTCCCCTTAATTTACAGATGGTGCTGGGAAATACAAGGCTGACTGCCTTAAGATGGGAAAAGGATTAAATCATCCCCTGTCGGAAAGCAAACATAAGCCACTCCAATTGAACTGCTGGCAATGAATGGCAGCTACATACTTCTGAGAGATAATCCCCCAGCAACAAGAAGAGTATTTGACAACTTGAGTTTAACCAACCCCACCAGCAGCAAAATACAGGACCATGAAAGCCCAGCTGCATCATTCTGCATACAGAGGAGGGCCGGATGTCTGGATGACACACATGAAACCTGGGATACACGTTCCCCCAATGTGCCTCTTAGAAAGGCCTTCTGACCAGCACACCCGAGGCAGGAATGTTAGCTCTTTTTGCGGAGATCCAATTACTTGGCTGCAACCGTTTTTTATCTCTGGACAAATTTCAAGAGGCCAGAGTGTGCTGGCTGACATTCCTAAGGTGCTTTCAGTAGACAGGATCCTTGACAGCTCTGATCAAGATGAGCCAGGCTGCTGTTTGCGCAGGAACCCCCCAAGCACATCTGTATATTGTTTTCAATTTTGCCCATTGACCTGAGTCCAGCTGTTGCATTCTGCCAGACTGTCCTGGCTCCAGGATGGGGAGGGGGGAAACCTTTGCAAAGGTCCTCAGTGGGGCCCACTTAACCTGGAAAAGGTGGAGACCCAAACCAAAATTTTCCGCACAATCTCTCTGACCTTGGGTTCTCCATGGAAGCATCCATGGAAGCATTCACTTCTGCTACAAAATATTTTGCAGCAGAACAAATTCATTCTGGATTTTCATGCCGATTTTAAAATGCAAGTCAACACAGAAACAAGATGGACAGGTCTTATACACATGGGCACATTCGAAAGCGACACAAATTCAAAACAGATTGGGCCATTCGTTCTTTCTGAAACCCTTTCCTTTCCCCCTGTTTTCCACATTCCTCTCCTTGGCTCCTTTCCCCCTTGTAGGTTCCCAAACACATTTCAAGATAAACACACATGGAACCCTGAGGGGGGATTTTGGGGGTACACAATTTGGTGTTGAGAAGTGACAAGTGATCGAAGAGTTAAAACATCCCTCCCCACTGCTGTTTCTCTGCTCTAAATCTCGCCTTCCCTAAAGATGACATTAATGAGGCCTCAGCCAACATGATCATTGGCCAAGGAGTTGTATAGTTCAGCAGCATTTTCAGAGAAGCGCAGAGGCTCTCAAGGAACAATCCTTCCGCATTTCAGGCGCGCAAAGCTACTTACCCAGAACGATGAGCTCAATATAGAAATAAACGACTTTGATCTCATCTTCTTCGCCATACATTGCCTGGCACAGGAAGCGCCCTTCCGCTGCCGTTTTCAGGTTCTCGATCTCCAGGGTGCTGTTATCCAACGTCACATTCCCCAGAACACCAGATCCCCTCTCCACTTTGGACTCTACGCCATTGCTGATTGCGACAGCTCTGGGGATCTCCGAGCCCAGCTTGGTGAAACTCCAGAAGACAACCATGGGCGAAGTCGCATCTCCGCATGGCAGCAGCACCGAGCGATCGCGCACCCCTTTGACCACATGTTCCTCATACTTGGTTTCTTTTAAAGGGAGCAGCTGACCTAGAGGAAACAAGCAGCTTAAGTTTTCCAGGAATCCCTTTGCAACTAATATCAGCAGGTTTCACAATGGACACAACTCAAGGGGCGCCAGTACTTATTCCACAAGCATATGGATTTATGCTAGTGCAATAGAATGTTTTCCCTCCTGCAAATCTGTAACTTCCCCCAATCTGCCCCGGGAGGTTCAGAGAACCCCATTACAGATTTAGGGGGCACACAGGGGGAGAAGGTGGGATAAGTTATGTCACTTAGGCATAAATCCTTGTGCTGGTGGAAGGAGCTGCTTAGTGCTACATTGGACAACACCTATATTTTCTATGTCTTGCTCATTCATTTAGTTGAGGATATTAGGAAATGGCGTTGTAACACAATGGATTATTTTACCATACAGAACCATATAGCCCAGAGGACTTTCCCAATAGGGAGGAAGAAGTCAGTTCACATCTAAATGTGAATATACCTAATTCAGACTTCCCAAAACAATCATCTCTCTTTTTCAATCTGCACTTTTCTGAATTTTGCAATGCAGTTCCGCAGCCAAATAATGCATACAAAAACATGCAATTTAGGCAAAAGTGTGCATTAAGATGTATACATTAGCGAGGATAACATACAAGAGTGTGTTTTATTCGGATGTACTGCTTTCCCCCAAAAAATGTATACTTTGGGCAAAATGATATATAGTGGTACCTAGGGTTAAGAACTTAATTCGTTCCGGAGGTCCGTTCTTAACCTGAAACTGTTCTTAACCTGAATCACCACTTTAGCTAATGGGGCTTCCTGCTGCTGCCACCCTGCCAGAGCATGATTTCTGTTCTTATCTTGAAGCAAATTTCTTAACCTGAAGCACTATTTCTGGGTTAGTGGAATCTGTAATCTGAAGAGTCTGTTACCTGAAGCATCTGTAACCCAAGGTACCACTGTACAAAAATATAAATATTAGGAGGAATGTGAATTAAAATGCTAACTACTTTTTCGCGAGGAGTTCTTTTTTTTATTATTTAAGCCTCCAAACTGGTGAAGAAATGAGGAGAACTGAATTTAAGATTGAAAAAAATGGAAAGAAAAATGGAAAGAAACCAAAATTAACAGATTTGTCCACCCTAAATTCCAGTTACTTTAGCCCTTTAATGGAAGATAATGAAGAAGAAGAGTTTGGATTTGATATCCCGCCTTTCACTCCCCTTCAGGAGTCTCAAAGCGGCTAACAATCTCCTTTCCCTTCCTCCCCCACAACAAACACTCTGTGAGGTGAGTGGGGCTGAGAGACTTCAAAGAAGTGTGACTGGCCCAAGGTCACCCAGCAGCTGCATGTGGAGGAGTGGAGACACGAACCCGGTTCCCCAGGTTACGAGACTACCACTCTTAACCACTACACCACACTGGCTCTGCAATCTTCTGCACACAAAGCACTGAGCTCCCAGTTTATATCCTGCTCCTTCTCAAAAACTGTGGGCAGCTTATACAAATGCACCCTGCAATATTTCATAATTGGGAAATGCCAGTGACACTTCTATTTTCATACTAACAATGATTCCCTGAATACTCTCCATCCACCTATTAAATATTGGGCTGCCAGATACCCATCTGCTCTGCCATTTCCCAGTTCGCTGCATTGATTGGATATCAATATAGATATATAACTGCACTACAATCTGCTGTCACCAGTTCAAAATTAGCCTCATAACATATAAAATAGCAAGCTATGCTTCTTATGATGTTCCAGAACATCAGCCACGTATCTCAGGCAAAAACCTTCATTGGACCCTGTTAACTTGAAATAGGAGGGGTAGTTTTGTTGCCAAGGCTGGCATCAGAGCCCGGCATCCAAGAAGGACTCACTGCTAATGTTTGCTTTGAGGAGCTCTTAATAATTTTATTTAATGACCTGGCACTCGCAGCAGTACCAGCTGGCTGGATTTAGTCAATCTTTCATAAAGTTCTTACAAATAACTGGAACCTCTGTGTCCAAAAGCTATATATGGTGTCAAAGTGATCTGAATGTGTGGCCTGTCAGGACTGAGGTGACCACATTCTGAACAGCTGAACTCTCCAAATCATATTTAAAGAGCGTCTCAGCCACAGTACATTAAAGTAGTCCAGCCTAGGTGGCGTATAATATACAACTGGATAGCTATCTATACTTGGTCATGGACCACGGCACTGACAACTATTGCTTAGGAATGAACGAATCTGTCATCTAGGTTCTCTCAGTTTCTCATTTTCCTGTATTAAATTCAGTTCTCCACATTTCTACTGCAATTTATGGTTCATTTCTTCTTTTTCTTTAATCATCATGAAAATTTGCTAGCCTTTTAGTGTGAGTTCCTCCTAATAAACGTGTTTTTGTAGGCAATTTTGACAAATATTCACATTTTTTGCAGTGCAATTTCCCTTAATGTCATGTAGTTTTGTATGCTATTTTTTCTAATCACGTTTTTTTCTACACATTACCTGGCTGGAGAACTGCATGGCATACTTTGGAGAAGTGTGAATTTCCAAGGATGGCTGAGGTTTGGCTTGCATGTTGATTCAGAAAGTATGAATTAGGTAAGCTCACCTTTAAATATGAAGTGAATAAATTTCTCCCCCACTCCACCAATCTCCCCATCCAGAATGTAGATCAGGGTTCCCCAAACTTTGGTCTTCAGTTGCTTTTGGACTATAATTTCCATAATCCCTGACCACTAGTCCTGCTACCTAGGGATGATGGGAGTTGTAGTCCAAAAACAGCGGGCGAGTCAAGTTTGGGAAACCCTGGTATAGACACATATAGGTTTTTCTACTGTAGCTGGCCTGGCAAACTTTCTATACAGCTTAGGCCCAGGCTATCTGAAGGAACATATTCTCCAATATGAACCTGCCCATATTTTGAAGGCCCTTTTCTTGGTACCGTCACCCTCAAGGCATGCTTGATGGGGACATGGGAGAGGGCCTTCTCAGTGGCTGCTCCCAGACTTTGGGACTCCCTCCCTAGAGAGGCGAGACTGGCTCCCTCCTTGTTGCCCATCCACTGGCAGGTGAATGTTTTATTCTGAGAGGCCTTGGGGATCTGGTTTTTTGTTGTTGTTGTTTTTTGTTTTTAAAGAAAAGGGCTTTTAATAGTGCTGCACTGTGTTGCTAGCTGCATTTTCATTGATTTTTAAATATTGGTTTAATTCTATTTGAGCTTACTTTTTAACTATTATATTTCACTTTAAAAATATATATCCTTGTTTTAATTTGTGTAAATTGCCTTGAGTCCCAGCCTGGGGCAAAGCTAGGAGAAGAAGAAGAAGAAGAAGAAGAAGAAGAAGAAGAAGAAGAAGAAGAAGGAGAAGAAGGAGGAGAAGGAGAAGGAGAAGGAGAAGGAGAAGGAGAAGGAGAAGGAGAAGGAGAAGGAGAAGGAGAAGTTGTTACTCAGTGCTTCTTCTTTTTTTAAGAAAAAAAGATGTTGGTACTCACCATGAAGTTGTTACAGTAAGTACCCACAATTTTAACATTTGGGGGTGGGCGGTGGAAGTACTGCGTACTCTTCAGTACGTCCAGATAAAAAGCACTGATGTTACTCACCATAAGCCACTGTTGGGAGGATGTAGATTATTTTCAGCAGGCTCCTAATTTGTAGGTTCCTTGTCAATCCATAATCCATTGCTCCATGTCACTACGTGAGGAAGGAACCAGAAGCCAGAGACCCTCCTAGCTCCTTTCGAACTGGCACATCTCTCTAGCCTTCAAGCAAGTGCTCACCACTCTGTCCCCAATTTTTTCAACTTCCTGCTTACTCCGCAGACCTTGTTAACCTCCGTGACATAGAAAGCCAGTCTCTCTGGGTCCTCTTTCAGCCTCTCGTCCATCAAAATGCAGCCCTCATCAGTCTCAGGTTACTCCGAATCTCCCCTGATTAATCTTCAATTATTCATTTCTTCTCCTTAATCTCATTTCCTTGATCTATTATGCAGGAGCTTCTTCATATATGATGAGTCAACTTTCTTTGGTTTTAGCATCTTGGCCTCTAGCATGAGATAAAGATCGAGAATATTCGGTTCTCCCTAGGAAAATCTAAGTCATGAGCTTCAAATCTAAAACCATAACCAGGAGTCAAATCTATTTCGTGTTTTCCAAAAGCAGAGAAAGCAGGTCTTTCATTTATTGATTTAATGCATACATATCTTTCCTCCAAGGCACTCAAGGTAGTGTTGTCTACTTTATCCAGTTTTATCCTCTCAGCAACTCTGTGAGGTAGGTTATGCTGACAGATAGCAACTGGCCCAAGATCACCCAGTGAGCTTCAGGTCCTAGTCTGACACTCTAACCCAAGGGTAGCCAACCTGGTGTCCTCCAGATGTTGCTGGTCTACAACTCCCATCATCCCTGACTATTGACCATGCTAGCTGGGGGTGTTGGGAGCTGAAGTCCAACCTCTGC
Organism: Podarcis filfolensis; assembly: GCF_964270895.1. Taxonomy (NCBI): domain Eukaryota; kingdom Metazoa; phylum Chordata; class Lepidosauria; order Squamata; family Lacertidae; genus Podarcis; species Podarcis filfolensis. The sequence goes on from NC_139618.1 coordinate 32,208,629, forward strand.
TTTAACTACTATGCCACACCAATTCTCTTTTCGTCTGAGGTAACCCTGAAGTCACACTTAAGGATATTGCATTCAGTAAGGCTTACAGCAGCGAAGGCATTCATAAATTGGAGCTTCGAGGATATGCTTGACTCTCTCACCTATTGAAAGCAGTAGGGCTTGAAGGTTTTTCGCACTTGCCTGTTTATGTCTTAAGTTTACAACCGTAAGAAAACAGACAAGGTCAGTCTGTTGGACTGTGCAGTTCAGTATTGTCTATATTGTCAGGGGGGAAACAATGCTGTCCAGGGTTGTAAAGACTGTGGAGAGAATAACTGGGTGCACTCTTCCCACCTTGGATCAAATCGATGCTTCCAGGTGCCATAAGAAAGCTGCAGAGATAGTGCAGGATAGTGCGCACCCCGGAAATGATCTCTTTCAGCTTCTGCCTTCTGGAAGAAGGTACAGGGTTATAAAGACTAGGACTAGCTGCCTGAGAAACAGTTTCTATCCAAATGCGATTTTGGTTTTAAATGCAGTGTAAGGAGTCTCTGTGGGAGTATATTGTATTTAAAAATGGGGTGTCAGAGTTTTTAGGGGGGCTAACCAGGTTGGGGTAGCTGGGATAGCAGGCTTGTTGGTTTTTGAATGTCTTATGTAGATTTTTTTTCAATTTCGCTGTTCTGTATGGGACAATGACAATAAAGATTATCGTATTGTATCGTATTAACCAACAATGTCTCTCCAGGGTTTCAGACAGGGGCACATTTCCAGCTCTGCCTGTTGATACCAGTGGGTGAACTTGGGACTTTATGCATGCAAAGAAGATGTTCTTCCACTGAGCTGCAGCTCTTCCTGTAAACTATAATGCAACCTGGATACTGGAGCTGTGTCTGAGTGGCCAATGCCCTGTTAACTCTCCCTATATCTTATAAAGCAGAAATGAAACCTTTACCCAGAACAAAAACCCCAGGAGATAAATGTATATATGGTGCACAAATCTGTATTTTGTATGGCTAGAATGTAGAGTCGTATCTGTTGCTCCACTCAATTTTGCCTCACCACTGGCATGTGGCCCCCAGAAGGTTACCCATGCAGGAATGTGGCCCTCAGGTGAAAAAAAAGGCTTCCCACTCCTGTTTTATTATGAATAGCAGAGGTCCATTGGAGAGATTTATTACCATTCAGCTACTGAAATAAGATTCCGTGCTCTTAATGGAGTGTTGAAAGACACCTTGGGCATTTCGCTCACGTGGGAGCCAGGTTAGGTATCAGTGCGTTACTTATTCATTACAGGGATGGTCAGTGGTTTTAATTTTCATCCAGGCTTTTACAGGGCGGGGGAGGGAAGGTCAAACTTCCCCCACTGAGCACTGCTCAAGATCAAAGCATAAGTCAAGCACAAACACCATCTGGGTCAGCCGAGGTCTTTGTTCACAACAGAGCAGCGAGCAGCCTTTGGACCCTGGAAGGTTACATAGCAGCATTCGCCTTGAGATGTTGGCCATTGCACAAGTGACCCAGTGTTAGATTAGTACCACATATTAGAAACACTACCCATTTCTTATGGAGACAACAGGCCAAGACCTGTAGAGGTGGGTGTTGAAAGAGCAGTGGAGCGGATGGCACCCACATCACTCTGGCCATGGGATCTGGTCCAGAGATATTTGCATATACAATTCCAACCATTTGGCTGGCAGCCAATGGGGATGGCAGTACCTGTCACTTTCGGTTCTTTTGGCTTCTCGGTTTCTTAAATTCAGTTGTCTACATTTCTGCAGCAATTTGATTTAAAAAAAAAATCATGAAAATTCATCAGCACGTTAGTGCCCAGATTTATGCTAATAAACACATTTTTGTATGCAGTTTTGACTTACGTATGTATGCATGCAATTTCTCCTAATATAATGGAAATTTGTATGTTATGTTCACTAATATATTCATTTCTATGCACACCTTTCCCTAATACGTGTATTTTCGTAAACATTGTTTGTTTGGTGAACTGCACTGCAAAATTCAGATAAGTGTGAATTTCACAGGATGGCTGGATTTCGGTTCACATGTTGCCTTGGAAAATGCGAATTTGATAGATTTGCCTTTCAGTTCAAACTGCGATGACTTTCTCCCCCATTCCTAACTTCAGGTAAGAGATGGGAAGGGAATATGTACACCTTGGATGAGAGAGAGAGGTGGTTTGGTTTTTCTTCTCTCTTGCTTCACGATTGGCTGGTATTCCTAACATATCTCCAGTGTGATTGTTTTGTGATTTTCCCATTTTACATTTGCTGTACTCATGCTGTACTCGTGTTCTGTATGAGGAAGTGGTGTTTTTATCTACTAATGTTTTCTTGTTGTGAGCTGCTATGAGCTCAATCTGGTTGTTGGGGAAAAGGCGTACAGAAACATTAAATAAAACTGAATGCTTGCTCACCCATGGCTTGGCTTAATGTTGCATGCAAACTGGACCAATACTTTTAGGCCTAGCCTGTTTAGTGTGTTTAATTACTACAAGATTATGCACTGCTAGACAGAGGCAGGAGTGTTGCGATGGAAATTTCCAGTATTTGCCTTTCTGAGACTGGAGGGTGAGGACTATTTATCTTGGAGAACCGCTAAGAGTCCCAGTCACTCAGACCTAATTTAAACTTGTCTGGCTGTGAGTTTGGGGTGACTTAACCTGTTTGGATTCAATAAAGCTGCCTGTCCTCCCACGGTTATCTGCCTCCTTTCCTTCATGCCTATATATTTTCCACATGTCCTTTCCAAAGAGTTTTCACTCTCCTCCCTTCACACCAAAAGAGAGTCCTCCTGACAGCTCTCCCTCCCTTTTAAGCATCGTGCAGGAAGTTTTGTCACCTTTCCAGGAAAATATATATATATCTTGGGATTTCAGTCAGGAGGACATGATGAAATGGTTTAAAACAAAAAAACAGGCTTCGTCATACAGAAGAGAACATCTCCAACACCCTTGAGAAAGCATCACATTTCCCAACAATCTGTTCCAACTGCCATAACAAAATTGACATGTTCGGTCCTAGAAGGGCATTTCAGATGAAAAGGAGACAAAATAACCTTGTGGCCTTTCCTCTCACCCACCGCCCTCCCCTCCCCAGATGGCTCATGAAAAGACAGCTAGCTTGTGGCAAGTACATGACATAAGATTATCTCATAGGGCATTTCCTGTCATTTCAGCTGCATTGAAACACACACGTCATATCCCGTTTTTCAGCTCACAGATTTCTTGGATACATCAAAGTCAGGCGCTGGCGGACTTTGTGAAGCTGGTCCAAGGCCAGATTCATTGCCATACATTTAAAGCACTGTGATACCACTTTAAACAGACATGGCTTCCCTCAAATAATTCTGGGAGCTGTAGTTTGCTAAGGGTGCCGAGCATTTGTTAGAAGACCCCTATTAATCCCCTCACAGAGCTAAAATTCCCAGAGTAGTTTAACAGCTAACCCTTCTTCACAGGGAACTCAGGAAATCAAAGCTCTGTGAGGCAAACAGGGGTCACCTACAACTTTCGGCACCCTTAACAGGTCACAGCTCCCAAAATTTGGCAGCAGGAAGCCATGACTGTTTAAAGTGGTATGATAGCACTGTAAACATATGAGGTGAATGTGTCCCAAGACAATTCGCTGCTTGGATCAGAACAGCAAATGGTGCCCCTCTCCACACAAGTCAAAGTCCTCTAAAGTTTTGCTGAGGATACCTGGGAGGAAACATAACGTAAGAATGCGTCGTTTTCTCTTCCTGCCTATTCACCCCATGCAGCACTGTTTCCATTCCCCTGCAGTTCACCCCTTGTTAAAAGTAGCGAGAGATATTAGGAGACCCCTATTCCCCTCACACAGCTACAATTCTCAGGGGCCCTTGTGAAGGCAAATTTGCTGTCAAACCACTCTGAAAGTTATAGCTCCATTAGGGGAATAGGAGTCTCCTAACAACTCTCGGCACCCTTAACAAACTACAGGCCTCAGAAATCTTTGTGGGAAGACATTTAAAGTGATATGAAAAGGCTTTAAATGTACAGTGCAGACGGGGCCTAAGACCCTGAGAATTATCCCCAAGCCTCCCTTGTCCTCTAAAAGGGCTATAACTCTGCTTCACAAGCACACTTGAATTACTTCTCGGGTTTGTTTCCTCTTGAGGGCATAAAATAGATTTCTTTTCAGAGCTGGGGTGTGTGTTTTTTTCCTCACACACACTTAAAAGTGGGATGCTGCAGAGAACTTGGCGAAAAATAGAATCCCTCCAAAAAGCAGCCCAGATTCTAAATGGGGGGAGAGAAGAGAGAGCCCAAAAGGATTGCCTTCCCTAAGCAACGTGCACATTGCTATTTACCACGAGCGGCAACAAATGCCAGCGTCTCCACAAGGCCTCTTTTTCCAGCAAGGAGGCACGTCACTCCCCAAGGGACAGATACGATTACGAAGCATGGTACAGACCACACACAGCGAGTACAGAAAAACACACGTTGAATTATCAGCTTTCCTTGGGTTACTCGCCCAGCCCAGGCTGATTCTTTCGCCGAGGCTGTCCCCTGTCAGAATTTTCTGAGTTTGGGGTGGGGGGTGGGGGTGGGGAACAGGGACTCCTGACTCAATAAAGATGAGAATAAAGGCACAAAGGGACTGCTTGGAGATGGGGGGTGCTGTAAATACGGGACGTTGCTGTTGTTTGTTTTCTCGACGGCGACAGAAACCGCAGAGCGCACTTTTAAAGCTGCCTTGGCTCTCAGCTCCACTGTTCCTGCCAAAGCCAGGAATCTCATTAGGTCTCCCCTCCAATACTATAGTTTGGCACTAAACATGTTGCCCAGAGGCAAGTAGTAAGTGTCTTCAATCTGGTCGCATGTAGTTTGAGACAGACCTTGCCTCCCGTATGTTCAGACAGGAGATTCTTGACTTCATTAACTGATCAGCTCATTGATGACCATTTTTTCTCAGCCCTCCTCCACAGAGCATATACAGAACTGAACAACTGTTTGATTTGCTTCAAGATAGTGCCATGAGAAAATTAGGGGTTGACTTTTACAGCCCAGCTCCCCCAAGGGACTCCCCAAATATCCCGTAAGTCCATGATCGGTCAAAGAAGAATAGGTGGAGGTTAGAACCAGCCAAAGCAAGGCAGATATTTATTTTTCTGTTGCAACAGAGTCTCCCTACCTTGCAAGGGGGTGATGACCCAGAACAAAAGCGTGCAACAACTTTTAAAGGCAAGAAATTGCCCGACCCCTTAGCCAAGGACCACCTACAAGCCATACCAGCGTCACAGAAAGAGGCGGTCTACAACGGAAATTTGAGAGTGTGGCTTGTCACCTGTCTGTCAAGATACCTGATCATGCTTGATGATTGCCTTATCCTGGCCAGTCTGGGCCATTCTTTTGAAATGGTAAATATCTTAGTTCTGGGATTCATTGTCCTAGACCTCCTTTATTCATGTGAGAAGTTTATCTATTTACAGGGTTGGAAGGATTTTGCAGACGAAAAGAACTATTGGGAAAGGTTTTTCCAAGATGCTTCCTTCTGCTGGATGCACCTTAAAATTTGTGTAAACAATAGGAGTGATGGTTTGCTCTGCTGAAGCAGCCGATGAGGTTTCCTTTGTAGATGAAGCCGGAAATGACTATGATTTTCAGTAGTGCAGGATGCATTGAGCTGCTTTATCAGCAAACAGCATGTTCTTTTCTCTAACACTCACCAGGGTCAGGGGCTGGTGAACAATTTCAATTTACTAACTTCTCCTAGTGTTGTGCTTTCCCCTCTACCTTGACTCACCATTACAGCCAAACCAGATTTCAGCCTAATGCTGGCCTTCCTCTCCATCTGGCTGCATGTTATGACTATTTTGAACAGGGATGGAGGACCTGTTACAGTTTGAGAGCCACGTTCCCTTTTGGACAACTTTCCAGTTCAAGAACCCATCGCAGGCAGGCAAAAGCATTCAAAGAAAGCGCAAAGCAGAGGTGGTGAGGAAGATGTCTCAGGAGGTTCTAGCTTGGGAAGAGTCCCAGAGGCCAGATATAGAGACTTCACTCGGCCCCCAGGCCTGAGCTTCCCCACCCCTGATTTAGAAGCTTCAGCTGGTACTAAACATAGCCTCTTGCCTCTCATTGTTGGTTGGGTTAATATGGTGGGTTGTCGACCAACATAAATACAACAGTTGTGGTTTGGCAGACGAACCAGTCTTGTGCATGAATCATAGAGTTGGAAGGAGTCTTGTAGGCAGTACAGCTCCCTTCTTGATGCAGGAACTCCCTAGCTAGAGCCTCTGCCTGAAGACCCTCAGTGAGGGAGAGGCCACCCGCCCCCTCTGGGTGATTGGTTGGTTCCAGTGTCAAACCTCTGCTACGTTTTCTCCTGACGTTCTGCTGAAACCAACCCTCCAGCCCATTGTATCTCATCAACTTGGAACAGACACATTTGCAGAGGATAAGGCTATTGGGGCCAATAACCACAACGGCTACCTGTCCTCCCTTCCTCTGAATTACAGTCGCTGGGAATTGAGAATGGGAGGGCGCTGTTGAACTCTAGTCCTGCTTGCAAGCTTCCCATAGGCATCTGGTTGGCTACTGTAAGAACAGAATGCTGGATTAGATGGGGATCTGGACTGAACCAGCAGGACTCTTCCTGTTTTCTTGTGGTAGTTCTGCTCTCCAGGGCAGCCTTACCAGAGGGATTTGGCTGGTCCACTGTTGGAAGTGGAATACTGGACTAGACAAGCCTTTGATATCTGATCTAGGAAGGCTGTTCTTGGGTCCTAATGCCTTAGACCCATTTGTTTGTTTCTCCATTCACACCCACGGTGCCAGATGCACTTTTGCAAGTTATTATCCCAAAGGAACTTTGCACATGATCAGAGAAGCTTATCGTAGTGCGCAGGGATTTTTGAAAACAAGAACTAGTGGGAGCCTTAACATTGCTGACCTTCCAGAGAGAAACCCTGGGGCTGTTGGTCCTTTCTCACTCCCGACTGACAATTGACCACTGGGTCATAGTGCTCAACAGTCCATGTACACAGCCTTTTTCTGCAGGAAATTGTTTGAAGTCTGTCTGCCAAAGAGAATGTTGCGATATTTCTTTTAAAAAACAAAATAAATGCCTTCGATCACACAATCATCAGGGTGTTGTCTTACACAGTTCACTTCTTCATTCCATTAATGGGCACGGAGAAAAACAGTGAAGCGATTTCTTCTTGTTTAAAAGAAGCTATTTTTGGCGGAAACCAGTTTGCTATCAAGTTCAGCATAAATGTCATCCTGAGTAAGAAAATATTCAAGTGATATATTCTATTCTTCCTGGAATGAACATTTCGTTCCCGAAACACAAAAGCAAACCAGGCAGATACATAAAGTATACAGATGGGGTGAGCCAAAGGCAGGTGGGCATCTGATGGAAGATCTCTGGGTGATGTGCAGCAGCTCGGATGACAAGAGTGTCTAACACCTAGTGGTTCAGCAATTGCAATCATAGCCCCACATTTTTCACTTGAATTCAGCTGCTGGAAGGAGAAAAAATTAGTCAGCAGCGGACTTTGGGAGCTCAGTTCAGCTCTTCAATAGAAAATGAATTCCTAGGGCACTTCCGTACATTCTCTTTATTCAGCATTCATTCCGATTTGTTTGTGGGGAGGTCAGATGATGTGTGAAAGCAAGTGTATAACTACAATGGAACTCGTGGGTGCACAACAAAGCTGAATGGATGGATGAAATGGAATGGATGAAAGAGGAGCGGACAATTTCTTTTTTTAAATTTTTATTTATTCATTTGGTTTTTCAAATTAAGATTTTACAGAGATATATCAAACACAAACCATAAAAACAAGACTCCAAGGAATCTCCTGGACTTCCATCCTCCCCTTTGTGGGTCCTATTATTAATCATTTCATGCCACATCTTTTATAATACTCCAAATCCTTTACCTCTTCCATTATGTCCAGAATTCAACCTTAAACTACAAGTGATATTCCAATCCTAATAACGATTTTGACTGTTTACAATGGTCTTTAAGATAAGTTATAAATTTCCCCAATTCCTTATTAAAAGTTTGGTCTTCCTGATTTCTGACTCTTCCGGTCATTTTAGCCATTTCAGCATAGTCCATCAACTCGATCTGCCATTCTTCTCTGATAGGAACTTTATCTTCTTTCCATCTCTGGGCCAGTAACATCCGTGCAGCTGTGGTTGCATACAAATGTTGTCTTAAACATCTTTTTTCATTTCATTATAAATCATTTCCCAATAATTTTTGATTACTCCCTTTTCACAAAACATCTGATCTTTGGGGGAAATGGTTTTATTGCTCAAGACCTCCCAACGGAAGCAGATTTAGGGGAGTACGACTAGTTCGCCTGTGCGGGGTGCCAAGGTGAGAGGGCACTGCAGGAGGTGCCGCAATAATGTCAGACAATGGAATGCGAGAGGTGGGGGGCCACTAAATTTTGGCATCACACGAGGCGCCACTGAAACTTCAAAGCCTGAAGCCTGCTGCTGCTGTAAACTATGCGTCCTGAATTTGCTGGTATGTGATCAAATTCCTTTTAAAAATAGCAACAGACTGGGGGCACCCCTAGGTTCTGTATGTGCTCAGATGCATCCTGTTCTTTCATTCTATGTATATGGTAGATCTTGGGGTTATCGTGAAAAGAAAGTCGATCCGACAGGCCTGAAGTCTGCCCCCACCTCACTCTAAAGAATAACACCCAAACTGGGAACTTCATAGAAGCATCACTGATGACTTGGAGGTCACTTACATATCCCAAAGAAAGAGAAAATGCAGCAGCAGCAGCATCAAAAAAAAGTTTGCCTAAACTAATATGCTATAATTTAAACAGAAATACAATGCATCCTCACCACAATGAGAAACACATATTCCCTGCATGCCAGCTTATTCTGCTGTCCATACGTTAACCAGGTCCTATAAGACTGCGCAGCTCCAGTTTAATTTTGTTGCTGCCCAGTGTCTATGTTTGAGACTGCAGCTTTCAGCTGATAGTCTCCTTATTTTCCATGTACTTTTGCAAGTGTGCCATGTTGCTTTTGATACTGCGACGCTGCTCAGGGTGTTCTATGAGCAGAAGAGGGCTGCAAACGATCTTACTTATTTCAGCCGTACTCGCCTCTTTTGCCTGCTTGCCTTTAGCGCTGCAATCCAACCCTGCTGATGTCTCATTTTAGGGGTGGGGGCAGGACTTGGCTGGCTCAGGGGCCCTTGGTGCTCGTGTATCCCTCACGTCACTTCGCCTGCTTTGATGTGGTTCCCTCGGACAGCTGGGCGAAAGTGTGAAGACGGACCTGGACGCTGCCTTGTGAAAATAACATGTGGTTCTAGTTTAGAGTCCGAGGCTCTGACTTGGAATGGGAATGCCATCGTGGGGATCCTGCTGACATGGATTTAATAATGGTACACACAGAAAGGCGGGCCTCATGGTGTTTCTCCATAGGGAACATGCAGTCTTAGTGATGATCAGCTTATAAGGGTAATATATGTGTGTTTCTCCACCATTGGGAGGAGGGTGTTTTGCTGCAGAATGAACTTGATCATTGCCTTTGTTAGAACATGACATCTAATATCGCATATAATAAAATCAGTGGGGCCATTCCAAATCCCCAAAGTAGTAGGTATGCCTGAAGAGAAACTCTTAATGCAATCATTTGCAGGCCTTGTATGCCTCCTGTCAGGGACTGTGCTGAGGAGGGCTGTACTGGGGAAGAACAGTGGGAGCCTCCCCCTCCCCTGCTCCTGATCAGGATCCTGAATCTTCCCAGGAGCAGGAGGACAATATAGATTTGGAACAGTGGTTTGCAGAGGGGCATAGTTCAGAAGACAGAAGCTGGGAAATACTGGATGAGGAACAGCTAGGAGGAGAAGAACTGGGAGAGAGAGGGCGTTAACAGATTCATAGTCATTGGACAGCATTCCTCCACCCTCCCCAAGGTCTCAGAAAGTCTCAGAACAGAAAGTGCAGAGGGTACAAGCTCAGATTACAAGACGTAGGAGTGACGTAGATTAATGGAGGGGTGTTAGCTTTAATTGGGAGCACCATCATTTCGAGGAGTCGTGTTCTTTGTTCTTTCACTGTGATTATTAAAGATTCTAACTGGTAAGACGTTCCTTTCATTTGATCTTCTTATCTACTGCAATGGGTAGAGGAAGCCAATTCCCTGAAGCCTGACACCTCCTTCCAACAACTCCTGCAGCCAAGCTGCTGCCAAACATATTCTCTGCTTTCCTTTGGACCATATTAGTGAGGCCAGGAGGGGTGGGGTCTTCTTGTCTGGGCAGCCCAGGCCCTCCATAGAGCCCAGTCTTGCACCATAGGGAGATCACTTCGGTGCTGCTAACGCAACGTTTTGACTTCACCCCTGGAGGCGCACTCCATTGTCTCTCAAGGCAGATGGATGGCAACAACAGCAGCACTCTTTGGCAGGCCACAGTTTTCATGGGGTCTCTCAGGATGCCCTTTTTGTTGTGCATTCATGATTACTTTTGCTCATGGCAGTATTGGGACAGTCATATACAATCCACTTTTCAATACCATCTACAACTGCAAAGGTTTTGGGGTGGTCACAAAGCTTCTGTTCCAATCAGTGCTTATCCTGTAATTTCCTGCTGAAATCCTATAAACCCTTTATACCACAAACATTCCAGGCTTTGTTTGCTTGCCCTGCTTTCGTTGCACTGTGGCACAAGAGAGCCCTTCCAGATAGCAATGTGTTAAAAGAGAAGCATCACAGAAGCAACTCATAAAACAGAATGGTGTGTGGACAGTCCAATATAAATCTAGCACCAATGCACTTGTGCATTGTGTATTGTATTGCCAGTGTGGCGTAGTGGTTAAGAGCGGTAGACTCGTAATCTGGGGAACCGGGTTCGCGTCTCCGCTCCTCCACATGCAGCTGCTGGGTGACCTTGGGCTAGTCACACTTCTCTGAAGTCTCTCAGCCTCACTCACCTCACAGAGTGTTTGTTGTGGGGGAGGAAAGGAAAGGAGATTGTGAGCCGCTTTGAGACTCCTTAAAGGTAAAGGGACCCCTGACAATTAGATTCAGTCGCGGACGACTCTGGGGTTGTAGCACTCATCTCGCTTTATTGGACGAGGGAGCCGGCGTACAGCTTCCGGGTCATGTGGCCCGCATGACTAAGCTGCTTCTGGTGAACCAGAGCAGCACACGAAAACACCGTTTACCTTCCCACCAGAGCGGTACCTATTTATCTACTTGCACTTTGACGTGCTTTCAAACTGCTAGGTTGGCAGGAGCAGGGACCGAGCAACAGGAACTCACCCCGTCGCAGGGATTCGAACCGCCAACCTTCTGTTCGGCAAGCCCTAGGCTCTGTAGTTTAGACCACAGTGCCACCTGCGTCCCTTACAGACTCCTTAGAGTAGTGATAAAGCGGGATATCAAATCCAAACTCTTCTTCTTCTATCAAAGACATGTTGCACAATAAACCTGGGGGGGGGTGGAGAAACCACCAGTCTGAAGGGGCCCATCGTTAATAAAAAGCAGCTATGCCAAAATGAATCAGGAAGGCCATAGGTCTCCATGTAATAAAAACTCTCTTTTCCCTTCTTTAAATCAGACTCAAGATTGCAACAGGCTCAAGATACATAAGCCTTCTGTGTTGCTGCCTGCTGTGTGTAGCCTTTGGACTTCTGCTGGGTTTGATATTTCATCCCTCAGTCTCCGTCTAGCCCGAGACCATGCAATATAGATGACTGCCAGTAATTTAACTGCAGTGCCACTGTCTGTAAGATGCCAAGGCTGAAAATGTAGAGGTGCTGACAAGCTCATCCGTTCATTGCATCCTCCAGATATCCATGACTGTGGGAGATCACTGTATATATTATTTTTAAAAAATCTAGGTAGCCACAGTGCGATCCTATGCATGCCTGTTCAAAGGCGAGTCCCTTTGAATTCAGTGGGACTTACTCCTAGGTAAGTGTGTATAGGATTGCAATCCTAGTCGATCTGATTTTGTAGTGAGAGTCTCTGATTCCACAATAAGGCAAATTTCCATGCTTTTTTGTGCATGAGTGAGTTAACAGGAACGTTATCTCTTCTCTTGCACTGAGCATGAAACTGGACCAACAATCATATTTAGATAATCAGAAGAAAGTAAACAGTACAGCTCTCCTGGGACTATGCCACTTGAGAATGAAGATGGAGAACTGGAAAACTGAACCCTCTCTTATTATTTTTTCGGTGCCGACAGAAGAACAATATACGAGAGTTCAAGCCTAGCCTTTCTGATGTGCAAGTTTTCTACATGTAGGGAACATGAGAGTAATCAATGATGGGATTCCCCCCTCTGCATTCTCAACTGCTACAGCATTACATTCTCAAGAAAGCCAGTTCTGCCAGCAAACAGGGAATTATCTTCACATGTGGTGGGGGTGTAAATATGCACAATTTTTTTCGCAAAGGGTGTTTAACAGAAATCACTGGGTTAAAGCTGGCCGAAAGTCCAGAGGCAGCATTATTATCAATTTACAATGGGGTGGAAGGTTTGCAGGCTATGAAGGACTTGCTCACAAATTTATTGACAGCTGCACAAATTATTATAGCTAGGAAGTGGAAGGGACAAGCGGAATATGATATGGAAGAATGGTATAAAGAGGTGTGGAATATAGCTATTAATGATAAATTAACATGTGCCATTAAGGTAAGACAGGGAAGACGTAGGAGAAATGATTTTGAGGAGATATGGAGGGTGTTTGTAGAATCTATACTGTTAAAACGGAAAGGGGTCAAACCATCGGAGGAATTGTTGAAATTTTGGGAGGTTGGATAGTTACAATGGAATGGTCTTGGTGGTGGGGTGCACATTTTTATTCTTATTTATTTATGATTATTACTTTGTCAAAATAAAATTGAAAATTGAAAAAGGAAGGAAGGAAGGAAGGAAGGAAGGAAGGAAGGAAGGAAGCCGGTTCCATATGAGTCTTCTGTGTAAATCTGCCCTTTCGTGTAGCTTTGATAGTCAGCATGCCTCTGAATACCAGATTCTGGGGAGCCCAACTGGAAGAGTCCTATTGCTTCAAGTTCTACTTAAGGGCTTCCTAGAGGTATCTGGTGAGACAGAGCGCTGGCCCAGACGGGCCTTTGGCCTGAACCTTCAGGGCTCTTCTGGTATTCTTATAACACACAACAAATCTGATATTTGCTCCTTGCTTAGATCTAGATTGTTTGACCATATTTAGAACAGCAGACGTACAGTGGAGTCACACCAGAATCACCAGCTCTTTTTGGCTCTTGCTAGCAGAAAGGAAAAGGAGAAAGCAACATATATGGTGGGGAGGGATGGTCTAAGAAGAAGAAGACATAAATAAAGGCTAGTCTCATGTTGCAGGTCGGGGTAAAAGGTCTGAAGAAGCTGAAAAGTGCTGATTTAGAGGATAATTTAGGATTCTCAGGGCTTTCTGTCCCAGAGAGGCTTTCGAACTGCAACAGAATAGCTGCCTTTTCATCAATTGAATGGACAGAGGGGGACTATTCCACATTAAGATCCCACGTGTTGCCGCAGATGTTATAAACAGCTGATTTCCAACAGGAAGCTGACTTAGCACATGCTGGGAGCTGGGAATTCTGCTATTCCAGTTTGCTCCTAAGTGAATTTCATGCTGACGACGCGTTGTGCTGCATTGATAGGCAGACTCGCTGCAGCCACAGATTGCATGCAGGAGAATCAACTTTGCACAGTTGCCCTGCCAGCATGGGCCAAGGCTCAGTGTGCTAACAGTACCTTCAGATATTTGACAGAGAAAATGAGGTGTGCTATCATTGTTTAATTGCATGCAACTGCTGCATGTCTAGTCTGGTTTTCTTCTTCTTCTTAAGAGGACAAACAAGTATTCATCTTCTCCCCTGCAGCAAACCCATCTCTTCCTCTTTTTGATCCTATTCTTCTGAAATGTGCATGTGCTCCAGCCCAGTTTTCAAAACTCAGTCGCCACTTATTGACTGTGCTGTACATGACCTTTGGGTTCAGACCAAGCCTCCTTCAGAAGGCGAAGAGGGCAGGAGGGATGAGCAAATCTGTTAACTTTAGTTTCTTTGGTTCCTCCTTTTCCAATCTTTAATTCAGTTCTCCACATTTCCACAATACTTTGCATTTTCTCCCACCCCCTACCTTTTTTAAAAGCCCTCATGAAAATTAATCAAATTTCTCCAAACGGTCCAAATGTTTGTATGCAATTTTTTGTATACACATTTTTGCAAATAATTTCCCCCAAACATAATGCGTTTCTGCATGCTATTTTCATCAATGTGTGTGTTTTTATGTACACCTTACCTTAGCATATGCATTTTGAACACATTATTTGGCAGGCAAGCAGCCTTGCAAAATTCAAAGATGTGCAAATTTTGAATGAGGGCTGCATTTAAGTTAGTACACTGTTTTTGAAAGTGTGGAATAGTTAGGCTCACCTTTAAGTGCATACGGAATGAATTTCTCTCCAATCTCTAGATGCCTGATCTGGTGAAGGCCATCTCAAGAAACCTGAAATGTTTCAGAGAAGGTGACAGGTGAATTTATTACCATTGTCCCCGTGGACTTTGCCGACTTCTGCAAGGCTCATAGGAGAGGCTGGGAATCTTTTTCTCAGTCCAAGCACCACACTCCCTTCTGGGGAGCCTTCCAAGGTCACAGGCCAGAGGCGGGCAGGGCCAAAGGCAAAAATGAGAGGGTTTACAGAAGTTGTCCGATTTGATCCCGGAATGTCCCACTTTTCCTTAGGACGTCCCTATTTTCATCGAAGAAATGTTGGAGTGTATGGAGTTATGCGACCCCTGAGCCAAGGAGATAAATAACTCTACAAACTTTAGAAGACATCTGAAGGCAGTGCTGTACAGTGGAACCTCAGGTTACAGACGCTTCAGGTTACAGACTCCACTAACCCAGAAATAGTACCTCAGGTTAAGAACTTTGCTTCAGGATGAGAACAGAAATTGTGTCACGGCAGCAGCGGGAGGCCCCATTAGCTAAAGTGGTACCTCAGGTTAAGAACAGTTTCAGGTTAAGAACAGACCTCCAGAACAAATTAAGTTCTTAATCCGAGGTACCACTGTATAGGGAAATCTTTTAATGTTTCATTATGTTTCTATATATGTTGGAAGCTGTCCCGAGTGGCTGGGGCAGCCCAGTCAGATGAGCACAGTATAAATAAAACAATTCGTATTCTTATTCAAATTACTACTACTACTACTATTACTACGGAATAGGAAGTCCCTATTTTCAGCAGAGAAACGTTGGAGGGTATGAAATGTGTACCTTTGTACAGTAGGCTGGTTTCTAAACACACTCCATCCAGCCAAGGAAGAGGCATTGTCAGAGTTCAAAGACACTGTCCAGCCAGGCAAAAGCATTCTATGAAGCAGGGCCAGTGAGGGGTGTGGCCAGGGGAGATGGGGCGTGGTCTGGGGAAAGTCCTGAGGCCAGGCACAGAGGCCTGGAGGGCCCCCCTCAGGCCCCGCCCCTTGAAGTATGGCATTGGGTGCAGATGTGAAACCCCAGCAAGCACTGGGGCATTCACAGAATGGCAGCTAGTGTTGGTTTCACTGTTCACCACTAAGAACCTCTCCACGCTGGTGTTTTCCTGGATGTATTCTGCAATATGACCCTGATGCAGTAACAGTTCATAAGTGGTGGATTTATAAAAGGTAAAGAACCCCTGGACGGTTAAGCCCAGTCAAAGGCAACTATGGGGTTGTGGCGCTCATCTCGCTTTCAAGCCGGCGTTTGTCTGCAGACAGCTTTTCAGGTCATGTGGTCAGCATGACTAAACTGCTTCTGGGGCAACGGAACACCATGACAAGTGCCAGAGCACACGGAAACGCCGTTTACCTTCCCACCGCAGTGGTACCTATTTATCTACTTGCGCTGGTGTGCTTTCAAACTGCTAGGTTGGCAGGAGCTAGGGCAGAGCAACGGGAGCTCACCCCATCACGTGGATTCGAACCGCCTACCTTCCGATCCACAAGCCCAGGAGGCTCAGTGGTTTAGATCACAGCACCACCTGTGTCCCCTGGTGGATTTATACTGTACCATCCACTCACCTCTTTTTGCTTTGTCAGTTGTTCTCTAATGTTCCCCCCACATTCTTGCTGCCTGGAAGGGCAGAGTTGCATATAACTGGCCTGATGCCAACATGAGCACAACGGTGCTAACTTCCCCTGCCAACCATCTCTTCTGACATTGTTATTTGAATGTAAAAGTGTAAGGGAAATATGCATCCATATGCATTGAAACATTGCATTTCCACAGCTTATTCAGATGCAATAGATCGCCACCCATGGGAGTCAATCCCAAACAAAGGTACCTCAAGGATACCTTACTCAGTGAAGTTCTGTCTGACTCCTTCCTTTCCCCAGGGCTACAACTGTTTTGCACAAAGATACGGCAACTCGGGCTTTCAGAGGATCTCCTGGGCGCTGTGGCTCTCCCAGTCACCAAGACCATGTTAAAAACTAGGCTCTGGGACATAGATCACCAGGAACTAATCTCAGCTGTGGAAAAAACATGCTCCCCTCTTTATTTTCAACTCTCTTGGGTGCAGGAATTTAATCTTAATTATTTACAATTTTTGTTTAATCCACAAGAAAGAAGGGCTTTTTCACTGGCTAGGTTCAATTCTAATCCTTCTAACCTCCTTTGGGGTAGGTTTGCAGGTTTGGCAGAAAGAGATAGGATCTGCCCATGCGATGCCCACCTGGTGGAAACTCTAGCTCACAGGGCCCTTAAATGTAAAATGTATGATGATCTCCGCCAACAATTTCTAGACCATCTATGCATTCCAACATGGAAACCAGAGACGGAGGTTATGCGCTTCTTATTACAGGGGAGAGACCAGGAGCTCACCAAGACAGTAGCTAAGTTCCTCTATTTGATTTATGCTACAGGACCCTGCCCTTGCTGGAAACCCACAGAGATGAGGCGGATTGCTTGCCTCTTCTGCCCTTTGGCGGGTGACTGTACCGTTGGGGTGGCGACGAGATCGCACTGGCCTATCTATTCTGAATGTATTCCGAATGTTCTTATGTGATGCCAATAAAGGTTACTTGACTTGACTTGAATTGACAAAGGTGCCAGATTGGGAGGGTGATGGAGGGGAGGCAATGTTGTATGCATGTTGTGTCAGGACATGGGGAGGAACTGGGGGTGAAGCCGAATGCTGCAGCCACGTAGCTTCAATGGCTGATGGCTCCTCTTCTGCCTCCTCCTGGTGCCTCTACTGATGGGAGGCTGCTTTGGTCCTCCTGGCCCTCTGTGGCAGTAGGAGCAGGAGTTGAAAGAGCCGGCCACTGGAGCTGCGCCACGCTTGGCTGCACGCTTCGCCTCTGTGCTTTTTGGACATTATATATTGTGGGGGGCCATGATTCCGAACCCAGAACTGTTAATGTTTTGAGCCACTCCTTGAACAGTTCAAGGGCAGGAGAGCACAGTGGGAGCTGTGTTGTTGCTGAGGGGAGAAGGGAATGGATTACATTTAATCACAAACCGGGTCAGAGGAGGCAGCAGTGTTATGAGAGAATGACTTTTGCACATGCTCCTCTGACAGGGACGGCAGCAATTTGTCCAAAATGGGGATCATGTTTCTGGAGACAGCGGATGATGAATTAGGATTTGTGCAGATAACACAGGAAACATTGATTCGGAGAGGGGTCAGAGGCTCTTAAAACTGACATAGTAACTAAGGACAGGAACATATATTTACATCCACGCAAGAAGACCCGGGTGGAAGCAGAGGAGGCTTTTTGGAGACGTTTCCAAGGTCTGGCTTGTTATAGAGCGATCCCCAAGGATGGCGGACTAGCAAACTCAATTCCATTACTCTATATAACGATGCCTGGGGACGCGAGCGGAAATTGCAAACCAGGCTGGCTTGACAGGAGCTGTGGAAACACTGTAAGAGCTATTTTTAAGGCACTGAGCTAGGAAACATTTGGGAACACGCTGCAGGATCACAGGAAGGGGAGCTTGATGTTTAAGGGGGCTGAGTGGAATGGCGACAGTTTATTACCACCCTGCATGCCCTCGGCATAAGGCAGGGGCCCAGTTTGCCTGCACAGCCAAGGATGGGGGTGGCATGTGGGAATGTGGAAAGTTGGATGGAGCAAGCAAAGAGAAGCCAATTTCGGTTGCGCTTAGAACAGGAAAACAGTGCCTGACTGGGCTCAAATCAGGGACATATCAGGCAGGGGTTCATCTTGAGAGCCATGGTGCTGTGCAAGCCACAAGAGGGAATAAATGAATAAAATTGGATAGATAGACCAACAAAGAAGACTCTTGCCAACTCTGGGAGTTTAGAGAGCATCCTACAAATTTCCCAGTGCCCACAGATGCCAGAGCATGATCTATGAGGAGAGGAAGAGGAGAAGGAGGCAGGCTGAGCAATACAAGCCAGGATGGACATCCTGGTCTAGCACTGGCCAGTACAATTCCTCCAAAGCTTATTGGTTCCTTAACAATAAAAGCTGTCATGTGAACATGGTCTTTTCCCATTGAACTGGCGTGCTCTGGTCCATGGGGTCACGAAGAGTCGGACACGACTAAATGACTAAACAACAACAACAAATTATGTGGCTTCGTAGACCTCACCAATTGTCCACCTTAGAAATGACCCAGAACTATCTACACCTGCCTTTCCCAAGCTGGTGGCTTCCAAATGTTGGGGAGACACCAAGTCCCATCAGGCAGGTAAAAGGTAAAGGACTCCTGGATGGTTAAATCCAGCCAAAGGTGAGTATGGAGTTCCGGTGCTCATCTCGCTTTCAGACCAAGGGAGCTGGTGTTTGTCCACAGACAGCTTTCCGGGTCCTGTGGCCAGAATGACTAAACCACTTCTAGTGCAACAGAACACAGTGATGGAAACCAGAGCACACGGAAACGCAGAAAGCGGTACCTATTTATCTACTTGCACTGGCATGCTTTTGAACTGCAAGGCTGGCAGGAGCTGGGACAGAGCAATGGGAGCTCACGCCATTGTGGGGATTCGAACCGCTGACCTTCTGATTGGCAAGCCCAAGAGGCTCAGTGGTTTAGACCAGCACAGCACTACCCACGTCCATCAGGCATACTGTAGCTAGCATGCCCAGTGATCAGGGATAATGGGAGCTGTGGTTGAGCAACATCTGTTGGAACAGGCTGCTCTATAGCATTCAGGGATTCTGTTACAGGCAAACAGGGGGCTCCCTGGGCAAATGCATTGACGTGGAAAGTGCTCCCTTGAGGTAGAAGACTGAAAACCGCTCTCCTAGCTGAGTACAACCAGAAGGTGTTACACTTCAGGTGGCAACTCTTGAACCCTCGGGCTAAATCAGGAATGGGAGACCTTTGTCCCTCCAACTGCTGACAATACTCATGACCACCCATACAGCAGCAGCAGCAACAGCAGTAGGAGCACTGAGCCACTCCTCATCTGGTTGTTTCAAGCCTGTTCTTAACCAGCAGAGGGACTTTCTTGAGAGAAGAGCTTCCATAGCTTAGAAGTACATAGTCAGGGGAAAGGCAGTGATCTGGGAAGTTCTGTGGCCTCAGAAATCTGCTTGCTGCTTAGAGAGGTTGACTCTCATGCAAAAGGGGTAACTGACTCCCATCCCACAGGTGGGGGAGGTACACAGGAATTCATCTTCACCTCAAGTTCCAAACATAAAACAGACCTCATCGGATTCCAGCCCAGGGATCTGTTTTTCATTCCAGTCCCAGGTTCTGGTTTATGTCTTCTTCTGAGAAGTATATTTTAAATGGAGAAGGCCTTGGCATTCCAGTCCTGCATTATGGCTCTGTGGTGCAAAAGGTGCTCCAGTTTTCTTCAGTCGCCAGTACCTCATCCATAATACTCCAGGATTTCCCAGCTACACCACAGCTGTTCCCTGACAGAGAAAACAGGGGGGGGGCTCCTTCTCTGATGGCTTCGGATCAAGACGCAGAGGAGGGATTCATCCCTGGAAGTATCCACGAAGTAGTCAAGAAATGTTCCATCAGGGTGAGAATGAGCTGAGCTGCTGCTGCTGCTGTCAACACAAACTCAAGATTGATTACACACTTGAATCATATCACTGATGTCTGGCAACTCTGTATGGATGCATTATTTGCTTTAAGATCAGTTCCAGATCTGTACTGAACTGGGTTCCAAATCTACTCAAGTGCAAGATTGTTAAAGAAGGTAAAGCATAGACCCAGATATAAGTCTGAGCAAACAGTGGCATGGTGTAGGGAGGGGCTCACAGATGCGGTTGACCAGAGAGCAAAATTGTTAGGGGGTGCAAAATTTCAACACCTAGAGACTTCCGGGTTGGTGCCACTGTTTAATGGCGGATTCCCTCCGAGCTCCGGAGGGAATCGGCTCCGTAGCGTCTGGGTCTGGCCGCTGCGGCGAAGCGGGGACCCTTAAAATCACAGGCGCGGATGCCTGTGAACACAGAGACTCGGCGGGCACCATTTGCGCCCCCCCAATCCGCGACGGAGCCTTTTTAAAGGCTTCGGAACGGAGGCAGGGTAAGGCGTGGTGCTGAGAGTACTCCCTCGTCTACGGAGTGAAGCCGCAAGCCATTGACAGAGAGCGCCAACTTCTTCTAAGAGTGATTGGATCCTAAAACATCAACCCGTGAGTAATACGGAGATTGGAACTTTAAAAAACTTCTTATTTTGGATTTGGAACGAGCGGGAAGGGGCTAAAAAGGAAGTCCACCCCCCCCTCTTTGTAAACAACTTAAAGCAAAGGACTGGGCAGCTAAGGTCGAGAGAATCTGTTTCTTGTTTTTTTTTTAACTAAAGATCCTGACCTCACGGTTTGGACATTATAAGAGGATATTCTGGAGGATAAAAAGAATTTTGGGAGCTGAAACTACACCCCCCCCTAGACCCGGGAACGTCCGATGAGAAAGCCTGTTGCATGGAAGATTTTGACAGCTGTCAAGTGAGCTGCTAGTCAGCTAGTTGTCAGCTGGAAAAAGAGAACATTGTTTCTGCTGTTTTTGCTGGTTTATTCGGGATAACTTGTTGAAAATAAGGTTGATACAAAATAACTGGACTTTTGGTTTTTGAGCTGAAAGGAAGATCAAGGAATTAAATCCCCCTAGAGGGGTAACAAGGATACTACATTACAAAAATGGCTGGAGTGTCTAAATTCCAAGCAGAATTGGATAGAGCACTGGTTCTCTTGGGAAACTTACAAGATGAGTACGATGCTTTGTCTACAGAGGTAGCGCTATTACACTGGACAGTAAACAACAGCTTGGAGTCTGATAAGGATTTGAAACAGGAAGCCTATTCAACTGAACAAATAAATGAAACCGAAAGCGTAGACACGATGGAGCAATATGTTCTTTTTGAAGAAAACGAAGGAGGAGATGGAGGTTTGCAGGAGTCAAAGGAGAGCTACAATATGAGGCCTGACATGATGATAAAAAAGGACAATAAAAACTGGATGCGGAAAGCCTGGTTTGATTGGGAATTTGGAAAATGGAGAGATCCTCTTTTGAGGAGATCTGAAGACCTGAGGATTATAAATTTGTTGAAGGTGGAAGCTGGAGCTGTGGGGACATTTGGATTAGAAAGAAATTTGAAACAAGAGTTGGAATACCCCATAGGCTTTGCTTTTGCTTTTAAGTATGGAGGACTGGCTAGAAGCAACACCGATTCTGTTGGGCCGGAGCCCCTCCGAGACCTGGGGCTTAACATCAAGGTCTATCAAAGAGACCGGCAGAAAGGAACTGAGAGAGACATAAGGGCCTCGGACCTGAGATCTCCAGGCTAAATAAATAATATAAAGACTGATGGATATTGGTTGGGGACTGGAACCGGGAGAAGGGTGGGTGGAGGTTGGGAATCCAAAGGGTACATAAGGATAATTTGCATTGCTTTGTTTGTTTTATATTTTGTTAGTGGTAAGGAAATTGGGTAAACCGTGGAAGGGAAATTTTGGTCGACCTTAGGAAAAAGGTTCAAGAATAAGTTAATGAGGTATAAGTATTGATGTGTAATTTTAATAAGGTGAAATTGGTTTTTTTTTCTTTTTTTCTTTTTTTAAACTAAGTGAGAATAAGGCTGTTAAAAATAAATGGAGGAAATGGAAAAAAGAAGTAAAGTAAAATAACAGTATGTTAGAATAAATGTTTAAGTTAAGGTGAAGAAATAAGTTAAGGACTTGCTGAATTGACAATTTAAATTGGAATACAAGAAGGGGAGGTGTGAGGAGGTCTGAGAAACAAGGTTGAGGAAAATAAGTATCAGAAACTGTATGTGTTTTTTCTATTTTTTTTTGTTTAGTTTCGAATATTTTGTTTATTTTTTTTTGTTTTTGTTTGTTGTTTGTTTTTTGAAAATACCAATAAATATTTAATTAAAAAAAAAACAAAATTTCAACACCTAATGCTGCCTGAATACAGCTGCATGCTGCTATCCCTGGTCTCCATTGAAAACGGCTTCTTTGTGCTAACCAGGAAGTGATCTCTCCAGACAATGGAATGGCTCTTCTTTTCTTATCTCTGTGACTACAATTTCCTGGGCAGCATGGACACCATTAGGCAGTGGAATGTGCATGAGTATTCTGTTTCTCCCCCCTCTGCTCCGCACAGTCCTGGGCACTGGCAACCCACACTATGCCACTGCAAGCAAAAAGACATTAACAGTGGCAGATTGCATGTGTTTGCATACAGCCAGTCCTGGGTTCAATCCCTGGCACCTCCATGTAAGACAGGGAAACACCTTTGTCTGAAATGCTAGTTTCTGCCGGTGTAGACCATACTGAGCTAGCAATGATGCTGTCAGGATGGGACTTTGGGGCATAAATACACTTTGAGGTGCAGTGGAGCTGGAGCTGGCCAGAGGCTGGCTCTGCTTCCATGGACCTTTGTGACAGGCCTCCACAGGTCAATATGATGGCAGGTGATTAAAAGTTCAAGCCGTGGGAGCAGGAACAGCTTTATCTCAGATTTTAGTGCTGTGGTCCCACAGCACTAAGATCAGAGATAAACCTCTGCCTTCTGGTTCCAAAGTCATGAAAAGCAGAAAACAGGCTGATCCACCCATCTCCAGATGAACTAGAATAAAGTCCCTTGCCAACTTTTGACCATATAAAGTTTAGACTACTTAGTACAACCACAGACAGTCCCTTGCGCAGAAATGAAGCAACCAAAGGCCTGTAAAACCACTTGCATGAGCTTAAGGTGGCCCCCCAGTTAGGAGCAGGAGCAGTACAATGGCAGTGTAGGTATTTGACTGGCAATCCTTGCAAGATGCACTTAGCAAACTCAGCAGAGTCTGCTCAGCCTCCCTCCAAGAAGAACATGTCAGCAACTATTATTTTATTTCATTTTTTCCTATCCCAGTTGGTTCTTAATCCAAAAAGCCCTCCGGAGGCAACAGTTATTTGGGGATTTTAGCATCAGGTGTGTCAGCTTGGTCATTATTCCAATTAAAGTGCAGTTCTAACCTGCTAAAGGATTATCGTTATATTTTTGAGTGTGTGGCGGGTGCTGATCCTGGTGGCGAGGGCAGGTCCCTCCTCTGGGTGTGTCAGAGCCATTGACGTTGCAAACGCAAAATGCTAAGTAGCTTTTGCTCTTTGCTCCTGCCAGTTTTCACAAAGCTGACAGGCACATGCCAGGTGGGCAGTTTGGGTTCTCCTCTGCACAGTGTGAAGGACAGCCTTGTCGGCATGATTGCGTTCGGATGTCTTGGGCGAGATGGAGCTGTGCAGCCTTTAAATTGGGGGTGTAGTCCAAATGCTGTCAGACTACAATTCTCATAATCACCTGGCCATTGGCTGTGCTGGCTGAGACTGATGGGAGTTGGAGTCCAACAACATCAGGAGGGCTGGCATCAGGGATGGGTGTAGCGGGACCCCTGCCAAAGTCCCGGTGGCTCAGAAGGGCCCATTGCTAAACTGACCCTGCTCAGAATTCCTACAGCCCTCCCTGCTGCGACTTGTCACATCAGTTGTGTCAGGCACTGCAATTTCAGTAATCTAATGTGGCGAGGGCCAGCTGCAGATCAGAGTCAAGCGCTATCTTGGCTCCCATTCAAAGGCACCACTGGCAGCACCAAACAGCTTCTGCCCACCTGGTGGCGGGGCTTATGATGATGGCAGCATGCAGCAGTGCCAAGGGATGGTGCAGATTAGTGCCAGGTAGGGTCTGTGGGTGGCACCATGTTGAGGGGTCCCTGGTAGTTTGATCTTGGGGGAGCAGTTCCAAATCTGCTTTAAAATCAGCTTCACAGAGGTCTACGACAGCAGCGTCAAGTTGGGACTCACAAGTATGAATGCTGGGCCACCAGTCGTATTTCTCCAGAGACAATATGCAAAAGCTTTTCAATGGAGCAAGTTCACACTTTCAGCTTAGTCAGCAAGCCCGCAGGAATCCAGTGGAGAGGCATAATAAATGAAATGACTTGGATTTGTAATTTGGGCAGATTTGGAATCCAGCATCACTGCAGGGCATTGTACCACAAAGAGGAACCCATCAATGCCGTAAACAGACAGACGATGTCACTGCGACATCCACACCCACTCCCAGTCAAGGGAGAAGCAGCCGCATCATCAGTTTTGCATAAATGCAGAGCTGGGTGAATTTTGCAAGCTATCTTCTCTCTGATCTCCCTGCCTTGAAATAAATTGGGGAGGCACATTTGATCGGAGCCATGCAGCTCTCATGACTAGCCCTATTAGAAACCCCTCTCCCCAGTTGCCATTAGCTCCCATCCCCAAGGAAAAAATTTTCCCCCATTTCATACTGACATTGTAGCCCCAGACACCCCTCCCTTGAAACAAGTACAGTAGCAGCTTCGGAGGGCAGATTTCAGATGGGGAAATGATGGAGGGGCAAAGATCCCCAGTACACCCTAGTACACCAGTACACTAGTCCTAGTCAAACACAGTTTCCCCCTCCCACTGTGAGAGCCTTTAAGCAATGAAAAAAAGAAGTTCTAGTCATGGACCTCTCCCCAGTCTACTTTGACTCTAAAGGTGAGTCCATGCTTGTACATTCTCCATTCCACAATTGTAATATTGTATGTTGATGATTTGCACATGTGGAACTGCCAGCACACCTGAAACACCACAGGCAGCATTTGGGTATCGCATGCAGTGCTTCACCTCTCCTTGGACGCAATGCATTTCTACAGAGGCAGGAGACACATTGAGCCATGAGTCACTGCATGGCAGTTGTGTATGTGTGAATGGACTCAGCATCAAGAATGACCTTGAACCGAGCCTTCTGCAGCCCAGAGGTGTTTCTGTGGGGTACAGAAGGATGGTAAGACAGTCTCACCTCTCTGCATTTAGGTTGTTTTAGTCTCTGGACTAACTGGTCTTACGTGGATTCCCCTCTCTAGGTAGCAGCATGTCTTTCTTCAACATGTGGTAAATCACCTCCACGGAGTCCAGGGGTCCTCATGCTCATTCCTCCACTGTGGGAGATAACATCCCTCTGTGCTGCATACCAGTTGCTAGGAATCACAGGTGAGGAGAGTGCTGCTGCACTCACATTCTGCTTTCTAGACCACTGAGCCTTGGGCTTGCCGATCAGAAGTTCGGCGGATTGAATCCCCACGACGGGGTGATCTCCCGTTGCTCGGTCCCTGCTCCTGCCAACCTAGCAGTTCAAAAGCACGTCAAAGTGCAAGTAGATAAATAGGTACCGCTGTGGCAGGAAGGTAAATGGCATTTCTGTGCGCTGCTCTGGTTCACCAGTAGAGGCTTAGTCATGCTGGCCACATGACTCGGAAGCTGTACACTGGCTCCCTCGGCCAATAAAGCGAGACGAGTGCCGCAACCCCAGAGTCGTCTGCAACTGGATCTAATGGTCAGGGGTCCGGTCCCTTTACCTAACTGGGCTCTTACGCCTTCATTCTGCACTTCTGTCCATTCCCTGGTGGCCTCCCTGTCACTCTGAATCAACTGCTTATTAGAACCCCCATTTTATTACCATGATGAGAATATCTGGCTGATCTATCCGGCTCTCTCCATCGCTGGACTCTCAGGGCACCTGTCCAACTGCTAGCCTTACATTTCCAAGTTGAAAAACATACACAAGTCCCACGTATTGAAGGATAACTTGGACCTTCCTCGTGTGGTGCTCAATCTTCCTTTCCTGGAGCCAGAGAGTAATAACTGCATTAAATATTCTGCGGGGACCGATGTAACTGTAAGTCATGCGCTTTTGTCGAGAGGCTGGGCCAGGAGGAAACTCTTGAGCTTGAGAAAGAGGGGTCTGCGGCAGATCTCAAGCGTGCAACTCTCGCTGTTTACACGCAGGCTCCTTCCAAACCTGGCAGGTGACTCCATTGACTGGTCCCATGTTGAGCTCCTCTTGTTGTGGAACTCGTTGCTACGTACAGAGGAGCTCCAATGGCAGAAGCAGAGCCTCACGGGAAATGAAGTCACTTGGTGTGCCGTGCCAGGATTGGAACAGCTGGGGAAAGAAAGCTGGGTTTTCTGAGTCAGAAATATTCGTCGGTGGGTCTTAACAGCAGCAGGGTGGAGGGGAAAGCTGGGAGTACCAGCGGAGGCATAGGGAACGCCATGACTTCGAGGAAAACGCCCTCCTGAGGGAACATAGGGTGCTTCATGTTTATTGAGCATTCATATTGATTTGCTTAGAGGAAGGCTAGATAATGTCTTTTTGATAAGCAGGCATTCTGGTGGGCCTACATTTTTGAGGCCCTGAAGGTTGAACTGTTATGGAAGCCCCTTCGCAACCAGCAACAAGGTCTGAGTAACTGCTGTCATCTTCTCCAATGGAGTTGTCCTACGACAGATCACCAAACCTGTGCAACATCTGTGCTACTGACTCTCAGACTTTGAGATTGTTGAAACACACACACACACACACACACACATCAATGTGAGTTCTACAACTCACATTTGGTCTGCTAGACCCCAAACTTTTAAGCAACATGAACTAAAGTTGCTTCTGGGGCCCCTCTGGGATTAAGGGCCCTGAGGCTTAAGCTTCAATAGTTTCATAGTAGATCTGCCCCTGTTTGTGGGGAGATTAGACAACCTTGCAAGTGGTATCCCACACTTTCTGATACATTCCCCCCCATTACTTTCCTTATTGTAACAAGGTCCTATCTTTTGGGATAGTGGGTTTGACCTCCTAATCTACTGCACTTGCACAAGCCTGAATTTGCCCTTCTGTGATTGAATCCCACTCCAAAATAGGGACAGTTCGGAAGCACCAATAGGAACATCAGATGCTGCCTTATACCGAGCCAGGCGATTGGTCCTCTTAGCTCAATATTGTCTGCAGTGACTGGCAGAGGCTGTCCAGGATTCCAGGCAGGATTCCAGGCCTGTTTGGAGATGCCAGGGATTGAAGCTGGGTCCTTCTGCATGCAGAGCACATGCTCTGCTCCTGAGCTGCGCCCCTTTCCCAAGGAAGCAAACTAGCTCTGTGATACATTCCTCTCTCCCTCTTCACTCAAAATGGCAGCACAGCATGCCAAAGTGCTACCAGCAGGTGATGCAGCTGAGAGCTGCGTCTATTCTGCATGAGAATTAGAGCCAAACTAAATGTGATGCTATTTACTCAAGTTAGCAATTGTGCAAAGATTTTTTTTTTTTTTTTGTGAATAGCAAGAATGGGAAGCCAGATCTAGACTGGGGCCCTGGCAGATGGATCAGGGGATTTAATCATTCTCAGCCAGTGACAGCCGCTGCCGGGGAGCCAGTGATAGTAAAGGACATTAGAGGGACAAATATTCTGAGAGTTCCAGGGGCCATATGGAGAGGCTTAGAGGGCCACATTACACTTCCCCAACCTGTGGCTTTAATACATTGACGGACTGCAACTTCCATCGCCTGCAGCAAACATAGCCAATTGTCAGGGAAGATGGGAGATGGGAGTCCAAAAACACAGGGTTCATCCATAGGTACATTTTGCCCTTGCTTTTCTGGTCTGTGTCTGAGTTCTTTTTTCTTTTTCTTTTCCCTGCCACTTTCCCCAAGAAAACCTGCTCTTTTATACTGAATCAGAACAGATGGTAATTAGGGTGTTCTGCGGATTGCTGTTTGTTCCAATTCCGCGGTAAAGAGTGGGTTTTTGCGGGGGAAGTGGTAGAGCTATAGGGGAAAAAAGCACTTGTACACAGAGCTTTAAAGCACAGACTTGTGCCAAGAAACGTGGCACAAAAGTAGGTCCAGATAAGCCCGCAGAAAGGGGAACCATATTGGGGGTGGCTGTTTTAATGTATTATAATGTGGGGCTTGGGCAATGAGAAAGGGGTTTACAGTAACAAAGCAACATCTGCATTTTGATCTGTGAAATTCTCGATGTCGTTCTGCAGCCGTTACCCTGAAGCAACTTCCTCCACCACTTCGCCTGCAAAACCCATTTAGCTGCTGGTCTCTTGCTACGTTCAAACATGTCCCTGTCTCATTGCTCAGGCATTGCAGCGGCCTCTAGTGATGAAAGTCAGCAAACAGCGAAGAGCGTGCTTGATTGCTTGTTAAGTGTTTATACCCAACCTTTCCTCCTATAGTACAAAGCAGCTTACAAAATATTAAACCACAACACAACAAAAACAGCTGTGTAAAAAGGAAAAGAAACAATGGAAGCCAGCAATGAAACAGTTTGAAACCAACTGTAGCCAAAGGCATCATAACACACAATAAAAGCCAGCATAATGTAATGTAATGTAATGAGGCAGAATGATAGAATAATAGAACTGTATTGTTGGAAGGGATCCTATGGGCTATGTAGTTCCAGCCCCCCGCAATGCAGAAATCTACCCCCACCAAAGCATGCAAGTGTCTCGAGCCACTGACTTCAGAGTAGCCACAATGAGGCTTATGGAATTACTTAGAGGGAAGCAGCTGGAGAACTGCAGAATGAAACTAAAGCCCCACTGGTGTTCCAGCTGCAAACAGGGCAAAGTCAATGACAGCAAATATCAACAGTTTTACAGCCCAGATGTCTTTTCATAAGCTGGGAGCTGTGTTGTGTTTTTTCCTTTAAAAAAAACTTAATTGGTAGTAAAACAAGCAGACGCTAATTATAACTCTCTGGGGTTCTTTTCCATTTAAAGCAGCACCTTTGCGAATGCCGTCATTTTCCTTCAAACAACAACAACAGAAATGCAACTCTCGGCTGAGCTTCGCAGAACGTCACAGCAAGCTCTTTCTGAGCCTGTGCTCTGGGCAATGGTCTCTCCACACACATCTGAATGGCTGGAATTAGACCCATATAAACCCCAGCTGCATAATTATAGCAGTTTACAAAAGTATGGTGCTGCCTCAAAGCTACTGTGCATTGATTCAGAAGTAAGAAAACGATATGAGCATTTTTAGAATGCAGGAGCTATGTATGGCGGATCCAACCAAAGGTTTATCTTGTCCAGCCTTCCACCAACCTGACACACTTTAGTGTTGTTGAACTACAACTCCCATCAGATCCAGGCAGCACAGCCTATGGTCAGATATAAAGGGAGTTGTAGCATAAAGCAGTTGGAGAGCATTAAGGCGGAAAGGCTGATCTCACCCAGAATGGCCTTTCCAGACTGGAGGGTTGTTGTTAGTATTTGTGGCTATATTTTGCAACATGTAATGGATGCAATAATAGTTCATGGGTTTGGGATTTCTATTGCACCATCCCAACATCATTCAGCTTTGTTGCTTCTGCTTTGTTGCTCAGTCTAGGTGGTGCTGTGGGTTAAACCACAGAGCCTAGGACTTGCCAATCAGTGCCAAAGAAGGATAGAACTTTCTTTATGTATGCTACAACAGCAGCAAGAATACTCATTGCAAAGTATTGGAAGACACAAGACCTACCCACCTGGGAAGAATGGCAGATGAAGGTGATGGACTATATGGAATTGGCGGAAATGACTGGCAGAATCCGAGACCAGGGAGAAGAGTCGGTGGAAGAAGATTGGAAGAAATTCAAAGACTATCTACAGAAATACTGCAAAATTAATGAATGTTAGAATGATGTCGGAATGAAGTTAAGTGGTTTTAGCAGTAATGTTATAAAGGAGTATGTAAAAATGGATTGTTAACAGGTGAGAATGTAAAGTTATAATATATCAAGGTAAAGGATTAAGATAAAAACAAGGAGGGAAAGGATTTGCTGAATTAACTAATTGAACTGGAATACAAAAAAGGGAGATGTGAGGCGATCAGGGAAACAACTAAATGAAAGACAAGATATGAAAAGATTGATTTGTTTTTAACTGTTTTAATTTTTCTGTATTTTCTGTATTTTTTTTTTTTTTTCTTCCTTCTTTTTCTTAATTTGTAATCTTTTTTGAAACTTTAATAAATATCTTTTTTTTAAAAAAAAAAGGACTTGCCAATCAGAAGGTCGGCAGTTCAAATTCTCACGACGGGGTGAGCTCCTGTTGTTCGGTCCCTGCTCCTGCCAACCTAGCAGTTCGAAAGCACATCAAAGTGCAAGTAGATAAATAGGTACTGCTCCAGCGGGAAGGTAAATGGCGTTTCCATGTGCTGCTCTGGTTCGCCAGAAGCGGCTTAGTCATGCTGGCCACATGACCCGGAAGCTGTACGCCGGCTCTCTCGGCCAATAAAGCGAGATGAGCACCGCAGCCCCAGAGTCAGCCACGACGGGACATAGTGGTCAGGGGTCCCTTTACCTAGGAGTCGCAGAGAGCAAGGAGTTAGCTCTCAAGAAGGGAAGATTGGACGATTTCCCAATACACAGGGCCTCAGGTTTCTGTGGTGCTTCCCCGATGACTATGCTACTCTGGGCACTATTGCACTAGAGCTCAACAAAAACAGGGCAAAACATCAAGAAGATGGCATTTGTGGTGCAAAAAGTTACAGGATTTCATCAGGAAGCTACAGGGCATGCACTGATGGGAAACGAAGGAGCAAGTCTGTCCCTGAAAAATGTTCAGGTGCAAACAGTATTGAAAGCCACATCGAATTGTGTATAACCAACCCCATACTGTGATGAGTACAAAAGCATCATGGATGCATCATGAAAAAGGACTAAAGCACTAAAATTTATTTATTGGTGTGTGTTTTAATTCCTTTTTCCTTTTTGTAAATCTACCAAAGAATAAAATAAAATAAAATTGGGATTAAAGGGTTTGCTCAGAACAGCGGAGGGTGTGTGTGCTATGTCCCATTGGTGTAGTGACAGTGGTACTCGCCATTCTTCTGAAAAGAAATGTTCAGGGGTGTGTCTCGAGGGATCAAGGAACGCCAATTGTGGGGGAGTGAGAAATGTCCCTGTTTTCATCTGAGGAATGTTGGAGGGGGTGGCCATGGCCAACAGCCCTTGATAAGGCTATGGGATTGTCTAATCTCACCTGTCTTACTTTGCAGAGTACAGCGCTATATTTGAAGGGCTTTCTGGTTCGAGTCAAGTTTATAAATAAATATGAAATGGGGCCCTGAAGTTGCGTGTAAAGAACGCCCAGACAGCAGACAGAGCAGGCGCACAAGTTTCCTGGTCACATTCCTCTTGACGATGCTGAAACTTATTTCTACCTTGATACACATAAATTAGCATCTGCCAGACATCATACCTGCTTTGAATTTATTGTTATTCACCCTTTTATACTGTATTTTATGCTGTTTTTTGTTGTATCACAATTAAGTGTTTTAAATTTGTTGTTAGCCGCCCTGAGCCCAGTTTTCTGAACCGGAAAGGGCAGGGTATACATAAAAATTTATTATTATTATTAATATTATCCTTCTTCCTGCTGATGAATTTCCTCTTATTTTCCTTGCAATGGGGAGATGTCCATCCGAACACCAGTAGGGATGGGCTATATGGGGGTGTACACATAAGAACCCCCCAACCAACATCTGGATAAGGAGTTGAGAAGCTTTGGCCCATTAGCCTTGAGAGTAGAGTGGTACCTCGGGTTACATACGCTTCAGGTTACAGACTCCGCTACCCCAGAAATAGTACCTCGGGTTAAGAACTTTGCTTCAGGATGAGAACAGAAATCGTGCTCTGGCAGCATGGTGGCAGCAGGAGGCCCCATTAGCTATAGTGGTGCTTCAGGTTAAGAACAGTTTCAGGTTAAGAACGGACCTCTGGAACGAATTAAGTACTTAATCCGAGGTACCACTGTATTGGCCAGGCTGGTCAGAGTTGATGGGAGGGGTAGTCCAGTAACATCTGGAGGGCCCAAGCTTCCCCAGCGCTGATGAAGACTAAGTCTGGGTAAAGCAAGGCCTCCAGATGTTGGTTTATGACTCCCCTTGCCCCTGACCATTGGCTGAGCTGGCGGGGGGGTGATGGGAGTTGGAGTCCGACCACATCTGGAGAGCTGCAGACACACCCCTCAAATGAATATCCCCATGTTCCATTAAAATGGGATGGCCGGGCTGCTCTTTGGCAATTTTGGGTCTCAGTTCTGGAACTTGTAACTTTCCAGGAGTCGCAGAGGGCGAGGAGTTAGCTCTCAAGAAGGGAAGGTTGGATGATTTCCCAATACGCAGGGCCTCAGGTTTCTTTGGCAAGCTGGAGGGGAAAGAGAAATACCGCCGCCCCCCCCCCCGCCTCAAGTGCCTTGTTTGAGCCTGTACTAAGAGACTTGGCAACCTGAAGTGATCTGCTGTCGCCGTAGCAACAAATGACTAAATAATGACAATTAGCTGAAATAGCACAGGGAAACAAGCCAAGGCAAACAACTCGAAATTACCTGCAATTCCTCACCCCCAGCGCTCGCGCATCAGCCCCCCTCCACCACACAGCCAATCTTTTAATTAAAATTAATTGCTTATTACCGTACCTCCTCCCACCCTGCAGAAAATAATAAAATTACATGAGCAAAGAGCATGAGAGTACCTGTCAGGAATCCCATGCAGATGAAGCAACAGCCAAACTAAACAGCATCCCTTGTGTCTTACGACGTGGCCCAATTTGCCTTTCACCTTGTCGCGCCTCAGGCGGGGGGGGGGAGAGCTGCAATTGCCTATCCCGCAGGCATCGTGAGACAGGTGGTGCATCGTGGAGGGCGGGGGGGGGGGAGAGAGAGAAGCTCGTGCTTCCTGCTGTGCTTAGCTAGTTTTATAATCTGGTTTGCTGGGTTTACGGTAAGCTCTGCCAGCTTCTCCTTTGACCCAGACGTAAGTGCTGGAGACAGAAAGCTGAGCGGCTTGTTCCCTGCTGAGCATATGCTCCAGCGCTATAATCCCGCCTTGCACAACTGGGTGCTCTCCAGACATTAGGGACTACAACTCCCATCAGCGCCAAGCCAGGGATGATGGGAATGGAATTCCAAGCGCTTAGAGGCAACCAGGCTGAGGAAAGCTGGGGTACACCAGTGGTTCCGTCTTCATGCACTGTTCCTTTTGCTCTGACTCAAAAGAAGGTCCTCTCCTCTATGCCTTAGGGTGAAGGCCAGATATTAAATTTATATAATAATAATTCCCAACCGGAATCTGTACATATTGCTGAATCAGGTCAAGGGTTCATCTATATACAGTGATACCTCAGGTTAAGTACTTAATTCGTTCCGGAGGTCCATTCTTAACCTGAAACTGTTCTTAACCTGAAGACCACTTTAGCTAATGGGGCCTCCTGCTGCCGCCGGAGCATGATTTCTGTTCTCATCCTGAAGCAAAGTTCTTAACCTGAAGCACTATTTCTGGGCTAGCGGAGTCTGTAACTTGAAGCGTATGTAACCTGAAGCGTATATAACATGAGGTACCACTGTAATAATAATAATAATAATAATAATAATAATAATAATAATAATAATTTATTATTTATACCCAGCCCATCTGGCTGGGTTTCCCCCTAGCCACTCTGGGCAGCTCCCAACAGAATATTAATATTATTATTAATAATAAAGCGATAAAACATCAAACATAAAAAAACTTCCCTAAACAGGACTGCTTTCAGATGTCTTCTAAAAGTGAGATAGTTGTTTAATTTCCTTAACATCTGATGCTAAGAAGAAGAAAATAACATGTAGAAGAAATAATATGAAGAAGAAAATAGCATGTTTAGATTGGCTTGCCTAAACAAAAAAAGTTTTAAGCAGGCACGAGAAATTGTACAGTGAAGGCACCTGCCTGGTGTCAATAGGCAGGGAGTACCGAAGTTCAGTCACCCTAAAGTACAGAGTTCTTACAAGTATGGAAGAAATATTATGTGGCACCTGTAAAGGTGCCAGTTCAGCAGATCGAAGCAGCCAAGTGGGCAACTTATGGGTAAGGTGATCCTGCAAGTAAACAGATCCCAAGCAGTTAATCGCTGTTCATGTTTACTATTAGGTATATTAACATCTTGGAGCTGGCCCGGTAATAAATGGGCACCCATTGCATATCTTTGAACAGGGACATTGCATGCAGACAGAATCTCCATTCCATCCACAGTTGGGTGCAGCATTCTGCGCTAACAGTAGTTTCCAGAACACACACAATGGGGCCCCCACATAGAATGTGAGCCCCCCCCTTCCTATTCTTGGGTGGGACATATGTGCAAAAGAATAAATAGATCTTACAGCAAAGCATTATTAATCCTGTCCCCAAATCAATGTTTATTTATGTCTGTGTAGCTGGACTGATTCCAAACAGAGAAGGGCCTTGTAGAGACACAGATGATTTGCAAGAAATGGAAACGCATTTCATCTTTCTGTCAACGGAGATGATACATATATATATATATATATATATATATATATATATATATATATATTAGCATGCACACTCAGTGTCTCATACATACTATGAAATCAGATCCAGGCAGATCGATAACCGTGGAATTAATTAAGTCAAAAAGGCAAGCCATTTCTTTGCCTGGCTGAGGTGTGTCTGTTCCCCTAAAGGCGCCTCTGTCAGTGTTTGGAGACTGTTCTTTATTTTGTCTCCGATTGGGACTTGCGCAAGATCGTACAGATAGGAAGCCAGCCGCAAAAGGACAGTGCCAAGGCAGTTTTATAATTATGAAAATTCCTTCTTTCCTCACTCTGTTAGGTTTAATAACACCTCGAAATCTGAAACCCGCATCTTTGCTAATAATTTGCTCTCCGGTTCTCTTGACTTACAGAAAGATTGGTTCTCAGTCTGCTTATTGTGTAGAGACCGGAAAGGGACCTCCGCGTTGCAAGCCGTTAAAGAGTATTATTGTGTATTGTGTAAAGAGAGGGGGTATTGACAAAGCCCACAAGGTACTAGTGTTTTCTTGCGCCTAGGATCATTTCTAACATCTGACACTTAATGGAGATCAGCTGAAGACCAGCTATGAACTTATAGCATTGCCAAGACACCAAGGCTGACCTGAAATTTCTAGGTCTTCCTGGTCCCCTCCCAGTGGCAGGGATGAGCTTGAATATTCAGAGAAGTGATAGCTCTGGGAAGGGAATAGGGGGACTCCTTACAACTCTCAGTACCCTTAACAAACTACAGCTCCCAGAATTCCTTGGAGGAAGCTATGGCTGTTCAATGTGGCATCGGGTGGCGCTGCAGTCTAAACCACTGAGCCTCTTGGGCTTGCCAATCAGAAGGTCGGCAGTTCGAATCCCCACCACGGGGTGAGCTCCCGTTGCTGTGTCCCAGTTCCTGCCAACCTAGCAGTTCGAAAGCACACCAGCGCAAGTAGATAAATAGGTACCACTGCAGTGGGAAGGTGAATGGTGTTTCCGTGAGCTCTGGTTTCTGTCACAGTGTTCCACTGTGCCAGAAGCGGTTTAGTCATGATGGCCACATGACCTGGAAAGCTGTCTGTGGACAAACGCCAGCTCCCTTGGCCTGAAAGCGAGATGAGTGCCGCAACCCCATAGTCGCCTTTGACTGGGCTTAACCGTCCAGGGGTCCTTTACCTTTTACTTTGTTTTATAGTGCTTTACAGGATGTGGGTGGCACTGTGGGTTAAACCACAGAGCCTAGGACTTGCCGATCAGAAGGTCGGCGGTTTGAATCTCCGCGACGGGGTGAGCTCCCGTTGCTCGGTCCCAGCTCCTGCCAACCTAGCAGTTCGAAAGCACGTCAAAGTGCAAGTAGATAAATAGGAACCGCTCCGGCGGGAAGGTAAACAGTGTTTCCATGCGCTGCTCTGGTTCGCCAGAAGCGGCTTGGTCATTCTGGCCACATGACTCGGAAGCTGTACGCTGGCTCCCTCGGCCAATAAAGCGAGATGAGCACCGCAACCCCAGAGTCGGCCACGACTGGACCTAATGGTCAGGGGTCCCTTTACCTTTATAGTGCTTTACACACAACCATACATTTTCCAAATCAATGCCAGCATGGGTGCATATCTGCTGGTATATGGTTAGTATTATTATTTATTAAATTTCTATATTGCCCTTTATCTGAGAATCACAGGGCGGTTTACAATATACAGACTCAAAATGCATACTATAGTAACAAACAAAGCAACCCCTACCCCCCAACACACATATGCGTAACGGAACGAGGTTGACAGTAACGAGTCAATCTGTTGCCCGTGAATCTATCAAGCAGAGCTTGCAGAGTGCCGTGTGTCTTTTGGGAGGGCATTTGCTGAGTTTACTGAGCCAAGGACAAGGAGGGCTCCAAGTCAAAAGACCATCAAGGGGCCCATAAAGCATCTTTGTTTTCCTCACATGAGGCCAAAAGTTCAATCCCTGCCATCTCAAGTTATGGGTTCTCAGGTTGCATGACTGGGAAAGGGCTCTTATCTGCTACCATGAAGAGCCACTACTGTCCCAGAGAGGACAACATGGGGACTAGATCAGGGGAAGACAATGTGGTACCCTCAGGATGCCGGTGGACTCCAACTTCCATCAGTCGCAGCCTGCATGGCTAACGGTCAGGGATGATGGGAGCCGTGTGGGCTAACCAGCTTCATATAACCAACATGAATGTATGAAGGGGTTAAGATCATAGAATAAGCTGTCCTGCCAGGCTTAGCTCACTGTGGGAGGGACTAGGTAATCAAGCCTTTGTTCCTCTCCAGTCTGCCTGAGAAGCCCAGAGTGTGAAGAGGCTAAGCTGGTTTGCTCCCAGCTCAGACCACATGGTTCTCACAAGTCCTTCCTGAGTTCCTATACCAATGTACCTATATATACCTGAAGGAGAGTCTCCACCCCCATCATTCAGCTGGGACACTAAGGTCCAGTGCCAAGGGCCTTCTGCTGGTTCCCTCATTGCAAGAAGTGAAGTTAGAGGGAACCAGGCAGAGGGCCTTCTCCGTAGTAGCGCCCACCCTGTGGAACGCCCTCCCATCAAGGAAATAAACAACTACCTGACTTTTAGAAAACATCTGAAGGCAGGCCTCTTTAGGGAACTTTTTAATGTTTGATGTATTTATCGTGTTTTTAATATTATATTGGGAGCTGCCCAGAGTGGCTGAGGAAACCCAGCCAGATGGGCGGGGTAAAAATAACAAGTTGTTGCTGTTGTTGTTGTTGTTGTTGTTGTTGTTGTTGTATCCATAACCACCTAAAACCTACAACCACCACAAGGGGGTGGCTCTGCCTGTCATTTGGCTCTGACACCTCCCTGCCTTCTGCCCTAGTGGGTGCTAGCCCCCAATATCTGGAGGGCACCACTTTGGCTACCCCTACATTAACCAATGTTCATATGCATTTCATTAACTGCTTTGGCTTCTTTGTTTTTTCAGGGAAGGTTCACTGGCAGAGCCCATGCATTGATATACAAAGCCCTCAACAACTTGGACCCAGGGAATCTTAAGGACTGCTTGAGCCCAACTCCATCACTGAGAGAATCCACTATTAGTTGTCCCCTGTGTCACTGATGCCCGAATGGCCTCAACCACCACTCCCACGCTGTAGAACAGTGGCTCCCAAGTACTCCAGGCCCCCTGTTTTTAAAAAGCCAACCCATGTACCCCATACTTTTGAAAATGTTGATACCTCAATTATAGTTTTTGTTACATGAATGGTGCCACAGACCCCCTGGATGGCTTACCAGTTGGGAACCCCTGCTGTAGCCCACTCTTCCAGCGGAGATTTATCAGGCATCCTCACTTTTTACTTTCTGACATCCCTTGAATACCATTTTTATGCCGACTGTCCTTTGCATATGTTTATTTTTTACAATATGGGCATGTCTTTAACTTAACATCTTACATTAAAAACCTGACAGTACCAAATTATCGAAGGCTTTTCACCAAAGCCAGACTAAACATCTTTCCTTCTGCAGTGCTGGATGGCAGGTTGAGAGGAGTTCCCTACCAGGACAGACTTTGCTCGTGTGCTCAAGATGTCAATTCCATAAAACATATTTTGCAGCACTGTGCGAAATACGAGCAAGCCAGGGCTGAACTGATACTACCCTTGCTGGTACCTTTCCCGGGAAAATCAGAGGCTCACTATGTCAGGTTCCTATTGGAAGACAGGACAAACGCTAGAACATTAGCAGTGGCAAAGTTTTTATCGGTGGTTGCAAGAATCAATGATCCCTATATTCTGAACAAAATGCTTGTTTAACCTGGAGGTAGGCCATCTGAATTGTGCATTGCTTTGTAATGATTTGTTGGGTCTCTGGACCGTAATAAAGATTGGTTTGATTTGATATTTTGATCAGCCGGTCACCTTAATAATGATCACCTGCAGTTTTGCTTTCATTTCTGCTTTTCAAGTGGTGCTTCTTGTTTCAACGTTACACACTGCCCTGGCATTTTGTCATAAGGAGGTACAGAAATACTTCTACAAATAGCTAAATAAATAAACAAACTACCTTGTGAGTCGCGATGGAGGCAAAATTCAAACCAGGACCTTCCTTTGCAACTTGGTCTCTTCCTGGTTTGCAACCAGCCCTCTGTTTTGAGCCGTTTTTCTGCTTAAAAGGCTGTGTCTGCATGTGTTTAGTGCCAGTTTGTGGCCAGAAGAAAAGTGATCATTACTACAATTCCTGGACATTTCAAATCAACCGAACATTGTCTTGCCATCCTCTGTACTGTTGAGGAAGTGCAGGCTCTCTCTTTGTGAGGCTGCCCGACACAAGTGGCTCCATCAATGAGGGCTCAAAAATGCCTTAGCCATCCCAACTCCACTTCAAGTAAGCTCCCAGACTCAGTCCTACAGCTGTTTCCAATGTTCTCCACTAACTTGATTGAATTTTTAAAAATAATAATAGTAAAAACAGTTTATCATTCCTGCTTCTCCGCAGCACCGCTGATTAGCTACATATGACACAGACCAGTCGTGGAAAGGGTAGAGTAGGCCAGCAAATAGAGGGAGGGTGCAGAGAGTCAGTGATGCAGGCCTCAAGTAGGGATGGATAGGCCAATCTGTCCATTTCAGTTTCTCATTTTCCCAACTTCAGAGTCAGTTCTCCACATTTTGACAACAATTTGCATTAAACACAAAACCTCCTCATCAAAATTAACCAGCATTTTAGTGCATTTTTTCTCCTTAAAATACACATTTTAAAATGAAATTTTGTCTAGCATATGCATTTTTGCAAAGCAATTTCCCCTAATATACTAGATCAGGCATCCCCAACCTTCGGCCCTCCAAATGTTTTGGGCTACAATTCCCACCATCCCTGACCACTGGTCCTGTTAGCTAGGGATCATGGGAGTTGTAGGCCAAAGCATCTGGAGGGCCGCCGGTTCCCAGAGTTCAGTTTCCTTAGAATGAAGGTCAATGCAGCCTGTGGCGTCTTTAGGATATATGGTTTTATTTACATATATATACAAGATAAGATGGAAGGGCTCACAGCATTTACACGCCAACAGATGTAGGCTCATCATTAGGCTTCCAGGGGAACCCCAAAGCCATCGCTTTGGGTTCAGCACAGAAAGCAAGAAGTATTTCTTTGTCTTTCCATCCAGAGACCAGACTAACACAAAGACTAGCTCCCTGCCCAATTGTTCCCCCATCCCTAGTGACACCCAGCCAGGTGAGAGCGATGGAAAGGAGTTCCTGAAATAACATCTTCCTCCAGTGGTCTCTATGGCAACAGGGGCTATTCTTGGTCATGCTTAAAGGCTGAGCTAGGGCCATTATCTGAACAAAGAGACTGGTTTGGCCAGTTCAGTGGTTCCCTTCTACTACAAACTATCGTCTCACAGATACTCAATCGCTGGCTTCATGGGTACCCACAAGCTTCATCCAAACCAACCCCAATCCTAAAACAATATAATGCATTTCTACACATATTTCATCCTGGTGGATGCATTTTTTTAGTCAGTACTTGGCTGGAGAAATTCAGAGAAGTGCACATTTCAGTTCATGTACTGTGTCAGAAAGTGAGGAAATGGGTAATTGAATTGAAATAAAGTTCTCCTTCATGCCTAGCCTCTTCTTCTTCTTCTTCTTCTTCTTCTTCTTCTTCTTCTTCTTCTTCTTCTTCTTCTTCTTCCTTGGCGATCACTTGTAGCCAAGATTGTCTTCCATGAACACAGTTTTAACAGTGAGTCCGTAAGTGACTGTGGAGGCTAATTCTGGATCCACACGTCCTTCCACAGTGGGGACATAGGTTTCCAGGCAGGAGTTGATCATGGTGAGGGTTTGCCAAGCATGCCTTCCTCTTAGCACGTTTCTCCCTTTTGTCCTGAGCTTGAGCATCTTCAAAGTCTATGACACCTTTGGTAAAGGCTGTTCTCCAATTGGAGCGCTCGTAGGCCAGTTTCCCAGTTGCTGGTGTTTACACTATGTTCTTTTAGATTTGCCTTGAGAAAGTCTTTAAACCTCTTTTGTTGACCACCAGCATTACACTCGCCATTTTTAAGTTCCAAATAGAGTAGTTGCTTTGGAAGACGATCATCAGGCATCCGTACAACATGGCCAGTCCAACGAAGCTGATGTTGAACACGGTGGTCATGGGGTAACTCTCTGCAGCATACCTTTCGAAACTGGTTTCATCAGCACGGTGGCTCGTTGGAAAGCTATTCCGGAAACTGAAGTTATCTGGGGGCAGAACTACAATGTTTAGTGGGGTAAACACGGGATTCCCAAACCAGTGCTTATTTTAAAATGTGTGAAGCAGCAGCGAGGACAGAATATGAGAAGGCTGCTTAACCCTTGCACCCACTGCTGATTTTTCTCTGAACCTCTTCCCCAACAGTCTTTCAATCGGCCAGGGATTTTGGTCAAGTGGTGGTGGGGGAAACTGTTTTCCCAAAAGCCATGTTTACTACATAATCCTTCCTTCCTTCCCTCCCTCTTAACCCAGCCTGCTTTCACTAGTCAAGAATTCTGGTCAAATGGAAAGGAGCCAGGAGAATGGATCGCATGGGAAACTTGGGCCGAGGGAGCATCTCCTTTCCGAGCTCCACAAGAAGTAAAAGAAATGTTTTGGTGAGGAGTGTTGGCTTGACTCACCCTGTTGATGCCTGGGCCACCAACGTAGCAGGCAATTGCAGAACAAACTTCTCTGTGCCACAGTGCCAGTGATGCAATTCCCCGGAAAGGGCTCTGTCTCTGCAGGATTTCAAATTACTCTCCTCTGGTTTCCATGCCATTTCCTACTCTGCTGTCATGCTGACACACATGCAATGCAATCCCCAGTCCCTAGGCGTGTTTATTCGGAAGTCAGTCCTGCAGAGTTGACGGAACCGACTCTCAAATGAGCATCGCCTTCATTTGCAGGCAGTGCCAGCTTCAGGTTTTGGGGGAGAACTTGGGCAAGGTATAAGAATGTAAGAATTGCCCGTCTCAAGCAACAAGTATGCAGAGGTACATTACCTTCAAAGTGATATTGAGTGGGGGCCAATTTACTTGCCCTCACCATGCAGAGGGGAAGTGGAAGGCAAACTGAGGGTGCCCTTCCATTTTCTCAAAATGGTTGTAGTTTGCACACTCAGAAAGAACAGGTAGCAAAAGGATTTTGGGAAATGATATATAATGAACTGAAAAAATGTTTAAAATAACTTTTTCTTTAAAAACCAGAAGCTTTTCTTTTAGGAATTTTAGGTGCCAAAATCCCAAGGGAGCAGAAAAGACTATTTATGTATGTGGCCACAGCTGCACAGATGTTATTGGCCCGGAGATGGAAAGAAGTTAAAGCCCCTACCAGGTAAGAATGGCAGATCAAGTTGATAGATTATGCCGAAATGACAAAAAATGACCAGAAGAATAAGAAATCAGGAAGACAAATTTATTAATAAAGAATGGGGGAAATTTATAATTTATCTTAAAAACCATTGTAAACAGTTAAAATCATTAGTAGGACTGGAATGACACTTGCCGTTTAAAGGTGAATTTCAGATATAATGGAGATGTGAAAGATTTGGATTAATATAAAAGATGCAGGAGGAAATGACTAACAATAGGACCCACAAAGGGAAGGAATCTTTGGAATCTTGTTTTTAGGTTGTAAGTTGGATATGTGATTGTAAAACTGTAATTTGAAAAACCTAATTAATTAATTAATTAATTTTTTTTTTAAAAAACCAGCTGAACAGGCAGCAACAGAGAGGAGGCAGCTCCAGAGTTCAGCAGTGACCCCCATCTCTGGGCTGTGTGGGTCTTGGCAGGTTCCCAGTGACACAGACCTCTGGTGCCAGCCCATTTTGCAGCCTTAGCGCTCTTAATAAGGGCTGCTTTGTTTAATTGGTTTAAGGCCTCTTGCTTAACTGAAAAGATCCTTCCCCGCCCCCCATTAATCAGACAGCGGATTTAAAAATACGTTTACTTAGCGAAACTGCAGATGGCAAATGTCATCTTCAAAGCTGTATTTTCCCTTCTCTCATGCACAAAATGGAATATCTGTTCCAAGAGGTTGCCAACTATGACCAGTGTGTGCCTACATCACCAAAAACAAATATAGCACTCTATTATCCAGGCAAGGTCTTTCTCCATGACCAACATTCTTCTGTAATTTACTTTATTTAGTCTGCATTCCCTCCATCACAGAACTTGCGGTGGCATACATGCAGTTGTGCTTGGTGCCATTCAGATACTGA
Organism: Podarcis filfolensis; assembly: GCF_964270895.1. Lineage (NCBI taxonomy): Eukaryota > Metazoa > Chordata > Lepidosauria > Squamata > Lacertidae > Podarcis > Podarcis filfolensis. Next base: position 32,251,398 of record NC_139618.1, read on the forward strand.
CCAGAGCAAGGCCTGGTTAGCTTCACCAAGCTGGCTCTATCATGTGCCCACTCTTTGTGCTGTCTCAAGCATGGTGCAATGCCACAAAGGTTCAAAGGTATTTTCATTAGAGGCTTCCTCTCATTCAGACAGGAAATCAAACCGCGTTCTTAATCTATTACATTTTACTCAATTTAGACCCACTGACATTCATGGACCTAAATGAATCATGTTCATTCACTGAAGTCAGTCAGATCTTAGTACAGTGGTACCAAGGGTTACATACGCTTCAGGTTACATACGCTTCAGGTTACAGACTCCTCTAACCCAGAAATAGTGCTTCAGGTTAAGAACTTTGCTTCAGGATGAGAACAGAAATTGTGCTCCGGCGGTGCTGCGGCAGCAGGAGGCCCCATTAGCTAAAGTGGTCTTCAGGTTAAGAACAGTTTCAGGTTAAGTACGGACCTCTGGAACGAATTAAGTACTTAATCTGAGGTACCACTGTATAACACTGGATACAACCAACTGATTTTCTGAAGGCAACAGGAATGCAAAACCTGACAGGGCTTACCCCCACCTTTCACCACAAATGATTTTAAGACGGTTTACCATAATATGTAGACAATGCCTATTTAATTTAGATGCAAGGAGCTTCTGATCCACAGCAAAGGTCAGTGCAGATGAGCCTTAGGTTTTCCTTTTTAAATCTCAATGTAGAGACAAGATGGAATGGATTTGTGGCTGAGCATATTGCAATATGGACCAGAAAAAAGTCACATTTCCATCCTAGTTTGGAGCACCTCACATTTAAAGCACCTTCATCTGACTTTAATAGACATGGCTTCCACCAAAGGATATTTGGAACTGTAATGTGTCAATGGTGCTAAAAGTGGTTAAAAGGTAAAGGTAAAGGACCCCTGACAGTTAAGTCCAGTCGCAAACGACTCTGGGGTTGTGGCGCTCATCTCGCTTTACTGGCCGAGGGAGCCGACTTTTGTCCACAGTTTTCCCGGGTCATGTGGCCAGCATAACTAAGCCGCTTCTGGCGAAACCAGAGCAGTGCATGCAAACACCGTTTACCTTCCCGCCGGAGTGATACCTATTTATCTACTTGCACTTTGACATGCTTTCGAACTGCTAGGTTGGCAGGAGCTGGGACCAAACAACGGGAGCTCACCCCGTCGCGGGGATTCGAACCGCCGACCTTCTGATCAGCAAGTCCTAGGCTCTGTGATTTACACCACAGCGCCACCACCGTCCCAGGGCTACCCACGTCCCAGGATTAACCCAGAGTGGTTAGGAAACCCCTATTCACAGAGCTTCAATTCTCAGAGCGGTTAAACTATAAACCCCTTTTCCCAGGGAATTCTGGAAATTGTTGCTCTGTGAGGGGGACAGGGGTCTCCTAACAGCTCTCAGCCCCTTCCAAGGATGCTTTGGGGAAAACCATGATGGTTTAAAGTGGCCTGATACTGTTTTAAATGCATAGTGCAGATAGGGACCAAAGTCTCTGCAGAGTCCTTTTGCAAAGGAGTCTTTCTAGATTTGTTCTAATAGAGTACAGACCCGTCTTTGAGGGGTGTGGGGCAGGAGAGAAATGAGCAAAAATGGAGTTGGCGGGGTGGGGTGGGGGGTGCTGGCCAATCCAGCAAATGATAAAATTGTCAAGAGCCCGACCTAATAAAAATACTTCAGTGAGAAAACAAAATAATACATTGTAATTTGTAAGAAACAATTTGGCAGCCGAGAAGCAGTGTGACTCCTCGGTAATCATTCTTAATTCCCTTTTATTACAGACTGTTTTGGCTAGAGATGGCAGAGGGATAATAATGTGTCAAATGGGGCTGGGAAACAAGGGAAGGTTGTACTTTTCTGCAAGAGGGCCACAAAGGAAGCGCTTGTACAGTGGTACCTCGGGTTACATACGCTTCAGGTTACATACGCTTCCGGTTACAGACTCTGCTAACTCATAAATAGTACCTCGGGTTAAGAACTTTGCTTCAGGATGAGAACAGAAATCGTGCAGTGGCGGCGCGGCGGCAACCGGAGGCCCCATTAGCTAAAGTGGTACCTCAGGTTAAGAACAGTTTCAGGTTAAGAACGGACCTCCGGAACGAATTAAGTACTTAACCCAAGTTACCACTGTACTTCGTTTCAACAAATACATTTGGTGGTTGCATTTCTTTCGTGGGGATGAAGCGCTCCTTTAATCGCATTTTAAGATGTAGGGCTGCTTCTGATATGAGATTTTACTTGAAATAAGTACTATGGAGTGATCAGAAAATAGCCAGAGAGACTCACGTATTTACAATTCTGCCAGGACAGTGGATGGCTTTGCAAAGGACACGGAAGTGATGCTGGAAGGAGCATGAGGCGTAATCTGCAGCTCCCAAGGAAGCTGCCTTATATCCAGAGAATGGCAAGGCTGGGCATTTGCCAGGGCGCCACGACCCACGGAAGACCCACTGCCACGATTGTCACTTTGTGCAGCTGAAGATCAGAGGCAGCCAAAGAGGAACTGCAAGTTTGCATGTCTCGTCTCTCTTTTTTTCTTTTCTTTTCTAGGATCATGTCAAATCTTTTTTTATTAAGCAACTTTTCAAGACAGTGGTACCTCTGGATACGAACGGGATCCATTCCGGAGCCCTGTTCGCATCCTGAAGTAAACGTAAGACGCGGCTGCACGCATGCGCGGGTCACGCTTCACAGCTTCCGCGCATGACGTCATTTTGAGCGTCTGCGCATGCGTGAGCGGCGAAACCCGGAAGTAACACACTCCTTTACTTCCAGGTCACCGTGGAGCGCAACCCGAAAATATTCATCCCGAAACTACTTCAACCTGAGGTATGACTGTACAGTGGTACCTCGGGTTAAGTACTTAATTCGTTCCGGAGGTCCGTTCTTAACCTGAAACTGTTCTTAACCTGAAGCACTTTAGCTAACGGGGCCTCCTGCTGCCGCCGTGCCGTCGGAGCACAATTTCTGTTCTCATCCTGAAGCAAAGTTCTTAACCCAAGGTACTATTTCTGGGTTAGTGGAATCTGTAACCTGAAGCGTCTGTAACCTGAAGCGTCTGTAACCTGAGGTACCACTGTATATTAAAAGGACTATTTCAGCATAAACATCTTTTACGAGTTGCCCTGGGGTTATTTTTTGCAAACCCTCCTCAAGATGCTGTTGCTACACTGCCTTCAACATTCATTGTCCTCTTAAAAACAAGGTGGCTGCTATCTTTTTATTGCCCTGTGTGTCTTGAACAGCCACTCCACCTAGAGAACAGGAGGCGACAGTGTTTACCTGCATGCTGTGAAAAGGTTTCTGCAGACCAAGCCATTAAAAGGCATCAGAGCAGGCCCCCAGACAGCTGGCAACTCGCAAGAAGGCCCAAAGGCCACAGAAGCAGCTGCTAGCTCACAATGAATTCGATAAAAAAATAGGAGTCTAGAAAACTGTATTTTTGAAAGTGAAAGTTTGCATTTCTCAGACCAGGTGTGGACAAGACCAATGCCAAAGGAGGGGGGGTAGGGTTATCTCTCTCCCCCCCCCACTGCCACATTATTTTCTACCCCCCAAAATGGGGATGTGTGCAGCAAATTTTCTCAAGGGACGACAAACTGAAACACTGAAAGGGTGTTGTGGGTTAATTTCTCATTTAAAATGGGGAAGAGCTGTGTCTGTACATTTTGCCGGGTATCTCAGGTTATAAAAATGCTAGAAAATAACTTTTCTCTCAAAAAAAACCCAAGAAATCTTGGAACCTGGAGAATACGGTTCATCCCAGGGGGAACAAGGAAGACTCTGGCAGGCACCGAATTGTTGACTAATATTGCCTGCTAGTATTTTCAGTTCAAGTCACACCCAAACGACAGCTAGTTGTCACTTTCCCACTAAGTCTGTGAGTTTCTTCATGAAATCTCCAGTCCTAGTGTTGGAACATGGGTAGGCAAACTGAGGCCTGGGGGCCATATCCAGCCCCATCGCCTTCTCAATCCAGCCCGCAGATAGTCCGTGAATCAGCATGTTTTTACATGAGTAGAATGTGTCCTTTTATTTAAAATGCATCTCTGGGTTATTTGTGGGGCCTGCCTGGTGTTTTTGCATGGGCAAAATGTGTGCTTTTATTTAAAATGAATCTCTGGGTTATTTGTGGGGCATAGGCCTTCTTTTTTTTTTCCTTTCAAAATATAGTCCGGCCCCCCAAGGTCTGAGGGACAGTGGACCGGCCCCCTGCTGAAAAAGTTTGCTGACCCCTGTATTAGAATAAAGGTGAGGCAGATTCCCAAGGCAGCAGATGCTAAAAGTGAGCATGAAGGATGGACAAGTGATTTGTACAAGCCATGGGCCTCCCCAGCACTAGCCAACTGACCTCTGTTGCCATGGAAGATGCTATTCTGTCCCCAGCACTGAAGATTCAACTGCTGGTGCAATTAGGCTGCCATATTAGGAAAGGAGCATCTTGTCTACCATATTCAGCAAAATGTCTTCAGCCGGCTGGGATGAACCTGCCTGCCTAATCTTCATACAGGCCGACTCAAGAGCAAGTCCCACCTTGCTGAATGAATGAAGTCTCTGGCCAAAGAAGCTTCCTGAGGGCTGCTGTCTTCAATTATGCCCCATGATCCAATTTATTCCCTTTTTGCTTTTGTGGATTTAAGTTCCCAATATGAAAAGCTCTAAGAATTGTCACTTTCCTGCCCCAGGCTCCGAAACTATGGTGGCAACTGATCACTGAAACAAGCTGAAACCCTTGCCGAATTGCATATTTTAAGGGGCCTGGGATAGGAGCCACTTCTTCCTTCCTCCCTCCCTCTTTCTTTAATTTCTTCCTTCCTTCCATACATCACACATTTCTGAAGTCAAAACTGATTTGCCTAGGGCACAAAATTAAGTGAAAGGAGCCACTGACATCTAGAGGCTGGTAGCTTAATCACCAGTAATAATAAACTTGCTCATTCCGCTTTTACTGAAATATGGAAGTCTATTCACTTCATTAATCTTTAAATTTACCTCCGCTGACACAAATTAATATTGCATATTGGGAAGCACTCAAGGAGTCCATTTTATTATACGCAAAGATCTGAGCACTTGGCACTACGAGAGCTACAGACTGAATTGGGGGATGGAATTATATCACGTGCAGGCTGTATCCCTAAGTGAGAGCCCATTTCTCTCAAGGGAGATCACAAATCACAGCAGTTCATATCTATAACAGCGTCAAAGGGCACATACGTGGCCTGGAGGCAGTGTTAAAGGCACTCAGGGATAGCTCTTCCAAACACACAAGACATCTGATGCGTCTTAATAGTTGGCGCAAGCAAAAGAAAACCAAGGGCAAGTAATGAGTTTTGTTTTTTAATTATTATTATTATTCTGACAAAATATCAGCATCGTCTGAAAAATGGTTTAACATTACAGAACTCTCTAGGATGGGTAACCCGGGGCCCTCCAAACGTGCTCGACTCCAGCTCCCACCATCCCTTGCTCCTGGCCATGCAGGCTAGGGAAAATTGGGAGATTGAGCCCAGCTGTATTCCGGAAAGCCACCCTTTCCCCTTCAAGCCGTAGAAGAATTCAGTCGTCTATTTTTTCCAGTGCTTCCATATCCTCTGGATCAAGGCACTTGATGGTAGTTTCTGAAAAGGAAAGACATTTTTGCTAGAAGGAGGATCCCAATGCAGAAAGAAGAACTCAATCCTTCACAAGCCACTGGTCACAGGGAGGGCGACTAATACTCTGGGCCTGTTCTCCTCTCTGACTCGCAAGAATTCCACACGGTGGACAGAGAGATCAACAGATGCTTGTGATACGGCTGGGACACTTCTAAAGGCAACCTTTGTCTGAGAAAATATCTGGCGTGGAAAGAAAAAGGCAACTATGCAGAATTGTCTCCTAATATTCTCAACCCATGAAATCAGCCAGCTTGAGGACTCATTAGGTTAGGGTGTTGGACCAGGACATTTCAGGCCGCCAAGCAGCTATGAAGCTCCCTGGGAAGCAATGTGAGCCTGCCTCCTAACCAAAGCGAAGCAGGCCAGACACCATTTTGTGGTCTTTCCTGCCTCTCGCAAGGTTGTTGTGTGCAAAAAGGGGACAGCCATGTATAGTACCCTGTTATTGATTCCAGGCTGTATTTTTGTTTTAATGATACTGAACTATTTTTATATTGTACACTGCTGAAAGTTTTACTTTTTAAAATTATTAGGTAAAGGTAAAGGGACCCCTGACCATTAGGTCCAGTCGTGGCCGACTCTGGGGTTGCAGCGCTCATCTCACTTTATTGGCCGAAGGAGCTGGCGTACAGCTTCCAGGTCATGTGGCCAGCATGACTAAGCCACTTCTGGCGAACCAGAGCAGCGCACGGAAACACCGTTTACCTTCCCGCCGGAGCGGTACCTGTTTATCTACTTGCACTTTGACGTGCTTTTGAACTGCTAGGTTGGCAGGAGCAGGGACCGAGCAACGGGAGCTCACCCAGTCACGGGGATTCAAACCGCCGACCTTCTGATCGGCAAGTCCTAGGCTCTGTGGTTTAACCCACAGCGCCACCCGCATCCCTTTTTAATTATTAGGCAGCTTATAAATGCTTTTGAATAAATAAAAACGAGTAACTACCTTAACCATCCTGAAGAAAAGGCATGTGATGCATGCAATAAAGAATTTGGTCTTGTTAATACGTGTATGTATCAAATGGTTAAAAATGTAGTTCTGTTGCTATGTTGAAAGTTTAATTATTTTAAAATGCTGTTATTTGTCTAGGCAATAGACCAAGTCATTTCTGGCAGGAAAAATGTCCAACTATAATTCAGCCTCTCTCTCTCTCTCTCTCTCTTTGCTGTGCAACCTTTTTAATTCCCAATTATAGCTAATTCAGAGGCTAAAACCCAGTGAGCATGTTTCTGAGCAGAGATTCAAACCCCAATTACCCTAACCCGATGTCTAACTTTCTGCACTATTAAGTCACATGAAAGTATCATGCTCACTGAAGTGGTCTTGAATTGCATAGACAAGCGGTAGATTATGCCTTTCGACCATATTGAACGCCAGACCCTTCTTTCCAAAGCGACCTGCTCGGCCTATGCGGTGCAGGTAGGTCTCGTAGTCCGGTAGCCAGGGCGTCGTCGTAGGCAGGCTAAAGTTGACAACGATCGTGACCTGCTTCACGTCGATGCCTACGAGGCGACACAAAACAAGGTCACTTCCTGCTGAAGGAGCAAGTTCCCACCTCGCTTTTGCTCGTCCAAGTCATTACCTCTGGCGCAGACGTTGGTTGTGATGAGGACTTTATCTTTCCCATCGCGAAACTTCTGGATCACGTCTGCACGCTCTTCGACAGAGAGCTCCCCACTCAACAGGGATACTTGGTGCCCATCGTTCGACAGAGCCCAGTGAAGCCATTTGGCATTTTTACGAGTCTGCCAAAGGAACACAGGGAAAAAAAGAGACATACAAGGTCATGGCCTTCCCTGCAATGACACCGACATTTCTGTTCTGGCAGGTCCAGCTTTTAGGAATTTAGCTTTGAACCATTTATATTTATTATTACAGTGGTACCTTGGTTTATGAACTTAATCCATTCCAGAAGTCCATTCTTAAATCAAAGCGTTCTTAAACCAAGGCGTGCTTTCCCACAGCAGCGGGGGACTCAGTTTACAAATGGAACACACTCAACAGGAAGCGAAACATGCTCTGCTTCCAAGGCAAAGTTCACAAACCAAAACGCCTACTTCCGGGTTTGCAGCGTTCTTAATCCAAGTTGTTCATAAACTAAGCTGTTCTTAAACCAAGGTACCACTGTATTATTATTAATTGAATTTATATACCGTCCTATACCCGGGGGTCTCAGGGCGGTTCACAGAATAAAATCAAGATATAAAACCACAAAATACATAATAAAAACCCAATAGTCCCCCACAAAAAAACACATTTTAAAAGGGCATAGGATGTAAATCAGATCAACCAAAGGCCTGGTTTAAAAGGAATGCTTTTTCCTGGTGCCTAAAAGTGTATAATGAAGGTACCAGGCAAACCTTTCTGGGGAGAGCATTCCACAGATGAGGAGCCACTGCAGAGAAGGCCTGTTCTCGTGTTGCCACCCTCTGGACCTCTCGAGGCGGCGGTACGCGAAGGAGGGCCTCAGAAGATGATCTCAGGGTCCAGGTAGGTTCATATGGAAAGAGGCGGTCCTTGACATATTGCAGTCCTGAGTCATTTACCCTCCCACTCTGGACCCCCCAAAGTACAGGTGGCAACCGTTTTGCACTAGTCCAATTGAAGCGTGGCTGCCGACGCACGGTCCTTTTGGACCTGCAGGAGGGCAGGATGGGACTGGCTGATGTGTGCTGTGTCGACGGGCGCAGGGTCCAGGAATGAACCCCTGCACAAAATGGTCACCACCTGTAACTGACTAGTAAGGCCGTATCTGACTAGGAAGACTGGTTTGGAAGTCAGCAAATTTTCATCCCAAGACCATGGGCCCACCATTCCTCCTCACCCCAAATATATTCTCCAGACGTTTTCTGGGGCCCCAGGTTACCTCGATGTTGCAGGGGCGCCTTACCTGACAAAAGATGATCGCTTGGCCGACTGTGATGCTGCCATAGATATTGCACAGGGCTTTATATTTGTCCTCCTTGTTCTCACACTCAAAGTAGTACTGCCTGATATTGTTCAGGGTCAGCTCCTCTCGGCGGAGCTTAATAATGTTGGGTTCGGGGACGATGCGCTGGGCAAAGAGCAGCACAGGGTCTTCAAAGGTGGCGGAAAAGAGAAGCATCTGACAACCAGGGTCTAAAGCTCTGGAAGGAAGAAAAACAAAAAGCAGCCTGCATTTCATTCTCAAGAGAAATCATGGCCACGAATCTTTTGCCTCTTTATAAATCAGGTTTGGGGGACCTGGGGCCCTCCAGCTGTTGCCAAACTACAGCTCCCATCAGCCCAGCATGCACAGCCAATGGGCAGGGATGATGGGAGTTTGGCAAACATCAGGCAGGCCAAAGATTGCCTACCTGTTAGAACTGAACACACTGGGGAGCAGCTGTGGCCTAGCGATGCAGCTTGTGCTTTGCATGCAGAACATACGAGGTTCAATCTTCAGGAAGGGTTGGGAAAGACTCCTGCCTGAAAGCCTTGAGGCCCACAGCTTAGTCAGCTGAGCTTCATGACCAATTGCCTGCCTTGGTAGAAGGCAGCATCTAACCCTCTTCATTCTCACTTGTTACCAGGTAAGAAGGGAGACTTTGCAGTGTATTTCTACTCATTCCTAATAAGTAGGTTTACCTCTCAGTTTTTAACTAGAGAATTCAAATCAGCTATTTTTATATATATATAACACATGTAATATACAGGCCAGATCCACATATACGAAAAACCAAAGCACCAGCCCCACTGAAAGATGTTTCTTCTAAGAGGGCAGTGATACAAATTTCTTGGGACTTGGGAGGAGGGGAAGGGAGCAGGCTCTGAGGTTGTCTTTGCCTGTCTGCCTCCCTCAAATTTCTCCCCTGGCACCATATTCCACAGACTCCGTTCCTAGATAGAAGTATTTACAATTAATATGGTCTTGATCAAACATCTCTCAGGCACTTCCATGAACCTGGAAAAAGACTGCCTACCTATGTGTCTTCCAACCTGGTAACAGACCAATTATAAAAGCCAAATCACAGGGGGGGGGGGTTTCTTCTTAAACATCCAGGTACATGGTGCTTTGCAGAACACAAGGGGAAAGCTCTCTGCCCAGGAGCTTACAGCACGGGGGAAGAACAGAGGAAGGGCAGAGGTGACTGTTTCAGTTGCAAATGCTTAGGGTTTGTTGAGAGGCATCCTAGGACACTAGGGGCAGGAAAGGAGGGACACCAGAAGGCTTGAGAAAGGGCAAAGGCTTTGAGAGAGGAGATGGATAAGCAGAGGACACATGCGGAAACATTATCAGGATATAAAAGCAGAAAGGGAGGCAGGGAGGCTCTCAAGTCAGGGACAAGGAGCTTGTGTTGAGCAGACAGGAAGCCAGTGTAGGGACATGAGGGTCAAATGATGAGACTGATTTGTGCAATGGTGGCATTGTACAGCTTCCATCGTATACTGAAGAAGCACCTCTTTACCTTGGCCTTTTTGACACCTGAGGTAAATATTTTTAGGTCCCATCCTATTCTTGCGACGGTCATTGGTTTTAAACTGTTTTTAATATTGTATTTTTAAATTGTTGTAACCCACACAGGGAACTTAGGATGTTAATAATAATCTTCCGCATGTACAAGAAGGTGAGAATGCTATTGTTTCTACATGGCAGCAATATGACAGTACAAAAGCCCTTAGGTCTACATTTGAAGCCGCTTTCGGCACAGACAAGTCTTCAATAGGGCATGCCTTCTCCAAAGTAATAATAAATTAGTGGAAAAGCAAATTCTATCAATACAAATTAAGTGGTTAAAAACCTTCCAAGATGCTCCAACAGGGATGAGCATGTCTAGAAAAGTTCTACATGCAGGACTTTCAGCAAGAAGTAAGTTACTTCTCCAAGATCTATCTTACCAAAAAAACAAACAAACACACGTTTACCTCTGAATTCGGACACTCTGGTCTGAGTAATTCTGTTTGTCGATCATGACATCTGCTTCATCCAGCACACATACTTTGATCTTCTTCGGATTCAACAAGTTTAGCTTGAAACACCAATCTAGCAGAGTTCCTGGGGTTCCAATTACTATCTGTTCTTCCACTACAGTCCCTCTTGGAACTGGGAGAGACATTGAGTTACTTTTGCTACGTCAACCAGTGCACATTTGCTAAACTAAAAAGATTTGGGGTTATTGCAATTAATTTTTGGAGAATAACAGCTGCTGTTTCCCCCCTTCTTGTTATCACGGTGCTAGCCTTGGCTCCCAAACCTGCAGCTTGTTAACCACGTGCAATTGGGGGGGGGGGGGAGGAACAAGTGAACAGGTAACCAGTGTGTGTGGACGTTGTGTCCGGTGCAAGGCTGCAAGATGCACTCCCGGCTCTTCGACACACTTACAATTACAATAAGCACAAGAGCCAGGGCTAAATATATGAAACTGATGTTGATATGCTTACTGCAATTGCACAAGCTTGGCCTGAGGCTTAAATCAGAGACAGGGCTGTCCAACTGCTAGTACTGTCCTCCTGGATGCTAGCTGGGGCTGATGGGAGTTGGAGTCCGACAAGATCTGGAAGGCTACAGGTGTCCCCCCTGCCCATTTCTGGCTTAAAGGATCTCCATCATTTTGCAGAAGACCAAGTGCCAAGAAGTAACATGGAGGTATATCCCCTGCAGTTCTTTCTCCACTTTACTTAAGCAGTAAAAGGTAAAGGAGCCCTGGACGGTTAAGTACAGCCAAAGGCGACTATAGGGTTGCGGTGCTCATCTTGTTTTCAGGCCGAGGGAGCTAGTGTTTGTCCACAGACAGCTTTCTGGGTCATGTGGCCAGCAGGACTAAACCACTTCTGGCACAACGGAACACCGTGACGGAAACCAGAGCACACAGAAACGCTGTTTACCTTCCTGCCGCAGCGGTACCTATTTATCTGCTTGCACTGGCGTGCTTTCGAACTGCTAGGTTGGCAGGAGCTGGGACAGAGCAATGGGAGCTCACCCCATTGTGGGAATTTGAACCGTCGACCTTCCGACTGGCAAGCCCAAGAGGCTCAGTGGTTTAGACCACAGCGCCACCAGTGCCCCACTTAAGCAGTACATGCAAGCCATAAACAAATGCCCTGTTAACGTGCCCAGCTGGAACACACTCTTCCAGGAAAACCCCGCCATAGGAGCAGAGAAACCAGGTTTAAAAATTTAGGGAGGGGCAAGAAGGACGCACGCCGTTGAGTCCGGACACAGCAGCCAAGACAAGGGATAACCAGCATGATGCCATCCAAAAGCTGTTGGGGCTTCAACTCCCATCATCTGCTACAATGGCTGCGATCCATGAGGCTGATGGGTGCTACAGCCCAACAACATCTGCGGGAAACAACACTGGCAACCCTGGTTTACACTCAATTCTAGAGTGGTGGTTGAAGGGGGGGAGCTGTTTCATGGCATAAACATCTTGGTAAGTTAGAAATCTTTTTTTTTAACGGAGGAAGCAAATTGAAAAGGTGGATACTTAGTTCACTGTTATGTACTGAGTTGAATAGGATTCAGAATGCAGCAGTCTGATTGGTCCTAGAACAATAGGATCCAGAATGCAGCAGTCTGATTGGTCCTAGAACAACAGGATCCAGAATGCAGCAGTCTGATTGGTCCTAGAACAATAGGATCCAGAATGCAGCAGTCTGATTGGCCTACAGGAGAATCCCGGAATTAGCCAATCATGTGGGGCCCATTGTGTAAATAATGTATATAAAGCAGACAGTTTGGGGAAACTTCTATTCCTCGCTACTATGAGCTGAATAAAGAGCATGAAATCCACACTCGACTCCAAGTATATTTCATTCACCTAATGACAAAGGACTGCTACCAAAGATGGAAGCTGCCGCCGAATCTAATCTACGAAAGGCATGCAATATTTAGTATGCATTTCACGGCAACAACAGCTTTGGGGGTGGGTGGGTGGTGCTCTGTAACATCTGGATTTTATAACAAAAGTACTTCTGACAAAAGCGTTAGGCAGCAAGACAAACGTAGGCAGAAAAAAACGCAACAAGAGAGCGCCTTACGTCTGTTCCCTCGAATGGCAAACGCAACCTTTATGTTGACGCAAAACTTTCCCATCTTCTCAATCACTCGCCCCGTCTGCAATGCCAGTTCGAAGGTGGGAGACAAGCAGAGACACTTTGGGAGGAGGCAACAGAGGGAGAAGGAAACAGAAAGATGGAGGTCAGTTTAGCCTTCAGAAATGGTGCAGTGCTTTCCCAATATGACATGCAGGCCATGTTTCCTTTTCACTTTAAAGGTAAAGGGACCCCTGACCATTAGGTCCAGTCATGGCCGACTCTGGGGTTGCGGCACTCATCTCGCTTTATTGGCCGAGGGAGCCGGCATACAGCTTCCAGGTCATGTGGCCAGCATGACTAAGCAGCTCCTGGAGAACCAGAGCAGCGCACGGAAACACCGTTTACCTTCCCGCCGGAGCGGTACCTATTTATCTACTTGCACTTTGACGTGCTTTCGAACTGCTAGGTTGGCAGGAGCAGGGACCAAGCAACGGGAGCTCACCCCGTCGCGGGGATTCGAACCACCGACCTTCTGATCTGCAAGTCCTAGGCTCTGTGGTTTAACCCACAGCGGCACCCGCGCGTCCCTTTCCTTTTCACTTTAGCATTAGGCTATTACTATTATTTATTAGATGTCTTCTTCCCTTGTTCACTAAAGAGTCTCCAGCAGACTTGCAGAATATTTAAAACATAAATGTGAATACATTGCAGCATAAAAACAGAACCAAACGCCACCCGTAACAGCCACAGGAAGGTTTTGGCAGCACACTAGCTACCTAACAACATCACCTTACAGCCTGCGGAGAAAGAGAAGCTTTTATCTGGCACTGAAAAGATGTGGAATAGATACAATTTGTTCATTTACTTTTTATGGGGCATCTACACAACACAGTCCTGAAAGCACTGCTCTCCTGTTTCCCTTAAGCTCCTCCTATCTTTTATCAAACTGCAGAAAACCTTGTTTTTATTTTAAAAGGAAGGGAGAATAAGTGCAATCGCCACTGGATGTTGATCGCCTCAGTACTAGTCTTCTGCCTTTTTAAATAAGCTACAGTTTTGACCATGCTCCTTTATGGCTGGTTTCATTTTAGCATATTCTTTTTAATCTATCTTTGGGTTTGGGCTTCTCTGCCTGTTTTTAAAAATGGAAATATCTGCTCAATTTAGCACCCACATGAAAAAGTGTTTTAGAGCAAACAGAAGTTCCGTTCAGTGCAAGTTTATCAACGTGTTAGTTTTTGTCTTGCACTTTTGAAAGCTGAAGCAATCACACAATGGCACTGGGTTTTTTGGGTTTTTTTAAGTGCATCAGCACAAAAGTTAAAAGTGATTTTAAGCAAATGAATCATGGGATTTATTTATTTTTTAAAAAACCTGGTTAAATGTCCCTTCCCTATGCAGTATGTCACAGCTACGAGCACGGATGATCACAGTGGGATGGTTGCTTGATGATTGTGCCAACCCGGGTGGATAAAAATCAATGGTTTTTTTAAAAAACAATAATCAAAAAATTGGATTTTTTTTATTTAAATCGGATTTTTAAAATAAAATGGATACATATGCTATAATGTTATTGTTATTGTTTTAGTTAAATAAATTGTTGAAATTGTTATTAAGGAAATGATTATTTTTCCTCCTTCCAATAAAGTACAGCAGAAAAGTTGCCCAAATATAAACAGTTAACTTATTAAACCTCACAATAATTTCATAATTATCTACCACTGTATTTCTAATAGTATAACCAAATCAGTAATATTTGATATAACTGTAAAAACTACTCTGAAAAGTTATTATTCCAAAAATGAAACCTGGTTGTAAATATTAAGATTATACCAGGAAGAATGAGTCTTTCTGTAAAAAAAGTGATTTAAATCAAGTCTTACTGACCAGTAATTTAAATCAAGTCTTACTGTCTAGTGATTTAAATCGTGATTTAAATTGATTTGATTTACATAAAATCCACCCTGGTGCCAACATTACTTTGTTACCATGTTGAGGCTTAATTCCACTTGTGCAAGATTAGTCTGTGTGTCAATTTTACGGCAGTTTGCTTCCGCCAGCCAGCTTCCAGGTTTTTAGGAAACTCCCAGCATTGAAAACGGCTGTTCTACAGAAGCAGTGGACCAGACAGAAAAGGCACAAAACCCAGGGAAGCAGCCCTTACTCAGGTTAATAGCAAATATTTCAATTTCTTGTTGCCGTTAGTGAACTGAGGATGACTCTGCAGCCAGAGGCTGTATCGCGGAGTTTATTTTACCTGTGGAAATCTGTCCTGTGGGTTCACTCTGCTCAGCATAGCCAGAACAAAAGCAGCTGTTTTGCCTGTCCCCGACTGACTTTGTGCGATAAGATTTTGGGGTCTGAAACAGAGAATCAAGCTGGGATTAATGCAGACAGACAACAATAATCCAATGGTCTGGGCTTCTCAAGTTTGTGGAGTGCTGCAAAACTATCACCAAACTTTGGCACCGGTTTGAAGTGACTCACTGTTGGAATTTTGGCCGTTAACTTCGAGCCCCAAGTTGATGTATCAATTACTCAGTTTGGGGGGCGCAGCAAAATGTGGCGTTTTTGTCGCAAAACGGCTGCGAAACTTTGGCACAGGCTTGGAGGGGATCCCAGCTTTTGGGCTACAGAGTTAATAAGCCGGGGGTCCTAAGGAGTGTTTCTGTTTCAACGAAATAATAATGAGGAAGGATATGTGTAACTGAAACAAGTTGCAGATAGATAGCCATGTTGTTCTGCCGTAGTCAAAACAAAATTAAAAAATCCCTTCCAGTAGCACCTTAAAGGTAAAGGTAAAGGGACCCCAGGCCATGTTTCCTTTTCACTTTAAAGGTAAAGGGACCCCTGACCATTAGGTCCAGTCATGGCCGACTCTGGGGTCGCGGCGCTCATCTCGCTTTATTGGCCGAGGGAGCCGGCGTACAGCTTCCGGGTCATGTGGCCAGCATGACTAAGCAACTCCTGGAGAACCAGAGCAGCGCACGGAAACACCATTTACCTTCCCGCCGGAGCGGTACCTATTTATCTACTTGCACTTTGACGTGCTTTCAAACTGCTAGGTTGGCAGGAGCAGGGACCAAGCAACGGGAGCTCACCCCGTCGCGGGGATTCGAACCACCGACCTTCTGATCTGCAAGTCCTAGGCTCTGTGGTTTAACCCACAGCGCCACCCGCGCGTCCCTTTCCTTTTCACTTTAGCATTAGGCTATTACTATTATTTATTAGATGTCTTCTTCCCTTGTTCACTAAAGAGTCTCCAGCAGACTTGCAGAATATTTAAAACATAAATGTGAATACATTGCAGCATAAAAACAGAACCAAACGCCGCCCGTAACAGCTATTTATCTACTTGCACTTTGACGTGCTTTCGAACTGCTAGGTTGGCAGGAGCAGTGACCGAGCAACGGGAGCTCACCCCGTTGTGGGGATTCGAACGGCCGACCTTCTGATCGGCAAGTCGTAGGCTCTGTGGCTTAACCCACAGCGCCACCCGCGTCCCTACACCTTAGAGACCAAGTTTGCTATTGGTATGAGCTTTCGTGTGCATGCACACTTCTTCAGATACAACAAGGATACTTCAGAGGCACACAAAAGGCATAGTGGGAAGAATGTTTTACATGGAAGTATGGTTTAGCAAACTTTTGGGATTTGCTTTTCAGAGTGTTAATAATATTTTATACTTCAAGTTTCATTGGGAGAACGAGTCTTTTAAGCACATGAACTGGGAATAAGGAGGTTGAAAAGAACAGAAAACAGTGACTGACAACCTTCTAAAGAACAGATCAACCAGAACAAAAAATTCTGATTTCAAAGGTGGTTGATAACCAGACTGAAAAGGTATCTTTATCCGGATTTTCGTTTGATAACGGGATGCAAAAACTATTAGGCAACAGAATAGTAATCAGAGGGGAAATATCCCTTCCCTAAACCTGTGTGTCAGTTGGGGACAGAAGTTATGTTACCCATTCTATGTAGATGAAACTTCAGCGTCTACAAGAAATCTAACATGAATTAGCTCAACAGCTCGCTGGCTAATTGGCACAACTGTGTCCCATGCTGGCTGCAACACAAAGAATATCTTTCAATTTGTTTGAAACCAACTCACGGGTCAGCTAACATCATTGGAAGTGCTGTTTCTTGAATCTTGGAAGGTCTGTTAAAGCCCATGGCATAGATGCCTTGCAAGAGTTCATCTTTCCTGTTAAGATGAGAATAAAAGTTAACAGTTTTACACGTAAGCAGCTCAGGTACTTCTGAGTGAAACTGGAGGATGCTAGCAGTCTGGTAAATAAGATCCCCTGACCTCCATGTACTGCTGTGGACTTTAAAAGGAATAGCCGTCATGATTTTAGAGAATCAAGAGTTGCCATAACTGAGAAATTTGGATAGATGGCAGAACACATTGCAAATCGCTGGGCTCATTTTCACACAAAATGACGTCAAGATAAACTATATGATTTGGTCTCGAACCAATAGAATTGGGCGGTAGCAAAATGAAAAGCCCTGAAAACCAGAATAACAGCCTGCTACAAAGATGTTGCGTTCCCATCAACCCCTTCTAAGAGGAGTCAGCTAGTGCAAAAAGTGGCTTATTAATAACAGCAAGAGGCCCATAGAACAGCATATCGCAGGTCTATCCCAACATTTCTTAAGTATTAGGAGTGTAATTTTCTTCTTTTTTCCACAAAAAATTATTCGTTTTCCAAATTTATAACAAACATAAACAAAGAAACATAAATCCTAACTGTAATAATTCCACTTTTGTTAACATTATTAGGTGACTTCCTCGAATCCCCCTAGCTGAGTTTCAATGTATATCATTGTAACAGTTTTCCAAAACTAATTTCTCATAAAATTTACTTAGTCGAGTAACAGCTTTCTTTCTTTTCATATTAACATTAAAAATAATATTCTATAACATCACATATTTAAATCCTAAGCCAATCTGGTACTTGCAAGTATTTCTATTTAAGTTATCTTAGCATATTTAGCTAAATAGTCTTTGAATTTCATCCATTCTTCCTGGTACTCCTCCTCTTTCTGGTTGCGGACTCTTCCGATCAGGTCAGCTAGCTCCCAAAAGTCCATGATCTGGAGTGTAATTTTCAGACCCACCATTCTCAAACTTTCCCTTGTCTAACTTAAGCATTGGTTATCAGGAAATATTCCTCAATAATGCATTTTCTATAGCTCAGTGGTACAGCACATGCAAGCAGAAGGTCAATCCCTAGCTTCTGCAGGCAGGGGAGAGACTTCTACCTGAAACTCGGGAGAGCTGCTGCCAAGTCAGTGTAGACATTACTGAGACAGATGGACCAGTGTAAGTTGGTCCGATTCAGTATAAGGCAGCTTCCTGTGAAATTACTGGTTTGAAAGGCGTCAGCCCCAGCCACTCTGTTGTGTTTTTACAGGGCCTCTCCTCCTTCTGGAGGGGAGGTGTTGTGGGCCGGACCCGATTCCCATGTCACGCCGGGGTCGTTATGCCCCCTGCCCCACTCACATGGCTGGCGCGCCACACCCCCAGTTGAGCACCCAACCGGGCGGCTTGGTGGGGGCGTGGTTTGCTGTTCAAGATGCAGCCACGCCAGCCATTCCGCCCATTTCTTCACCTTTTCACCGCGAGTCACCCACCCACCACTCCCTTTAGTGCGTAGCTTCTCGCTTGACCTTGCTATGGACCCATGGTTGGTCGCCCTGGTTGCCCAGGGGGCCTGGTAGTAATTTTTTCCAACTGGCAAATTGGCACCGGCCTTTTGGTTTTTTTCGCCTACCTCATAGCAATCGTCTCAACTTTCTTGGTATTTGGTGGTTAGGCATTGAAATGTGTTGTTGGTGTGTGGAAGGGCAAGGTGTGGGCATCGCCTACCCCTTCAAATTTGGGTATTCCGTTAAAGGAATCCGGCGGTTGTGGATCCTGTCCGATGCCTGTGTGGCGGGGGGCCATGGCACGACCCTCGGTAACATCAGGGAAGAGCTTATAGTTGTATTAGCATCAACAGGATCCCCTACTGGTGGTTAACCCCAGTCAGACTCACCCCTCTCCGAGTGGGTGGAGTCAAAATTTGCTGTTGGTCCAATACCTAAGCCAATACCTCTCACTTGCTGTAATCAATAAAGTTGTGGCCTTTTCTAGCCCATTAACCTTATACACTGTGTCCACGTGCCTTTATTCCTCCAAGCGGAGGTCGGGTCCTCGAACCACAATCTACGACTTGTGCCTCAGACCAGAGCACATCTAAATATTTCACCAAGGCTACAATCCAGAAAAAGTCAACATAGCTCTAAGGAAGGATAAGAAGTGCAATGGAAGCAAATGGCGCTCTGAAACCAAGAGCAAGGTCAATAGGAATAGAAGACAATGGACTCATACTGAAATGCAGCACATTAGGTTCGTAAACCAAACGAGCTTTTGCGAAATGCAGGATCTGAACCTGAGCTCTGGGAAATGCAAAACCCATAATGAGCATCAGACCACAGGGTGGATGAGCACTTTCTGGTGAGCGGGCACAGGCTGATTCAGTTTCTGATATATAATTATCCATTTCGAGTAGACCCACAGCCCGGAGAAGAGCAGTCACTGAGTGAACAAAACTTACGAACAAAATGCAAACGTCAATTGATTCTAGATACTCACAAATGCAGTTCCTCAAAGGTTTTCACGGAAAACAGCGGTGAGCTGGGATCACGCTGTAAAACCTCTACATGATGGTAGGACTCCACTAAAGATTTTCTAATCAGCTTGTTTAAGAGAGAAGTTTCTGCTGCAGGTACTGTGTTGCGTGAAGAAAAAAGGCATCAGTTATTTATTTACTAAATTTACACAATATAAATTTAGTATACTGTATAGTTTCTTGATTAATACAGGCAACCCATGCAGCTGACAACATTCAATATGAAAACAATAAAAACTAAAGAGACACAAAAGGGTTTATGCAACTGAATGCTCATCCATTCACAAAAATCTCTGCAGACAGAGAAATGGAATGTCAGGAAGAAAGCCTCTAGCTTAGCCTTCTTCCTTACACATTTCTATAGGCAGTGAGATGTTTGGGGGTATTTTTGGTATGGAGGAATACTCAATCATGTGTCTCCCTGCAAGCAGTCGGAAGCTCAGGGTTACTACCACAATTTTTAAGAAGGGCGACAGCTAGTAACTGCCTGTCATCTTACCTCGGTCGCAATCATCATCCTCAAACTTTTTCATATCTGCATCGCTCTTCCCTTCGCTGCTCTCTTTAAAAAAGTTTTCAGAACGTTAGACAATTGGCCTACATGTTTTTAATTAAAGGCACCACAAACTAGCGCCTTGCAGAAAATATAGCAAAGAAACATTCCAAGTCACAAGTGCATATAGCTAGCTGGCTAAAAGTTTGCCTTATCAGACAACACGCATCATATCAGAACTTTGGGGGCGGCCCGTGTTTACTTAGCCCCAAAATGGAAAACGAGCGAGTCCCAACTAAAGTAAGGTTAACAGATGTCCCTGTTTCCTGGGGGCAGCCCCCGGATTTACAAATCAGTCCCCATACAAAATCCTATCATTCCTACTGAAGTTGAAAAGTGTCCCCGGATTCATTAAAAAAAATCTGGTAACCTTAAACTAAAGAAGAATGGCAACTTAAACTGATGTGATATGCGCAGCTTGCAGACCTAACGTATAGACTAAGAGAACAAGAAGAACATTTGTTGAAAGAAGATTGGAAAATATTTATTGAATATATGGGGAGGGGAATTGTGCACGCTTGAAAAGGTTGGCAGCATTAAGATAAATTCAACAGTGTAAATAAGTTTCGATGGAAGTAATAATGGAATACTGAATGGCTTAGTTTATATAAAATATGCTATGTAAAATGAACCATGGAAAAAGAAGAAGGGAAGTCATGGATATTTTAAGGTTGTATAAATGAATAGTCTAATACGTAAAACAGAAAATTTAATTACAGTGATACCTCGAGTTAAGAACTTAATTCGTTCCGGAGGTCCATTCTTAACCTGAAACTGTTCTTAATCTGAGGTACCACTTTAGCTAAAGGGGCCTCCCGCTGCCACCACTGCACGATTTCTGTTCTCATCCTGAAGCAAAGTTCTTAACCCGAGGTACTATTTCTGGGTTAGCAGAGACTGTAACCTGAAGCATCTGTAACCTGAAGTGTCTGTAACCCGAGGTATTAGTGTGTGTGTGTGTGTGTGTGTGTGTGTATACACACACAAACATGTATACATACACACAGCTTACCCCTAAACATTTTGTGAATCTAACAGAAGAAACTAAAACATTTTTTAAAATTAGTTTCTTCTCTAGCACAGTGAATCATCAGTTCCGTGGCTACCCCTGGTGGCGGCCTTTTGTCCATTTACTGTATTTATTTTTCCCCAATTTGAACTATAAAATGAATTTTCTTGAGTAAAAATGAGAGTACCCCTAAACATTTTTAATTTTTGTGAAAAAAGCACTGTGTGTGTGTGTGTGTGTGAGAGAGAGAGAGAGAGAGAGAGAGAGAGAGAGAGAGAGAACTTTGGGGATGCTTTTGCATTGCGGGCAGAGATGCAGAGCTGAAGTGAAGCATACTGCAGCCTCTGCCTTTGGTCCCATTTATTGGGCAGAGAAACAGCTTTCCTTTCCTCCCATGAAGAACCATTTTGCCCCACCTAACAATTGCCCTAGGGCTGCAGAAGCAAAGGGACAGGACCATCTGGCCCTACCCATTGGTCAAAAGAACTCGAGGCACCACCTGCTACCCAAGCCCCATCACCACAAAGGGGAGGTCAGGCTAGGCTGAACGAGACACAAAATGCCTGCTTATAGGTAAGGGACGGCTCTATCAATTTCAGATCCTCTCCTTTTCTCATTTCTCTTCCAGTTCTCAGCATTAGTGCATCAGCTTGCGTTTTTTTAAGTCCTAATGAAAACTCAAAAGCTCTTTAGTGGATTTTTCTCTAGTTATGCATTTTTATATTCTTTTCACTACTACATTATTTCACTACTGTATTATTTTCATTGGAAGTTTTTAAGCAGAGTTTGGGTGGCCATCTGACATGGATGCTTTAGTTGAGATCCCTGCATTGCAGGGGGTTGGGCTAGATGACCTTCAGGGTCCCTTCCAACTTTTCAGTTCTATGATTCTGTATTTATTTATTTATTTGTTTGTTTGTTTGTTTGTTTGCATGCACTCTCCCCTAATATAAACATTTTTGCACACATTCTCTTGGAGAACTGCATCTGGTGAACTGGAGAAGTGCACATTTTGAAGGACAGCAGTGTTTTGCTTCACGTATTTGCTTCGAGAAGTGCAAATTAGCTACAATTGCATTAAAATTGCAACCAAACCAAATTTCTCCTCCTCCATCTCTACTTATGGTTCACCACTTGGGTCTCGCCTTGAAAAAATTGTCTCCACCATCTACCTTTGTGGGAATGTTGTCGATACTAGGAGAAGATATATTGATTTAATAGTATCCTTCCTAACTCACGCTTGTATTTTTTTTTTAAAGATATTTATTGAAGTTTCACAAAAACATAAGTTTACAAAATGAAAAAAGGTCATATAATAAGAAAAAGATACCAAAAAAAGAACATAAATACATGAAAAAGAAAAAAGATGAATAAAAATACAAAAGACAAAAGACAAATAGCTAAAAAAAGAATTAAAAACAAATCCCTTTTTTGTAACTTTGAACTCATTAGCTTATTTCCTTGGCCTCCTCACACCTCCCCTTTTTATATTCCCATTTAAATAATCAAATCAGCAAATCCTTACCCTCTTTCATTTGTCTTAACTCTGTATCTTGACATATTATAACTCTATATTTTCATCCATTATCAATTCATTTTTGCATATTCTTATTAACTTTGTTGCTAATGCCACTTATTTTCAATCCAACATCATTTTAACATTCATTAATTTTGCAGTATTTCTGAAGATAGTCTTTAAATTTCTTCCAGTCTTCTTCCACCAGCTCTTCTCCCAGGTCTCGGATTCTGCCAGTCATTTCCGCCAATTCCATATAATCCGTCACCTTCATCTGCCACTCTTCCAGGGTGGGTAGCTCTTGTGTCTTCCAATACTTTGCAATAAGTATTCTTGCTGCTGTTGTTGCATACCTAACTCACGCTTGTAAGCCAGTAGCAGAGTGTATTCCTCAATATATAGCAGGAAACTAGTTGGTAGATTCATTTGAATTTCTTTACTTAAGCAATCCAATCTGGCTTTGTTCAGATTGGAATACAATGGATGCTTGGGTTGCGATTTGGCGCTTCTGCGCAAAGCGCGATTTAACGCTTCTGTGTATGCACGACCGCCGACACCCGGAAGTAACCTGTTTCGGTACTTCCGGGTTTCAGCGGTCCATAACCCAAAAAAACGCAACCTGAAGAGTCTGTAACCCGAGGTATGACTGTATATTCCTGGTAATGCTCCAGCCCAGGTGCAACAGGAAGTTCAACTGGCTGGATCAAAATCCCCCTGTCTGTGTCCACTCTAGGCAAGCAGGAAGTGTTGTACTTGACTGCTTACATTACATCCCACAACCTTTGCCCTCAACTTCCCTTCATTTGTGTGCCATGTCCTATTTTTAAAAAAACCAATGACAAGCTATGTCACTTTTTTGAGGTGATCTACTCTGGGAGACAAATGTCTGAGAAGCGGAACATAGAAAATAAACATACAGTGGTACCTCAGGTTACAGATGCTTCAGGTTACAGATGCTCCAGGTTACAGACTCTGCTAACCCAGAAATAGTACCTCGGGTTAAGAACTTTGCTTCAGGATGAGAACAGAAATTGTGCTCTGGTGGCGTGGCAGCAGTGGGAGGCCCCATTAGCTAAAGTGGTACCTCAGGTTAAGAACAGTTTCAGGTTAAGAACGGACCTCCAGTACGAATTAAGTTCTTAACCCGAGGTACCACTGTATAACATTCTGGACAATGTGCTTAAAAATCTGTATCAAGAAACATACCTTGCTTTCTCTTACAATGAGTGATGGTAGGCTCTTTGACTTTAAGGCAACACATCCACACTCCCTCCAATGTGATATGTTTCAGGAGATGCTACCAGGAGCATCGTACTTAAATTTGTGGCCAAAGATTTAGGGCAGGTAAGATCAGAAAACAAACCTGTTGCGCTAAGCATGCAAGCAAAGCACCCTCAAGGATCTCCTTACCTGAAACAGGGCGATGCGGAAAACACCCAAGATTTTTCCCGCAGGATAACGATCTATTCAGCTAGAAGAAGGAATGGTTACAAGTATGAGCCAAACAGATCACAAGCTTTTTGAGACTCTTTGGTCTAGCACAGCCAACCTGTGACACACCCAGGCAAGACACACGCAAGAAAAATTAACGGTGGGTCAGGACATACGGCTTTTAAATAATTTGGAGCATTGCAAAGGAAACTTGTGGGGGAAATAGTGAAATGGGGGAAAGGCAACAAGGGAAAAGTTAAGGAGGTGTAGGAGGAATGTGAGAAATAAAAGGTCTTGGGCAACAGAGAGGGGCTGGTAGACAATATTTATTAAATTTACATTTTAGTCAATTTTAAAATAATACAATCAAAGCCTCTAAAAGCAGTTAAAAATAGCCTTCTCAAACAGTTTAAAACTTCTAAAAGTTTCTAGATTAAGGTGTGGGAAGGAATTGATGGTTAGAGCTCAGCTGGTTAGAGTATGATAATGTTAAGGTCGCTGGTTCAATCCCTATATGGGCCACCTGCATATTTCTGCATTGCAAGGGATTATAGTGGATCACCCTTGGGGTCCCTTCCAACTCTATAATTCTGTGATACTAGAGGCAAGCCAAAGGAAAGACTGGGCCAGAGGGGCTGCAATGCACACTTACCTGGGGATGATCTCCACGGGCCTCCGTGAGGACTTCTCTGGGCGCCTCCCAAAGCAAAAGATCGAAAGAAACAGTAAAAACTACAGCAAACTCATCACATGTTAAAAGACCATTTCAGTGCCATTTAAAACATTAGAGAGGAGCGGGGAGAGGGGGGAGAGAAAGAAATAAGCCCCCCAAATGCAACAAGGGGAGGGGGGTAAACAAGCAAGTCTGAAATGTGTTGTTTGCCTTAGGTATGATGTTTTATAAATGTACAATGGTAGCTTGGGACTCAAACGGCTTGGCTCCCAAACAAATTGGCTCCCGAACGCCGCAAACCCAGGAGTGAGTGTTCTGGTTTGCAAACTTTTTTCGGAAGCCGAACGTCCAACGTGGCTTCCAATTGAGTGCAGGCAGCTCCTGCAGCCAAGCGGAAGCCGCACCTTGGTTTTCAAACCGTTTTAGGAGTCGAACAGACTCCCTGAGCGGATTAAGTTCAAGAACGAAGGTACCACTGTATTTGATATATTATTTTGTGCTGCCGAATAATTCCCATCACTGCTCCCCCCCAAGGCAGGATATAAATAAAATAACGTGAATGAAGAACTGCGGCAAATCTTTTATAATAATAATAATAATAATATATTTTTTTTATTTATACCCCGCCCTCCCCAGCCAAGGCCGGGCTCAGGGCGGCTAACAAGCAATAATAAAAATAAGTCAAATGAATACAACTTAAAAACAAAATTAAAATACAACATTAAAATATTGAAACATTAAAACATTAAAATATTAAAATGTAGCCTCATCGCAGGAGGAGAAAGGAGAAGAAAAAAGAAAGAGGGGGAGGGAATCAAATTGGCTCCAAGGCAAAGGCCAGGCGGAACAACTCTGTCTTACAGACCCTGCGGAAAGAAATCAGATCCTGCAGGGCCCTGGTCTCATGAGACAGAGCGTTCCACCAGGCCGGAGCCAGAGTTGAAAAGGCCCTGGCTCTGGTTGAAGCTAATCTAACTTCCTTAGGGCCTGGGACCACTAGGGTGTTATTTATGGACCTTGAGGCTCTCTGTGGGGCATACTTCTTTTAAAGAGAAGTACAGTAAGGTGGGTGGGGTGGAAGAACAGACAAAACAGGCATTATAAAGGCTAGACTAGGAGAATAAGGAGTGGGAGTTTCATGAAGCCAGTATGATGCAGCAGTCAAAGTGCTGGCGGTGACAGGGGTTCGAATCAGCACACAGCCATGAAGCTCACTGTGGGACCTCGGAGCAGCCACTGTCTCTTGGTCTATATCCTACCTTACTGAGGTTTTGCAAGGATAAAATAGGAAAACCATGTATAATAATAATAATAATAATTATTATTATTATTATTTATGCCCCATCCATCTGGCTGGGTTTCCCCAGCCACTCTGGGCGGCTTCCAACAGAACACTAAAATACAGTAACCTTTTAAACATTAAAAGCTTCCCTAAACATCACCTTGAGCTCTTTGGAGGAAAAGGTACGATATAAATCCAATAAATGATAGGTTAGTCCAGGGGTCAGCAACCTTTTTCAGCCGTGGGCCGGTCAACTGTCCCTCAGACCATGTGGGGCGCCAGACTAAATTCCTATGCCCCACAAATAATCCAGAGATGCATTAAAATAAAAGGACACATTCTACTCATGTAAAAACACGCTGATTCCTGGACCGTCTGCGGGCCGGATTGAGAAGGCGATTGGGCCGCATCCGGCCCACGGGCCTTAGGTTGCCTAACCCTGGGTTAGTCAGTAGCTACTGATCAGCATAGCCAAGCCAAGTCTTCAGAGACAACAAGCAGTAGCTAGGAAGCAAACAGCAGCAGAATTAGTGACTTCCACTGGGTTTCTGGTTGCATAACCTCCAACATTTCCCCGATGAAAATAGAGATGTCCTATTATTATAAATAATAATATTTTTATTATTTATACCCCACCCACCTGGCTGGGTTGCCCCAGCCATTCTGGGCTCCTTTCAACACATATAAAAACCTAATAAAACATTAAAGAACTTCCCTATACAGGGCTGCTTTCAGATGTCTTCTAAAGGTTGAAGAGTTACCGGTACTTATCTCCTTAGCTCAGGGGCCACATAACTAGTTGATGCATTGGGGGGGGGGGAGAGTGATGGTGGGCTGGGTGCTAAAGGTCCAGGGGTCCTTTACCTTATTTTTACACACACATATGGGTTATATCCTGCGTTTTAGGACAAATGCCCTTCCAGGTCAGTGTCCAAAACCCGACATCTGATATATAATGCCAACAACTTCAAATTGGAAGAAAAAGCCATAATTCAGTGGTAGAGCAGGTAAAGCTAGGAATGTCCCCTGCCTGAAACCCTGCAGCATGCTGCCAGTCAGTGTAGACAATACTGAGGTATGTGTGCAAATGACCGGAGCTAATGACACAGGTCAGCTACGCCTGTCCCTAAAAACCCGCAAATTGAGATGGCCCTTTTGGCCTGACCCTGCAACAAGAGCTCTTTGTGGGAGCTAGCAGGAAGCACAGCCTTAACACGTGAGGAAATAATTTTTTTAAAGGGACCTTCGAGCGTGTGCAGAGAGCCCTCTTCGTTCTCTGCAGCAAACCAGCCCCTATATAAAATTGGGGGTCAGCTTTGGCTTCCATCTCCAGCAAGCATATGAGAGAGAGGAGGAGGAGGAGGAAGGAAGGACTGCGGGGCAGAACACGCAAAAAAAGGCGGAGGGGGAAGAACGAGGGCTCGAAGCTGTTACGAGAGAGAAGTTAAAAGGAACTCAAGGCGCTAGTCCCTGGCGTCTTCCCTTACTTTCTGAGGCAGAGATTCGGCGACCCCGCGGGAATTCGCTTCCTGCCCCTTCCCCAAGCTGCTCCGCCTCGGCCACATCTCGCCCAGCCGCCGTTCTGCCCACTGGTCCATCCGCCCGCCGGGCAATCTCAATGCGCCGGCCGTGCGAGGCGTCGCCGCAGCAGCACGAGGCCCTGAGACGCGGGAGCCTCGCGTGAAGGCAGGGAAAGGGGCGGGGGCGGTGGGAAACTGGTAAATATTTATACTCGGCGGGGCGGGGCCGGGGTTGCCATGGAGACAGGGAAAGTGAGGAGGTGGAGGAGAAACGGGCGTTCGAAGGGGGTCGTTTGAGGTGCACGTGGGCGTTCTAGAACGCCCGCGCGTCCGTTTGATCTCTGCTCCGAGGCGGGGCTCTCTAATCTGGTTAGAGATGTGTTTTAAAGGCATATTCGCACTTCCTTGCGTGTAGGTTCCCTCCCCGCCCCATGGAGCTTCAGTGGGATGTATTTTTTGTGCTTTTATAATAAATAAATAATAATAATGAAGAATGTATTTATACCCCGTTTCCCCATCTACCCTGGGCGTCTCCCAACAGAATATTAACAATGCGATAAAAACAAAAAACTTCCCTAAGCAGGGCCGCCTTCAGATGTCTTCTAAAAGTCAGATACAGGTGAAACTCGAAAAACTAGAATATCGTGGAAAAGTTCATTTATTTCAGCAAATCAACTTAAAAGGTGAAACTAATATATGGGATTTTGAGCAAACTGTGGGAGGCAGTGGAAGACAGTGTCTGGCGTGCTCTGGTCCATGGGGTCACGAAGAGTCGGACACGACCAACTAAACAACAATAGCAATATATGGGATAGACTCATGACATGCAAAGTGAGATATGTCAAGCCTTTATTTGTTATAATTGTGATGATTATGGCGTACAGCTGATGAAAACCCCAAATTAACAATCTCAGAAAATTAGGATATTAAATGAAATTAGCAAAACAAGGATTGCAAATATAGAAATAGTGGACCTCTGAGAAGGAGAAGCATGCACATGTACTCAGTACTTGGTTTGGGCCCCTTTTGCATCAATTACTGCCTCAATTCGGCGTGGTATGGTGCTATCAGCCTGTGGCACTGCTGAGGTGTTATGGAAGACCAGGATGCTTCAATAGCAGCCTTCAGCTCTTCTGCATTGCTCGGTCTCGTGTCTCTCTTCTGTCTCTTGGCAATGCCTCATAGATTCTCTATGGGGTTCAGGTCAGGCGAGTTTGCTGGCCAATCAAGCACAGTAATCCCATGGGCATTGAACCAGGTTTTGGTACTTTTGGCCGTGTGGGCAGGTGCCAAGTCCTGCTGGAAAATGAAGTCGGCATCCCCATAAAGCTCATCTGCGGAAGGAAGCATGAAGTGCTCCAAAATCTCCTGGTAGACGGCTGCATTGACCCTGGACTCAATGAAGCACAGTGGACCAACACCAGCTGATGACATGGCTCCCCAAATCAACACAGACTGTAGAAATGTCACACTGGACTTCAAGCATCTGGCATTGTGTGCCTCCCCTTTCTTCCTCCAGACTCTGGGGCCTTGGTTTCCAAATGAGCTGCAAAAGTTGCTCTCATCAGAAAAGAGGACTCGGGACCACTGAGAAACAGATCAGTTCTTTTTTTCTTTAGCCCAGCTAAGATGCTTCTGATGTCAAGGAGCGGCTTGACAAGAGGAATACGAGGAATACGACATTTGAAGCCCATCTCCAGGATCCGTCTGTGTGGTGGCTCTTGATGCACTAACTCCAGCCTCAGTCCACTCCTTGTGAAAGACCCAACACGTTTGAATCGTCTTTTCCTGACAATCCTCTCCAGGCTACAGTCATACCTACTGCTTGTGCACCTTTTTCTTCCACACTTTTCCCTTCCGCACATTCCCTTTCCATTAATGTGCTTCGATACAGCACTTTGGGAACATTCAGCTTCTTCTGCAATTACCTTTTGAGGCTTTCCCTCCTTATGGAGGGTCTCAATGATTGCTTTCTGCACAACTGTCAGGTCAGCAGCCTTCCCCATGATTGTGCTTCCTACTGAACCAGACTGAGAGACCATTTAAAGGCTCGGGAACCCATTGCAGCTGTTATGGATTGAATAGCTACTTCACCTTTTCACAATATTCTAATTTTCTGAGATTGTTAATTTGGGGTTTTCATAATCTGTATGCCAAAAAGCAGAGACATCACCTTGCCAACAAAGGTCCATATAGTTAAAGCCGTGGTTTTCCCAGTAGTGATGTATGGAAGTGAGAGCTGGACCATAAAGAAGGCTGATCGCCGAAGAATTGATGCTTTTGAATTATGGTGCTGGAGGAGACTCTTGAGAGTCCCATGGACATATCCATTCTTAAGGAAATCAGCCCTGAGTGCTCGCTGGAAGGACAGATCCTGAAGCTGACGCTCCAATACTTTGGCCACCTCATGAGAAGAGAAGACTCCCTGGAAAAGACCCTGATGTTGGGAAAGATGGAGGGCACAAGGAAAAGGGGACAACAGAGGACGAGATGGTTGGACAGTGTTCTCGAAGCTACAAACATGAGTCTGACCAAACTGCAGGAGGCAGTGGAAGACAGGAGTGCCTGGCGTCCATGGGGTCATAAAGAGTCGGACACGACTAAACGACTAAACAACAACAATGCCATTATATCACAATTATAACAAATAAAGGCTTGACATATCTCGCTTTGCATGTCATGAGTCTATCTCATATATTAGTTTCACCTTTTAAATTGAATTACTGAAATAAATGAACTTTTCCACGATATTCTAATTTTTCGAGTTTCACCTGTAGTTGTTTGTTTCCTTGACATCGGATGGGAGGGCGTTCCACAGGGCGGGCGCCGCTACCGAGAAGGCCCTCTGCCTGGTTGCCTGTATTGTAAACAGCCCTGTGTAGGGAAGTTTTTGATGTTTGATGTTTTATCGTGTTTTTAATATTCTGTTGGGAGCCGCCCAAAGTAGCTGGAGAAACCCAGCCATATGGGCAGGGGTGTGAATAATAAATTATTATTATTAGCCACCCTTGTAGTCTTCGGATGAAGGGTGGTATAGAAATTTAATAAACAATAATACTTTTCAGTAGATGCAATAGTTAACTGTATATATTTAGAATATATATTTAGAAACACCCACGCACCCCTTTCTAGACCAAGCCTGCCCAAGGCATCGGCAAACAAACAAACATAAATAGGAACATTGATGTCATGACTTTGAACCAATGGCTTCAAATTACAAGAAAGGAGATTCCGACTAAACGTAAAGAAAACTTTCTGGCAGTAAGAGCCTCCCACAAGACTCCCACATGAGATGGTAGACACTCCTTCCTTGGAGGTTTTTAAGCAGAGGTTGGATGGTCTGTCATGGATGCTTTAGTTGAGATTCCTGCATTGTTGAGGGTTGGACTAAATGACCCTCAGGCTCCCCTCCAACTCAGTGATTCTATGTGGTGATGGTGCTTTTCCTTAAAAAAACCCCAAAACATTAATATTGTTATTAAATTTCTACACCATGCTTCATATTCCAAGGGTTGTATTCAACATACTTCTACTCACAACCATTGAAATTAATGGGCCTTACACGTGAACCTGATAGTTGGTCTGGCCTGGAATATTTTGAACGTTTAGATGTTGGCTATGAATACGATGCTTTGGTATCTATTACTAGTTATTCTTAAATAAATGAATAAACTCCAAGCACTTTTCTGTGAGGCATAATGATGGTACGAGATTGTGCATGTTCAGGGTGGTATGGCAATAAGGTGTGGTGAACCCTTCTCAAGAATCACCCTGGACACTCTAAATTATTGTTGAAATAGAAGCAACCACTGAGGCGGGAATTAAAATAGTAATATTTTGCCTAACATCTCAATTCAGTAGCTCATGACTTTACATACTATGGCGGATAAAGCTTTCAATGATTCATAGCCATGATAACTAAATGGAGCCTCCATGTCAGAGGCATGGGGCTGGGGTCAAACAAGGAGGGGAGGGCTATCCCGTTCAGGATAACCTTCTGTAACCTTCCAAAAACATTTGGCTGCCTGCTGTTGGAAGTAAAAGGCTAATCCGGCCGCTTTTTAGAGAAAGACTACATTTCCCACAAATCTCCTCTGTGTCATGTGTTGGGGAAAGGGAAGCCTTTACGTCATTTCCTGCGGAGAAATCGTGGACGGGGCGGCATGCCTGGGCTCAGAGTCTTTTGCTCTCAACGAACGTCAGCGTAAAAGCTGCGGAGGTAGGAACACGGGGGTCGCGGCGCGCGTTCACAGCGCATGTTTTAATACGGGAGCAAATCCCACAGTGTTCATTGGGCTTACTCGTGAGTAAGTGGCGTTTAGGATCGCTCCTTTAGTGAAGCTGATCGCCTTCACAGGCAGCGTTGATTGGATCGCCCGTCTCTCCCCCACCGCTGTAACATATAACAATTCTGAACCCTTAGAATATATATGGGGGTTTTTTGGGGGGGGGGGTGTTACTAGTTGGCCTGTTCTGATTAGCCTTCCGTGATCAGCTCTTGCACTGGCCGTTTCTGTCCGAAATTAGTGGCCCGACTTCAAACCCTGAGCCACGATCACGCGTGTTCGAAGTACTGAGAACCGCACGTAGGGAGCACGCAGGTCCTGCTTGCTGACGTTTCGTAGGCACGTGGATGGCCACTGTGAGAACAGGATGTTAGACTGGACGGGCCATCGGCCTGATCCAACAGGGCTCATCTTCTGCCACACACACTCACTGGGTGCAGGGTTTGAAATCCCATTGAGTAAGGATGCATTTAGGATGTTGTAATCCTTAGCAGGTTAGCTTCGTTGACCTCAATAGCAGTTACTTCTGAATAAAGGTACACAGGACCAGGCTGCTTGATTCACTGATGCTAAAAGCACTAAAATGCACGTCTATTCTCGTGGGCCAGTGTGTCCAATTACTGTATATTTTAATGCTTTTATAATATACTTGTTTTCTTTAATTAAAAAACAGTAAAGAATTGGTGTGTCAGATGACTGTGTGTTCTAGCATTATCTTCAAATAGTAGAATAAAAAACTGCTTTTCCCACACCTTGCAGAATCTTAGCACCTCTATCATGCCCACATTTTATAAGCTAGAAACCCCTGAATGCTGCAACATTTTCTCATAGTAGAGTTGTTCTACTCCCTTAATCGTTTTGGTTGCCATTTTCTTGATCTGCAGGAGCCTTTTGAGGTATGGCAACCAGAATCATACACTATGTGTGGTTGCGGCATGGATTTGTAAAAGGGCCTCCTGTTGGTGGTTTCAATCGCTTTCCTAACGATCCCTAACATGGAATTTGCCTTTTTCATAGCTACTGCATGCTAGGAAAACATCTTTCTCAAGCTATCTGCCACAACTCTCAAATCTGCTTCCTGGCTAGTTAACACCAGTTCAGATGCTGTGAGTACATGTGAAGTTATTGGGTTTTTTTGCATCAGCATGCATCACTTTCCACCAATCAAGGGAAGTAATACTCCGACTATATTCTGCCCTGGTGTGACTATACCTGGAGTACTGTATCCAGTTCTGTTAAGAAGGATATTGACAAGCTCCTGAAGGAGCGTCTCCACCCCCATCGTTCTGCCCGGATGCTGAGGTCCAGCGCCGAGGGCCTTCTGGCGGTTCCCTCATTGCGAGAAGCAAAGCTACAGGGAACCAGGCAGAGGGCCTTCTCGGTAGTGGCGCCTGCCCTGTGGAACACCCTCCCATCAGATGTCAAAGCGATAAATAACTACCTGACATTCAGAAGACATCTTAAGGCAGCCCTGTTCATGGAAGTTTTTAATCTGTGATATTTTAGTGTATTTTTGGTTTCTATGGAAGCTGCCCAGAGTGGCTGGGGAAACCCAGCCAGATGGGCGGGGTACAAATAATAAATTATTATTATTATTATTATTATTATTATTATTATTATTATTATTATTATGTGCGGAGGGCGACCAAGATGATAAAAGGGTCTGGAAACCAAGCCTTATGAAGAACAGTTGAGGGAATTGGTTATGTTTATCCTGGTAAAGAGGAGACTGAGAGGTGATAACTATCTTCAGATATCTCAAGAGCTGACACATGCAGGTAGGAGCAAGCTTGTTTTCTCCTGCTCTGGAAGATAGGACTTGAACCAATGGCTTCAAGTTACAATACAGGTGATTCCGACTAAGCATCAGGAAGAACTTTCTGACAGAATTGTTTGATAGTGGAATGGACTCCCACAAGAGGTGGTGGACTCTGTCAAAATCTAGTTGAGATTCCTGTATTGCCAGGGGATTGGACCTTTAGGGGATCCCTTCCAAATAAGATTGTATGCATTTTTAATGATCCTTCACCCAGTCAGGAGATATTCTTCCAGCGCTCCAGGCAATCCCTTTTGGTTTTAATCACCTTAAACTAGAGCTTTCCAAACTGTGTGTTGTGACATGCTAGTGTGTCGGCTGCTGTGTGTAGGTGGGTCCCACAAACGCTCCTCCCGGGCTGAGAAAGGGGTTAGTTTAACCTCTGGCTTGCTAGTAAAACTGTGTCGCGAAATGACACAAAACTGAATTGCTGTGTCATGAAATGATGCACGCCTAAAAAGTGTGTCGCCAGCGTGAAAAGTTTGGAAAGCTCTGCCTTAAACTATTTGGTGTCATCAGCAAACTTGGCCACCTCACTGCTCCCTGATTCCAGAGTTATGAATAAGTTAAAAAGCTGTTTTCATTACAGATCTTGGGAGAACCTTGCTTACTAAATCCTTCCATTGTTAGAACTGTGAATTAGTCCTACTCTCCGCTTAGCATTCTTTAATCAGTTAAGTCCAGGTACACACCCAAGATCACCCCATTTGCATGATACTCTCGCAGAACTCTAAAATGGTTAGGTAGACAAGACTTACCCTTACAGAAGCTATCAGCAAGACTTCTATAGGGTTGGTTATTTTATTGTTAACAGTTTCCACCAGTTTACCAGGAAAAAACATTAAACTAACTGGGCTGTAATTTCACATTAAGCGTAAGAAAAAGTGTCAACTAGCTCAAGTTTTACAGATTCTGGCAGTTCATGTACCCAATGAGTTTGTCTTAGAGATGGGAAGGCCTGGGAAAAATTGGAAAAAACCCAGGGCTTTTCCCCCCAAAAGCTTACCCCCCCCCCGTTTTCCAGGTTTTTACCAGGCCTTCCCATCTCTAGTCTGGACAGAGGTGTGTGCAGGCATGTGTAGAAATTAGCCCATTGTACAAAGAATTTGGACTAGTTGTTCTGCCCATTTCTGCCCCTTCAGCCCTACCACCACTGGTATATTACCCAGAAGGAAAAGCAGCCTTCTGGCTAAAGCAGTTTCCTTGTTCCACTATACAGTCATACCTCGGGTTACAGACGCTCTGGGTTGCTTTTTCTGGGTTACAGACGCGCTGAAACCCGGAAGTACCGGAACAGGTTACTTCCGGATTTTGGCGGTCGTGCATGCACAGAAGCGCCGAATCGCAACCCGCACATGCGCAGATGCACCACTGTGGGTTGCGAACATGCATCTCGCACGGATCACATTCGCAACCCAAGTGTCCACCGTACTCAAAAGTTTCAGTGTGTTCCCCGGTGCTTATGCTTGCAGCCAGGCATAATTAAAATCTTCTCCAATTGTCCATTGTCTTCTCCAATATGCAACCCATAATTCATTATATCCGTAGTGTTTCCAAGTGGGGAAAGAAACTTAACAGAAGAAAAGCACTTTGCTCGAGAACCTTAGTACAAGTAATTCCGGTTTATAGAGGAGCATGTGGATGCCCACTGTGCTCCACCCCTCCATTATCAGTGATGTTTTGGGGCTACTTCTAGGTTTGGCACCTAAATTGGGAGTTGCCTATATATAGGTATTTCATTATTACTCTCTCTTTTATATATTTTTATTGTTTTATAAATGTGTTTGGATTTTATTGCTTAACATGTTAAAAACCTTCAATAAAATTGTTTTAAAAAATACATAGATACGCACCAAGACAATATTCTCAATGGGATAAGAACCACATACCCACTTGAAAGCGAAGAGTTGTTTACAATGTAGCACAGCAGTTCCACACAACAATTGATAAATGAGGTGAAGCTTTTGACCTGTCTTCTGTTCCGGATAAAATATTACTTTCTCAACAAATTAACCAGTCAATAGAGAAACTAGAAGCAATCCTTTTATACCACACACTTTTAATTTAATCCATACATCTAGAAGCTAAACTTTCTTTAAAAATAACAACATCATACAGAAGTATGATGATTGCGTTAGGAAGAGGAAGTGGGTTTAAAAGATCTTGCAATAAAAATAAAGATTATTCTCATTGACATATACTTCAGTAAACTTTGGTTCATCTTCTGCCTGGCTTCTGATGAGGCAATATAAATCTCTAAATGATCCTATCTGGGACAACTATTCAAGAAGCACGAATAAGTAAAATCCTTTTGTGTCGTTGGAACACTCATTCTGAAAGCGAGATTTAAAACCAATAAGGATTTGAAAGGGTTTCAAAGGAAACAAAATAGCTTAGCTGCTTGCCTGGAGTAGTTAGATATTTGGGCTGTGCTAAGCAAGGCATGCTCCTGTGGATGGCACTATAGAGACCTCTGCATTTCTAGGAGGAGTAGGTATTCCTAGGCATCACGCCATTTGCCAGGTCACAGCGTATTCCCCAGCGCAGGGCAGACCTCTTCTTCTCTGTAGGCACCAGGTAGTTGTTGGGAATATAAATGTGCTGGGCCCTGGGAGGCAATTCTGACTTGCAGAGCATCTGTTCCCGGATGCTCCAGCGCACCCCTTTCCTGGGATCTTCCCCTGGTAGCCGCAGAGATTCCCAGTCATGCTTATGCTCCAAGTAACGGGCTACCCGGTCGGTCTTCATTCTGTTCCGGCTTAGCTGATCAAATCTTGGTAATATGAAGGATTTTGGGTGGCCAGCAACAATCAAGTCCTGCTCATAGGATGTGCTGCTGCGGCTCTGGCTCTCTCTTTGCGAGCTTTGGCTCTGGCTCTCTGTAGTTCTCCAGGAATAAGCCGTCTCAGACTCTGGGCAAATGCTTGGCTCACTCTCCTCCTCTGACTCTTCTTCCTCTTGCTGAGTCTTCAGACTGTGCATTCTTTGACTCAACTCCCCATACTCGGGGTCACTCTGACTGCTGGTCTCTGGTGTGCTGGTGATGGACTCATCCGTCACCTCTACTTCCCCATCAGGCCTTCGCCTCAGAACTTTCCTTTTTATTATAGGTTTCCTAGCAACTCTGGGTTCCTCGGGAGTCTTTGCTTGCAAGGTGGGTCCTGAATTAAGATGCCTAATCTTCACAGGAAGTGTGGGTCTGACCAAAGAGGCCACTGAGGCTCTTGTGTAGGGGTCCAGCTGAGGTGCAAAACACATCTTCCTTGGGCTATCACCTTCTCCCTGTTCTGCGCAAAGGCGGATGAATGCCATTGCAGCTTCTTTGAGCCGATCTTCATGGCTCATAGAGGCCCAGCGGGGACGATCAAGTCCCATGAATGTTTCCATTGCTTCTCTTGGCTTGGTGCAGTCACTGATTCTGAAAGAGAGAAATGTTAATTCTCACAGTGGGCTATATCTACCCAAAACAAGTTTAAGTACAGTGGTACCT
This sequence comes from Podarcis filfolensis, assembly GCF_964270895.1. NCBI lineage: Eukaryota > Metazoa > Chordata > Lepidosauria > Squamata > Lacertidae > Podarcis > Podarcis filfolensis. Next base: position 32,288,296 of record NC_139618.1, read on the forward strand.
CGGTTTTTGAGCATCTCGGAAGCCGAACGTTTCGGTTTTCGAGCGCCGAAAACCCGGAAGTAAATGCTTCTGTTTTCGAATGTGCCTCA